>NC_134950.1:31203986-31864597 GCF_965638725.1 Aptenodytes patagonicus | reverse complement strand
GCCTTCTACAAGTGACATTAATTATTTAAAGTTTATGAAGTGCTTTGGAATGTAACTCATTTGTAAATACACTAGATAAATGTTAAGTAGTGTTACTATCAATTTGCAATGACAAAATAAATGTAATAAATTATTTTATTGATTTGCTAAAATGACAGCAACAAGCTGGGTTTTTTCTACTGTGTAAATTCTTTTATGTTACATTGCTGCAGAACTTGGTTTTTTAAATCATCATGCCCAGCCCAGGAAAAAATACCTCTGTGCAAATGTGGAGCTCTGTAAGCATACACCAAAACTAGGGCATTTTATAACACATAAGGAAATAAAGATGTGGCTGAAGAACTCTGTGGAATATTAATTTCTCTGGTAACAGTTGCAACTAAGTTACTCTGGAACAATCCTTGTGCAGTTTTTTCCATAGAAGGACCTTTAGACCAACATCAAGAAAACAAGCAAAATGAAACTCAACCTGGAGAATTAAGAGCCAGGGCTTCTCCCAAACCCAAATGGATCAGAGCAGGACAGCCACTGCATCTGAATGCATGACTTTTATATGGAGATAATAATAAGCAAATGATTAGAAATTTAATCCAGATTTTAATTTTTCCAGTGTTGTACTTGGTTAATAAGCTGTGTTGTAAGGTATGTACCGAAACTGTATAGTATTTAATTTCAACTTTTATAGTCTAAAAATATCTGTAGTATTCTATTCAAATTATTTTTAAAAAGTTAACCAGAAAGTGGAAAACTTTTGAAAGATTTTGTTGTTTTCTTTCTGGAGTAGTCAATATTTATCACGGTATCTCTGTACACATAGGTTCAATATGTACTCTTCTATTTTTTTAAATGGTAAAGCAATGGATGATTTGGTGAGTAGCACAACAATATTAACCAGAGGAGAAAGCTTTTTCCAAGCTGTCTTAACAATGGTACAGTTTTCTTCAACTCACAATAAAATATTTATTTCTTGAATGAATGTAAATAAATTTCCTAACACAGAGTAGAAGGTTTCATAACATGTTCATTTCAGAATATACTAACTCACTCTTTTTTATTAAAAAATGATTTATCATTCAAGATAAAGTGGTTTTAGGCACTACAAAAGGAACAAGTTTTACTTTGAATAAGATAGAAGCATAACTCAGAAGTGCAATGAAATGTACTGTAAATACAAGTTATGCCCTCTATAATGCATGAGAAAACCTGTTTATAACTGGACCAGGACATATTCTTTATCTTACAAATCTACTTGGATCCTACTGTGCCTGAAAGATATTTAATGGTAAATGGAGAAAGAATGGATTTTCATAATTGACAGTGAAATTCACCCTGCTGACTTAGAAGAATAGTACACCAATGCAAACGAAATAGAACAGGCATTACTGCAAAAGGAAATCCTTTTTATTTGAACTTTCATTGCTTTAATACTGGGGTTTCATGTTAAAAAACTGCCTTTTGTATACATTTCAGCAGAAACCAAGAACTCTCAACACTTCTTCTTGATGGCAGTCAGAACTTCACCAGGGAACTCATCAATATTGCGTAGAGTGTGTTGCTGAAACGTAAGTACATCTGAAGGAACAACAAAACAGAAAAAAGGGTCAATGTGTTTTATGAAAGCCACATCTCTTACCTATGGCTCCTCTCATTATTCTTTCCTTATAAGGATTTAAAGGAGAAAATCGGATGGTGTTTCATCTTGTACTAGTTAGTTTGTTGTGTACATAGGTTCTGAATGTGGAAATAAAGCATGAGAAAGTACGTTGTGTTTCAGTTAGTTCTAGGACAGCAACCACTTTTTGTGGGAACTCTGGCTTGATTAAAATATTACAAAATCTTTTCCCCAATATTACAATTTTTTTTCCCCAAATCATTCACATAACACTGATGTAACAACATATATCACTGACTAGGTCATTATACAAATAGTGTAGGATTAGTGTATGCCTAAGCAGTATTTATATGACTAGGACATTAAAGGAGTTATTCTGATGCCAAGACACGGATGTCTAGCAATTTTTTAGGTGGTGTAAAGTTTCTCTTGCTCCAAAAAAGCACAGATCTTCTGCATCTCATCTGCCAGCCCCATGTGAGTGACTGGACATCCTAGGGCACTTATATGGTAGTGTTGTCAATGCATGGGCAGCTGAATTGCATCCTAAACTAACCAGCACTTGCCTATCTAATCCAATTTAGTCCTGTAAGTTCCATTATGGTCAAAAAGACTATAAAAGACAGAGGGGGTCACCTACAGAGAATGAGTTCTTGAATAGAAAATATGAGTGGTCTTTTGGGAACACCTCTTTCTCTCTACTAGTATAAAGGAAGATGACGACTTGGGTCCATCCCCCAGGTGTCTAGGGAGATGAAGCTTACTGCAGGATATCTTTTGCAATCCTCTATTAAGAAGTATTTAATCTGAATTCAGTTCCAAGTCACAAGAATAAGCCTCACTGTTTCTTAAAAAAAAAAAGTAAATTAGCCCTTTTCTTTATATCAGTGAATATTAACAGAAAACTGTGCTTTGTATTATGGGGGAAGTAATCAAATAAACAACTCCCTCACCCCAAGTCTCACTCCAAGATTTCTCTCCTGAAGCATTAGATATTCTATTAATTCACAATTATACTTGTGTTAAAATGACAAAAAAAAAAAGAAGGCACTTTTTTGCAGTTACAAAACTTGGTAATTCTGCTTTATAGAAACAAATATATTTCTTCAGCATCTTTCTGTGTTTGCCAGGCTGACCTTAACACTTTCTTATTTTGTAATCAATACCAAGAATAGATCTAATATTTGGTTTCAAATGTCCTTAATATTTTTCTGCTTACATCAAATCTGGTCAATCCAATTGTACCTTTAATTTGATACAGAGTTTATTAGCTAACACAATACCCACGAGATGCAAGAAAGCTCTAGGTTTTCAATATTTTATGCAAATGTACAACTTTAATGGCATGCAGTTTGGAGTTAGTGTACAAAGTTTGCTTTATTTTCTGGTAAGAGAGGAACTACTTTTGCCTGGCTGATAAAATAATTTATCTTGAGACACCACAGTGTTAAATATTAACTAAAAGGGCAATTAAAACAAGTGAAAACAGTTGATATATGAAATGTTTATTCATGTCCTGAGCCTGAAAAGTGATAAAAGTATAGATTTAGAATGCATAATTTTATCTGGGGTTTAAAAACAGGTTAAGTCATAAGGACATGGTCTCTTAGATGAATGCTGTATGCAGTGAAGTGCACTGTGATATAATCTGGAATGAAATGACGTTCACTTTTCTGTCAGACATTTAGTGAATATTTTAACAGTTTGGTCTCAGCCTTTCTTAGCTGTAACAACTTTGTTTAATAGTGTTCTTCCCTTCTTCCTCCCCTTAGAGTTGTCAGTGAACATCCCAAGTATTTCTGGAGAAGCAGGTCTTCATGCAATGTTAAAATTTCCCAAATTATAGAATGAGGAGCAACATCTGCATAGATTTGATATTTGAAGGAATAACAGGAGGAAGGGGGGAAAAAAAAAAAAGAATTGGAGGGCATTGTTACTGTCCTTCCAAACTTTGGCAAAATAAATTTTTAATATAGACATGAATAACTGGTGGTAGCTTGTAGTTCAGGACTATTGCTCGGACTCACCTGGAACAGGTAAGCATTGGATTCCATGGAAAAATGTGCTGATCAGGAGAAGAAAAAGAGTGGTTTGTTTCACCTCACAGGAGAATGGGGTAGAGGAAGGGAAAGGGCAAAAAAGTCATGAAATAAAGGTGTTGAGAGAAACTGCTAGTTCACAGGCATAACTGTATGAATCATAGCCTCATGTAGGCTTGGGAGTCAAGGCAATGGGTTAGACTCCAAAGGAGAGTGGATGTTAGTATGGTAAAAAGATGAAAGAGAGAAAATTTAAATTTCACATACAGTTACATATCATCTCACGGACTGCAGTTCATTCAAGTAGTGTGAGAAATTGCAAGATGACATGAAATCAAACCAAGTTCACTTGAGAAAGATTATTTTAGTTAGTGTCGTATATAAACAAATACAAAGGTTTAAGAATATGCCAAAGAGGAGGAAATTACCCATTTGATTATTCCAATGGCAAAATACTTAACTACCATGTGCACATTTTATGATGCTTCAAGGAGCTCTTCACAGAATTATATTCATTTTTTACATAGCTGCATATCTATTATTCTCATTACATTAAGACTCATGGAATTATTAGTGTCCAGGTACAGTTGTTATGTAGAAAAAGATTTAATTTCTTAAGTCCATGGAATGATAAATTGATTATGAATTTTTAAACAGGTAAGTCTTCAAAAAATGTAATTACAGAGCTGCCTTGGGAAACAGCAACACATTTTCACTCAGAAATACTCTGCTTTGGTGTTAGTTGAAAAACATTCTGTTTGTTTCCAAGTTTTCACAAAATAACTGTAAAGCTGAATGATACCACCTAAGAAGCGTTCTAAAATACTCTTAGTCTCCCCGTTTGGAGAGCCAGGGGGCAGGGAGGGGGGAAATCTGGCTCTCTCCTGATGGAAACATTAAGGGAGGATTAGGGTTAGGAGTGAGTTACTGGTAGAGATAAAAAAAAAACCCCAAAACCAAACCAGTGCAGAAAAGTTACTCCAAGTCTTTTCCCCATATTTACATTAGTGTATAGCTTTGTATATTAATTAGCGTACTGGTAGTGTCCATGACATGCACGAGCTGGCATAAGGCCAATATCAGATGACTTTATTCTACTTAAGCAAGAATTAGTGGCTATCACCATGTGTACACCACTTCTCCTTGTATGATTATTTAGATTGGGGTGTGCCTCTCCTGGAGAAAGAAGAACTCAGCTGGGTCATCAAGACAGGCAGATGGAGCATTTACTTTCCACTTAACATTGTTTAATTTTTCTGGAAGTTCAGGTATACATTATTGAACTAGTTGCATATATATAAAACATTAACAGTTGTTTCATAAATAAATAGGTCCATTTCCGTGGGAAAAGTGTTTCTGAGATTCTGATACACTGCCATTATTTTAGAAGCAGGAGTGCTTTTCTCTTTTTCAAAAGAATATGTATAATTAGGAAGGCAAATAACCAAAGTAAAAAAGACTATTTATGAGCTGAAAAGAAGAAGAAAAGTTGTAACAGAATGAGTTTGCTAAACAATCAGAAAACAGAGAAGGTAATCAGAGAGAAGATGGGCATTTCAGAGAAACTCGGACTGTTCTTTGTACTATCGGCAACAGTTAACCTTGATTCTGTTCTCATTTCTGTCTTTCTTAATCTCTGTTAATTACACTAATATCATTGTTGTTAGTAATGACTTAAAGACACTGAAAAGAAGAGGAAAAAGTATTCCAGTAAAATGGGTTTCATTGTAAAGAACTTAGAAAGATCACGTTTGCAGCCAAAAGAGAAAATTTGAAAATTGTTTCCAGTATTCAGCAATTGTTTCTAGTTTTGATTCTTACAGAATCTTGTAAATTTGACTCCTTCTAACAAATGAAGTATGAAGTGTCTTTTTAAACAAAAGAATGAAGTATAATGTAGAGATGCCCAGTGTATCTTGTGTAGTAGCACAGAGCAATCTAACAGAGATAGTATGGGAAGTGGAAAGTGAAAATTCAACACTGCTTTTACAGCTAGACTATCTTGTGTTGGTTCTTCTTATCACAAAATGTGGGAAAACTTTGGACCACAGCAGCCAGAAATGGCATTTAAACTTATGTTTCTACAGGGCTGAAGAAGAAGAAAAGAAGCAGTTTTTCTTGAAACTGCATTTTGTATGACATTAGAAATAATTAGATCTGTGTGCTAGGTGAAATGGTCATGTGTCTAGACATGGCTTTGAAGCAGCTCCCATCTCCTGTGACACAAAATGTGGTATGCACTGGGCAGTGCTAAATGTAGAAAGGAAAGAAGGTGCTGCAGTACTTGTCAACTTCCTACAGACCTATCCATGAGCACAGAGATACCAAGTTTGCAAATCCCACTAGGGCTTTTAAGATGTAAGTGGGATCTGAGGTTCTAATTTCTGGATTGCCTAAAGCGGCAGTTAGGTTCTGCAGTGTGACAGATGATGCTAGGCTTAAAAAACAGATATAAAGAAACTCCTCTAAAGCAGAGAGATGTGGAAAGGATAGAAGTGAAATAGACTAAAAAAAACCTGGCCAGGCTGCCTTGGTAGTGATAATACAACATTGGTTTAACTGTTTTTAAACTGTGAGATAGTGTGAATGATGCTATTAAAATCAATGAAAGAATGAAGTGCAGAGTAAATTGTAAATCTTTAAATGTAAATTTTTAAATGGAAATTTATGGTTTGACAAGGGGAATTTTATAGTTTCACTATTGACCTCCTATCCTGGAAGCAGCCTTGAGTGTAGGCAATTCCTAGATGTACTGTGGTTGTGGCAGAAGCAGCTGTACTCTCTTTAAAACTGTCCGCTTCTCCTCTGAATAACAAGCATATTCTTACTGCCCTTCTGCACAAAGGTTGATTCTCAGTGTGGCATAAAAGCTACATACATTCTTACATGATGTGCATTTTCTAAAGCTCAGGGCATTTCTGGATTTTGCTGCCAGAATCACTTCAGGCTGCCAAAGAACCCCACTTGTCTTTGCAACAGTTGACACTGAGGGTTCCTCCAGAAACTGGTTTGACACCCTGATTTTAATGATGTGGCTGCAGCAAGGATGAAATGTGATGTTTTAGATGGACTAGTGTCAAATAGAAAGTCAAGCCTGCTGCAAATTGATGAAACCCTCCAAACAGCAACTGGGCAGTCTTCTGGAGTGTCCTTTGAAGTCCAGGAACTTACAGAGTTACCCTTCTATAGTGCTAGAAGGGTTGCTCCAGACCTGTCCATGCAGGCTCTAAAGTTCGTAAATAATGTAGATGTATGGCAAATTTGATTTCAAGCCTTGCCTCAAGACTGTTCCATACAGCCACGTAGATCTAACCAGTGAGAGCTGGAATCATAGCTACATGACTCCAGGATTCTGGTGTTACAATTATATTCTGAATATCAGAAAACAAAGATCATTTTCCCATATGTTCTTAGTTGTAACACTGATACCGAGGACAGAATACTTCAGTTGAAGGTAATACAGATGAGATTGGATTGTATTTTGTGACGTTCCTGTTTTATACAATGGTATTTACAAGGTTTGATTTGAAAGCTAAAGCTGATTTGACTAGAGTGAATGTTCCTTAAAATTTTATCTGATGTAAAGTAGCACTTCTACTATGAAGTGTCAGGGGATAGGGGTGTAATCATCTTTCGGGCAATCTGGCTTGTATTCTTGGATCTGTTACTGATTATTGTTCAAAAAATGGTTGAGGACAAGCCACAATTACTGCACTGTGCCTCAGTTACCCATTTATAAAATGAAAGCAACGATGCTGCTCTAGATTTTCAGGCTGATAATGTTATATCAGAATGAAGTTTTAAAAAAATAAATCTCAGTACACCAGTTTACACCAGATGAGAATCTGACCTTGACTGACTAAAAATACTCAAGTGACAAATGAAAGGAATAAAAGTGAAGATAGTTTTCAAATTAATTCTCACCCTTTCTCGGATACCTTTCTGCAGGAAATAATAGGAAAAAAAAGTTATGATTTGTCATCCCAGCTTGCATTAATATAATGATATTAGTTTTCCTTTTTTATACAAATAGTTTGAAAAGGACTATCATTTTGAGTAATTTTCCAGTATAAATGAAAGAAAAAGGTGATGGTTCATAGATACATCTTAATTTTGTTAACAGAAAGCAATTTATTTTTCTTTAATTAAACTTAACCACTGCAGTCTTTGTTTTAAATTGATAAAGGGATTACAAAATTATCTTTTCAGGTTTTATAGCAGTTAGTGTTTGAATAAAAATGGCTTTTGACTGAACTCAAGTTACATTAAAGAATTATAAAGAGAAACGCTCTTCAAAAAATTGAAGTAATCTTTATGTTTCTTCATTAAATGGTAGAGTTCCCATTCAGTTCCCTAAATTATAAGGTTTGTGTGATTACTGGAAAACTAAGTTGAAATACGTAGGTAGAGCCTGTCACTCAAATTACAAAGTCCATTAATTAAACACATAGCTACTTTCTGTGACTGTGTATTTACCAATATTAAAAAAAAGAGATCTCTATCCTAAAAGCCAGACACTCTGACTTAGAGGTGAGACTAAATCTCACCAACTTCAGTGGAAGAAATTTTAGTAAGAGCAGAAATGTCCATTTGAAGATACCTCTCTTTATCCATTAACTACTGAATAATATGGGTAAGCTATAACGAGCTGAAATTTTTTCTGACCCTACATCTGGTATGTGTCTTTGAGTACGAGGTAATGGTATTCAGTGACTCTGAAAATAAAACCCTGTTATATATCCCAAACAAAATACCAAACATATCACACACTCATGACATATAAGATGAAAGTTGAAGCTTATTGTAGCTGACTTTTGCTATGATTTATCTGTTTGGAACATCATAGCTGCATGCAAGAGTTACATGATAATGAGCAGGAGTGCTTAGTTTGAAAGCATAAGGCAAATAAGCAGGGAAAGGCTTGAAATTGAGATGGATGAATAACCACCTAAAAATAGAATTAAGAGGATTAAGAGCTAAAAAGTACAAAAAAAAAAAAGGAAGAAAAAAAAAGAAAAGAAGAAAAAAAAAAGGTTGGATCAGAAACATAAACACATTTAGAAGACAGGAAAACGAGACCAGGATTAAAGTGAGACCTGACAAAAGCTGTGCTCAACCACATAAAACTATTTAAAACAAGTACTAAGCATGTATAAAATGATAAGGACAGAACATAGGCAAGGATGAGCGAGGCCTCAGTTCAATAAGGATGAAATTTAATTTAACTGTAATGTAGAGGGGGCTCCCAGAAGGGAACGTTTTGCTTTAAGTTTTCAACAAGGACAGTTATGCTGAGCAAAGTGGGTAAGCCAGAATGGCTTGAGGTGATGGCTGTATAAGGATACTACCAGCAGAACATGGGGAACCAGCAAAACCAAAATTTGGAAGGACCAGGCAATTCCTACCTTAGTCGTTGGAAAGAAGTGGTTAAAGAAATTGTATTTCCAGTAGCCAGATTTTAAAAAATGAAATCTAGAATAATACATAGTAAGAAGAGGAAAAAGAATTCTCAAACTTGAGAAAGAAAGAAAGAGTGATTGATTTTATTACTTACTCATTAATCTGATCTTAAGTGGAAAGAAAAAAAAAAGAAGGAAGAAGATACAGAAGATATGTGAGCAGAAAGAAAATGAAATAGTCATTGTGTGATTTCCTTAATAACATAACTTTTTTTGGCAAAACAACAGCTGTAGTTTTAACTTCTGTCTTCTTCCTTAAATTATTTGATAAATTATCACTAATGAAATTTTTACCTACATTGTCAAAGAAAGGAAATTAATAAAAGTTATGTGAAGTGATATGGAACTGAAAAAAAGATAAAACTAGAATGAATTGTGCTGCAGTGGTGTCAAGGTGCCTTGGGGCCAGTGGCTCTCTGGGGCCCTGGAGCCAGGAGTAGTAGGGGCTCCCCGTGCGGGGGGGCTGAAATAGAGTCAGTCCTAGGCTGTGGGCAGGGTCGGGGGAGCCCCAGAGGGGCCGGGCAGGTACAGTCAGGTCTGGTGGTGCCCAGGTCTGGTAGGCTTTGAGAAATTGAAAATACCTGTCTGAAGGGCAATTATTAAAATTTCTCCAAGGCAGAGCTTCAGTATGAAATTTAAAGAGCTTAATTGGCTTTGCCTTTCAAAATGATGACTAAGATTGCAGTTTATAAACACATCATGGATATAAACAGAAAAGACACCTGACCTGGTTTTGGCATAGACTTTTAATATTCAGGAATACATGTAGGTGGAAAATGAAAGATTTTAAATTGGTAGATTCTGGAGCAGCCTCCAAATACTGCTCCAGTAGAAGTACCAAAAGAAGAAATCCAGCCAACGTCAAGATGCACTAAATGAACTTCTGAACTAGGATGGTGATAAAGGAGGTTAGAAAACATGTTTGCAACCTGCAAAGGGTGGAATAAAAGTCAAAGAAGTATGTTTGTGGTGCTCTGAGTATATTAAAGACCTAAATTTAGAAAATGATAGTAGATAGAGAGTCATTAAACAAAAGGTTTTAAATGTTGTAGCTTTAGCACCTAACTCTGGGAGAGAAGTAGGCAACTTCAGGAGCGTAATTCACAAGCCTGACCTTAGATGTCTTAAGTTTCTTTTGGACTAAATGGAAACTAGAAGGTTTCTGGTGCTGGAGTGACAATATAATGGTAAGGTTTGGGATACCTATGACAGGCAGTTAGAAATATCAGAAAGAAGGATATGTCTGAAATTCTGTGGCCCAAGGGAATTCAGAGCTGCACTTGGGATGTGTCTATCTCTTTCTCATCAGTAGCATGGCAGAAAACTTCTCTGGGAAGTAGGAAGAGACCTTCTAAGTGCTTCTCAACCTGGGAGTTTGAACTGGCAGCTTTTCCGTGTCATCAGATGTTTTGCCACCTGTCCATCACTGCTGTGTTCACCAATTAAATTTGATTTGATATGAGTGAGTTAGTTTACATGTTCTTAGGAAATGAAACTCTCTTGCTGATGTCTGGTGTGTCTTTTTTTATCTCAGGGTCTATAGGTGAGAGTTAGGCTCCTCAATAACTAGGATAGTAAATATATCAGCAAAGCTATTGGTCATACATAATAGCATTGCTCAAACCATCCAAGGAGGTCTGTTTAGAATTAGGCTCCTGATTGTATCTCAAATAAGATGTACTACCTGAAAACTTGCTGGCTGGCTGGCTGTCTATTGGAGCACTTGAGAGTTCAGTGCAGCTTTGCTGGTTTGACTAGAATCCATGTTCAGTTCATTGATTTATCTTTAATCCTTTTACTTAAAGATTCTAAAGGGAGTGAGAAAAAATATGGATTTTATTAAATGAAAATCCATCTGTAAAAAACAAAGGCATACTTGTACTATTTCATGTTGGTGAGTATTTATTTATTCATACAGACTGCTCATGGGATTAGCTCATTGATGATGATATGATTTGCAGTTTTGGTTTAATATTGTAGTTTAATGGGTGTGGCAGCTGCTAATCTCCTAGCCAACATCTTGAAGTAACCTCTAGATCAAAAAGTAAAAGCTGATTTTGCTGGAGTTAATGGGTCTGTGCTGTGCAACTGCAGAGGTAGAAAACCTCACATTTTTTTGACTGTGCAAGAGAGGACCTAGTACACACCTTTCCTGTAAGCTGCCATAGCTTGCCTTATTTTCCTCCATCCGTTATGTTCAATTCCAACTCTGCTTTTGTATCACACTAGGAATAAAAATATAAAACATTTTCTAAACTGTATTGCAGCAACATATATAGATTGTCTTTCTTTTAATGATCAAAGCCAAAAAAGAGAACTTTGATTTTGGTTAGACAAAAGATGTTTAGGGTTTTTTTCTGCTTGAGAAAATCAGCCTTTTCTGAAAGCCATATGCTTATTTGCGTTAAGGTTGTCATCATTCAGTAGAAAAAAAAACCCCAAAACCACATTTATTGTCCAGGTCTTTTGTATGTGCTATTCTTATTCATATATGCTTCACTATTTTACTGGCGACTTTTACTGTCAGCTAGGAAAATTATTTACATGCTACTCACTTACACAACCTTCTTTAGGAAATTTATGTCTCATCTCTTTAAAGGCTAGAGCAAAGTTCTGAAATAGCTGATAGACTCATTACAGTAACCTACTCTAAAGAACTAGCTGTGATATGTAAGATTAGAAATATTACTTTTACATCATTGTAACTTTTCTCTATTTCTATAGGTCAGCCTTATACTCCATCCTTTTATACTATCTACAACAGTCAGGAAACCATATTAGTACACTATACCATGGGTAAACTGGATTTATACCAAAAAAGTCTTTTGATTCTTCTGTTACTGTCATAATTTTAAAAATGTTTCCTCTTTTTGGTAGCAGGATAAGTGACTTAATGAGGATTCAGAAGAAAGATGATCTCAGAGAAAAATTATCTATTAATAGTGTCTCAAGATTTTATGTTATTTAAAAAGTACAACTAACTCAGTCCACATAATTTTTCATGTTATTAAGAGAGATACATGAAAAATTTTGGAGGTGAACACCCGATGAAGTGAATGGTAAAACCTTTGAACACCACTAGTTTACTAGAGCTCAAAAGTGGGTGGAAAAAAAAAGTCAGAAAAATGGGGTCTTTTTACACTTCCATTATTGTAAAAAAAACCCCCAGAAACAATTTAAAGAGTACTTGCAGGCTTGTTGTATATGTAGTTGCCATAAGCATGCCTTAAAGCTAGGACAAGTAGTTAAATACAATCTCCCAAAAACTGATAATGCATTTCACTGAATCAGTATTTTGATATGTCCCTGAGTTTTACCAGTAGAGAAAAGTATCCTGAGGTCTGTGTGGACCAGTGAGATTGGAAGGACTAACAAAGTTTGTGGAGTCATTTCAGCTTTTATGAGTAGTCCTTGCACACAAAATCTGCAAATCAGTGAATAGATGAACATCACCATTAATAATTCAGAGGACGGAGGAACCAGCTTGTTAATAACGTTTATGAGAGATACTGAAGCAGGGAAGTGGTGAGTACCAATTACGACAGAGAGCATGTTACAGTGAGTTCTGAAATTAGAAATATAGGGAGGGACTCAGGGGAGAATGATAAACATGGTCAGCTGCAGAGGGAGTTAACTGGAGAAAATTGAATAGAAAACAGAAATATGTTTTAGACACAGTTTTAAATCCTTAAATAGTGTAAATTGTCATACTTACACTGATGTTGATTTACCAGGTTGCCTTAACTCACAGTGTTTTAGTGTCTGCTGAAGTACGTATTACTGATGCAGTTTCTGGTGTTAACATTATTGACAGTGGTTATGATATACTGTGCACTCATATTCCGAACTTATGAAAACAGAACAAATCATTGAATAAAAACAAAATTGTTGAAAAGAGTTACTTTTGCTGTAATTAAGACAAGCTTTAAAAGAGTTACTGGAAAGAAAGCAATGGTGAGTATTGTGGAATTTATTCCGAAAAAAATTATTTTATTATATGGCCAAAGACAGAGGTAGGGGGTTTTGGCTTGACATTCAAAAAACTTACTGTATCACATACTTTCTGCACATCTTGGCTTTTCTTATACTAAAAATTGTTCATATCCATCTCAAATCAGAAATTAGGGACAGGGGAATTAAATTCCTGAGGTGATTTTAAGTGTCTTTGCACTACATATTCTTGTTTCTTTGGAAACAAATAACTCAAGTAGCCAGCTTGATGGTGTTTGTGTTCCTTTTGAGCAGTACTCTTCTAATTCAGGATCATTATCACAAAGAAATATGCCCAACAAGAATTGCTAGAGGAAATTTTTTCCCACCTGTGCTCCAAGAACAAAAGGCAACGTTTCTTTAGACCTCTTCTTACAGTTAATTACAACATAGAAATAAAGAAAAAGTCTGTCTAACCCAAAGTTCTGTCTCAGACAGTACTGATAAGAGGTGTGATTTAGGGGAGCACATGGGTCTGGTCTCTCTTTGTGGTTCCTTCTATTCCAGCTCCTCCAGCATCCACAATTGTTGTATTATGGATGATAGTGGGCACATCCCTTCCCAGCTCTCTAGTTTTTCCTCATGGACCATTTCTCATTAGTTTCTCTATTTTGGTTTTGAAACTGCTGAGACTCTCTGGACTGTCAGATTTCATTATGTATTGTGGCAATAAGGTGGAGAAATTTAATACCCTCTGTGCAGCCTCCCCCACTCCAAACCTAAAGCCTATTTTATTTTCTTGGTTTTAAACTGATCTCATACTAGTTTCCTTGATTGTCCCTCATCTTAGTATTGTTAAAGGATGTTAGGAGCAGTGGTTGCCTCCAGCAACTCCTAGCTGCTGGAGCAGGGGTCCTGAAGACCAGGCTCCTGAAGACCTGTGGTCTTTGCCCAGGCTGAGGGATGCAGATGCTGCTTTCCCATTTGCAGGTTCAATGAGTAGTGAGCTGAGCATCTACCCCACAGACACATACACACACGCACAGAGGACACTGGCATGGTTGCTCACACAGACTGCCACAGATGAGGTGTTGCCTCCAACAGCACCTATTTATAGGACCAAGAAAAACATAAACACAGACAGCCAAGTCCCTGATCTGCACGCTGGGAGAGATAGGTCACTAGCACAGACGCACACACAGCACTCTCTAGATTCCCAAGCACATGCAAATTCTTGGATCCCCTCAATACCAGCACAGTCCCTCTGTCTGCCCGGTACCCCTGCCTGGATCCCAGGCCCCCTCACCTGCCCTAAGGGTCTCCTGTTCACTGACTGGTCCAGCTTGGTGCTCACTAGCAAACACACAGAACACACACACTCATCCCACAGGCATCCCATGCTCGCAGGTCCCCTCAAATACCCTCCACCGACTTGATACCCCTGCCTGGACCCAGGACCTCCCCTTGCTGCCTAGTCCAGCTTGAGGTTTGCTAGCAAAGGACACATGCACCCCCCTACCCTCCACCCCCCAGTTTGGGGAAGATACAGACACTCACCCCTGCAGCAGCCTGCACCAGGTACATGGGTTGTGATCTGGAGTCCCACTCCAGCCACCAGCACTGTGCCCCTCACTTCGCTCATGCCAGTCCCTCCTAGTAGCTGTTTTTCGGGACACACACCGCTCCTGCCCCAGTGGCTGGGGGCAAGACCCTTACCTGCTCCCATAGCTGGCACTGGTGTAAGTCAGACCTGCTTACACCTCCAGTCTTACTCCGGTAGCTGGCATCTAGTCCACTCCACCAGTAGTTGGCACTTAGTCCTTGCAGCACACGCACACATGGAACAGAGTGAGATTACTCAGGGAGATATTTTAGAAAGGATTTAATAAGAAGGCAGGACAGATGGGGGTGGTCGGGCACAGGGCTTGGTCAGACAAGCATACTGACGAGCCATGTTTTACATGTGACTGCCCCCTTTTATACTCTTTTCTTTCTATTCCCCACTTTGTTCCTCCCAGTTTTCTTCCCCTGCGTGTTCCCTCATCAGTTTGCATAGTTCCACCGACCCCTCTCCAACAACCCTCAGGTTTACAACCTTCTCAGTTGCAAAGCCCTGGTTTGCCTGCAGTTTCTTGATAACCCACTAAAATTAGTGTGACTGACAAGGTTTGTTACTTGTCTTTGTCTCCATTAATTTTGGCTGTCACACTTGTGTCTCTGTATTTTGTCCCTTTTCCTTAGTATCCCATGTGACAAGGTCCTTGATCAGATAATCTTACTGAAATAAACATTCCCACATTTCACATACCCTTATCAATTAGTGTCACTGACCAGGTTTGGTTCTTACTACTGCCTCCCTTATTGCTTGTCAGCCAGGTTTGTGTCTTTGTATGTTCTTGTTTATGGTTTCCTCCTTTTCTTCTTATCCCCTTTTGCATTGAACAGGCCCTTGGTCAGATACCCTTGAAAGAGCAGACATTTTCTCCTTCCACATACCCTTACAAGTATGACAAGATTTGGAGAACAACTGTTTCTCGTTCCATTTATTCATTATCTTCCTGATTTTGTAAACCTTGATCACATGCCCTCTCTGCATCCTCCTCTCAAATTACCGAACAGCCTCTTGGTCTCTGCTTGAAAAGCAGCTGCCCTACCCCTTTGCTCATTTCTTTGCTTTTCTCTGTATCTTTTCTCTAAACCTGGTAACTTAGGAGTGGAAAATCTAAAGCTATGTCATTTTTGGCCACTCTTTTTCTCTTCTTGTCACTTTCCATCAGGGATGGGAGGAGAAGGAAGGAGAAGTAAGCATAGTTACTAATCCAATATGTTTGTCCATAGGGCTTAACAAGAGTTTCAAATGTCTTCTGTTCCCTTGCAGAACAATGAAGTACAAATTAGTCTAAGGCAACACTTCCAGCTTTATTGCAGCTTAGCCAAACCAGATTTCTGCAACCTTCTTCTAGCTGTCTTCCCAAATTTCTGCTTCCTCTCTTTCTTTTTCTCTCTCCTAGGGCTGTTGCTGCTTCTTTCTTAGTCCTCCTTAGTACTGCTGTTTCCTTGCTTTACCTGCAGAGCTATAAAACCTGTATCACTGCCTCTTTTTACCTGTGCTACTTACACTCTTCCTCTCCTTGACTACTCTCCTTGATAGCCCAAGGTAAGAGTCCCAGCAAAGTCTACTGGGTGAACCCCAAACCTCTCTGTGCCTCTCCTCACTTTTAACCATGGGCACCTAGTTTTTTATCTGGACAGGAGGTATTCAGTGATAGCACAAAAGCCACACAATATGTTAACTGTAGATTGAAAAAAAACTTAATTTGCTGTAGAATATTTGAAAACACTGGTATGAAACACCACATGCCCGATACCTCCTCTCAGTAATCTATCCTTAGCAAATCATTGATAACAAAATATTTCACCGCCCCCAAAAAAAACCCCAAAACAAACTACTGGAAGAATTAAGATTTATCAGGGACAACAAACACAAAAAGGAGTTAGTTTGATACAGACTCTGGTAGGATTAAGAATGGAAAAGCATTTCTATTTTCTACTACCATAAGTGGATTATTTATGGGGCAGATTTTTGTAAGACTGAATACATACAAAACATAAAGGCTGCCAGTAGAACAAGCAGACCTTTAAGCTGTGCCTATCAGTCGTGCCTCTAAAGAAACAGACAAATGAGCTAAAATATACCATGTCCCAGTTCACAAGAGGAGCTCAAACAAACAGGATGTTTTCTCACTCCTGTAAACAAATCTATTCATTTTGATTTTATGAAAAGGTATATGCTATGAGTGCCTGGGATTTGGTCACAGAAGCCGGACAGGAAAATATAGCACAGAAAAATGGATGCATGCTGCCTGGGAGTGAGACGGAAACCTTAATATATATGAAAAAAACAGAAAGTATGGAAATTTAGAATAGCTGTCAATGAAACAAGAATGGTCTATGGAGGAAAAAGTCTGCATAGAAGAGAATGACTTATATTTATTAGTGCTAGGAATTCAAACAGTCCTGAAATTGTGATTGAAGCAGGTTAAAGAGAAAGGCATGGTTTTGGAACTGATCCATGTACATCAGATTCCTTGCTGTTATAAATATTTTAGAAAAGATTTAAGAATGCATACTTCAAGATGTAAACATTTTCTGAAGTCAAATGGTGCTTATGATTGTAAAGCTAATAGTACCAGTAACCAGTATAAATCAAAGAGCAGCCTTGTTGGGTATTAAGATGTCTTTATCAGACCTGTCATTGAGAAGCTGCCTCCATGTCTTTCAGAAAAACTGGCAGAATGTTGCTAAGATATATACAAAACGTCAATTTCAAAGACTCCTTTCCAAAGACCGGAAACATGGGTAAGACTGTGTGTATGGAGATTATATTGTATATGATATTTTTCAAAATATGATCTCAAACTACAAGATAAAATGGACGACCTGAGAAAGATGGTCCATCAGGTTGTTATGGAGAAAGCAGTACTTAGAATCATAGAATCATTGAGGTTGGAAAAGACCTCTAAGATCATCGAGTCCAACCGTCAACCCAACACCACCATGCCCACTAAACCATGTCCCTAAGTGCCTCATCTACACGTCTTTTAAATACCTCCAGGGATGGGGACTCAACCACTTCCCTGGGCAGCCTGTTCCAATGTTTAACCACTCTTTCAGTAAAGACATTTTTCCTTACATCCAATCTAAACCTCCCCTGCCGCAACTTGAGGCCATTTCCTCTCGTCCTATCACTTGTTACTTCGGAGAAAAGACCAACACCCACCTCGCTACAACCTCCTTTCAGGTAGTTGTAGAGAGCGATGAGGTCTCCCCTCAGCCTCCTTTTCTCCAGGCTAAACAGTCCCAGTTCCCTCAGCCGCTCCCCATAAGACTTGTTCTCCAGACCCCTCACCAGCCTCGCTGCCCTTCTCTGGACACGCTCCAGCACCTCAACGTCCTTCTTGTAGTGAGGGGCCCAAAACTGAACACAGTATTTGAGGTGCGGCCTCACCAGTGCCGAGTACAGGGGCACGATCACTTCCCTACTCCTGCTGGCCACACTACTTCTGATACAGGCCAGGATGCCATTGGCCTTCTTGGCCGCCTGGGCACACTGCCGGCTCATGTTCAGCCGGCTGTCAACCAGCACTCCCAGGTCCTTTTCCGCCAGGCAGCTTTCCAGCCACTCTTCCCCAAGCCTGTAGCGCTGCATGGGGTTGTTGTGACCCAAGTGCAGGACCCAGCACTTGGCCCTGTTGAACCTCATACAGTTGGCCTTGGCCCATCGATCCAGCCTGTCCAGGTCCCTCTGCAGAGCCTTCCTACCCTCCAGCAGATCAACACTCCCGCCCAACTTGGTGTCGTCTGCAAACTTACTGAGGGTGCACTCAATCCCCTCATCCAGATCATTGATAAAGATATTAAACAAGACCGGCCCCAGTACTGAGCCCTGGGGAACACCGCTCGTGACCGGCCGCCAACTGGATTGAACTCCATTCACCACAACTCCCTGGGCCCGGCCGTCCAGCCAGTTTTTGACCCAGCGAAGAGTCCACCTGTCTAAGCTGTGAGCTGCCAGCTTCTCTAGGAGAATGCTGTGGGAGACAGTGTCAAAGGCCTTACTGAAGTCCAGGTAGACCACATCCACAGCCTTTCCCTCGTCCACTAGGCGGGTCACCTGGTCATAGAAGGAGATCAGGTTGGTCAAGCAGGACCTGCCTCTCATGAACCCGTGCTGGCTAGGCCGGATCCCCTGGTTGTCCCGCATGTGCCTTGTGAGCGCCCTCAAGATGAGCCGCTCCATAATCTTCCCCGGCACCGAGGTCAGGCTGACAGGCCTGTAGTTCCCCGGATCCTCCTTCCGGCCCTTCTTGTAGATGGGCGTCACATTGGCAAGCCTCCAGTCATCCGGGACCTCCCCCGTTAACCAGGACTGCTGATAAATGATGGAAAGCGGCTTGGCGAGCACCTCCGCCAGCTCCCTCAGCACTCTCGGGTGGATCCCATCCGGCCCCATAGACTTGTGAGCGTCCAGGTGGCATAGCAGGTCATTGACTGCTTCCTCTTGGATTATGGGGGGTTCATCCTGCTCACCGTCCCCGTCTTCCAGCTCGTGGGGCCGAGTACCCTGAGGATAACTGGTCTGCCTGTTAAAGACTGAGGCAAAGAAGACATTGAGTACCTCAGCCTTTTCCTCATCCTTGGTGACAATGTTCCCCCCTGCATCCAATAAAGGATGGAGCTTCTCCTTGGCTCTCTTCTTGTCATTAATATATTTGTAATAACTTTTTTTGTTGTCTCTAACAACAGCGGCCAGATTGCGTTCTAGCTGGGCTTTTGCCTTTCTCATTTCTTCTCTGCACGACCTAACGAGATCCCTGTACTCTTCTTGAGTCGCCTGCCCCTTCTTCCACAAGCGGTAAACTCTCCTTTTTTTCCTGAGTCCCAGCAAGAGCTCCCCGTTCAGCCAGGCCGGTCGTCTTCCCCGCCCATTCTTCTTACGGCATACAGGGACAGCCTGCTCCTGCGCCTTTAAGACTTCCTTCTTGAAGATCGTCCAGCCTTCCTGGACCCCTTTGCCCTTCAGGACCGTCTCCCATGGGACTCTCTCAACCAATGTCCTGAACAGGCCAAAGTCTGCCCTCCGGAAGTCCATGGTTGTGGTTTTGCTGGCCCCCCTCCTTACTTCACCAAGAAGCGAGAATTCTATCATTTCATAGTCGCTAAGCCCAAGACGGCCTCCGACCACCACATCTCCCACCAGTCCTTCTCTGTTAGTAAACAGCAGGTTGAGCGAGGCACCTCCCCTGGTAGGCTCACTTACCAGCTGTGTCAGGAAGTTGTCTTCCACACACTCCAGGAACCTCCTAGACTGCTTCCTCTCTGCCGTGTTGTATTTCCAGCAGATGTCCGGGAAGTTGAAGTCCCCCACGAGAACAAGGGCTAGCGATTGAGAGACTTCTGCCAGCCGCTTATAGAACGCTTCATCCGCCCCTTCATCCTGGTTGGGTGGTCTATAACAGACTCCCAGCAGGATATCTGCCTCGTTGGCCTTCCCCCTCATCCTTACCCATAAACACTCGACCATATCATCATCACAATCGTTGAGCTCTAGACGATCAAAACACTCCCTAACATACAGGGCCACCCCACCGCCTCTCCTTCCTCGCCTGTCCCTTCTGAAGAGTCTATAGCCATCCATTGCAGCACTCCAGTCATGAGAGTCACCCCACCATGTTTCTGTGATGGCGGCTAAGTCATATCTCTCCCGCTGCACAATGGCTTCCAGCTCCTCCTGCTTGCCGCCCATGCTGCGTGCATTGGTGTATATGCACTTGAGCTGGGCTATCGATTTCGCCCCTGGCATCGGCACGCCACCCCTCGGCTCATCTCTAGCGAGCCTGATTTTATCCCCTTCCCCCTTCGAACCTAGTTTAAAGCCCTCTCAATGAGCCCTGCCAATTCATGAGCCATGATCCTTTTTCCCTTGTGAGACAGCTGGACTCCGTCTGTCACCAGCAGGCCCGGTGCCATGTAAACCTCCCCATGATCAAAAAAACCAAAATTCCTCCGATGGCACCAGCCCCTGAGCCACGCGTTGATCAGGTGTGTTTTCCTGCTCCTTTCAGTATCCTTCCCTGCCACTGTAGGGATAGAAGAAAACACTACCTGCGCTCCCGATCCTTGAACCAGTCGCCCCAGTGCCCTGAAGTCCCTTTTGATCGCTGCAGGACTTCTCTCTGCAACCTCATCACTGCCAGCCTGTATAACCAGCAGCGGGTAGTAATCAGAAGGCCATACCAAACCAGGGAGCTTCCTAGTGATGTCTCTGACCCGGGCCTCAGGGAGGCAGCAGACTTCCCTGTGGGACGGGTCCGGTCGGCATATCGGGCCCTCTGTTCCCCTCAGAAGGGAATTGCCTATGACAATTACCCTCCTTTTTTTCTTAGCAGAGGCAGTCATAATGCGTGGGGCTGACTGCCTCACCCTAGGCGACCCCCTGGATGGACCTTCGTCTACATCCTCATTTGCCTTGCCCTCAAGTTCCAGGGCCCCATATCTGTTGTGTAAAGGCAACCGGGAAGGTGAGGGAGGCCGGGCGGGGGTTCGCCTGGCACGCCGAGCAGGGACCCGTTTCCATTCCCCCCCGTCGCTTAGGTCCCCTCTTTCTACCTGGTGGCAAGAAGGCAGGGGATCCTCTGCTTCTCGCGGAGCCTCCATCTGCTGCCTCTGCCTCAGGGACGGTAGGGTGTGGCTCCACCAATCTATCTCCCTCCTAAGTTCAAGTACATTCAGTACTTGAATGGATCAGCAAGAATGGAAGGGATCTTGATATTCTGCCAAGATAAAAAAAAAAACATTATAAATGTCACTGTGCATGTAACACAAGTTCTTTATTGAAGACACCTCTGAATAACTAATAGACTTAGAAAAATCCATCAAAGTAGGACGGACTATGTCACTATTATGAACCCCTTAGATTTGTATGACATTTTCTTCTGCATTGTGTAAATTGCCACCATCTTATTTACAGTTACTGATAAATAAAATGCTGTATTCTTTTTCTGGAAAAAAGAAGACAAAATACTCTCTCTATATGTATGAAAATGTATATAAATATATGAAAGGAATAAACTTTCAGAATAAAGTCACTTATCCAGGGATTTTTCAAGAGATGACACCAAAAAGGAAAAGGTAGATTTAACACCAATATTACATTTTTGGCTCTAAGACATATTAAGCAAAGGAATACTCTAACTAGGGTATTGGTGAGGGCTTATCATTTGATGTTTTTCAGGGTTTTTTCAGTAAACAAAATATGAATAAGTAGCCCTATACCAGCCAGGAGTCACACCTACAGGACTAATCTTCCTAAGTATCTAATTATAGTATTCACTGACACCAAAGACATGATGATGCTCTCCAAATCTATTTAACAGTTACACAAAAGCATGACATTGTCAAATATTTGGGCAACTTTGCAAGAGAAATATAGTCCTCTGATGAAAATGAAGGATGTCATAAGTACACTAGGATGTCTATAATTGGTATTACCTGAAAAATTTCTAATGTATTTTAAGACTTTGCTTTTGAATCCCCTCCATGGAGTCTAATTAACATAGCTTATTCTCAAATTACTTTCTTAATTCTCAAGCCTAAGAAAATAAAGAGATAGTTTTACAAATGAATAATTTTATATCTAAAACTTATAAGCACTTGATTTTGAAACATTTATGCAGTAATCAACAATGCTTCCTATAAAGTTCTTGCAATGTAAGTTTCTTTTTCATTGTTTAAGATGAATATTCACTGTTTAAATTTTGTAATTGTTACTGTAATTCTGTTTTAAATAGATAAAAAATGTACAAGTAAGAAGAATATAAAAGGATTAGTTGTTTTTGTTAGTATTTTCAAAATACTTTGGCTATAGTTCACAAAATGTCAATAAGTCATTGTTCTGAACTAGATTTTCTTCCTTCTATCAGAGGTTATAACCTGGAAAACCTTTCATGGACAGATAAAACATTGATCTTAAAGGTAGTTTTACCTGCATAGTGACTTTAAGGTTATTAATCTACTGTTATATTTAAAATAAACATATTTAAAATAGTTAAGCAGCTTTGGCTTTGCTAGCTTCCAATCAAGTGAAAAAAGGATAAAGCTAAGGGCAGTGTAAGATTTTGTGACACAGTCTATTGACTTTAAAATTATGAATATCTATTTTGAAATATAAAAATGCTTATAAATTAAGCATTTGAGAATCATTCTGGAAGCAATAACATTTTTAGGGTTGTTACCAGTCTACCAGTTCTTCTATTAGGGATTACCAAGTAAAAGTAAACTGATTTTTGTAACTTTGCTATAAAGATTTTCAACACAGGTTTAGACATGTTACAATGTAATATTTTTCTTCTCATTAAAAAAAAATAGCTTTGAAATGTATTACATTCTTCTGAAATAAGATAAAATAAAAAAAAATCGCTAGTGACTTTCAAGATATTTTTACAAAGTTCACAAAACAGAAGATAAATATTGCAATATGATATATCAATTGATGGAGTTAACAGCTACTATGTGAACTGTATACTTAGTACCTTGTAAAATTGCAAGCCTACAAACTGTAAGCCCTAAGAAACCCAAACTGTAATAGAAAAAAAAAACCCCTTATCTTACATGGTTTAGACAATGTAATCAATAGAAACACTTTACTGTGATTGAAACATGAGAGAGTATGATTCAAAAAGTGCAGTACTTTAGAGAGTAATCAATGATTTATTCCAAAGATATCTTTTATATAATAGTTATATGCCAGTTGGTAGGAGTTAAAATGAACAATGTAACCATATCTCACTGTTATAAATTTGAAGAAATTATTGTAAATTTTGTGCTAAAAGATTGTGTAATATCATCTCAATTACCTGTAATATTCAGAGGTATTTTTTGAAATTACTTCATTTTGATACATTTTTAATGGCTCAACAGAAAACATAGAATTAATGCAAATAGAAATACATAAAAATCAACACGGAACTAACAAAATTTGTGAGACGCATATCAATAAATGATGAAATGAGAAAAGGATGCAATAAGAAAATTTTCACAGCCTCTGAAATAGATCACTTTATCCACAATTTTGCAGTCACATAATTAAAAGAACAGTAAATTATTGCAATCAAGATGATGAATATTTTTTTCTAATCACTAATTATGTGTAGTTGAACAAGAGCAAGAACTGATGCAGTATAACTCAGATGAAATTGTGTCTGATTGTAAGTTATTTTTGTTGGATAAGTTTCAACATCAAAGCAAAAATTTTTTTCCTGTGGAAGATTTTTATATGGTTAATCTAATGTTACTCTAACCTCTAGGAGGTGCACAGCCATAGGATGAAAATAAACAGACACAAATTAGCACACGATAAATTCTGATTGGAGATAAAGATTTTTTTTATAAGAGCATCCACGACTTCTCTGGCCAACCTGTTCCAGTGCCTCACCACCCTCATTGTAAAAAATTTCTTCCTTATGTCCAATCGAAACCTACTCTTTTTCAGTTTAAAACCATTGCCCCTTGTCCTGTCACTACAGGCCCTGATAAAAAATATCTCTTAATCTTTCTTATAAGCCCCCTTTAAGTATTGAAAGACCACAATAAGGTATCCTCAGAGCCTTCTCTCCTCCAGGCTGAAAATATCCAATTGTCTCAGCCTTCCGTCATGGAAGAGGTATTCCAGCCCTCTGATCATCTTCGTGGCCCTCCTCTGGACCCACTCTGGCAGGTCCATGTGTCTTGTGCTGGGGACCCCAGACCTGGACGCAGTACTCCAGGTGGGGTCTCACTGGAGTGGAGTAGAGGGGGAGAATCACCTCCCTCGACCTGCTGGCCATGCTTCTTTGTATACAGCCCAGGATACGATTGGCTTTCTGGGCTGCAAGTGCACGTTGCCAGATCATGTCCAATTTTTCATCCCCCAGTATCCCCAAGTCCTTCTCTGCTGGGCTGCTCCCAATCCATTCATCCCTCAGCATGTATTGATATTGGGGATTGCCCTGACCCATGTGCAGGACCTTGCACTTGGCCTTGTTGAACTTGAGGTTTGCATGGGTCCACTCCTCAAGCCCGTCAAGGTCCCTCTGGATGGCATCCCTTCCCTCAAGCATATCAACTGCACCACTCAGCTTGGTGTCATCCACAAACTTGCTGAGGGTGCACTCAATCCCACTGTATATGTCCTTAATAAAGAATGGCACTGATCCCAATACCGACCCCTGAGGGACACAATATAATAAATTATTTCTGTCAAACCAGCAACTGGCTCTCCAAGGAGTCATTAAATGGGAAAATGGCAACCAATAAATAGTAAATGAAAAAATAATTTTCCTTTTTCTGCTATTTCCAGGTTATTTCCAGAAAGAATTATCTGATTCAGTTGACTTTAAAGTCAATGGCAAGATTCTGACTATGTAAATACGGGATCATGCTGTTAGATCACATACACCTGTGAAAAGCAACTAAGTCCATATTTCTTTTGGTTTTTAAGTGTCTCTGTGTGCTTTAAATTTAAAACTTTGTATAGATTCCCAGATCCAGGGAAAATGCAGCTATATAAAGATTCTAATGGCAATCACAGAGATCTGTTTTTACAAACTAAATGTTTCAGTCTGCGATACCCATTAAGTGTCCTTTGTTCTTCAGTTTCCAGCTGCATGACCCAGCCAAGCTCTAAGTGTGTGTGAACTAAGCTGTTTGTTGAATGTATAAAAGCTGTTTTCAACTTGAGTAGGGGCTGCCAGTCTTAGAGAGCAAACAACAAACCATCCTTTCTGTCTATTGAACTTTTCCAATAGCTGTTGTATTTCTGTTATCTGCTACCCCCGGCAAATGATATCTCTTGTCTCCAGTCTTGGGGAGCTTTCATCACAGTTTAATGCTATCTAACACAATGGACACAGCCATTCTTTAAGCAGAACAAAAATGTGTTTAATTCCGTGGATGCCAGTACATCAAGACATCTGCAGAAGGCTGAGAGTGCATCTCCTAGTTTTCCTGTAAAATTGTTCAGCTATTTTACCTACCTTTGGATCACATGTAACAATAATTTCATATTTTAAGAGAATCTTTTGAGTAAAGTTAGTGATAGAATTTGGATTTAAGGTCTGATTTCTCCTTCACCTTGAGATATATTCTTGTTCCGCATTTTGTTAGAGAATGTATGAATATTTCACAAATTTTCTTCTCTTCATTTACATCATTGGAAGCAAGGAATCATATTGAACAGTGGATCACAATGAGTGGTAGATTCAAGACATAAATCATACAGGACCTAAATGCTCTTTCATTGCAGTCAGAACTACCACAGCCTTCAGCAGAAGTAGGAAAGACTCTTGGTATCCACTCCTGCAATGGCATTAAGCAAAATGTTGAAACACTTGCTGGGAAGTTGAGGGAAATAGCTTTAAAAAGAAAGATTACTAACCTGTGTCTACTTTTACAGAAATCACTAGTCACAAGGAGACTAAATTCCCCTGTGGGTAAATAACATCAGTGAGGAACAATAGGACAAAGTAAAAGGAGGAAAGAAGCACTATACGATGTTGTCCTGTTACTTTTAATGGGGCAGACTGTGTTGCCACTTTTATTTAGGAGGAAACACTGTTAAGTGAGATGTTTTTCTGAGTGGATACAAGAGTGTTGAGGTTTTCCTTCCCTTTTTTCCTTTCCAGTAATAAACAGGAAAAAGGCAAGGTTATTTTTTCTTGGATAGTGTTGATTTTCACCAATGCATCACCACCATCTGATGGACAGATCAGCTTCCAATGAAGTTATCATTTGGCAGATAGATGTCATAATTTAATTTTAGTTGTGAGATCTGTAATTAAAAATCACTAATGTTAAATCTACATTATCAAATATGTATTTACAGATAGAAATGGACCAATGTAAAAAATAGCCTTAAAACATTGCAAGAATAATTTGGGAATATTACCACATGAAGAATTATGTTAAGCAAGAAATAATTCCTGGGGGAACTCAAAAGGGACAAGCAGCACATGACTTCAATTTTATTTATAAGTACAATAAAGATGCTGAGAAAATAATAAAAAATATACAGTTTATAATATGAGTTATAGGATGGAACAGTTGTTACTGTGGGAAATAACAGCCGCCTCCCTTGATACAATCATTTTCCATCAGAACACAGCAGGTGTATTTATTTTCTTCTGAGAAGTCTGTATGTATGGCATGGAGAAGTATTCCCTACAGAAAAAAATGTTTTATTTTATATGAAAAGAATATATTCCAGTGAAGAGAGTGCACATTAAAAAATGTAAGAAAACTGCTCCTGCCTGCTCCTTAGGCAGGATAATTCCATAAATTATCTTAAGTTAAATGAGAGAGTGACACAACTGCTAGGAAATGACAGAAGGATCATACCAGGTAATGCAAACCAGAAGAATTAATAAGTTCTCATGAGATCTTATTAGTCTAGTAACTGAAACACTTTTTATTCAGGCAAAAAGGGATTCTGGGATATTTCTGGAATAAGAGTTGAGTATAGATAATAATGATGGAGATATCCTTGAACCTAACAGAAGACTGAAAGAGAAAGGCACATTGTTTCCTAGCACTGCAGTGGTAGTACCAGGGAAAGAAATTGATCACATGAAACACTTGATATAGAAATTTAAGCTGACAATATGCAGTCCTCAGTGGCCAAGAAATAAGATGATATACACTTTTCTTTTGAAGGAATTCAAGCTTCCTATGAAAAAAAATTATATGTTAATGACATATTTGGGATGCACAGTTGTAAGTATCATAAAGCTAGAAAATACGAGTCTGAAAGTTTCAGTAGCTATCATAAATCCACCACATACACAGTTGCTGTTTTATAACATATTTATCTGTAAAGATTTATCTAGTTTCTAGTATCCAATCTTGTGTATTAAAATTCTTTATTAAATGAGGTTAATCTTGTAAAATGAGGTTAATTTTGTAGTAGGCATGAGTAGTATGGTGGCTTTGAGATACTGTGAGAATTATCATAAAAGATGCAAAATTTTTTTTTTTGGTAATCCAAAAGAAGTCAAATAAGTGCGTGGCCTCTCTATTGCTCGTATAGTATTTGAGGCAAAAGACCTGAGTTCAGGGATTTCAGACTGCTTTCAAATTTGATGACTTTGTAGTCTCCCACATTTTTGTGAAGTCTGATCAGGGGAGCACAGGCTCTTTCCACTTATGAGCTGACCTGGAACCATGACAGTAGAATTGTGTTCATATTTTGTCATTGTTATGTGATTTTCAAAAAAGCCAACGTTTCTTAAACTACAACTAGCCTTTGGTCATCTCATAGAGTGACATAAGCAACAGTGAATTTAAGTTAACAAGACCTGAGTTTCAAAAGACATTTGGTAAAGACTAGGAAATTAGCAATGAGGAACCCTGTCACTTTTTAAATGACTTGCTTACATATTAAACTACCTCTCTACATAGAGAAAAAATGATACAAAACCAAACATTTTGACAGTAGCTTGTCTGTTTCAGAGTCACAGCTTTAGGGAAGGAAAAGAAGTGATTTAAAAAAAACCCTGGCATCTGTTAAGATATAGAATCATATTCTACATATTCTCCAATTATATATGCTGATAGCATAATTCAGGCCAACAAAGTGGTAAAAAAAGCATTAGAAATCCTTCCTCCTTCCCCAAACAGATGTTATCAATTACTATATAATTTTTTTTAAATATACAAAAATGCATACACATACACATCACTTCAAATAGTCAACAAAAATAATTCATTCAGGAATCAAGATATTTAAGTACCTGTCATCTTAAATCAAAGCAGAAATGACAGGGTAAATGAAATGTTACAATTCAAATTCCAGTTTTGAAGTATATAAAAGTAGCTTTGAAAATTAAATAAACCTGTTACAGTCAACTATGATTGAGCCCTCAAAGCAGCCTCATCACAAAATAATCTTCAAGTATTCTGTGTATTTCAACAAGAAAGCTCAAAACACCTGGTATACAAAGCCTTTTAAAGCAAAAGGAAATTAAAAAATAATGTCCCTTTTTAATGGAACAGATGACTAATATTTTCACTCAGTTCTTCCTCAGACTGAGTTACAATACTACCATCTTAGATGTGGGCCTTCTTATACATAGACGAGCTACACAAGGAGAAGGGATAACACTTTGGATTACTTTGATTCCTTTCTCCCCCTTAAAACCTAAGACCAAAGCAAATACAGAACTGTTATGGATCTTTTAAAAATATTTAATAGAAATAACTGTATTGTATAGAATAAGGTATTATAAGAACCCATGTAAGATAACTTTAAGAGACAAGATAATAAAATGGATAGCAATCTAACAAATATTGTCATTGCCAAAAGTGTACATTCCATTTAGCTTTAGTCATATAGATCAACATAGTTACGCTAACAGAAAATAAAATAACGGGAAAACATTGGGAGATGATTCAGAAAGTGGAGGTGACAGAGTCAGTTTAGTTATAAAACAACTATATGTTTTGTACATATCATGGTATTGGCAGCGGATAAATTTATTCAATGAATATAGATCAAGAATATTTATGCTATTCATAATGCCTGGTTATTTTATATTTTTCCTGTTACTACTAATAAAAGAAGGTGTTTGCGTTCCTGTGACATTCAGACTTACCTTATTTTGTAGTTTCTCCAAGCCTTCTTATTCTCTATATTCTAGTTTGTTAAGGTTTTCCTCATGAAAAGCTTTGTTGCTGGTTGGTGTTCTTTGAATTACACTTTTCTTTTTAAATCTAAATATGTACTCTTCTTTTTCTTCTGTCAACACCTGTGAATTAAAGTTTAGTAGCCTGATGTCTGCCATTCAGGAGGCCTTGCAATGCTTCCCCAGATACAACTGAAGAGAAATTCTGTGGGTAAGCTTAGCTTTTCTGTTGCTCTGCTCTCTGCCCAGTATGTTTTCTAGAGAAGGAAATTATGTAAGTTCAAGTAATATAAATATGGCAAACACAAGAATCTCAGAGAATCCTGGCCTACTAAATGGCAGAATAATTTCTTTGCTAGGAGAATACTTGACCCACCCACATAGGTACAACAGCTAACAATGTTCTGCCCCACCGATTGGACTAATGTCCAATCTGCTACTGTAGTCTTGTCTCTCCCCCCTTCCCTTCATATACGTGTTCTGCTTTGTATTGAAACATCAACTTCTGTCACCAGCCATTATATTTGCTGTGGGAAGCAATTGCTGTCACAATGATAAGTCATAATTCTCGGTAATTCTTGCGAATTCCTGGAAATTCTTGGAAAAATCCAGTGCATGGGTGCTCTATTTTGAAAGGTGGCTAAAGTAAGGCAGGGTGTTAAGGTCAGTAAGAGAGAAGTATGTCCCTAAACAGAAGGTGTTACATTGCTTTTGCCATTTGCTGTGTTTCACAGGGCATGTTTATCAATGCTAGGTATGTGTTAAGTATATTAACTGTGTATTCTGCATATGAAGATTTGCAAGACATATTTGGGTATGTAATTACAATTTATTTATGTAGAGCTACAAGCTATACAAAATGTCATTAAACTGAGTCAGAGTTTTCAAAGGGGTTTCTGTTTTTTTTTTTTCTAATCCTACTGAAAGGTAATGAGATACTTGCAATCTGTTGTAAACTCCAAGTTTGTTTTCAGCTCCAGCAATGGATGGCATTACTTGCTAGCTATAGTGAATATTATATGGCAAAAAGACCTTGCTCTCTTCTTTGTGTCACAGTAGGCCATCTTCCAAATTGTTCTGCAGACCAGCTACCTACTTATTTTTCAATGCTTTCTGCAAAGACACAAGGAACCAGAGGAGATTCATACTTGGCGGGGTATCTAGATTTTTCCCTTCTCTTGCTTTTGTTCTGTTCCTATTTTCAAGCAGCACTTCCATCCTTGTAGAAGTTCAGGGAACATTTTTGTGTCCCATGTTTACAAATCTTCTCCAAAGATTCTTACTTATATCCTATAAAATAATCAGAATTTTTGCAAGTAGGCTGATTTTGCGCTACATTATTAGAATAAACAAGAACAAATATTCTTCCCTCACCCTTTTACCTTCTTTTCACATATTGTCATAGTTTTATTCACTTTGCAAAGGAAACACCCAAAGCTTTAAGAGAATCTCTGTCTGTTCTAGACATAGGCAAGGGATTGAATGTATTTTCACATTGTCCACAGAAATATAAATCTGGATAGAATGTCCCGGTTTAGCTAAAACAATCTGTTATTGTTTTCTTAGCATATTTGAAATGCAAGAAAAGATCTTTCCTTGTCACTTGCATTTTTTTCTTTGAGTAGGGTCATCATGCCATAAATATTCCACAAAGAAATTGCAGTGAAAATACTACTCTGCTTTCTTTGCTCCTTAATACTGTTTAAAGTGTTTTTTATGCCTTACTGCTTTTATTGGCACTGAGTGCGCCAATCTTTCATCTTTCATCTAAGTAGTTTGAACTTGGAGACAAAGTTATATTCTCAATTAGATTTTTCTGGCTTTCTGTCTTACAGAGATTATCAAAACTGTGTATGTTTATCTCTGCCTTCTTAACAGCCCATGAAATCTGGTTTCATTAAAGCTCTGGCTACTTGCTGAATTTTGGTAGTTTAGCAGTTTGCCATACAGCAACTGACTGCAGTGATTGCCCGTGTGTACTTGCTGAGTTTGGGCAAATGTAAAAGCAACAGCACTTCTGCTAACTTTCCCAATTGCCAGAAGTCTGGACATAACAGTATACACAACGGCAGTTATCACAGCTGAGTTAAAGTGCAGCAACTTCTTAAACTGTGGTAATTTAATTATAAATTTGAGCTGTTGTTCTAAATCCAGGAGAGGCTTAGTGTCTACTCTTCGAGTCTGATTCTTGAGGAGAAAAAGCAAAACAAAATACATAACTCCAAGGACGTGTGACATGACAGGCTTTCTTTTTCTTTCTTTTTAGCTTGTAAATCAGAATAACTTAGATGCTTCTACCTACAAATAAGCAAATCTAATGGAGTGAATAATTTACCTTGGGTCATTTGAATAAAAATACCATCTTGGTCTGGAAAGAATCTTTTGGACTAACCCAGCCTTACTCATTTGAACTAAATAAAGCAGAACAGATTTCTAGTTTTTTTAATAATTTTTTTTACAAAAAAGATTCAGTAGCTAATAACATTTTATAAGAAAAATCAGTATTCATTATCCAAAGCAGATTAAGAGTTTCTGCACTTATGTCCATTTATTTCTGTAGATAAGAGCAATAAAAGACAATAAAGAATAAGAAATCAAAGCTACATGTGTATATGGAAAAAAAACAGGCAATAATTTATGGAAAACCCCCAAACTTTATCTCGGAGATTGACAACCTACCATAAATTTACTTACTAGGCCTAAAGGTGACCAAACATTTCTCTGTCCTCCTAACTGGTAAATTGGTGTTACCTACACAACTGCTGTCAATTTTATTTTGACTGCCCAGCAAAGTTCAAAAAGTGTAGTAAAAACTATAAACACATCACAGTGACCTGTGTTTTCTATAGCTTCTGTTTTTATCAGCAGACATTTTCACGCCTTGGGGCATTTCTATTCAATAATGACTGTAGATGCATGTTCATGTTGACTTTCTTTCATGCCAAAACGAATTCAGGAGAGGAATGGTCTGAAAATGAGAGTGAGAGTCATCTTAATACTTAAACATATGACTAAAATAAATTTGTTTTGTGTTTTTCTGACACAAAAGTAATTCCTCCAAAGTAACACATATTTACATTTCCAGAATATTTAGTGTTGCTGGTATAGTTTTATTCAGTATATTTAGATCTTATAGCAGAAGAATGATGTAGCTTCTGAACATCATAATAAAAGGAACCAATGTTAAAAAAGTATGAAAACATCAAATTCACGTGGTACCTTAACACCAGAATTTTCATAAAACAAAACCCAGTTACTTATTAAAGTTAGAATTAAAGAGTCATAGCTGGGATGTTATGTTTGGATAGAGATATAAAAATAATAAAATTAACAGTATTGCTTAGAACAAAAAATGTGGTGTACTATACCTTCTTACATTGCAGCTTTCAAGTTTCCATAGTAGGTCTTGGTTTCAGAAGCTTGCTCTGTGCAGGGATGGAAGGGTAGTGTAAGGACTCAATTAATTTGCCTAAATAAAGGCATCTAATGGCATTTGTTACTTCCTAGAGCATCCAGCTGCTATGCTGTTCTAAGTAGGCAAAGGTCTTTTGTAGGTTCTAGTTTGCATTTGCTGTCCCTGTGCAGTCTCAGGTAACACAGAGTGTCTCAAGTAGCATTAGGTGCCTATGCTTAGGCAACTGAAGTAAGCCTGTGTTATAGAAATCACACTGATGATTGCAGCTAGTGTGAAAAGTTGTTAATTCTTGCAAAAAATGATGTAATTGAGCAGATATATTCTCTTGATTTACATGAATTTTACTTAAACTACTTTTCATTTGTGACTTCATGTGGATAGAAGGGGACATGATAAAAGTAGTTAGCAAAACAGCTCAGTTAAATCCAATTTGCAGATACATTTGTCTAAAAAAAAAAGTGATTCATAACAGAGACTGATGTAAGGAGTCCTTTAGCAGAAATTGCATGATTTAAATGATGCTTTGTATTTTGGAAAGTTATGTTTTAGAACATTCATGATCTTATAGTATGGAACCCTTTGCTACTACAATTATCCTAATTCATAGGAGGTTTTCTTTATGTGCCTATGAAGAAAGTACAACATTGTAGAAGCTCAATTAACAAGACAACTCCTAAGAAAAACTGTCAAAGGAATGTGCTTATATTTTCAACTATTTAATTCAGAAAGATATTGGTAATAAGAAAAACTGATGTAGATATGATCTCTTTTCTGTCATTAGAGAAAGGGGTACATAAGAGGATTTGATGTTTGAAAGGAAGGAGAATTAGAGTAAGTGCCAGCTTCTGGGCTTTGGTAAGGGGATTTACACCCATTCATGTGCAAATCAACACTTTACATTCAATTAATGGGTGAAGCTGTGCCCTTTATTAAATATATAACAAGTTATTAATTATTATTAATTATCTAATTCTGATGCTATTATAATACAGTTATAATAATAATAATGCATGATTTACCATTTATATTATAGAATTATAACGTAGATGTATGCTAAGAATGATAGTAAAGAATGAGTTTGGCCATCTCTCTGACACTAGACTTATTCCATTAATGTAGGACAACTAAGGTCAGCATGAGGTTTAAGAGAGTGTAGCGTAGGAATCTGGTCTCTGGATAATCAACTAATGCTAAGTAAAATGTATATACTAACCAAATAACAAATTTGTGATGAGTCCTCTCTCAACTTGTCCAGCTACAGAACCTGGAGCACTGCCTTATATTTCCGTGGTGGTGATCGTACCTCATCTTCAATGTGCTATGTCTACAACAAATGACACTTGCTAACAGAACGGCGTGAACTGGAGGTGAGCCTTCACATGATTTCTAGCTGTCTTCTCATTGACTTCAGTAGTCTGTTGTTTTCCTTTTGCTCTGTCTCCATCCTTTAATCTCTGTGGCCACTAAAACATGCTCAGAAAAAATGAACTGTTAAAAATCGGTAGCTTTTTCTGCAGCTTGACACTTCAAAGTGTATAATTGACTAGTGAGTTCACAATGAGATTATAATAAAAACACCCTAATAAAATCAGGATTTCTTTATTTATACGGAACCTGATTTCAATAGAGGGTAAGGATTAGCTGTGAAATTATGTGGGTGCCTGGTAGCAGCTTTTGTTATTATTTTGGGACTTGTGAGATCATCCGACCTCTGTTGTGTCCTAGACAGAGAGAATAACCTCATCTTGAACCACAAAGAGAATTATCTGTCCTCAGTAGGAAGACTGAGTGGGGAGAAAAAAATCAAATTTTGCTTAAGGCCATTTTTTTTTTTTTTAAAGTTAGTATCAAGGGAGCATTTTATAACAGATTGGCTTTGATCTTTGCTTGTTTGTTTCTATCTCCTTTCCCATTTACAATGACAGACTAAACCCACTCACTGCAGTGTGAGCTAACCTGCTCACTGTGACACTGTAATCAATTAATCCCCTTAGCCTTCCTGCCCACCTTCCCCTTGGTTAATTTGTAAGCATGCTGTAGGTCAAAAAGTACTGACCACAAGCTTGTTCAGTAGTCCATTCACTATTTTAGACCATTTGTAAAAAATAAGGCCCCTGCAAAACATCAGAGACTCCATACATAATACCTTTAAGAGCAAATATTTGACTATGTAGATGTGCTTGATTCCAGCCAGCAGACGCCTTACAGACTATTAAAGTATAGGCACACAAACAGTGTGCTGGACAATAAATACTTGCATAATATCCCCTTCATAAATACTTGATCAGAGAAGTGGGATCAAAATTTTTCATAGTTCTATTTTTTTTTCAGTCTTTGGTGTATGTATATACATATACATGTACACACACACCCTCCTAGGGCCATATTTAAAAGGTAATGGGTTTGTAGACCCTCCACCAACTCTAAAGGTTTGACTTGAAGCTGCATTGACAAGAAACAGAAACTGATTCCTAACATAATCTGGGTCAGGATGATCCAAGTATTCCTGTATGCATGGCAGGGGTTTATATAATGCCATTTGCTGTTTCAGACCTGCTCTCCAGCTCTGCAAAATGGCTTGAAATGCATTCTTCTGTAGAATTAGAGGAGAATCTAAAAATGTTCTTTGTACTGACGTACAAAAAATACATTGCTTTTGGCTATGCTCATAGTGAAACTTAAGTGTCTTTTTTTTTTTTTTTTCCTTTCCTTTTCTTTTTTTTCCTTTTTTTTTTTCCCCAAAGAAAGAATTTCTTTGTGGTCAAGGTGAAGCTGGCATATCCTATCACATACTTACTTAGAGATTTAAAGGTCAGAGGGAGAATTATGACCACCCAATCCCTCTTTCTAAGAGCACAGCAGCAAGGTAGTGAGAAGTGTGAGCAAGACCTAGAAGTGTGAGGTTAAATTTTGATCTGGATTTTCACTGAGAGGGGTACCTGGGTCACCAGATGTAAAGGGCTACCTGAGCATGTTGTCAGGGGAGTCAAACTTGCTTTTTAGTCTGTGGGTAGCTATCGAAATTGGTGTGCCTTAATCCTCTACCTAATAAACAATGCAGACTTGGTAAAATATTCAGTAGAATTTTTGGAAATCTAACCTTACATCAAAAAAATCAACAAGTATTTTGACAAAAAGTTCTTTAATTTGTTTTGGATATAACTTTTAGCATGGCATCCAGCATGTTCCTCCATTCCAACAGCTATCCTTTATGAAAAAGAAAGTGTATTTATTTAAAGTTTGAATTTTTAATATATTTTATCTCCTTTTGATAACTTACTCCACATTCTTATAACATTTTTAGCCATTGCCAGGCATGCTTTTCCAAAGTCCTCTGATCCCAAGGACAGATCAGAGCCAAAAATTCTGAAAAGCCCTCCTGCTTGGAACTTCTACTATCATTCAGTTGGGAAGCATAAATAAGGAAGCCATAATTATATGGCTTATAATTAAATTAATATAATTATATTAATTATATCCTTATAATCATAAGGACACCTTCAGGTGTCAGAAATTTCACAAATGTATTGATCTGCTTAAGCTACCAAAGTAATATCCAGAGCTAACCAAGCTTAATATTTTCCATTCGTGTTCTTAGCGAACGCTATGACCTCAGCAGACCTACGCTATGGTCCCTGGAATGACAAGTTGCTGATACTGTAGTTGAAAATTTGCAGAAGAGGGATTACAATGAAGGCCAAAATTCTAGAAACAACTTAGACTTACTTTTTTGAGAAACTACCTTCTGACAGCTCTCTTTCTGTTATATATAACATGCTGTCATTCTGTTATGTTCAATATTAGTTCATCTAGACCAATATGTGTTAAATCAATGTTAACCTGAAGTGTCAGCTCACTTCATTTTAAAGTTCTCAGGCTACTTCAATCAGTTACAGCAGCATGGTTCAAGGAGACTTGACTGATGTTTTAAAGCACTAAATTGTTCAGCTTTGCATTTAAATATACACCTTTCTTCTTTTTGGCTTGATGGCTTAAAATGCTGTTTATAGCTTGTAGATGTACTCCACTGTGTATATTACTTGTGAAAAAGACAGCAAGTGTTTAGATTTCATCAGCTGTCACCTTAACCTGTCTGTTTAAGATTAAATTTATATTATTGAAAGAGTGCTCCTGGGCTTCATTGTCGTTAAAATACAGCCTCATGCTCCTTATGAACAGAAGCAGACTGGCATAAAGTGTGGACTATGACTCAGTCACCTGGTATTTTTGAGGCAATTCAAATTGTTTTGTATTAAAGCACAAACGTCAGCTGGTGTTCAAAGGGAGTTTCTCCTGAATTTTTTACTCATAAATGTGTAAGCAACAGGCAGTCACACAAGCATTAACCCTCACCAAACTTGTAGTGTTCAGAAATTAAGAGATCTACTGCTCTGTCATCAATTACCAATTAAATACTCTTCTCTTTTCAAAATTGCTAGTGTTACAATTTTATTCTCTTTGTGATGGCACCTGACCAGCACTAGAAAACACAGAGCTTTATTCCAGCTTATGTGACAGTTCATGGGCACTCACACTAAAAATGGCAAAGAACTATGAAAATCAGGCCCAGATTAAGGACTTGGGAAAAGAAGATCTTAGTACTGTAAGAGATCTTTGTCCAATCACCCACGGTCAGCAGAAGGTCTCTGAGAGAAATCATATAATACTAATTTTAGTCTTAAGACTAAAACCAGCTTTGTTTCCTGGCCCTGCTGCTGTAGCAGTTAGCATGAGTTAGATATAGTTAGAAAAATTGTTGGCATGAACTGATGAATTTTAACTGACTTTTTGCAGTAACAGAAGTAGATGAAATGTGATCCAAACCCGTTGTAAACAACAGAGTAATTTTGGTGTGCTCAAGGAAATATATAACCAAACTACACACTCAGCCTGTTGGACATCAACATGTCCAAAAGTGACCTGAACAGGAAGATTGGGAGCACCGACAACGGCAACAGCAAATCAGAAAACAGTGCAATTTGAGAAGTGCTGTGGGTTAACCTGGCAGGCAGCTAAACACCACACAGCCGTTCATTCACACCCCACAGCAGTGGGATGGGGGAGAGAATCGGAGAGAAAAAAAAATTTGTGGGTTGAGATAAAGAGAGTTTAATAGGACAGAAAAGGAAGGGAAAATAATAATAATAATAATAATAATAATAATAATAATAATAATAATAATAATAATAATATATACAAAATAAGTGATGCACAATGCAATTGCTCACCACCCGCTGACCGATGCCCAGCCAGTTCCTGAGCAGCGGTCACCCCCCAGCCAACTCCCCCCAGTTCATATACTGAGCATGACGTCACATGGTATGGAATATCCCTTTGGCCAGTTTGGGTCAGCTGTCCTGGCTGTACCCTCTCCCAATTTCTCACTAGCTGAAGCTGAAAAGTCCTTGACTAGTGTAAGCACTACTTAGCAACAACACATCAGTGTGTTATCAACATTATTCTCATCCTAAATCCAAAACATAGTACTATACCAGCTACTAGGAAGAAAATTAACTCTATCCCAGCCGAAACCTAGTCTTCTTCCAGAAGACTAATCCTTGTCAAGTTAGTCTGTACCCAAACCTATAAGTAAGAACACTTAAGAATACTGGAAGTAGCCACAATATAAAAAAGACCGTGGTGAGGAACGCCATGACACTCCCCAGGATCCAGGACCATGTTTCTAACCTCCAGGAAACACAGAGGAGCCCATGGGACCCCACAGCCCTGGATCGTGTACTGCAGCACTGACACCACTGCACTGATCCACCTGACCGCCTTCCTGGCTGCATTGTCTCTCCCACGGGCTGGGGAAGTCATGCAATTAGTAAAATTGCATGTCTGTGATGAAAGTGTTTTGGTATCCAAACCCATTTAGCCACACTATCATCTGGTCTTAAACCTGCTTCAACAGGAAGACAGTTCTCTCTTTTTGTTAGTAAGAAACCATTTTCTAGGGCCAGCCTAACCACGTTTACAACCAGCAGACACCTCTTTGTTCTTGTGTTAGCATTGTCCTCTAACTGAAATGGTTCTTCTCCCTGAGAAGAGATAATCTCATTCTCTTGGAATCTTGATGAGAAAACCATATTCTCTGCTAGGACTTACTTTGCAGGGCCCAATTGTTTTCCTCTCCTTGTATAAGACAGGCATTTCATCTCACTCCCGGGAAGATTCCTGGTAATGCTTACCTGATGATCTTCCAGTTTGAATTAATCTCTGTGGACATTAGCAACAAAACCATAGTCCTGCGTTCCGGTATCCTGTATAACGGTATTAATCTTTTTTCTATTTGAAATGCTTGCCCTGATAGAGCCTTAGTTTTTTTTCATGATTACATTACATAAGCAGATCTTCTTATGTTCAGTGTTGAGCTCCAGATTTATAACACTCATCCTTGTTGACCTTTACAGAGACATAGCTTTTATTTTGCACTATGAAATGTCATCTCATTCCCAGTTTTTAATGTCACCTAGTGCTTGCTGATAGTCTGACCCTTATATGTTTAGACAATACTTTCACACTCTGAGCCATTAACAAATTTTGTTAGCTGGCAGTTTTTATGTCAGGGTCACTAATGAAAAGGATCTTAAAGACAAACACCAATTATCTTTCCTTTAGACCATGTTTCACAATCTTGGCCTTAGCTTGGAATATGAAAGTAACAGAAATGTTGTCGTCATGGCAAATCATGAAAACTGGAACCGCAATGTTTTGATATAGTTCTGCATATACTTTTGTCTAAATGGCTGGATATGAACTTATCTGAGCATTTCTTAAAAAAAAAAGAACTAGAAGAAACAGTGCTGGAATTCCTGAACACAACACTTCAGAAAAGGTTTTCTTGTCTGCATGTTGATACTCAGTTAAATAGCAAATCAAAGGGAGATACAAACCCACAGAATTTTTATACAACTTTATGGACATATAAAAAAAAATCTTTTGGAAGAGATGAACAAATCTTCAGATGAGTCAGACACAAAATTCAGTATTTTTTCCTATTTTATGTAAGCAGTTTTACATCTCTGTTGTAACTAACTGGGTATTTTGTCTTTATTTTGCTTTTATTTTAAACTAAATCTGTTTCAATATGTGAAGCCATTTTAGTTGAGCAGAGGTGAAATTCTGCTTTCATTTTATAGGGTTTTTTTACAGTAGCAAGCTCTAGGGAAAAAAAGAGAAAAAAAGAATAGCCATCTAAAATTGAAAGCTGTTATTAAAGTGGATCATTGTATTGTGAAAACAAAATTGTTTTGTGAGTGCAGCAATTTTTTTCTGTGTAAAATGGCAACGGTAATTCTCTATTTGTTTTAAGTGTCAGTACAAGTCCATGGAGACAATGTCATGTCAAACTGATAGAAAAATTATTTCAATGCAACTATGCTATGAGACATTACCATGTCAAGACAATGGTAAAAGGATGTCAGTAAAAAACCTATGGAAATCCAATAATATGTCAGCCTAATCATTTTTGATGTACGGATTTGGAGATTATGTTACATTGCCAAGATAATAGCATGCTATCAATGCGAATTATACTACTATTTAAAAGCAGAAAATTAAATCAACATCATATTAAGAAACCATGTGAAAGCTCAATAAAATTAAAGTTGTATTCATCATCCCTTAAACAACCTGCTGTCTATTGGTCAGATCCATGGTTCATTTCAGCAGGCACAGCTCCACGAACTTACCTTAGCTGAAGATCAGTTCCTATGTTATCATCCTGTATTAGACACCCTCCGAATACTGGGAGGTGGAGAAGGGTTCATTTGTATGAACTAAGTAGATAATTAAGCACGAGTATTTCATTAGATGTAGACTAAGCAAAGTATTTGGATCCTGCTGAGGGTTAAGCTAGAATTAGTATATCAGGTGAAACCCAGTTTCTGTAGTAATTTCTCTCACAGGCTGTCCTGGCAAGATACTGGCTTTGTCTAAATGGAACCTGGAAAGAAGCCTGTTCTGTTGAATCCAACCCAGAAGGAAATTATTATGACAGTATTAAAAACTAGTCCCATAAATAATGTGTTAGTCTGGGCTGCTTTTGGCCCATTTCCTTTTAATGCACACCTAAAACTCTATGTCAGCTTTCTAGGAAAAAAAGGAAAAATATCAAACTTTTTTTTTTTTTTTGAAAGCTTCATTCCTCTCCATGCTCTGCAGGGAGGCCCCCGCACCATGAGCTCTCCCTATGTCAGTATGCAGCCTGCTTCCTTTGATGCCAAACAATACATGCTATGACATGGTTTCTGCTGCACTGGTCATGACAGTCCCTCTGACAGACCTTATAAATTCAGTTTGCTTGAATACAAATTGGTAGGAGAGTTTATTTCTTTCTCATCCCTGATAGTGTTTCTGCTTCCCCTCCCCCCCCTTTTTTAAATTGCTTTTTACAGAACTTGACTTTTTACATCAGATTGTGTTGGAATATGGTGCCATGACTTCCAGTTTAACCTTGCTTCCCTTAACATCTGGATAAATATACAATTACTATCTCCCTGTAATTCAAGCCAAATGTTTCCTTCATTAACTTTTCTAAGCATTTTTATTAAAGGAACCGGAGAAAACTCTGCTGCACTTGTGAAGTTACAGCTAAAAGAATGAAATCCACAGTATTACTAAATCTTCCTATTGAAAACCTCACACTTTAAGGTCTTCAAATCCAGGACAGAACTGAATTTTGTGAGCTTTGTTTCAGATTTTTCTGGTATTAATTTTAGTGCATTCAGAAAGGGCATAGGTCAATGAGTTGCTGACCATATTGAACTTCTTTGAAAACTGGTGTTCTACTGTTTGAGTTAGTTCTCATTTAAGAGAGTGAACTGAAAACAAGAGCAAGACAATGTGTCTATCTTGTGCCCATTTGCTAAAAATAAAATAGTATTATAAAATTATTTATACCTCTTCCTTAGAAGTAATAAATTTATTATAACATGTAAAAGCTGAAAATAAAAACTTTTCTGAGCCTTCTTGGAAGTGGATCAATAATTTTAAAGGCTAACATTCAATTGCTTGCATAGCAACAAAACCCAAAATATTGGCAAAGTTTCAAAATCAATATGACTATTGGAAAACAGCTGAAACAGCTACAAGACATACAATTGAGGAAATCACACAGAACCAATTACTCCTACCAGGTTAAACTTTACAACGTAAGGAAAATATAGTTACTGAGGGTCAGAGGCTGCTTGTGAGAAATATCTGTTTAATATTTTTCTCTCTATTTTTAGAATTTTTTTTTTACTTAATAATTCCAAGAAAACCAATCAAAGTAGAGAAAAGGAAGGGGGAATCACTGAAGTCTAGGAATTTTAATAACAGGTGTCCAAAAGTTATCTATAATTTGTATGTAATCAAATGTTTTAGTTTGGAACTGCTGTTTAGAAGCAAAGGATCAAAATTTTCCTTAGCAACGTAGTGTCTTTAGCACAAAAGAGGCAGTGGAAATTTTAGAAAAACAATTATTATAAATCAGTTACTCTTCATTTCGAATCACAGTCCAACTCCAGCATTACTTGAAGTCTATTTCTTCTAACTTAATGTGAAGACCAAGGAGGAATCTGAAAAAGGCTTTCTGATGTCTTTTGTGTCAGATATTCGTCTCAGGAGTGGGAAAGGAATGAGACATGCATGGTAAGTTAGGAATTTTCTCCACAGGAATATGATCCCAATTTAGTCTTGTGAGGTACGAGAGCTGGGCAAGGATGTCTGAAAGTGATCTGTTGCATTAGCACTTGCTGTTATGGGAATGGATCGTGGTTTCTTCTTCTAGTTGCTGGCACCACTCCCCTTAGATTTGAGTTTCCTTGTATTTATTACATCAGTGCATTGCTTTCACATTCAATAATTAACCTTGCTAGCTAATATCTGTTATAAAGTTTTCAGCATATGTTTGAAATAATTAATGTTAATTTCTGCATGACCTTTGGGTGATCCACCAGGAACAAGTTCATTCCAAAAAGAACATTTTCCATCTGAGCACACAGTCATTAAAATACATTAATCAACTAATCCTTATACCTTTATGCTGTTTCCCTTTTCTTCTGTCAGGAAAACAACAAAAAGAGAATTCTCCAAGAATAACCATTGATTTTGGTTTTATAGGGAAGAATTCAAGAGAATACATTTTAAAACTTGGGGGCTAGAATTTCCCTAAGGATAATGGTTAAATAAGGCCTGTATTTGTGAAAACTAACAAAACCCAATGTTTTTTTCTTTTAAATATGAATTGCTGTGTTAATAATTAGCTGAAAAAATGGGTGCTCATACTTCATTTACCACAGTTTAAATACTGTGCATTTCAGGATATGTCCCGAAACTTAACTTCCTAGTGAAAACAACAGGAAAGGACTGAGAAACATTGAAATCATGGTTAAGTAGTATAGCAGGAAGTCAGAATCAGTCTTTGCTGAATTACTGTATGGTGGGGTTGGTGAAGCTACCAAGCTCATACCAATAAATAGAGAGTCAACTGCCTTCAGGCTGAAACAAACTTGTGTCTTGCCTACAACCGTTCTTGTGAAGGGTTGTGTTCCAGTCTCAACCATCAGCTCTCCTGATGTTGATGGGGGGTTGAGCCGCAGCCTCTGAAGCTCTCACTCAGCTTCTCTGCTTGGCCATGCCCTTAGGAGCACAGTGGGGAGAAGCTAGCCATGAAGCATGCTTGGAGGAAAGCACAGCACATGTTATATTGCAGTGATGGAGGAGTGCTTGGAGTCCTCTCTGTATTTTGGTAGCTGGGGAGCAGCTGTCATCTGGAGTGCAATACCAGACTGAGTGCATTACCAGTTCTGCACCCAGGGCACAGGACAGAGAGGTCCTGTGCCCTGGGTAAAATTATAACCCCTTTGTCCTTCCAGCTCTCTAAGTATGTGTCAGAATTCTTTCCAAACTGCATAGAAGGATTTTATATTTCTTATTTCCTCTTAATGGTTGTCTATAGATTATATTGCCAAGTAATGTGTGTAAGGTTTTAATAACCATAAGTCTAAAGCTCAGGAAAAAAACAACAAATTGCTAGATTAACTGGTAAATTTTTTGGTTTTTAGTGGGCCCTTTCTGAAATTTTATTATAATCTTTGCAGTTAGACATCCACTGCAGCCACAACGAAATCAGCTGAGAGTAAATGACAGCAGTGTTTATCCGTAGCTCTTTTCAGACTTCCAGTTTTTCTTTGACTTGTCAAAAGAAACAACCTTTCTCCAAACCTGCAATTGGCAATTTGCACTCCACTTCTGTGTTGCCCTGATGCGACCTTTATAAGCCTAGGGGTTTCAAGAAGAGAATGAAACATCTGCACATAAGATTACTGAGCAATTTCTAAATATACCTGCTGGATTTGACCATAACAATTTCTGGAAATGATTGGTAGCTCAGTCTGGAGGCTAAACTGATCATTAAGTCCAGGTATTGCTACCAAGTTTCTTTTTTTGATGACAATTTCCATGCAAATGACCATTTCTGAAGGTATCATATCTTAAAGCTAAATTACATTTTTCATGAAACCAACAGGAAAATGAAGAAAGATTTTAATGGTCTTGGGTTCACAGAATAATTGTAGCCAGATAATATGGCACATACTCTAAGTCAGAAGTTTACAAAGACACAATTCTGTATAAAATAAACAAAAATCTTAAAAAAATACTTTTAGTTCATGAAGAATAAGGATTTAAAAGAATTCTTCTGTTGTATCAATTTATTTCCTTCAATTCAGATGTCAATTAAACTATGACACCTCAAAGGAAAAGTTATCTCAAACACCGGAGTTTCAGGTAATTTGGGTACAATATCATAAACCAGGTCAATGACATATTTTGGAAAAAAACTGAAGTAAATTGCAATTATGTAGTAAATAAAAATCAAGGCTCTTCAAGATTTCCTTAAGCTTAGTATATAATGAAGCTACCAAATTCCATGTGCCCTGGCAACAAAATCTGGTCCATACAGCACACCATAGGAAGATGACACCATGGTCAAAAATAAGGTGTTTTTTGAAGAATGTTTGGAGGTGTCAAGATCTAGGTTGAATTCACTGAGAAAACCAAGAGAAGAGAATCATCTGCAGTCTGATAGAATGATAGAGAAGTGTGCAGGGCAACTCCACAAGAGGACTGGGTTTTCAGTAAGATACAGAAAAGAGGTGGGGGATTTTTTTATTTTTTTTTCTGAACTAGGGTATTATTTCAGATTTATAAGTCAATCTTAAGGAGAAAAAATAAATACCAAGCACATGTGTAGTGTTTTTTCTTCTCAAACACGGAACTGAACCAAAGCAATGGCAGTGTCTGAGATTGAATGTGCAATGTACTACAGTGTGAGCTGTTTATAATTCATCTGTCTTTGGAAGCTGTGACTCCAGAACAAGAATTCAGTACAATTTCTATTAAGGTGAAAGGCACCTCTGACTTGGAAGAAAGACTGAATGGGTGCTTATTTTACAGCGTCTACAGAAACACAAGAAAGTGACTTGTCTAGCTCTGCAGAAGCTGTTTCCATCCTGAAATCCTTTGATTCACCTATAACATATAGTTATATTGAGGTTTAGTTAGTTTGGGAAAGATGCCTGAAACACCATTATTTTTCTGGTGAAAAAACTGGCAACCATGATCGCTAAACTTTTAACAACTTGCTAGGGTGGGCTGGCACTGTTCTCCAACATCCTGGGCTTGCAGTTTCATTGCCAAAAATAAGAGGAAGAAGGTGAAGGGGAGCTGCATGGTGTGTTAGGGATGGCGTGTCTAGGATCACAGTCTGGGACACTAGTATGAATTCACCTAAATTAAAGCGCTTTTAACTTAGTCCAAGACCATTGTAAGACCTCAACCAACCACCTCCCAGTTCTACAGAAAATGCATCACTAAACAGGGTGCTCTCAGTGGCTTTCCCTCATCTGGGACACTCTTCTTGCCTTTTGTCATCAACTCACACCATGGATGGGAGATAACACATCTCCTCAATGTCTTCCATTGAGAGAGGAAAAAGAAAGGATCAAAACATAGCAAAACCTGTACAGAATTTATGCTTGGGTGTGTCAATAAGTATTTGACTTACAACATACTACATAATCCATCACAGGGGCTGGAGGCTGTGTGTAAAAGAGCTCCTGGGCAGAGGGTGTGGGTAAGGGTCCCGGGTGAGGCTCCTCAGGTTATTAAAGCCCAATTAGTGTCCTCAGGGCCCTGACAATCTATGATTCTCTTATATGTATTTCTAAAGACCTTCAAGTGGTTCAGATTGTATTCCCACACAGAGGACTTGCATCTTTGTACACGTTATATGGAACATGTGCAAGGAAGAGCAAATGAACAAAGTGAACCTGAGTAAATGTCAGAACCGCCTTATACAGGGGTTGTATTTATTACTGATGCAGGCAGTGAGTTGCTCTTTTTTTTCCATCTTCTTTGCAAGGGAAAGCAAAGTTGTACAACTGTAAGCTTGTCTGCACAAAAAGTTGCTCTATTACAATGAAAAACATATGTTAAATCAAATTAGGATATGGTCAAAAGATTGTAAGAAATCAGTATAAAATAATCTGAAAAGCTATAGTCATTACTTTAGGATTGATCATACTGCTTCTTAGACTATTAACTTAAAATTACTCAGTTGATTGCTTGCTATTCTCTCAGTTGTACCCACATGAATGACTCACACATATTGAAGCAAACAGTTGTGACAATCAAAAAAATTACTTCTTCAAGCAGTATGTTCTGGCTGTCTGAAACAAGTGCAATAGAAGTGAATTTAAACCCCCACTTCAGCCACTGTAGCTAAAATATAAGCACAGGCCCACTTGCACCCGTGCTTTGAGGAAGGATGTAATAAACACTTTGATAAGAATCAAATGAACATTTGCCCTGTGTTTACCCAGGGTTGCTGCAGATTGTTTTGACCTTACATGTGTCCCTGGCCAATCTCACCACTCCCTTCCTGTTTTTCTCCGCTGAGTCCTTTCCGCCTGCCTACCGCATGCACGTCTAATTGAACCCAAGAAATTACATATTTCAGGAGTATAATGTTGTATCTTTCCACAGTAAATAAAAAAAAAAAAAAGAAAAAAAACAACAAACAAAACCCTAGAGTCCATACTGATACCTTTATTTTCTTTTCCATTACAATCTAGATGAAGTGTATACCATCAGTTCACTCTCAAGGACACTTTTGCCAAAGTTGTAAAGATTTCTTTTACTGAACTTCTTTACTTCTTTAACTCGAGACATCCTCATGAAGAACTATTTTGCTTTCATTTATTTTTGATAACTACTGTTAAGTATTGGTAAAAGCATTTTACAACTTCTGCTCCAAATTTGATGAAAATATTTTCATTTTCATAATTTAATCATTAACAAAAAATAGAAAAGCATTTCTCTGCAGCCTTTTTTATTTATATAAACAAGTTTGTATTTAATTAAAATCATAATTGAAACAATTTAATATGGAAAATATCTAAAAATGTTCAGGTAAACATACTTTGATATTTTAATTAATATTTTCTTTGATTTGTGTTTATTTTTATTGTCTGTATTTGGTTTGATAAATCTCTTTTTCACTAGTCAAAGCATAGATGTTCCCATCCAAATATACATTCTTCCAAACTGAATTCCAAATGAAATATGATAGAATTGATTCTACTTTCCTGTTTTGGCCATTTTTTTTTCTCCTTTTGAACTTATTATATGCTATTAAACAGTCAAAAGAGAACCTATGGGTATAATTTATTTTACTCTCAGTAGTGCACATTGAACCTGGAGGCATTTTGGTGTCATATAAATTGTACACAGTACAATAGAATGGCAGTAGGTCACTATCCTCTTAAAGGAAACTCCAAAGAAAATGAGGTGATTGTAACATCAAGTGGGCAATCAATAAATCTTACAGTGATGCTACCAATATTAAAGCTAAAATGTTACAGTGAGGGCTTGTCTGCCCTAGAGGAGACAAAGAGTTTATAACCACTGGGTGAAGTACTTTGAAATACTGGTAAATTACTTTGTGTTCACATACATATGTGCTTGTCCTATTTGGCTTGTTTTGCTAGAACTGTGTGTATTAGACATGACTTGGTTCCTTCCTCAGAATATAGACTGGTAAAAACTGCTGGAACTACTGGCTTTGAAAATGTCCCCAGTAAAAAACTGCACTAAGAAAAGGATGACTTATCCGTTTATTTTCATTGTGGCCTATTTTAATTAATTAATTAAAAAAAAGTCATGAAATGCTGTCATGAAATGTTTCAAAATTGTCAAAACATATATTGTGATTCAAAATCAATATTTTGATTCAAATTCAAAATATTTCTTGGATTTTTAATGTTGAGAAGAAATTGATTCAGACTTTTTTCATCCTGCATAAGTTCATGATGTTGCTGTTCTGCAGCTTTGGACTCATCAAGGAACTTTAGTCACTGAAAGGACTGGAGAGCAAGACAGATGAGGAAGAACTGGACACAAATTTCCAGAAGAGCATCCTGAATTACCAAGTAAGGCCGATAAAACCAGGACTCATACACCCTGGAATGTTACTTCTCCCAAAAATAAAGGCCAAAGGCACGTATATGGTTTCATTGCTCTGAGAACTGTAGAGCAATTAGATGAAGCACCAGAATGCATATACTGCCTTGTTGCTGTAGAAAAAAAATATCCAAACATTCAACTATGTGTAAAGTACTGAGTGAATAAATATGTGAGAATGACTAATGCTACCTACAAAGAGAAAAATTATCAGTGATATAGCTGATCATCTCAATTATTTTTCTATATTTTCATTCCTTTTTTTAATAGGTTTCTGACAGGGATTCCCAAGAAAACAAAGCCTGTGACTGCTCTTATTCAGTCTCCTTTTTAGGATGCACTCTTTCTGCAGATAGTCTTATGGATCTTATTAACACCTGGTGTGTTTGATATTAAAAAAAAAAATTTTGGTGGTTTGAGGCATAGTAAAGTCTATACAGCTAATGTTTGACATTAAAGCAGAAAGAACAGAAGGCTGTAATAAGAAACTCAAAAGATCTTTAAAATGAAAGGCATAGCTGTACATCTGTGATAAAATAGAAATGTTGACGATATTTATGGAGGTGACATAGCTTGGAAAAAGCTTAGCAAGGCCAAGATGCCACAGCTGACAAAGATGATCAGATGATCAGCATACACCAGGCCTAAATCTTACATTAGTCAATGTTGGTGTGATTCACTCTTTCTTGAATAATTCATGAACAAATCGTTTTTTACTACAAAAGGTCTTGTCTTGTGTATTTCTTATGTCTTCTTACAAAAACATCTGGAAACTACAGAGTGATCATTCACTGCCCCTGTTACCCAGTCACAGAACAAACATGTTAAAAATCATACAGTTAAAAAATAAAGTAGGAAATAATGATATTAATAATATGACTCAGAAATATGTTGGAAAGAACAATTTGCTTATCATTAATAAACTATGAATTGTATACTTTGAAAAAGCAAGGGAAAGATATGCAAATATGTCATTTTTGTTTGCAGTCATCACAATATTTTTAAAATTCATGGCAAACATGTCTAGCCAATAAGAGTATCAATTTTTATCTTTTACATAACTTAATGTATGAGTTCTTTTTATTATTGTTTTAATGATGACATGATTTAATATATATAGGCCCTTCTTCGTAATGCATTTGCTTGTCTATTTCCTTTTTAATATAATTTGATCACATTATGTAGAAGATATTATAGCCATTATGTCAAAGCATTAATGTCATGGGCAGAATAATGTCAGTTTTTATTAAAATGTTATTAATAGACATTTATTTTAATGTCTTTATAGAAAGAACTCTGGAATATTAATAGCTCTACCTTGTCTTTACATTACATGCTGTGTATTGTAGAGGGTTTCAGATATGAATCACAGAAGTCATTCATCTTGATTTTAAAAATGTCTTGTGACTCAGAAAAAAGTAGTTTGAACTTCCAAATTTGTTCTATGTTAATTGGTAGCAACAGTTCAGGGAAATTGAAATGATACTTCAAATTAGGTTGGTGACAACAAAATGGAGTGGAAAGAGTGAATTTTCCATTCCTTGCATGGAAGATATCTAATTCTTTGTGCAGACAGGTTGGTCCCAGCAACATTCATCATGCTTGATGTTGATAAATTTATCTCATGTATGGAAAGATTACACATAATTGACAAAATGGACAAGGCTTGTATGGTAACTGGCACTGAGTGAGTAACTGATAAAGAATAATTTATTTAGCAGAATTAGAATATTTCTGAACTCTTTCCTTTTTCCTTTTCCAACTGTGGGCAATGTTTTCAGTGAACAATATTTAGTATACTGGTTATTTGGACAGGATGGACTGACAAACAAGCTGCATCCAGTGCTGGGGGTAAGGCCAAAGCATGTAGTGGCAGGATCTAAGCTTTGGGCTAGGAGCAGGGATTTCCATCACTCCCCTCCCCCAGGAAGGGAGAAGGAAGGAGTTCTGGTCCAGCCTAGAGCAGGTAGGAGAAGGCTGTGCAATGAAAACATAAAGGAAACACAACTGAAGATAAGGTATTTTAAAATTTATATGAACATTGATGAAATGTGCATTTTTTCTCCTATTTAGCATTTTAAGCATACATCACATCTTATTTTAATATCATCCATGTACATGAATGCACTAACCATGGATTATTTGAGAAGTGACTATTAAACATGTCTGTCTATTTTTAGAAAGGTGCAAAATAAAAAAATATAATTTCATGATTTATTTGTGCACTAAACAGTCCCAAAGGCCAGTCTCAGAATATCGTCTGTTTAATTATATTATTGACTGTTAGAACTTTAAAATTAATGCCTCATGTTACTTATATATTCTGAATAGATCAGATGCTTTAAACATTTTCATTGAAATAACTAGATGGAAATTTCTAACCAGATGGAAATTATTTGAAATAAAAAAATTACAACAGATTTGCAATCTCTGTCTTGAAATTTGAATCTGAGGACATATATTAGTCAATATGTTGCTACAAATTTTCTGGAAAATCAGGTATCCCCGTAAGACCATCTTATTTGAATATTGTGTATTACTGTTAGTATTTACATTTAAAATTCTCAACATATAAAGTTATAAGAAACCAGTTTAAATAATTTTACTGATAATCTAGTATTACTTGGTGAAGAACAGAAAATTCCTTTTTGCTGTAATAGAAAATGAAATATTTGAACATTTGATATAAATAAAAATACTGGAAATTAAAATATTGAGCTTAAGAACAATTGGTTGTTTTATCTTCCTTTTACGTTCGCCTGTTTTGAAGCCTGTAAAAAGGCTATTCAGCAATATTTATTAGTAATGCTCCCAGACAATATTTTTAGACAATTTTTTTTCCAGAATAGAATATAATGAATTATAAGTAGTCAACTACTATTATCTTTATGACTGACAGTGTAATAGCAAAAATTAATAGTTTCCTTTTACTGAAGGCAAAGAGTATAAAAGTACATGACCCAGGCGGGTTCTTGGTTTAGTTGTCTTTGCCTGACACAAACAGCTGCCAAATCCTAGAGACGGGAAGCTGACTGTATTCCTAGTTTATCCCTCCTTTGTATCACTTTTGAACTGATGACTGAGGTGGAACAGTCATTTCCCAGACGGATGCTTAACTTTAATGTTTGTATTTCTCATTTCTATATTTCCATGCATACCCCATTTCTTCTCAGTGGTATTTTCATTCTAATTAATTAAAAAAAAAAGTACACTAGGTTATTACAGGCTACATAACATATATGCTTAATATTCTGTACAATATATTTTGTGGATAAATCCTCCCAAAAGGAAGCCCCTGTTGGGTTAATAGTAACCTATGCACATTTATTAATCTTCAAATGAGTATAGCCTCTCAGTATTTTCATAGGCATTTCTTAGAAATCAGGGACAGAAAAAGGGAATCACAGAAGTTGTCTAAACAATTATGTCCAAAACTGTCCTGTGTCAATATAGCCTAAGACAGTATACGAAAGGGACATATCCACTTTTCAAGCAGCAGATCATATTCTTTTATGTTGAAGACCATATTGTTCTTCAGCTACTCCTCACAGCTTTCTACTGGTATCTCTCTCCCAAGAGAAGGAAATGAAGAGAGATTCCTCAATTATTTCAAAGCAAAGGCAAGTGGGCTTGTTGAGGTTGATGGTAATAATCTGAGTAACCCAACTGACTTTGTCCTCAAATCAAGTGAAACAAAGTACTTACAGGATTTCATTGGGAAAACTGGCATCTACTTGGTGGGTAACAAAAACCGATTGTGAGTTTCAGTTTCCTTAAACATCAAGGGTAGGTAAAAACACTTAGCTATCACACAGATAATAAGAAAAATAAGCTCAAAAAATCTGAGAGAAGTCTGACAATGCAGGTTTTATAGCACTGCAGCTGAATGTTTAACTGCAGCTTAGGATTTCACAGCACCTTGCATTGTTGACATGGCTGTTTCCAGCTGGTGAACTACGGTCAAACTCAGTAACTGGGAAGGATTTAAGAAATATGACATTTTAGGTGCTAATTTTAATGCAGATTTTTGAGTACATTTGATTGCCCATTGAGATGAGAATACAGCTCTGTGTTCTTTATTGACGTGATTTGTGTGGGGACAGAATTTTTATCTAGGTAGAAGATAACACTAAATTCTGTAATGGATAAACATTTCATTTTAATTTTTGTGTAGATTTCACCTTTGGATATTTCCCATTTTCAGATTATTCCCTCTCCTTACATAATTTAGTACAAAAATACCCTTTCTTCTAGATCTGGTTTTCTTTGTTTAATAATTTCTCCTATGCTATCTGCAACAGTTTATTTGCCATAGTTTATTGCACAAAAGGCAGCCTCTCCCTTTACATCTTGCCTGTAATTCCACTGATTTCACTGTATTTTATTACTGACTATGCATACATTTGACTATGCCTTCTATTCAGATCTGATTTGTTGTTTGCCCAGTCTGTTCATGCACACAGAGAAACTGATCTATTCAAAGCTCATTTGTTTTGAAGTACTAGATATTTAGTATTATATTCAAGTTTACATTTTCTCCTGAAAACTATAGTTATTGTAAATGTTGAATGCTGCTTTTCCTACAACATGTGGAAAGATTGATGTCTTCACTTCCACTTTTCTGCACCAACTGCCATTAAATATATTTCAAAGTGCTGTCTGAGTATTTTCCAGTTCTCTGCAATGTTATTACCAGACTGGCTGAGATGCTATTTTTTCCCTTTTGGGTTTTCTTCAACTCACAAACTGAGAGTTAGATTTAAGGAATCTGCCGTTAGGTACCATGAGCAGAGCCCAGATTTTGTCTGGTATTTATTACTTCGTGACTTTCTGTCTTTTCTCTCAGCTCTTATGCAAAGATGGTTTATAGCTCTATAAAATACTGCCTAGAAGCCCCATTCAGCAATAGGACAAGAGAGGTATACACATACACTAAGATTAGATGACTTTGTGATCCAGATTAAATAGCTCTTGATTACAACTGTCATGTAAAATTAGCCAGGGCAATGCTTTTGTGGGGTTTTGTTGTTGTTATTTTGTTTTGTTTTCAGCATTTTTTTTTATTGCTACTTTTAAGTCCTAAGTCTTGAGTTTTCTGAGTGAACCCTTATCAGAGAAGAGGAGCAGTTACACAGTATAAACAGGTTCTTATAGCACAAAGTATCTTTACTCTTTTTTTTTAAAGTAGAACAGAAGGATTAATCAACATAATGCCATAGCAAAGGTAAATGTATTTTCTGAAGTTATAAAATAATCTGATTTTGGAAAGAGCTTTCTGAAGTAGAAGCACTCTGTCTATTGATTCAGCTGAACTGAATGAGGACTCCTGGGTTAAAGAGAAGCAGCCTCAAAACTGAGAAGTGGTTTACAGCAACCGAAATGCTCAAGCCCTCCCCATGTGAGAAAGAAGGTCCATCTTCATTGCTCTGGTCAACACAACAAGCACCGTTATGTGGGGAGAAGCCAGGAATATAATTGAAAATGACCTCTCTTGTGGCTAAGAGTGAGAATTATTACAGGAGTCTGAGAGGATTTTGTTCTTGCAAGTTACCACACACAGATAAGGTAATCAAAACAGGATAAGTAAACTCCTATTAGGCAATGTGAAAAGAGAATAATAAAAAAAGTGTCGCCCATCTGGAGAAGACTAAAAAGAAAAGTCTTAGGGACTAGATTGTACCAGGTGGAAATGTTTAGGGTCTTAGAGAGGTCCAAGCGGAGAGCTGCATAGCTCTAAGCAAAGCTTCTACTTCAAGACAAAATTTCCTTCTGTCTTGTTATTTTTAACTTTTTTTTTTTTCAGTAAAGTGATGGAGCAGGGAGGACCTTTTGGATATGTACACCATTTCCATCAAGTTCCATAAGATGGTCTACAGAATCAAGAGCTCTCTTCCTTGCTTAACTTCTAGTACAAATTAATACACTGCTTCAGCAGGGATGGAGAGTATTTCCATTCCTTCAGCTCCATAGCATATGGCTATGTCATTTTACAGAAGAATATAGCTTCAGTCTCTCCTCCATAGCATATGGCTATGTCATTTTACAGAAGAATATAGCTTCAGTCTCTCCTTCCTGGAGAATAAACTTGACTGCCCTTGAATATTTTCATGCTAAAGACATCATCTAGTCTTTAATTTCTTGAATAACTGCTCTAACTACAAAAAATAGGTTGAGCTATCTGTATACTTTTAAAGTAGACAACAGATAATGTTCCCTGTGACAACTCAGTGGTGTTTGTGTTAATAGTGCAAGGACCATTTGCATTAGTACTGCTTTGTAGGAGTTGAGATTCCTCTCCACATGCTACCAGAATCCTGATGGAGTTCAGATATGAAGTGCACCACAAGTTCTTAGCTTGGTGTTTCTGTTCATGTTTTGTCAGAGATTGGTTGTCTCAGCAAAGCATTACTTTACATTGTATACATCTGTACTAAACCTTCTCTGTCATGATTGCTTGGCTTTACCCCTCTTCTGTTTCTTCAAGTTATTTGAGAATAATTTTAGCTTCAATACCACTTTTCATCCTCTTTTCCAACCATTGTGGTTTGCCTTTGCCCGAGGCAGGAGTAACCCAGACTGTCTTGCCCAGCATATTTTTTATGTGCACTCCAGGGACTTTACCCCTTCTACAGTACGTAAAAGTTTTGATTGGGCAGGGCCAGCTCGACTGGCAGATCCCTGAGTGTTGACTAACCAGGTGGCCTTTGCTAAATGTGTATCCTGGTGTTTGAATCCCACCACCCATTGCTCTCAGTGTAGTCTTTAACAGTCCATTATATCGTTTGATTTTCCCAGAGGCTGGTGCATGATAGGGGATGTGATGCACCCACTCAATGCCATGCTCTTTGGCCCAGGTGTCTATGAGGATGTTTCAGGAATGAGTCCCGTTGTCTGACTCCATTCTTTCTGGAGTGTCATGTTGCCATAGGACTTGCTTTTCAAGGCCCAGGATAGTGTTCTGGGCAGTGGCATGGGGCACAGGATGTTTCCAGCCATCCAGTGGTTGCTTCCACCATTGTAAGCACGTGGTGCTTGCCTTGGCGGGTTTGTGGGAGTGTGATATAATCGATCTGCCAGGCCTCCCCATATTTATATTTCAACCATCGTCCTCCACACCAGAGAGGCTTTAACCGCTTGGCTTGCTTGATTGCAGCACATGTTACACATTCATGGATAACCTGCGCAATAGTGTCCATGGTCAAGTCCACCCCTCGATCACGAGCCCATCTGTATGTTGCATCTCTTCCTCGGTGACCTGAGGTGTCATGGGCCCACCGAGCTAGAAATAATTCACCCTTATGTTGCCAGTCCAGATCCACGTGAGCCACTTCAATCTTAGCAGCCTGATCCACCTGCTGGTTGTTTTCATGTTCTTCAGTGGCCTGACTCTTGGGTACGTGAGCATCTACGTGACGGACTTTTACAACCAGGTTCTCTACCTGGGCAGCCCAGATGGGTTTGCCTCTGCGCTGCCAGTTGCTCTGCTTCCATTGCTGCAACCACCCCCACAGGGCATTTGCCACCATCCATGAGTCAGCATAGAGATAGAGCACTGGCCACTTTTCTCGGTCAGCAATATTTAAAGCCAGCTGGATGGCTTTCACGTCTGCAAACTGACTTGATTCACCTTCTCCTTCAGCAGTTTCTGTGACTTGTTGTACAGGACTCCACACAGCACCCTTCCACTTCTGATGCTTTCCCACAGTACGACAGGACCCATCAGTGAACAGGGCATATTGCTTCTCCTTTTCTGGCAGTTTATTATACAGTGGGGGCTCTTCAGCATGTGTCACCTCCTCCTCTGGCGATATTGCAAAATCTTTGCCTTCTGGCCAGTCCATGATCACTTCCAAAATTCCTGGGCGACTGGGGTTTCCTGTTCAAGCCCATTGTGTGATCAGTGCAACCCACTTACTCCACGTAGCATCAGTTGCATGATGTGTACAGGGGACCCTCCCTTTGAATATCCGGCCCAGCACCGGCAGTCGGGGTGCCAGGAGGAGCTGTGCTTCAGTACCAACCACTTCCAAAGCAGCTCGAACCCCTTCATATGCTGCCAATATCTCTTTTTCAGTTGGAGTATAGCGGGCCTCAGATCCTCTGTATCCCCGACTCCAGAACCCTAGGGGTCGACCTCAAGACTCCTCTGGTGCTTTCTGCCAGAGGCTCCAGGTAGGGCCATTTTCCCCAGCTGCAGTGTAGACCATATTTTTTACATCTTGTCCTGCCTGGACTGGCCCAAGGGCTACTGCATGAACTATCTCCTGTTCAATTTGTTCAAAGACTTGTTGTTGCTCAGGGCCCCATTTGAAATCGTTCTTCTTCTGGGTCACTTGATAGAGAGGGCTTACAATCAGACTGCAATTTGGAATATGCATTCTCCAAAAACCCACGATGCCTAAGAAAGCTTGTGTTTCCTTTTTGCTAGTTGGTGGAGACATGGCTGTTACTTTGTTGATCACATCCATTGGGATCTGACGACGTCCATCTTGCCATTTTATTCCTAAAAACTGGATCGCCTGTGCAGGTCCCTTGACCTTACTTTATTTTATGGCAAAACTGGCTTTCAGAAGGCTTTGGACTATCTTCTTCCCTGTCTCAAAAACTTCTTCTGCTGTGTTGCCCCACATGATGAAATCATCAATGTATTGCAGGTGGTCTGGAGCTTCACCCTGTTCCCGTGCAGTCTGGATCAGTCCATGGCAAATGGTAGGGCTGTGTTTCCACCCCTGGGGCAGTCGGTTCCAGGAGTACTGGATGCCCCCCCAGGTGAAAGCAAACTGTGGTCTGCACTCTGCCGCCAAAGGGATTGAGAAAAACGCATACGGCTTGGCTGCCTTTGACTCCAGTTTGTATTGAAGTTCTAACATGTCCGGCACAGCAGTGCTCAGCGGCGGCGTGACTTCATTCAGGCCATGATAGTCTACTGTTAGTCTCCACTCTCCGTTAGACTTTCACACTGGCCATATGGGACTGTTAAAGGGTGAGCGAGTCTTGCTGATCAATCCTTGGCTCTCCAGTCGATGAATCAGCTTATGGATGGGAATCAGGGAGTCTCTGTTGGTGCGATATTGCCGCCGGTGCACTGTTGTGGTAGCGATCAGCACCCGTTGTTCTTCGACCCTCAGCAACCCCACAACAGAGGGGTCCTCCAAGAGACCGGGCAAGGTAGACAGCTGTTTAATTTCCTCCATCTCCAAGGCAGCTATACCAAAAGCCCACCGGTACCCTTTTGGGTCCTTGAAATACCCTCTCCTGAGGTAGTCTATGCCAAGGATGCACGGAGCCTCTGGGCCAGTCACAATGGGGTACTTTTGCCACTCATTCCCAGTTAGGCTCACTTCAGCCTCCAATCCAGTTAGCTGTTGGGATCCCCCTGTCACCCCAGAAATACAGATGGGTTTTGCCCCTTTATAGCTTGATGGCATTAGGGTACACTGTGCACCGGTGTCTACCAGAGCCTTATACTCCTGTGGGTCTGATGTGCCAGGCCATCAAATCCACACAGTCCAGTATACCTGCTTGTCCCTTTCCTCCACCTGGCTGGAGGCAGGGCCCCTCTAGTCCTGGTTGTAGTATTCGTTACTCATTTCTTGTATATATGAGTCAAGAGTCCCTTCATTAAGATCAGAAGATCAGCCCTCCTACTCTGTCAGGGGAACTATCCACTGGAAACTGGAACAGCAATTTTCCTGGAAGAGCTCCCTTTTGTGATTGCTTTTCCTTGCAACTCACGTACCTGTGCCTCTAGGGTCGAGGTAGATTTTCCATCCCACTTCCTCATGTCCTCTCTGTGGTCACATAGGTAAAACTGGAGGGTGGCCCATGGTGTGTATGCACTGTATGCTCTCTCTTGAGCAGAGGAACGCTTACTTCTAATGGCTGAGATACTGGTTCGTACAGGTGGGGGGCAGGACACATCTTCTTTCAATCGCTGGAACTCCCAGGACAGTTTCTCGGCTAGCATGTCCTGCAATTTATCCACAGCCAAGATGCAGGCCCACAGGGAGGAAGAGAGACTTTCTTTGTATTGCCCGAGTTGGCCAGCCAATTCATCCACCGTTTGTTCCTCTCTGTCTTTCCAGGTCATTACTGCCAATGAGTTAGCATATGATGATGGTGTGCTCCGTACAAACTTTTGCCACATGGGTCGTGTGCACTTGACTCCATCTGGATCTTTGGATAACTGCTTGTCCAGGTCATCATAAATCACCTCCAGCACGGCTAATTCCCTCAGGTACTGGATACCTCTCTCCATGGTGGTCCACTTGCCTGGGTGACATATAACATCTTCCTTGAAGGGATACCTTTCCTTCACACCTGACAGGAGTCACCTCCAGAGGCTGAGAGCTTGTGCCCCTTTTCCAATTGTTTTGTCAATGCCCCCTTCCCTGGAAAGGGATCCCAGCTGCTTGGCTTCCCTATCCTCTAATTCCAGGCTACTGGCCCCGTTATCCCAGCCTTGGAGCAGCAAGGTGACAATGTGCTCGCCTGAACGACAGCTGAAATCTTTTTGCATATCTCGCAGCTCACTCAGGGGTAGAAATTGGGTGGTTACCATGTCATTTATGAGTTCTTCCTCTTCCTCTGAGGAAGAGGAGGAACCCTCCCACCAAGTTCTTCCTCAGGGGGAAGAGGGGAATTCTTCCTCTTCTTCCTCCTGTTCTTGTGATGGCCCTGCTTTAGAGTAGTCTGCCACCTCACTGGCAGGGCAGTATGCTTCTTCCTCCTGCTCCCTCTTAGGAGGAGCTTCTTCATCCCTTACTAAACGAGCTTACTTTCACTTCCAAGATTTCGTCTTGTGTATGGGGGTGACTGATACTGGCACGGGTTGGTTCTCTGGTTCAGCTACAGTGCGTGTCACCGGGGTTAGAGTAGACGCAATGCCTGTCGTAGGGGTTGGAGTAGCTATAGTATTCTTAAATAGTTGTTTAATCCTAAGCAAGACCTGAACCACATTCAGGAGACATAGCAATAGGAACATGCTGGTTTGAACATCCCAAGGATATTAAAAATTCTCAAGAGCTATTGTAACTAGCCTGGAGGAGAAGGGGAAGATGGAGGAAGGTGTCTCCCCCATAGGTTGGCTCTCCAAGGAGAAAAAGTAAAAGGTGTAATTATTAATAGTTTCCAATAGATGGCTCCCAAAGTACAGAGGTGACAGCAATGCTGAGTACAAATACCAGACTAGTCTCACAACCAATACTTTTATCATACCATAAGCCAGTGTTACACAGTACAGCAAAGTGATCACCTTAATCCACCTTCCAGAGGTGATAAACACATAAATACTGATAAACCGTATATATGGTAAGTAAGGTGTTACATAATACAACTCTGAGAACAAATACAATAACTTTGAGAGCAAATAAATCAACATTGTGACCAGCAACTACTAAACTAATATAATGAATGCTTATAACAAATTTGTTTTAACACGCTCTGGTCAGATCTGTCATTATCTCAACCCTTCGTGCCCCACATTGGGCGCCCAAAAGGACTGCTGTGGTTTAACCCCAGTCGGCAACTAAGTACTACACAGCTGCTCGCTCACTCTCCCCACCACCCCCGCCTCCCCAGAGGGAAAGAATTGGGAAAAAAAAGTAAAACCTGTGGGTTGAGATAAAGACAGTTCAATAGGACAGCAAAGGAAAATAATAATAATAATAATAATAATAATAATAATAATAATAATAATAATAATAATAACAACAACAACAACAACAACAACAACAACAACAACGATGATGATGATGATGATGATGATGATAAAAAAGAATGTACAAAACAAGTGATGCACAATGCAATTGCTCACCACCCGCCGACTGATGCCCAGCTAGTTCCTGAGCAGCGGTCACCCCCCAGCCAACTCCCCCCAGTTTAGACACTGAGCATGACGTCATATATGTGGTATGGAATACCCCTTTGGTCAGTTTGGGTCAGCTGTCCTGGCTGTGCCCCCTCCCAGCTTCTCACTGGCAGAGCATGGGAAGCTGAAAAGTCCTTGACTAGTGTAAGCACTACGTAGCAACAACTAAAACATCGGTGTGTTATCAACATAATTCTCATCCTAAATCCAAAACACAGCACTGTACCAGCTACTAGGAAGGAAATTAACTCTATCCCAGCCAAAACCAGAACACCAGTATAGCTTGTTCTGTCCACACTGACAAGTGAGACTATCTGATCAGTAGTGAGATGAGAAAAAGAGAGCCTCATTAAAAAAGAAGAGGAAAATAACCCGAGAGTCATAAAATTAAATGAGAAAGTCTCTGATTTATCTGGGGCTTGCAAACTGGCATAACTTTCAGCAGTTCTAACAGTTGGATAAGAAGCAGTTACCAACATTTAGGACTTTTATGATTGTTCTAAATTGTTGTGGATACAAATATTTGTCTTTTACTAAGGAACAAAGGAACTGTAACAGGCCTTGCTTTCTAAAATATATTTCTTCTGTGGCAATATTTTTTTCTGGAAGTTACATTATGGTAGAGCTTACTCCTGCCTATATTTTCTCTAAGGTTCCCTGCGATTCAATGTTTGCATTTGTTTCTGCTTGACAGTCTAGGATGAAATCATTCCAATATATTATTTGTTTTCTCCTGAGTGAGCTCCAGTGAATACTTGGCTTAAGCAATGCGATGACAGTAAGGCTTCAGTTAATTCTCCCTTTATGCCTTGTTGGTGGTCACCATAAACTACTGTAAGTTCAATTTAATGAAAACCCATTGCTGCATCCAGTTCTATTCCTGTCCAAATAGAATTGAAACCCCTTTGGTTCAATGGAACAGAATAAGAAATGCTAATAATAAGAATATAGTGCTATCTGGGGGTAGAAAGGATCCATACTTGCTGTACCTGTTTTTGCCCAGGGTATCATAATGATTCTTTTGAAATTGCTTTCCTTTGGCATAACCTTTCACTCTCACTCTTGAAAAATTTAAATTGTTCATTTCCTGAGCTGCAGAGAATGGTTCACTAGAGATTTAGGCATGATCAGACAAGCCCCTTAGAATTTTTCAGGATCAGTATTGTTTGCCTGTAAGACTTACAATAAGGGAAAAGTTATGTCTAAGACTGAAAAGCGGAGGGGAAATCACAGCTACACCAATATAAAGGTCTACTATATTAAAGTTTCCTGACTTGTCAAAGTCCCAGTTGGCCTAATGAAGTGAGTCCTGGCTACTGTGCATTGATATGTAGTAGCTCTCATCATCTTTCTGTGAAAGCAGAGACCAAGTACTGACTTTGAGTAGTACATGGCTTTTGCCATCTGATTGGGGCCCAAAGGGTGAGTACATTGGGTAAGCAGCATAAATAACAGTATCATAGAAGATTAGTTAAAATGACATTTATTATACGTCTGGAATTAGCAAGGCAGAAGGATGCTTCATTTCATCAACAAAGTGCTGATGCTGCTAAAGGTTATAATTCTTGCTGATATGTTAACTACCTACTGTATCCCTGTCTAAAGAAATAAATCATAGTTATATACATTTTAGAATATGTGGAAATTAATCTGTATAAATCTAAGTCTAAACACTGGCTTTCTTATGCTCCGTTATTCTGCCTTGGTCTCTCTTGATTGCAGTGGAGTTCAATGCAGAAATTATTTGCCAACATTAATCTGTGTAAATAATTAAGGCTGGAGGGAGAAAGACTGAAAGGGAGTACGATTTCTGGGAATCATTTTTTCCTCTCTCATTCTGACAAGATCTGGAGCTGTAAAAAGGAAGGAACTCATATTGTTTCATTCACGCTTTTCCACTTTTTCTGTAGAAATTTTCTTCACTTGACTCATCTTTAGGTAGATATACAGTTTTAAGGATCTTAATAACAGTTCCCTAGTCAAGGGGAGACCTGACAGTGGTCTCCTTGGCCAATCAGCAATACTTTTTCAACAAAAAGTTGAAACTGTTAGCATACCTCGGAAGTTTGGATAAATTCCGTGTAGTCATCCAGAACTAATATAGCAATTCTAGGGTTATCCTGGCTATTTCTTTGCCCATTAAAAGCGAGCAAACATAATCACGACCCCAAAGTTATGATTTGGCAATTAAATACAAATGCCCTATAGTACATTTCCATAAAATCCAATGTGAAATTTCAAAGGAATAGAATTAGTAATATTCCATGAAAAAAAATGGACAAGTTAAAAGATTTTGAAATACATTCTCATCTTGGTGTTCAAGAAAATTTAGCTGGGCAAATGCTGTGGATGTTAAAAATGCAGATTGCTATCCTAATAAAGAATAACAGCTCATTCCAAACGGTCACCATCCATCATGGAAATTCATATTTATGGGTTTCTTTGACGCAGTCTATGGCTCTATATCCTTTAGTAAGCAGGTTTTAGACAAAATAGACAGTTACAGTATATTTATGACCTTCGTAGGTCACTGATCATTGATATGATGTGCTGTTATGGCTCTCAGATGTTTCTGCTATTGGATGACTGGTCTCTTAAGAGATTATTTCAGTGTCCAACATTCACAGTGAAATCACCAGCTAAGTAACCCTGTGAAAATCCTGCTACAATCTACTGTGTGCACAAACCTGGTAATCTTTTCAAAGTAATCTGTTTGCATTTATATTCTTTAATCTATTAATTTAGGACTAATGCACCTAAATTCTTAATAGAAAAATAAATGAAATAAACATTGAAACCAAGATCCACTAAAAAGAAAGTGTTTGCAGTGCCTTTTTATCCTGCTAGAATTTCAAATGAAGAAGCAAAGGTAGGAAAATATACAAAAATGTACCAACTGTGTGGAGAGTGCATCTGCATTAGCAATTTAATTTGGATCAGCAAAAAGCTTTGAAAATGAAATTCCCAATTCTTTCCACTTACCCCACTTCATTTGCATTGCAGAGTGGTCTTGAGGCATGGGTTCCTTTTGGATGAAACTTCACTAAAGGAGCTGCATCAAAGTGGTCTCTAGCTGTTACTGGAAGTCTATCCTTAAGAACGGTCCAGAGCTACTCCAGCATAACTGCTACACACGAGGGGTAATGAAACACGTGTGGTGTGGATGTCATGCCCTCAGCACTGAGTCTTCTGCTCTGCTAGCCTGCTTCTATCACACCACAGTAATTGCTAATATAGAAGTATCCTGATGTTTTTAATGCTAACTTTTATCTAACAGAGAAGTGCTGTGTACTATCAATCTTTGCCTTGACAATTCATACAAGACTGGATCAGTCTGAAACCTGTAATACCAGATTATTGATGTTTGAACCTTAAAAAAAAACCCAAACAGCTAAGTATTAATCATTGTGCTTCCATGTAGAGGTTGTTCAAACTCATCTAATTCTCTTTGGCCAGAAATACCTTGAGGTCAAAGCTAACAGGAATATTGAAGTTTATATTACTTCGAAATTCCAGCTGGACTAAGAAAACCCACAATTCAGACTTTTCCTGCAGTGTTCGTGTATATATGCTTTCAGTAAGGATATTGTAGTCTGCAGATTACCTTATACACCTTCGTTAAAAACAGCAGTTTACATTGATGTTTGACGTGAGGCAGTCTTTGGGAAATAGATTTCAGAAAGTTCATGTGCAATAGAGTTTACTAAACTCAAATTGATGTACATTTGTATTTCATATTTGGACAAATTTGTGAAGAAGGGAAGAGAGAAGGAAAAAATGAATGGTCAGAGGCCATTATTTCTTCTCTAACCCATTACAGATTGTTTTCAAGTATGTCTATAATAGCATATGAGGAAGAGGTATAGGAAGATGATTTTTGTTTCTGTTTTTTTTTCCTTGAAGCACAAAATGGGGAAAAAAAGGAAAAATCTTTTCTTTGTGGAACATCATTTGGGGTCAAACATCATTTGGGGTCAACAACATTTGGGTCAAAAACTGGCTGGACGGCCGGGCCCAGAGAGTTGTGGTGAATGGAGTTCAATCCAGTTGGCGGCCGGTCACGAGCGGTGTTCCCCAGGGCTCAGTACTGGGGCCGGTCTTGTTTAATATCTTGTTTATGTCTTGTTTAATATCTTTATTGATGATCTGGATGAGGGGATCGAGTGCACCCTCAGTAAGTTTGCAGACGACACCAAGTTGGGTGGGAGTGTTGATCTGCTCGAGGGTAGGAAGGCTCTGCAGAGGGACCTGGACAGGCTGGATGGATGGGCCCAGGCCAACTGTATGAGGTTCAACAAGGCCAAGTGCCGGGTCCTGCACTTCGGCCACAACAACCCCATGCAGCGCTACAGGCTTGGGGAAGAGTGGCTGGAAAGCTGCCTGGCGGAAAAGGACCTGGGGGTGTTGGTCGACAGCCGGCTGAACATGAGCCGGCAGTGTGCCCAGGCGGCCAAGAAGGCCAATGGCATCTTGGCCTGTATCAGAACTAGTGTGGCCAGTAGGAGTAGGGAAGTGATTGTGCCCCTGTACTCGGCCCTGGTGAGGCCGCACCTCGAATACTGTGTTCAGTTTTGGGCCCCTCACTACAAGAAGGACGTTGAGGTGCTGGAGCGTGTCCAGAGAAGGGCAACGAGGCTGGTGAAGGGTCTGGAGGACAAGTCTTATGAGGAGCGGCTGAGGGAACTGGGACTGTTCAGCCTGGAGAAAAGGAGGCTGAGGGGAGACCTCATCGCTCTCTACAACTACCTGAAAGGAGGTTGTAGCGAGGTGGGTGTTGGTCTTTTCTCCGAAGTAACAAGCGATAGGACGAGAGGAAATGGCCTCAAGTTGCGGCAGGGGAGGTTTAGATTGGATGTAAGGAAAAATTTCTTTACTGAAAGAGTGGTTAAACATTGGAACAGGCTGCCCAGGGAAGTGGTGGAGTCCCCATCCCTGGAGGTTTTTAAAAGACGTGTAGATGAGGCGCTTAGGGACATGGTTTAGTGGGCATGGTGGTGTTGGGTTGACGGTTGGACTCGATGATCTTAGAGGTCTTTTCCAACCTCAATGATTCTATGATTCTATGATTCTATGATCATAGGATTTTCTTGTGAACTATATACCGGAAATTACTTCTTTTCACGATTACTATAAAAAAAAAAAATGCAAACATGGCTTCTCTATTATTTCCTCAATTTTTTCCTCTTCAGCCTTGAAGCATATTTTGTCAGTAAAACTAATTTGTGTTCTAAAAAATGAAACCTGTGTTTCTGCAATAATTGCTGTATGGAATCAGAGAGAAATAAATGTTCAACTGCATATATCAGAAGACACAGAGGCTTGCACAGTGTTTCTTTTACATCTTTGTCCATATAGCTAATTAGGTAGTTACTATCCACAATAATTTAGTATTATTATATAAAGAAAGAACAAGTCAGCCAAAACCATTGGTGTCAGCAGCTGTTATAACACTGAGTTATAACATTATTAGCCTGAGAAGAGTCTGCTGATAGATTAGCATAATATAGGGTCATACAGAACCAGTTGCACATATTAATCAAAACAGATCCCCAGCCAAGATAAAATGGTTCAAGAGGTCACAGACAATGAAATGCATCTAAAATGACATGACATAAAAGAAGCAAAATTAGGTAAATAGGTGTATATGTGTATATGTGACAGGGAAAACAATGTGGGGAACAAATATCTGGCTGCTTTGTGACTGGTTCTTTCATTCTCTGTATAGAAACAGGTGCTGTTCTGTGGTTATTTCAGGTAGTCAGGTAGCAGAATTTACTGTTAAACTAAAAGCCTTTGACAACACGAAATAAAGCAGGCAGGTTAAGGTTTCCTGGGTAAATTTTTAGCTGGTACAGAAACTAGAAAGCTATCTCAATGTCCTGCTTCTTCAGAAGATGAGATACTTTGCGATGTGAAAGCCAGAGATGAAGGATGCAGCCAAAATGTACCATAACATTCATGCTACTCTAAGCTATGTCTGGAACAAAAGAGTGCTTGCTCTTTCACAGGTGCTTTTGACTGTCCTGGGTTCACTAATTTCTGTGCTAGCATTTTGAGACCACAGAAGGGATATGCCTTTGCAAAATGTTGTATTTAGGTAAGCTTGTTTTAAATTTACTGTGAAAGTGCATCTCTTTTATTGAGAGAGTGAAGTTTTTAGGTGCAAGGTGAATCAGGTGTTCAGCTGTTAAATGGAGGACCTATTAAATAAAGAATTTAAACTCAATAAAAATAATTTCTTCTCACTCTTGCTCTACTACTCTTCTACTGCTTTTTACATTCCCTGAATATTTTTTGCTACGGTCCTATGCTAAAAATATAAAGAATGTTTAAAGACTCCTTAGTCCTTCGTATTGCAGTTACACAAATGCATATATGACTGCCATAAAATGGGAAATGTGCAATTGGATAGTCCATTAAGAAACCTTTAATGTGTTACTTACACCTTCTACTATCTGCCAGGCAAACCTGAGAAGTTCCTTTGAACTGCAGAGGTGCTGCTCAAAATAGAGTGGACATCCAGGTAAATCTTTGAAGACTGTGACTCAGGGAGTTTTGAGGTAGAGAAATACATCAAGGGTCAAGTCCAAAAACTGAGGGAAAGAAGACAACATTGTTTCAAGAACTGAGGAGGAAAATTCAACACTTGTCCTTGGAGCGATTTATATTTCTAAAAGAACTAGGAGAGACAATCAATCCAGTAGCTGCTTTGTAAAGCAGGATAACAGTGCTTCCCTTACTGTTACTTGGAAAGAGAGTTATCAGTGTCAAGCCTGTTCATGGAACTATGTCTGCTGTTATGTAAGGATGAACTGTAAAGAAGTACATCAAACAAAGAAAATACTTGACTCAGGTTTCTGCTTCAAATTGCAAAATGATCTAAGGCTACCAAAGTTCAGTATATCTTGAGAAAAGTAATCAAGTTTTCAAAAGCAAACAAATTTGTCTTGTATTACCCAGCTACTGGAATCTAATAACTATGTAATGGAACATATATTTCAGAATTTAACATTATTTGATCAGTTTGGGCTTTACAAATGTTGATAAACAACAATTAATATGCAAAATAAAGAAAATTGGGCTAATGAGGGTATTGACTTCTTGTAGAGTTTTCATTAAAAGTCAGAGTATTTTTGCAGAAGCAGCTTGATATCAAATGGGCAAAACATGAAAATGACACATTCGGTGCACCTCATCAGAACACAAAAAAGTTTTGATCCAGTTTCCTCAGGAAATTCAGAATTATATCGCTTCCATCCATAATATAAATTGTTACATGTATTTATATGCACAAAAAATGTGGTTTAATACCTTAGAATGTATTCTCCCTGGAAGACACGGAGCTAGGAAAAAACAGGATAGAGAGAGTCCAGTAAAGAAGCAAAATGATGCAGAATTTTTACTGAATCTGATATTTTTGCAGTGTATTATATTAATGTTTACTACTTATCTGTACATAGAATGACCTCCCCATTTTAAAGATAAAAGTAATTTGGATCCCAGTTTTTAAAAAAAATTAGAACACTTTTGGCCTGTTCACGTATGTGACGGTGTGCTCCTCTGCCCAACCTGACCTTTTTCTCCTGTAACCCTGCTCAAGCAATAACTACCAGGGACAGTCGTTAATGGATGCTGATAGTGATAGCTGTGTCCATTCAAAGTGGATTCGGGAGCCAGAAAACAACACAATAACCAAGGGCTATTGTGAAAAATTTGCCCACCTAGCCACAGTTATCGGTATGCAAATATGACTATGAGTCAATCATCTTACCCCTATAAATAGTGAACAGCTCAAGAGCCCTTTGAGCTCTCCTGCACGGCAGCGGGCTGCATGACAGGATCTCCCCTTGAGTAGGGATGCCTCTCAAGGTTACTCCTCAAGGTTGAGAGATTCCTTGCCGCAAAAGATACTTGGTAAGTGACTAATAACATGCTAAACTTTGAAATCTTAGCTAAGTGATATAAAGGATTAATTGCGCATATATAATCCTTTAAACATAAACCGTTGACCAAGTCTGGGACTAGGTTTGGATCCAGCCACACCTAGACCCCTCTCTGAGAAAGAGTCTAGAAAGCAAGGGGGTCCTTTCTGAACCTCATGACTCAATGGGAGGGTCTCCCTGGCAGTTTTGTCTGACCCTGTCCTCTATGCAGTAAATAATCAAGTGTACCTTGCCATTGAATCTTGTTAAATCACTGTCGCATTTACCATCAAACTTTGTTAACTCACTGTTTTATATCAATAAAATGTATTGTTGCTTCTCTCTTACGAGTGAAGTGGTGTCTCACTCCATCCGCGACAACTTAGTCCAGTTTTGTATAAGACAGACCAAAACTGCAGGATTTGGAACTCTTCCAGGTCCAAATACAGTGTTTGCTTGCATCCTGATAAATTTTAGAACAAGATCTGATCAAATGTCATCTCCCTAATTCTGTATCTCTGTGTGGCGCAGAAAGCTCCAGCCAAGTATCCAGTCACTGACTACCTCTGACTTAGTCATAGATGTATCAAGACATCAGGACATAGCTCTAAATTCACTGTCTAAACATAGCCTGAATCCCACAATGGACAGCACTAGGAGAATCAGTAAGTATTTAGATTTCCTCAGATTAAGATAGGAATATTGCTGGATCCCACTGTAGTTCTTGATATTGGTCCAAACTGGAGTTATTTTGTTTTTAATGAAATCACAAGTGGAAAATGCAGAAAGCTGAGGAATCTACAGACTTCTACAGTACATTTCTAGCACTACAGATAGCTTTAGGTTTATAATTAAATGTGGATTATAGAAAATAGGTCTGGAAAATGCCTCTAAAAACCACTTAGTTCATCTCTGGCTCAAAAGATTGCCAACTATACAGTTGATTGCTGATCAACTGTCAAATATAATCAAACATTTCCTGACTTATGAGAGACCTGTTCTTAAAAATGTTCAATGATGAAGATTCTGCTACTTCCTTCTGTGATATGTTTCAGTATTTGAACATCATTAAACTTGTTTCCAATATCGAAGCTAAATGTCCCCTGCTGCAATTTATCTAATTACTCTTTGCACTATCCGAAAAAACCCCAGGGAAGCAGTTTACTACTTTCCTCTTTGCAGCAACTTTTCACATATTTGAAGGTTGTTAACAAATGTCCTTTCAGTCTTCTCTTCTCTAGAGAATAGGAATCCAACTGTTTCAGTATCTGTAATAGGTTATATTTTATAGACCCTCCAATGAGCCATATTTTCTGAAATAATATCTCGAGGACATGGTAAGCCTATTTTTTTAATTGGAAACTCAGAAGACAGTGGGATTAGTTCAGTCATCCACTCAAAGGTAATTACCTGATATTAGATGTACATTTTCTACTGTTTGCAGATATAAGCAGGAGTAAACCCCAGCAGACTCCATCTAAGATATTTTCTCCTTTTCACACGAAGCAACCAGTTACACCACCATGATAACTATTTGATAGCATATTCTTATCTGGCATGTATTTTGTTCTGTTCTTGTTTTAAGAGTAGAAAAATGAGAGAGTGGAAGGTTACAGTTCCTATGAGAAGTTATACTACAATAACAACAACAAAAAAGGAAACACTTGAAACAGAAGAAAGTTTATTTCACTTTATTAACATTTGACATATCTTTCTTGGCATTGGAAGTAATTACATGAGTCAAATGTGCCACTTTTATGTTTGAAAACTGTAAAACAATCATCTGACCCATTTCCCATTTTCTCTGGTTTTGTGGTTTTTTGGGTTTTTTGGGGTTCTTTTTGGTTGGTTGCTTCTTTTTTTTTTTTTTTTTTTTTTTTTTTAATGGGAAGGGGTTTGGTAATGACTTATTTTGCAACACATACCTGCAAATATTGTATTAACCCAGTGAACCATGCAACTTGAATTTTGCTGATTCTGTTCTAGATTAAACCAAGATTTATTCTGACTATGGCAGCCCTCCCCAAGCTGGAGAGGGTTCATCTTGGGAGCTGTGTATATTTTGAGGGCTGGCAGAAGTTGAAGCCTTGGAGCAGCTTCACGCTGTCCCGGTAAGGAGGGCAGCAGCTGATGGGGCTGTCATGATGTTTGTTAATGCTCTCATCCTAGCCCGGGAGCTGAACCTGCAGGATGTTCTGCATAACTACAGCTGCTGACCCAACTACTCTCTGATAGGTGGGACAACAGAAACAAGGTCAGTGCTATCTTTAGTTTTATGTCTGCCCCAGCCAGCAGACAGTTAGTAGAGGGATCTGCATGGAGTGTCCCACTGGTTCCACCTCCCATGGTCATGCACAAGCCTGGAATACTTCCAGTCTGGTGAATTTTTTTTCTCCCCCTTCTCCTTCTCTCTCCTTCCCTTCATCTCAGGGAGCAGAATATGTGTGATATGCTCCCTGAAAGCCTAGTTCTGACCTTTTCAATCGTGGGATGGAAAGGCAGAAAAGTAGTAGCTAGACTGGCACACTCATCAGTTCCAGCTCCTGTAAGGGTTCACAGTTGGAGCTGTGTAGATTCTTGTGGCTTTCCAAGGCAGGAGGCAAAATGGCTGAGGTCATTGCATTTTCCCATTTATTTCCTTTCCTTCCTTCCTGACATGAAAGACAGGGAATTACAAGGACTCCTTATCTCTCTTCCTTCTTTCTTGCTTTTTTGTCTTCTTTTTCAGTGCCTCTGAGTGAGCTGCTTATTGTAACTTCACCAGCTTGAAAAAGCAAAGGATAATTGTTTGGCTTGACTAAACACTGATACTTTTACATTGACTTCTGTGATCTTGCTGCAGGCTGACAGGCAACATAAAACAAATGAATCTTGTGTAATAAGTCAATCATCATTGAAATTGGTACTATGCATATGAAGTATGTCTTATTTGCACACTTATTCCATTTCATGTCCTATAATTTAAAAAATGTTAGGTAATTTTCTAGCCTCTGTTCAAATCTGGATGGAGTACTTTACAAGTCTAATTGGGTGTCTGCAACCAAGTTGGGGGTCAAAGTTCAGAGAAAATAACTTAGAAAAGAGTCTATATGTTCAGAAACTCATTTTTTTTAGTGAACACTGAGTATCCTTGAGGAATTAGATATTTGAAAGTAGAAGTGTAGTTGTACTGGGTTATTTGGAAAGGGTTAGGATTTCTCTCAGACTGCTTGAGACTAAACTACCTTTAGTAATGGTGTATTCCCTATATAGCCCCTTTTGGGGCTTTGAGCATAAGATATCTTTCATTTAGCTAGTTCTTACCATACATTCCATCTTTCTTAATTTTTTTTTTGTGTACTTGCAATATACATAATTTTTTGAATTCTAATATCATAAACATATTGCACCTAGAAGAAAACAACTTACCACAATATATTCTGCCTAATGGCCTTGCCATGAGGAGGCTTTATCAGGAAAGGTCATATGCTTTTTAATCTTTTCATTAGGGGTTTGTTATCACTATCTTTTTTGTAAATATTTTAAAATCTTGATACAACTTTTTTGACACAACCTTTGTTATCTTTTGAAGAACATCAGTTGCTTTGTAAAAAAAATGAAACAGCTTTGTGTCTTGTAAGTTTTCCTTGAACATTCTGTGGGTTAGAGAAATCTGACCACGGAAACTTCATCTTTGTTCTTAGAAGTATTTTTTTCTAACTGAAAAGCAGAAAAAAATGTGTTGTCAGTAGCTTCAGAAAATAGTAGTGACTGAAAAGCCTTGCACTAGAAGAAGTCAACAGTACAGTTTTATCTTCCAAGTTTATGTCGGTGAGGTTGGGTAATATCAGACAATTGATACTTGGTTCTTAGTTCAGGCAGTGGCAGACATTGTAATTATCAAAAGTTAATTTTCTGTTGTACAGATAGCTTTCTTATTATTTACTATTCTAAGCAACTTTAGTTTGAAAATATGCATTTTATTTTGTTCACATGTCATGGAGTACAATGGTGAAAGACTGGGAAAATATAAAATGAATACTAAATATAACAGTGAATTGAAACATGTACTTGACTTTTTGATTCATATAATCGAGTTCTCTATAGCATATCCAAGAATGTGGCAGAATGAAGTAAAGGCCAACAACTAAGCTGTCAATTTTACAGGAAAACAGTAACTTTCATGCTTTTCTTGCATCATCCTTTCAGGTCATCCTTTACCTGTGCCTGATGAGACTCAAGACAAATTATAAAGGCCAATATTGATTCCAGAGCTGTCACCTGTATTTCCCTACTCGTGACTAGCACGAAAGGAGTTTAGTGCAAAAAGGTACTGGAAATGAATAAAAATAATGCCTTATATTATTATTTATTTTATTACTTATTATGCCTGTATATAGCCCCAAGAATTTGCAAAGATTCTTTCCATAGAAAAAGCTAACAAAATACCACAGTTGTTCTATTCATGCAAAAAGACAGAGGAAAGGGGAGGGCTCTCAAGAGAGTGAAGGAGAAGAATCCTGACAGCAAAAGGGAAAGGAACAATGCAGATAGATACGTGAGCATCACTCAAGAGAAGATGACCCTGCACCCTGAGCCAGTCAGGAAAGCAAGAGCCAGAACCAGCTGCTGACAAACCTTTCTCTCAGCCATGGTCACCAAAAGCTGAGCGATATGCAGTCAAAAACAAAGAGAGAACCTTCAAGCAGATGTGGCCATACTTGTTTGACAATGACAATCTAAATATTTTCCAAAATGAAGATTGTAAATAGTTTTAATAAAAGACCTGGACTCAGGAACTCCTACATTTCAACATATTTAGAGATAAGTTGCATTCTCTATCAATAGCACGAACTCATGCATATTACCTTTTAAAAATAAGAAGGCTTTTAAGACATCACTTTTCATGTTAGATAAAGGATATTGAAAGACCATAATGGGATTACATTATAATCCACAGCTAAGAGCAGGATTCATGTCAAATGATTCTAGCCATAGTTTTATTAAGCTTCCCTCTTACTTTCAGAGATTAACTAACAGGACAGTATCTGACACCTGATACAGCAACAGAAAGGATTTCTGTGGTTTTCCTTTTACGTATTTGACAGTAACACTAATGGAAGAGCTGTGAGCTGAGCAGTTTTGAAAGGTTTACTCTCTGCAGTTTAGGAGTTTGTTTAGAATGTGCTTTCAGAAGAGGGTGCATAGTAAGAGCACATTTTTAAACTACCTGATTTAACTAGATTCAGGACTCACAAGCAATTTAGGAAACTTAATGGCCATGATGTAAAAAAGAATTAACTATGGTTGGTATGAAAAGCAGCATTGTAGGAATGTCTGAGATAAAGGACTTCTACTAAATAAGCTTCCTGAAAGTTTTTTTCTTGCAAGCTTGAGAGAATAAGGGAGAGTTCAGCATTTTCCTGGGCCATTAAGCAATCAGAACAATGACATGTATGAACTGAATGTCTGTACCTATGAAAGTGAAATAATCAAAATGCTTAATTTCATCAGGATGGAATAAGTTTTGTGCAGAGCTAGAATATACATAGATTGCAAAAAAACCCCATTTGAATTGGTAATGAATCATGGTATGATCTTTAGCACACAATTGTCATTTCACATAAATGATGTGAAAACAAAATGACCTCCTAATCTGAGAGGTCCTGCTTCACCTTATTTCTAATTCTTTTTTTTTTTTTTTAATTTTCAGTCTAAGATGTGGTTCTGCTCTCGATGCAAAGAAGTGAGTGCTGCTGATTTCATTGTTCTTAGCATGTGTGTGTGTCACTTCCAAAACAACTTGTAGTGTTAATAGTTGCCACTTCTTGCTTGTCTTGTATTGCTAAAATAGATGGTATAGAGAAGTAATTGTAATTCAAATTGTATTTTCACTGCTGTTTTATACTAAATCTTCCTACGGGAAGGTAAGAGAGGTACCCATCTGAAACTCCAAATGGGGCTCCAGGTATATCTAAAGCAACCCTTCCCAAAGGTCTATGCTGTCAATACAGTGTTATTTGAAAATTCAGTTTATTTTTTAATTAGACACTCTGATAACATAGGGGTGAAACTACATGAGTCTTTATTACCCTTGTTTCTGGATTCTCAGTGAATGTCCATGTAAAACAAAGTACGTGACTTTCTTTTGTACTGATAGAAGTGGAAGGAACCTGAACAGTTGCAATGAGGTGCAAAAAAAGCTTTTGTGCTGTAACACACACTTAATAAAGAAGCATAAGGTAATAATATTTGAGATAATTTGTTAGATGTTTAAAATGAATAGACAGAAGAATACACAGAAAGGACTACCTGTTTTTATCGCATTTGAATATTTTAAAGAAAAAAAGCATATTAACGCTGTTGTAAAGAGATCAACAATTAGAATGCACAATAATAATAATAAAATATGTATTTAAATACAAATATAACCTTCAACTTTTATCCTTTGCTTGTTGCAATAAATTATAATAGAATTTTATATTCGCCAAGATAGATAATCACTTTGTGCTTCATAGATTGAAGGCCTTTAGTACCTGTCAATGGAAGAGATTTAATGTTTGACAGACAGTGACTAAATTAATTTTTATTTTTCAAGAGGACTTTGTAGATTTCTTACGTCCTTAGGCCAGTAGAAACCACCATAACCATTTTGACTGACCTCTCACTACAGAATTTCAAACTAGTCATTACAACAGCAAACCTACAACTTTTTTTTCTAAGCTACAGAACATATTTAAAGAAGCTATCTAAATTTGATACACAGACTCCAAGTGATATAAAATTAACCTAATTCCCATATAAATAATTCCAGTTATTAAACTCTGATAAAATATGTACATTTTATGTCCATTCTTACTTTAAGTTCTGTTATATTAAGTTTTGCTCTGCTAAAATAGTTCAGTTTCACTACAGAATCTCTTCTCTAATGTAAAATTAACCTCAGTTATATTTTGTTCCTCTTCCTCCATCACCATCATGTATTCTTGGCATTGCCCTTGTCCTGCTACACGAATACTTTATAGCAGCTCACCAAACTTGTTGTTTGAAAGGAACATTCCAAAATACAAGTATCTAATGCAAATGGAGCAAGGATACAATGCTCAGTGGTGACGACACAGAATACAAGAAGCCAACCAAATGAATGAACATCAATTCAAGGATTATCCCTTTTTTTTTTGGTGAGGAATCACTTTCAAAAAAATGCTGGTCCTGAAATGCTTCATTCAGCTGTAACGAGAATACTTATGCAGGAAACCAAGAGCCAGGAATCTGATGTTGCAGCTTAATGCGACACCACAGAACAAATTCCTTTATTTGTTAAAACATTTGTTCAGCTCTTTTGGATCAGGTCTGTGGCATGTTTGGAATTTAAAGGCGCCCAAGGATTATGCAGGTATGATAAAGACCAACAGCGTACTAAAGAAGCTATGCAATCTCAACAGAAATGACTATACATTTTGTGATTTTCATAAACAGTCCATGGCTTGCATCCCTACATATGGAAAAAAGAGTTTTATATAAGACATGTAAATTACAGTATTAGCAGTCTTAGACTTGCTTTATATTCGATTTGGTTTGGTGAAATACCTTGAGTTTTTGGTATGTTAAAATAAACAAATTGATTCTTGCCCTGTTCATGCTTCCCATTAAGCATTTGAGTAGTCTCATTGACATCAGGGGATTAAAGCTAAGCATGTGCAACAGACCTGCATGACTCAAGCTTTTACTGTGAGATTATAATTCATAATTACTTTTAACAGTTATAACTCAGTTTCTGTTTTCTATTAATAAATTAGCATTCCAAAGGCTCGAGCTTGATTTATACAACCCAAGATCAACACACAGACGTTTCAGTGCTTCACACAGTTCTTGATACCTGCTTCATGGGGTGTTTGACTACACAGTAACTCTGAAATTAAAATGCATACCCATACAAAATCCTGGGAACATCCATAATTAACTTGAATATGAACAAAAAAAGTTACTGTTTGAATGCTGAAGTTTTCTTAGTCATCATATGTCTATTATTTCTTCTATCCAAGTATCTAATAATAATTAAAAAATCTGTTGTAATTAGCCTCTGAAATCTTCTCACCTCTTCCTCCTTCACATACAAACACAATTTTCCTACGTGCTTCTGCTGCAGAGGAAGGGAGCTATTTGACAGCCTTCCTGATTTTTGTGCAAGATAAAACAGGTGGTGTACAAATTGTCATACTTCTCTTCTCTGTCACAGTTCTGTTCTCAAAGGATTGCCACGAGGGGAAAGAAAGTAATTTGCTTTCCAGCTTCATTCAACTATTGACAATGATACTGAGGCTGCATGAAAGAGAGGGCCTGCTGATATTTCTTTACTAAGAAATGAAGGAGAAGATGATAATTTCTGCAAGGGATGTAATAAAGTTTTACTTTAACATGTATCAGTGAAGGGTTGCTTTGGACCTGTTACCTGGCATAAAATGTCATTGTCTGTTATTGCTGCTTTACTAAGTCACTCAGTTATCTTTCAGAATCTGCTTAAATGAAGAATGTTGTATGAAATGTTATTTACCTACCCTAAAGCTACTGTGTCCCTTCCATGTTAGCTCAAATAAAATGTGGTAAGCCAATCATTAAAGTTTGTTTTGTGTGTGTTCTTTCACATGTCCATCTCATCAAGGTTCACCCAGTGATCTGTGAGGCAAGCAATTCTGCCTGTCAGCTTTCCTTATACATCCAGGAAAAATGAGCACAACAGAAACTGACTTCAAGCAATATTCACTTCTGATTTGTTACTTTTCATCCCCGACTTGGGCTATGCCCCATTACTTCCTATACACTGTTTCAGTGCTTGAATCTGTCAGAAAAAAAATAGTGAGAAGGAGAAATTTTCTAGCAGAGCACTGCAGACAGGGAACACATTAAAATTATTTTAATTCTTTACCCAAAGAACTATTAGTTTACAAAGTGTTTTCCAAAGTGGAAAAGATTATAAGTACCAATAAGGATAACAATCATTTTCCTGTAAAAGAAAAAAAATCTAGAAATTAAATGTGAAGTCTGTAGATATCTGAAGTTTAGATATCTCAGTAATTTGCAAGGAGTTTTAACACCAGTGTATTAAAAAGTTTCAGATTGAAGTGTTGATCCAAACAGCTGGGAAAATAACGGTGAATTATCGCTGGCTTATGCTCATGAGGCTGTAATAAGACGTACCTTACAGATTTGACAGACCACAAAGTGAATATTATAAATCCAGTATCTTACTGGGATAGTTTAGCCTTCCTCAGACTACTCCTGCCTGCAGAAGTAATTTCTAACAGTCATTCAGTGCCTTTCATGGGAGAAGGAATTTTGTGGGCACCCCATTCAGGCGGGGTTCAAGGTGGTGGCCTTAACTTGTGCACTCAGGGGTAGGTAGCAGCAGTACCTTTCTTAGCTAGTGGTTAAAACCATCAACTTTTATAGTAAATTTAAAGTAGTCTAGAGGAATCATTTTCCTGTTTGTATACATGTCATTAGAAGGCTCTGTAGCTTCCTACTACTTACGGTAGAATTTCTCCCAGGATTCTAGTGTATTGTATATGTCTTCTCAGTTTTATATGTTATATCTTATTAATGACATGATATTCAAGTCAGCTTACTTACTCCTTTCCCTAGCTGTGGAAGAAGAATCTTCATTGTGTCAATTTTTCCCACTCTGATCCAGTAACACTACACACATATTTGCAAGGAAATAGAGTTCAAGTTTGTTTACATCATATGACATTTTCAGTCTTTCTCCTTTTATTTATGAGTTTTCACTTTATCTCATTTGGCCATCCTGCTGGAGCTGACCCACAAAGCCATTTCATTCTGACAGCAAGCAGCAGAAAACCACATGATTTACTCACTATCCTCTGCACTATTTGTGCTTTCACCACATCCAGAGCACCTTATGCAGTTCCATAGTCATAGCTCTGCTGCATATTTTGTGGGAGTAAGAAGCAGGATAAACAATTTCTCTGCTCCAAGGAGAAGTTAAGGGCTGGCTGTTGGAAGATGAATGTAAAAACAAAGATGAGAGCAAGTGCTTAGTGGGAAAGCTAGAAAACATTGACACCAATGGGTAGAGGAGGAAGGATAAAAATTCTTGAAGCACCAGAATTACCTTGGTAAACTGAGTGAAGGAAGCGCAAGGAGGGATGCTTACCTCCACTGCACAATGGAGGCCATGCAGCGTGGTGGGGATAGATTCTGAAACAAAATTTGTGGCTAGATGTGAAGAATAACTGAGACAATGGCAGACTTCGCAGGAATTAGGAAATTGAAGAACCTTTGCCATTGCAAAAATCTCATGTATTCAGGATTCAACCTTCCATTCTTCAGCAATTTTTAAAAGCCAACTGAAAATTTCTCTCAACTTTTTTGTCTTGCAAATTCTGTCTCTGGTACAGGAGGGTTGATGGAGAACAACAACTTTACCTTTACCAGATATAAATGCAGACGCATCCACAAAAATGTGCACATTAAATACTGTTGTGGTGGCTCTTGACTCACAAAAATTCAGCAGCACAGAAATCTATGGTCTGTGTTTTAAATTAAAAGACAGCAACCATGTGAAAGCAAACAGGAATTCAAAAGCTAAGAGGGAATCTCACTAAAATGACCCATACTGCAAACATTTTAAGTTGAAGGAAAAAAAAGAAAATACCAAAAATAGAGATGTCTAAGACTACTACTTTTCATAAAAGCTCTCTCTATGATGTGGATTTACCACACCACCCAGATCAGTTAGCCCTTCCTCTAATATCTAACATGTTGAGGCACATTAAAATAGTTCCAGTCCACCCTTACACAGAAGGAAGTTTCCTTTAACAAAATCTCCCCATGTATATTTATTCTTTAAATAAATTTCCAAAGAATCTGCTGAATTTTCAGTTAAGGTTTCAGGCATACTAATAAACTCTTAAGAATAAAATCATAACACTTCAGTTACACAGCAGTACCACGAGTCTTAAAGTGGTACAACTGAGCCATTTCAGTTTGAATTTAATAATGCTATTATAGTCCTAATGTTTCATCACTTCATGCCTACAATAAAGGGACTGAGCTTTTAGAACAGTGCTTTTTGCAGTCTGTGGCCCATGTACTCGGAGTCAGTCTATGGACCTAACGTGTTCACGGATCTGAAAGATCAATGTTCGGCAGCTAAGGAAAGTAGAGTCATTGTAGTTCAGTTTTCAGAGGGCCAGTTCTTTACCAAGATAATAGCTGAAAACAATCAAAACATAAAAAGCTTGAAGACTATTGCTTAAGAGTATTTGATATACATCAGAAACCAATGAGGAGATAGCAGATAGATAACATGAAGACTGCTTGCTAATTATTAAAACATTAAAGCTAAAATAAATTAAACCCTACATAGCTGCTTATTAGTTCCAATTTCTTCTTTTATATTTGTAACTCTGAGTTTACCAGATCTAAAAAGAAGGTGCCAAGGCACAACAGGGGATCCACGCTGTTTTCTTCTACAGTCAACTGAGACGGACAGCCATTTACTACTCTAACATCTGCATAAAGAATACAAAAATATTGAATGGAAAGTACCCATGGCAGGAAAGGGGTAAAGGGGCAAAAAACTCCTACCCGTGGCAGATGTTCAGACTCCCTTTCTGAAGTTTTGGCATCTAACGCAAGGGTATACATTAGATACCTTCATACTCCTCAGGACCCAGAACTTGGAGTCCTGAGGAGAGAGCTTTAAAGAGCTTCTTGTTTAAATCACTCAGATGACATTGGCTATTTTTTTTTACAGAAAAGCTGCATTGACAGGAAGAGAAAATCTAGGTTCCAGGCTGCTGCAGTCTGAGGGAAATTAAACCCAGGCTTTAATGTTCCTATTCACCAAGCATCAGGGTTATCTTGCTGAAGGTGGCCTGTATGTAGTAGATGATGTAATATTTATGGGGCCAGAAGTAGGATGAATGAAAACCAACCTAATTAGCAGGCTAGTAACCAGAATGCCCAGCTGAGAGTGTGCTGGTCTGCTTTCCACTCATGGCTCCTTGGAATACATCTTTTTGTTCCAGCTATTGAATAATGTAAAATACATAGTAGGGAACAGTCCAAGTGCAGGGACTAACGCTTTGATTCAGACACTGCCAAGCTAAGGACAACCTGAAAGAGATCTTCTGCCTCAGAGAGTTTCCCTTTCATCACACAACACTTGTGGGCCAGGTGTGGAAAGGTTGATAAGTAACCTGTTCTCAGCTATAGTTTGTTTTTACAGAAATATCATGTGATTGTACAGAACCATAGGAAGACATGATGATTTTAAGTGAATTATGTCTTTTAGGTATCAGTATTATCTCTGATGCTTCTCTTTACTTTACTGAACAACATTGTCCACATTCAGATTAAATTTTTTTCCTACTCAAAAGCAATTTATTTCTATAGAAAGCTATCCTTACTTGAATAATTCTGGAAGAATTATGTGATTAAACTCTGACTTTCATCTTTTGAAACAGGTAAGCATTTAAATTTGCCATATTTTGATACAGATGTATAGATCTGTTTGGAATCACTCAACTAAGACAGCTAAGTTTTACTATCCCCACATTTTACATAAACAAACCAGGACAAAATGAAATTCAGTTGCTTGCCTCAGATGATAGAGTGAACTGAGTGGGCATAATTTGGAATATTCTTTTAATTCCTAGTTCAGTGCTGTTTCCGGAATACGTAGAAGTGGCCTATGCATTAAAATACCATATCTGCTGGAAACTTGCCTACAAGTGAATGGCAGATCACAGCATTAAAAGCAGGACTTTCTCACTGAAAAGGAAAGTCTGCACTAGTAATTGCAAAAGTGTGTATCTAGGCTACAGAATTAGGAGAGAGGCTAGATCATAGAGCTTTACCTAAGATTTTCTCTTTACACTAGACAAGATATTTGCCTTGTCTATTTTCCCATTTTTTTGCTTCTGATGGTGAATAATTGAGTCTTTGGTTAATCAATTTTCATAGAATGCTCTGAATAGCTTCAGTGGAAGATGTACTCTGATTTATAAAGCTTTATTGAAATGTTTCTGTACTTTGGGAAAAAAAAAAATAATTTGGGCTTGAAAGCTAGTGGCTTGGATTGTTTTCTGGTAACTCTTTTGGCTTGATAGGTCTTGGCCAAATTCAGCAGCTGAAAATGTGGCCCAGAGATAAGTATAACTTCTGACATCAGCTCAGACTCTTTCTTCATTATTCACAGAGAGTAGTTAGTGTTGATTGCTATAAATAATCTTAACTGATTCAATTATGTGAGCAGGGAAATCTATATCCAGTGCTTCCTTCCATATTTACAGATGACATCAAGTAGCAGAAAAGCTTTCTAATGATCAATAAAGCTCATTTAAACTCACTGATTACATTTATACACTTTCCTATCAAAGAGGTTTAAATTAAATATCTTAAGTTTCTAAATCCATTCAAAATACTTCTGCCGGCTCAAGAACTTACTAGAAGTCCTATTATTGTAATGGTTGGATACATTACTGGATTCATGGCCAGTGAATAAATCATCAAAGTATTGAAGAGGGTGTATATCAGAGTAGTGGACATATCACCTAATATGAATTTGAAAAGCTGTGCGTGTGTTCACATTTTTTTCAGAGGTGATTGTTGATGGGTAAGTATAGATCCATAGTGTAAAAAATCTGTGTATCCAGCAGCTTTTTAACGCTTTACTATATTTATAACCTTAACTTTAATAATTTTGCATACAGCTGAGCATACTGATGACAATCTCACTCTTACAGCTATTAAAGTTTCTTTATATTGTCCAGTTTCTCAAGCATCAAGTACATCAATGCATTTACAACACATTTCACCACATTTTTTCAGAAGTTACTGTGATGAATCAACAATTAGAAAGGATCAGGCAGTAGATGGCCAACAACTGGCGTAAGTTACAGAGGCCTGGGAGTTACCACAAGTTTTCTCAGTCTACCCATGAGGTCCTGTATAATCTCTGACAGGAGATGAGGCTGTCAGAAGTTTTAGGACTGGGGGATACAGATATAACCATTTAGGCACAAAGTCCTACTGTTGGGTTAAAGTATCCACAAGTCCTTGTATATTTTTAAATACTGCTCACAGGTGGTTAGTACTGTGTATTCTCTTAAGTGAGACCACATGTTCTGTCCTTTTTGAATATACAGTGGCAAAAAGGAATGGAATAGGGATAGGATACTTTTTCCCTCTGAAGGGATGCACTTGATGTAACTCAAAAGAGTAAGAAAAGTATTCTTCTTTAACCACCAAAAGAAAATTACCAAATGGAATCTTTGTTACTATATTTTTCCTAGAAATAAAAGAAAATATATTACTTTAATTGGGAAACTGTCAAGGGCAAAAGCAAGATATTGTTCTTGTTACTAAACTGATGCATATGGTGGCCAGTATCAGCTGGTTTTTTGAAACACTCTTTATCACAACTGGCCATGTTTTAACAGGCCCACACACCAAACATAAATAAACCATCATGTAATTCATGCAAACTAATTTTGTATCTTCATCGTGCTCCCATTTTTAATGTTCTACTTGTCCACTGAAGGAGAGCTAGACTGGATCCATTCTGACAGTACCTTCTTTACTTACCTAGAGATCAATGAGACACTTTCTCATTAATTACTCCTCATTTTCCATTTCTTTAGAATCAGGAATATTGCTCATTTTGCAAACACAGAGCCCTGCAAATCAAGCCTATGTTGTTTCTGTCTCACTGCAGTGACAGTAAACTACAGGTCCACCATCCTACATCACAGTAATCTCTTTTATATTTAGAAGAGTCATTCTTTTCTGTAGCTGTGTGTTATATAAGGAACAAATAAATGTGCTAAACTAAGTAATCTCAAACACATGTATTTATTTGCAGTGTTTTATTTTTGTTGATTATTTCAGACAAGCCTACAATTAACAACTTTACATGGCAATTATACTTATTCTCAGAATTCTAAAATGAAATTGAACAATTTCAACTCCACCCTTTTCACCTCTTAGACCATCCTTACCAGATAGCCGGCTCAGCATTGAATTTAGGGAACTTACAGAGCTCTCGGCTTCTGTTCTTCATAGTCATGCTTTCTCTCTCCTTATGACTGAAAAGACAGAGCCAAAACCAAGCAAGAGAGAGACTGAGCAAACTTTGTAGACATGCACAGCAAAAGAATAATCTCTTAATGAGAAGAAAGAAAAGAAGGTGCTTACTTCATTCACTGCCTAGGTTTTTTACGGAAATAAATCACTCCTAGCAGTAGGGAAGAACTCATGACCAAGCTGTAATCAGATAGAGAGGAAAGACCAAGAGTTAAGAAAAGAGCTAGAGTTCTTGGAGATTGTAGCCCAAATTTTCTGCTTGACTTTTAACACACAAGTAATTTACCATGGTTGATGTAACTTTTCATTGCTGAAGATGTCTAAGACGAAAAAGAGAAAGCTGGTTTAAGACTTCCTATGCAGCTATAGGTAAACTTCAAGCTCTCACAAATAGTATCCTGATTTTGTTTTCTCATTCCGTAGATTTTTGCCTTGTAGATTCAAGAGGTAAACATAGTAAGAGACTATGTAACACCATTTGTTACTATCAAGCATTTACACTTTCCAACAAAGAAGTGGCCGCATTTCAGCAATAAGAAAACTGTTTTATGGTCTATATATGAGCATCTCAGGGAACATTTCAAGGCAGCACACTGGAAATCAATTATATAAGAAGAATTGAGTTGGCTTATGTTGCTTGAGGCCAAGCACAAATGAAGGCAAGCTTTTAATTGCTCAGATGCTTTAGAATTCTCTTACCCATGACTTTTCAAACCTATTACAACTAAAGAAATAAGGAGATGGAATACAGCCTGGTAGGTAATTCAGGGACACACGACTAAGTTCTGAACCATTGGTGATAATATTAATTTGTGTCAGAAAATGAGATATTTTATCTCTTGTCATATAGGCTACCCAGTAATATTCAACCTTTGTTGTGCTATCATCTGTAGATTTTGGAATTCTTTACAATACTGAATATGTATCACCATCAGATGCAGGAAAGCTGAAGCATAAAAAAGTAATGGCCTGATCCAATGCCTGTTCAAGTCAGTGAGACTCCCTCTGGTGACTCAACTGGGCAGTGAATTAGACAAAAAATATTTACTGAAGGTCATTCAACTATATTCAATGGCAGATGAAGATACTAGCATTTTTTAATTACAAATTTCATGTTCTATCTGTGGGATAATGCTGTCTGTTGCCTACTGAGGAAAAATTGAGTCAGAAACAGAGATTTAGTGTGAAAAATATTTAAAAATCCAGAAAAGGCCTCTATGTTTATTGGTGCAACATTCTTTTGGCACTGGAACATATTCTGACTTTAATAATTATTCTGGCAGCTCAAGTGTTAGAGTCTCTGCTGTGGCTAAGAAGGCAAAGAAATATTTGCTCTTTAGCTTCACCACTATCCATTCTAAACTACATTTCTGCCATTGCTTTTCTTCCAAATCATCATTCTGAGATTGGCAGGTATCATTTTTTCAATTGTCAGAAGTCTCCATGGAGATTCTTAAAGGGGTTCTTATTCTGTGGCAATTCCTTCAAGAGAAACAAATGAAGGTTGCAGAGAAGAGAGTTACACTTAACAGAGGTATGCAAAGTATAGTGTATAGAAATGTACAGCTTTATTCTGAGAACACTTTAAATGGAGAAACCTATTTCATTTTCTTTTCTTTTTCTATTCAACTTGAATATAAGCATGAGAAACATTTTGGAGAAGCTTAGGTTATTGAACTTGTTAATTTTTTTTTTTTTTTTTTTAATGTAGAGATATATCTGTTCCTTCTGCTAAAAAAAAAAAAAAGCAAAAGCATTGCAGAGCTTACAAAATAGATCAACCTTTCAAGACATCTTTGGAAAAAATGTAATTTATTTAAATTAAATTCTGAAAACAAAATGCTACTTTACCTATTTTTATAGGTGACCTGTCATCTCCAATTTTCAAGTTCACTTGTCACAGCTCAGCAAAACACCATAGAATTTGAATGCCTTTAGCAGACACTGCATAGTCCACTAATCTGGACAAGTAATGTTGTGATCTGGTTCCTGACAAGCAAGGCAGGTGCATAGAATTATTGTGAAAATCAGTTTCTTGACTTGAATCAGTGTCCTTAAAAGCAGAAGCAATACCTATGGCAAAACAAACTTATTCATTTTGTCTCTGTGTTTTAGAAACCCTTGCAGGACAGTGTGCCCCACCAACTGCAAATAGGTGCACAACATTAACTGACTACATAATTGAGACTGACTAATCAAAATGCTTTTCTTTAGGATTTTCTATTCTCTGGATATAGTTTGAAGTATTTGTACTTATGAAGGCCAAGACTTTCAGCTTCCATGGCATGGTAGCATGTCACTTTCTGAGTGTGTTGGATTAACTGAATATTATGTGCCACAGTTGTTCTGTATGTCACATGGGAGTATATTCATAATGTGATGACATGGTGTTTCACATTGCACTGTGCAGCAGAGAAAGAGGAATGGAGGAAGAGGAGGATGAGGAACATTTTATCAGAACAAAGAAACAACGGATCAGAGTAGCTCTGAAGATAACATTCTTGCCTACATCATGGGGCAGAAAGCTTTCTAACCATAAATAGCAATGGGACAATGTTGTCCCAATTACTGGGTCAACATATTCCAGTGGAAAAGAACTTGGGCACAGATGTCCTATCTATAAGTCATGGGAGTAAGTCAGAAGTCAACAGGTATCTGTAAGTCATGGGAAAAGTTCTCAGAAATGCCTTTGTTATATGCACTAACCTACATTATTCAGCACTCAGTGTTACCTTTAAAACATTTCAGGGTACATATATTGTGGCAAGACAGTGGAAAATGTGGAACCGTTCACATTATCTCTTTATATTATTGTATATCTATTTTATGTTTTCTATAGTATTTGCCATTGGAGACTACCTGAAATACTTCAGTGACTATTCTGACCTTGTTTTTGACGTTGATTCGGATCTTGAATGACTACCTGCAATTATGGAGGAAGTACAGTACGAGAAGTGATTCAGCTGCTGAGGTAGGACTGTTTTGTCCTCTCGAATTCTAAACTAATCTCTTGTCACACACCAAGAAATAATTTCAAAAAACAGGCCTTTCAGATATAGCTATTGAATTGTTGTCAAAACCTATTAAACCATCTACTCAAAGATCTCACAACAGAAATTTTAGGGAATTTATTTCTTGGGCAAGAGAAGGAATTGAAAATTCCACTGAGGAAGTGCCCACTCTGGTTATAGATTTTCTGTCAGGGCAAATTCAATATGCAATTAAAATATATGGTTAAGATTTAGCATGTTTTTCTCCTCTTCTTGGACTTGAAAACCAGTATGTTATTTTAGTATGGGAGGCTAATGCAGGTTTATGTTTTTATTTTCTCTTTAATATTTACATAAAGGAGAAATTATTTCTTAAAAATGTGCTAGTACTTTGTAGGTAGCACCAGAGTTTTAGAAATAATAGGTCCTAGTTTTACAACAGTATTAATGTTAGTGAGTTAAAAGAATATGGACCAGACTTGTTGCTAGAAATTGTTTGTGGAAGTTTAGCACCTTGCCTCTCCCCCAGAATTTTGATGCTTTTAATATTTATATAAGCCACAGATTTTTTTAATAAGAAAGCAAACTTTAAAGCTGCTACATTTTTCACATAACAAGAACTATCATGACTGTTGTATTTTAAGAACTTCATAAGAATAAGAATGTATACATAGCAATGAATAAAATTATGGAAAAAACAAAAATTGTACAACTAATATGTATCATATTTTTGTAAGAAATTTGGATTCTCAGCAGAGAACTACAAAACATCTTATTATAGGAGGTGAAGGCATCTCGAGTCTGTACATCTTGATTTTGTTGAATGCTTGCTTCATAGATCTCTATATACGTACACACAGAAATATTGGTGTGTGTGTATACATACATATATGAAACAGAAAACTAAGACAGAAGTAGCTAGTTTACTAAAATAACAGAATGATTTGAACCTCTGAGAACCTCTCTAAATTGGGCAAAGTTAGCTTATTATACAGTTAGCCCCTGTATGTTTTCTCTGGAATCAGTTCAACAGTATTGCTCTAAAAATAGTGGGGCATCAGAGGTGTGATTTTTGTCCTTACTGGCTGTCAGCTGGTTATCTGGTTTCCCCATGCCTAATACAGGTTACAGCTAATCTTTTCTTTTTTCCCCATACTGACTCAGTTTTCTGATTTTGTGAAAATAATGTTGTCCATTATTATTTCCCCATTATTCTTTGTAAGCTTTTATTTTATTTTATTTTATTTTTATGTTGAGCATGTCATAGTTTTCCTTTCAGCAGAAATAGGCCAGAAGTATCTGATAATTTTACCTAATAGCAGCAGGTTGATCTGGTATATAGGGTATTTGGCTAAGGAAAGGAAATTTTGATCTAGTCTGAACTCTGTCACCACATGTCAGTACTCTGTTTGTCTCCTGTGAAGTGGATTGTATAGTTTTAATACACGAGGTTTTATTCTTACTTTCCCAGTAGTTTTCAAAGATGTTCTTTAAAAAAAATAAAAAAATAAAAAATTGTCTTGTAGAAATGCATAGCTTGGGTCAGCAAAATCTAATGGACTCAGGAGAATACATTGTACTGAAAGTCATTGGGATTTAGACTACATCTATATTTCAGACTGCAAGGACAGGGAAAAGAAAAGGTACTATAATGTATATTTGTGATTTGACTGTAAAGTATTAGTCAAGGTTAATAGGTAACAATTAAGCTTAACTCCATCTTTCTCCTCTGTTGGACTTCTAGACTTTGAAATTAACTGAGTCAGCCTTATTTTGTTCAGCTGCTGAAGTCCAGCTTTGATCTGTGTTATTAGAGCAATCAATCCCTGTAGAGGCACACTGAAATCAACAAATGCAAGGAGACCGATAGTTAAAATAGTTACTAGGTTTGGAATATCAGGTGGCTGATCTTTTACTAATAAAAGTGCTTTTGTAATCCATCCTTCTCTGCATGGAACATGGATTGATCCATGTTTTCTCTTATCCATAATTTTCTGTTTACTGTTATCTGATTCTAGAAAAGTGGAACAGAAACATTGCGAATTAAACTTCATCAGAAGAAGAAATGATGCTGTTAGCCATTATTAATGCATTTGCCTCTTTTCTCCTACCAGAATCATGCTTTCAAACTGATGAGAGGGAAAACAAAACTGACATATTTATCTTGCTCTTTGGAGCAGTTGTTTTCTATGATCAAACCAAGCTGTCACTGGAAGAGTTGATGGCTTTATTTAACTAATAATCTCAGACAGAAGCTCTTTGACACCCCATACTAAGCAGTTACTTTTAGATATGGAGTAACGCTGAGTGAAAGAAAAAAAAAAAAAAAGAAAAGAACAGAACAATACCAAAGCAAAAAACAGTTCAGTAAGAAGAAGGAAAGAATTTGTGTTAAACTGAACAACAGAAACTCAAGTAGGCAAGAAACAGAGGCATTCACCAACCCTAGAAGTGTTAGTGGTAACAGACCTTGTATGTCTCAACAAATTTAGGACAGGTACCAACTAGTTAACTACGGAGTCAGTATCAAATCTAAAAGAAAAGGTAGTGTATCTTTTCCCTCTGTATAAGTCTCTCACAGGTGTCTATATGCCAGAATTTTCCCCCAAAAAATGGAATTACCTCATCTCAGAGGGATATAAGTTTTAGATAAAAATAAAAGATATTACTGAGAGAAAGGTACAAAGTATAAAAATTTTGAGACTGGGGGCTGTATAGGAGCTCATCTGCAACCTGACCTTACCTGGAGTGATCAACTATTCAAAATATGGAAGGTTTCAGATAAAGAGAGAGTTCTGCTTGCACCTCTGCCTTCTGCAAGTTCAGAAAATGTCTGTAACTGTATAAATGCACATCTAAATATAGATAGTGAAATATATACTTGCTAGTTTATGAAAATTTACAAGCTCTGCTTCTCTATCTTTAAGATTGAAAAGCCTGTAAATTCCATAAACTGCATAAGGAATTTATATGTCAGGAGATTAAATACTTCAGAAGCTGGAAGAAGTTGTAAACTCCATAAACTGAAGAGACATAAAGGGAGAGAAGGAAAGAGTGAGGGAAGGAAGGAGGAAGGGAAGGAGAGAAAGATGGCTGAGAGGACAGAGGGAAAGTGGCAGAGGGGGAAGGAGGGAAGGAAATAACATTGAGCTTTTGTTTTGCAGAGCTGAAATTACACACACTTTAAGAGACCACGTCTGTGCCTCTTCTCCCTTATTGTTTTCCTTGCTCTTATTGGTAATGCTGGAGGAAGAAGATGAGGATTATCTCCCACAGCTTGCTCATTGCCACTAGTTAAATATTTTCTTTGAACATGAGTCGTGTCTTTGTCCTTTTAAATAAGCTTCTCCTGCATGTAATCCTGACACTTACTACTCTTCCTGAAAAGCAGTCTGGACTAGAACACACAGCAACATTAGTGCAGTAGAGTTGAACGAATAAAAGGAAGACATATTTTATTATTTAAAAAAAAAAAAAAAATCAATATAGCCTACTTCTGAATAGTTTAAATGCCTTTGATGAGAATAGAGACATGTTCAGCATGTGTAGAATTGTGAAAGTTTCAAGGACAGAACCTAAAATGTGTTGGTTTATGTTGCACTACTAATATAGAGAGTTTAAACCAACTGAGGGCTTGTCTTAGTGCTAGCTTTCCTTGCTGCAAAAGAAAAGACCCCCAATGTCAGATAGGAAATGTTAAAAGATGAAGGCACCTATAGCAGGACTTGGATGGAACTGACACAGTGGTTGCCGATGCTGTTGCCTAAACCTCACTTGAAGCCTCTCTTAACTTTGAAACTCCCAATCTGGTTTGTGAGTTCTGATTCTGCAATACTTTCAGTTTTCCACAACTGAGCAATTTATCATCATTCTCCTTCACTCAAAATCTGTGATAAAGAAGTTATTTTTTTCTCATGTCTTCCGGATTTGATAGCCTGACATTGGGCGCACAAGACTATAGGACTTTGGTGGGTAACTGGAGCACCGTGTACCCTAATGTCATCAGGGTACCAGAGGAAAGAATCCATCTGGATTTCTGGAATGACAGGAGGATCCCAACAGTTGGCTATGTTGGAGGCTGAGGTGAGCTTAACAGGGAACAAGTGGTAGAAGCATCCTGTTGTAACTGGCCTGGAGGCTCCTTATATCCTTGGCATTGACTACCTCAGAATAGGGTACTGCAAGGATCCAAAAGGGTACTGGTGTACCTTTGATGTAGCCAATGTGGATGTAGAAAAGATTAAACAGCTGTCTACCTTGTCCAGTCTTTTGGAGAATACTTCTGTTGTGGGGCTGATGCACGCTGAAGAACAGCAGGTGCCAATTGCTACTATGATAGTGCACTGATGGCAATATTGCACCTACCAAGACTCCCTGGTCCCCATCCCTGAGCTGATTTGTCAGCTGGAGAGCCAAGGAGTGATCAGCAAGACTTTTTAATAGTCCCATCTGGTGAGTGCAAAATCTCGTGGAGGGTGAAGGCTAACAGTGGACTATCATGGCGTGAATGAAACCATGCGGCCATTGAGTGCTGCCATATTGAACATGCTAGAAGTCCAGTATGAAATGGAGTAAAAGGCAGCTAAGTGGTATGCCCCAATTGATATGGCCAGTGCATTTTTCTCAGTTCCTTTGGCAGCAGAGTGTGCCTACAGTTTGCTTTCACATAGAGAGGTGTCCAATATACCTGGAACTGGCTGCCCCATGGTTAGAAGCACAGCCCTGCCATTTGTCATGGACCGATCCAGACTGTACTGGAACAGGGTGAAGGCCCTGATCACCTGCAATACATTGATGACATTGTGTGGGGTGGCGCACTGGAGGAAGTGTTTGAGAAAAGGAAAAGAATAATCCAAATTCTTCCTAAAACTGATTTAGCCATAAAGCAATTTACGGTCAAAGGACTTGCACAAGAGATACAACTTTGGATATGAAATGGCAAGATGGGTGTCATCACATGCCAATGGATGTGATCAATAGGAGAACAGCCATGTTCCTGTCAGCTAAGAAAAAGGAAATACAAGCTTTCCTAAGCTTTTTGGGTTTCTGGAGAATGCATATTCCATATTACAATCAGCTTGTGAGACCTGTCTGTCTAGTGACCCAAAAGAAGAACTAATCTGAGTGGGATCCTAAGCAGAAACAAGCATTTGAACAGGTCAAATGAGATAGTTTGTGCAGTAGCCCTTGGGCAAGTCCATACAGGACCAACCATGAGAAATATGCTCTACAGCACAGTTGGGGAGCATGGCCTCACCTGGAGCCTCTGGCAGAAAACACCCAGAGAGACGCAAGATTGACCTCTATGATTTTGGAGCTGGGGCTATAAAGGATCTAAGGCCAACTACATCCCGAATGCAGAGGACATACCAGCAGCATGTGAGAGAGTTGAAGTTGCTTCAGGAACAGTTGCTATGGAAGCACACATCCTCTTGGCATTGTGATTGCCTTTGCTATGCTGGATGTTCAAAGGAAGGGTCCCTTCTACACACCATGCAACCAACATTATAGAGTAAGCAGGTAGCACTGATCACACTGCAGGCTCAAATGGGGAACTCCAACTACCCAGGAATCCTGGAAGAGATCATGGACTGGCCAGAAGGCAGAGATTTTTGAGCATCACCTGAGGAGGTGACTCATGCCCTAGAGGCCCTGCCATATCACGAATTACCACAAAATTAAAAGCAATATGCTCTGTTTACTGATGCATCCTGTTGTATTCTGCAAAACCATCAGAAGTGTAAAATTGCTGTGTGGAATCAACCATGAGGAGTCACAGAACCTCCTGAAGGAAAAAGTGAACTGAGTCAGTCTGCAAAAATGAAAACCATCCTGCAGAAATAAAAACCATCAAGCTGGCCCTGGAGATTGCTGAACAAGAAAAGCAATCAGTGCTCTGTCTCTGAACTGACTCATGAATGGTGGCAAATTTCCTGTGGGGGTGGCTACAGCAATGAAAATGGACCAACTAAGTGTGCATAGGTAAACACACCTGGACTGCTGCATTGTGTCAAGATATTGCTGTCCAGGTAAAGAACTTTGCTGTAAAGGTACATCATATAGATGCTCACATGCCCAAGAGTTGTGCTACCAAAGAACATTGAAACAACAAGCAAGTAGACCAGGCTGCTAGAATTGAAGTGGCTCAGGTAAACCTGGACTGAAAATGTTAGGGTCAGCTATTCATAGCTCAGCGGGGCCATGTAACATGGGGTCATCTAGGAAGAGATGCAATGTAGAGAAGGGCTCGTGGTTGAGTAGCAGACCTGACCATTGAAGCCATCAGACAGGTTACCCATGAAACATGCACCTTAATCAAGTAAGCCAAATGCATAAAGTCTCCCTGGGACAGAAGATGGTAACAGGGATATTGATATGGGGAGGCCTGGCAGATTGATTATATTAGACCACTGCTGCGAACATGCCAAAGCAAGTGTCACATGCTTACCATGGTGGAGGCTACTACTGGGTGCCTAGAAATGTAGCCTGTAACCCATGCCACTGCCCCAAAAAACATTCTGGATCTTGAAAAGCAAGTCCTGTAGCAAAATGGCACCTCAGAAAGAAATGAGTGAAACAATGGGACTCATTTCTGAAACAACCTCATAGATACCTGGGCCAAGGCACATGGAATTGATTGAGTGTATTGCATTGCCAATCATCCACCAGCAATACAATGGACTGTTAAAGACTACGCTGAGAATGATGGGTACTGATGGGACATGGAAGCACTGGGATGCAAATTTAGCAGAAGCCACTTGGTTGGTCAACATCAGAGGGTCTGCTAACCGACCTGACCCTGCCCAAACAAAGCCCTACATACTGTGGAAAGAGATAAATTCCCCGTAGGGTGCAAACTGACTGGGAAAGACAGCATGGGTTGCTCCTCCCTTGAGAAAAGGCAAACCCAATTGTGGGACTGCTTTTGCTCAATGACCTGGGTGCACTTGGTGGGTAATGTGGGAGGATGGGGAAATCCAGTGTGTACCTCAAGAAGATTTAACTTGGGGGAAAATCTAACCCATGGCTGGAGCTGTGTGTTATAGGAAGTACTACAGCAGAAACCACCTGAAACAACAGAGGACGAATGCCACAAGAAATCAGTCAAGTGCAGCGATGATTCCACCCAAGATGGCTTTGGTGCCTAATAACCCAACACAACACATTGCCTCTCCTGTCCTAAGCAACCACCATAACAGATGGAGCCCAAGTCATGGACTAAGTGAACTGAACAGACTGTTATGGACATTTGAGTAGACATTTCAATGGACTTTTTTAGATGAACAATTGTTGGACATTTGATGGGGATGGATTGTTAACTAAAGGAACAATATCTGTGTATATCTCAAAGGATGGGAAGGGGGGTAGTGGCTGATAAGGATGTACTGGATAGTGTAAGACTGGAACATGATGCAAAAGGTATGGTAATCTGGGGTAGAGATAGCACTGGAACTGACTGGGATGGAGTTAACTTTCTTCATAGCAACCCCTATGGTGCTGTGTTTTGGATTTGTGGCTAAAATAGTGTTAATACACCAATGTTTTGGCTATTGTGGAACAGTGCTTGCACAGCATCAAGGTTTTCTCTGTTTCCTGGCCTGTTCCCACCCTCCTGCATTGAGCAGGCTGGGGATGCACAAGAAGCTGGGAGGGGACACAGCTGGGAGATCTGAACTGAATAGGCCAAAGGGTTATTCTATGCCATGCTAAGAAATAAAAACTGGGGTAGAAAAAAAAGGAGGTGGGACTTTTCTGGCTTCCAAGGGGCTCATTGTTCATAGACTGGCTGGGCATTGGTCTGTTTGTGGAACATAGTCAGTGATTGCCTTTCAATCACTTGTTCTTTTCTTCTTTCCTTCACCTATTAAACTGTCTTTATCACCTATTAAAGTGCCTTTAAACAAGTTTTCTCATTTTTTCTCTTCCTATTCTCTCTGCTAATTGAGCAGGGGATGGGAGGGAGGGAGGGGCTGTGTGGGTGCCTAGCTGATGTCTAGGGTCAACCCACATCACAAGTCACATAGGCTTTTGTAAAGAATAATCACATTCATGTTTGTGCTCCCTCTGAAAAGTGGAAAGATGGAAGAAGATGGAGCCATCTTTTATCTGTTCTAAAGATGTGTGGGTGGATTCAGAGCTGCAGTTCTTAGTGATACCATTCTAGCCTTGACTTTAGTGCCCCAGTTTTTGAGAAAGATGAAAGTATATTTTGATGTTTCTAGCTTGTGACTTTTTCTTTAGATCACTGTCTCACTACACATGGTTCCGGAAGAAGGAGTGTAGATGCTCCACGCAGGTTTAGATTCCTTGGTAGAAGTTAGATGCTGCAGCTTCTCTTGACTCTGCCAGCAGTTCCTGTTTAAATCAATATAAAGACTTCACAGAGAGTCAGACAACACTGCAAAATAAAAACAAATTTTGTAGTCATGTGAGGATTCCTCAATCAGGATCAAAGAAGAAACAAAATTAACAAAACATAAATGAACTGCAGAAGTTATCACAAAGACATGAATTAAAGATTCATTTTAAGACATGGAAACATTTGTTTCAGGACTAACCTCTGCAATAGAAGTGCAATCTGTTTTAAGCAAAACATTGTTTACTGTGATGGAAGTTATTTGAAAACAGTTGCAGCATTACCATAGACTGCAATGCATAATCTTCTATCAATGTATTCACAATGTGTTAATCTTGGGAAGCCTAAAATAACAGGGAAAAAATAATAATCTATTTTGACAGGTAGTAGTCAAAAGATTGAAGTTCCTTTTTGTCTTACCATCTATTTTCCTCTTACTTCTACATTTTAAGTTGTCAAACAACTCCCCAGCCTGCCCCCTTGGGGAAAAAAAAAAAAAAAAAAGAAGAAAAAATTTCTGCAAAATTATTTCTCTTGGAATGGGGGAATTAAAGGATAATATAGCAAAAAATTGATCTCAGGCATGATGATCTTCAAGACTGGTGTGACAAAACTTACTAGTGGAAACAGCAACACACATACATTGCTACTTCTGACAGATATAGTTTGTAAAGGTTTTTTCAAAATATGCATTTAACTTTCCTTTGAGAAATACTGCAGGTTATGGATCTTGAATAGATTTTCTGATTTACTAATTGAGATTTGTCTCAGTGTTGGACTTAAATTTGAAGTTAATTGACAGTCCAGAATAGAGTCTATTGCACAATGCTGTTTGAATGAATACAACAGAATTTATTTTATCCAGTTTTAACTATGTCTTCTCTGCTAAAATTACTTGAGTCCCTGAATTAGATTCCATAAGCATTGTACACAGCTTTACTTGAAACTTTTACCTTCCCTCAGAATCCTTTCCCTGGATAAATAAAAACCCAAGAACAAAAATTATTTGTTCAATAAGTATCTGTTTATAAGTGGGTTCAACAGCTTTCTTCCTATCCCCATACCTTGGAGAATTGTTCTTTTCAGCCTGGCAATTTTGTTCTCTAGTCAGGAATTGGTTCAGGGATTGTTTTTTTCTGCTGCTCAGTAGGACATAATGGTTCTCAAAAAAAAAAAAAAAATTGCATCTTCTAACTATATATATCAAATCATGTGAGTGTGTCACTGCACCTTTAAGGAAGACTGCCTGAGTGTAGGGGTTAACACATAGCCATAGGCAAAACCAAGCTGCAGCTGTCTGAAAATGTTCTGGACTTTAAATGAATACTATGATAAAAAATAAATGAACATTTAAAAATTATTTTTTAAAGAAACTGCTGAAATCAGAAGCAATTAAGGAAAGAAAAAAATGCTTGGAATAGTAGGAACAGCAAAGAAATGCACTGCAAACAAAAATACCAATTAGAAGAGGGTTCTTTTGATACTTGACACTGTGCTGTTGCAGCCATCTACAGCTGAACTCTTCCTGTCCTGAAGGCAAAGTTTTGGGCTTGTGACCAGCGCATTTTTGCCACAGGAAGATAAAAGAGAAAGGAACAGAAAGCTCTGGGATGGAGGGAGCTCTCCCCATATCTGACAGAAGCGTCAGCTGGCTCTCGCAGACCCTGCCATGATGAGGCAAGGAGGGAAAGCCATGGCCCTTTTGTCGCCTGCCCTTGGCAAGCTGCTGTGCTAAACAACAGATGACTTTGCCTGAAGCTGGCCCTGCTGCTTGGATGTTTGCATCTTTTGTGTGTACTCTACTGCATAATGTTCAGGGCAAGAGAATCAGATCAACTTGCAGTGACATATCAACAGAATTTGCAAAAAATCTTTAGTATTGGCTTAACTCCTCTGTCACTGATATCAGTGTAACCTTTACAGATAATTTCAGTGGAAGAAGAGCCAAGCCATTGCTGAGCACTGTTGAGAATTCCACTTCAATGATATGGATCTTAATTAATAAGGTAAAAAACATTTCTTACAATCTGAGGACTTTGGCCAAACTATGAACTGAGGTTCATGGGGAGCTTTTGGGGAAGCTTTGGTTGAATGAGGTCATGAATCAAGTGACGTTCATTCAGTCTGTTACTGTAGTGATGAATCATATGCAAATTGCTCTGTGTGGCTTTTTTAAATGGAAATCAAACCAAATTAGCTAGTGAAAGCTAACTTTTACTGTATTCCTATAGTTTATTTTAAAAAAAAGTCAAAGTAAAATTACCAGGAGTATACTCATATGAGGAAAAACTGGGAAGCTTGTTTGCAGAGTCCTCATAAACTAATTTCTTCACAGTTTCATCATTAAGTAATTATTAAAAACTGAAAAACAAACAAAAAGTATACTTGAACTGAAGCAGAATTTTAACTTACTTCATGAAGTAAGGAAAATCCAAGAGCAAAGGGCAGATAAGAAAATTACCTGTTGTACTCCCTTTGTATTTTACTTAGCTGGTCTCAGTTTTAGCTTCAGAAATATGAACAATAGCATATCATTTGTCGAGACTTACACATTCCATATACAGTCAAGGTGTACAACTGCCCCCTGAAATCATCATTTGCACTGGAGAGAACAGTCATATAACCAAGATCAGCTGAAACTGGGAGAAAATATTACAGTACAAATCCAGGCAGACAGGACTGACACAGCCTAGAAAGAATAGCACAACACGGGCTAATTATGACTATGCATCTCCAGTACTGCTTGAAACAGTCTGGGTAAGCTGTGTTTCTTGTCTAGCTCAAGTGTGTATCTTGACACTTGGCACATATTACGTGGACTAACTTCAAGTTTTAGTAGGTGCTGTGCTTATTTTCCAGCTATGTTCCAGAGATTCCTTTATGCCTGTTCTGGGTTTCTCTGACACCCTTATTTTTTCTTTTCTTTAAATAGCAATACCACTTCAGGTATAAGCCTAAAGAATATTCTGTATCTCAGTGTTTCTGAATTCTGTGGCCCATCACAGGCAATTGGCCCATCCTACAGCCTATTTGGTCAAGGTTTTCAGATTTGAATGTTGCTACAGACTATTCCCGATACTTCTCCCAGGATTAGAGAATTTCTGAAAGTTTCCTCTTTCTAGTTCACTGATTTTTGCTTCCTAGGATTTGGCTTTTTACTTTTCATTATTCTTCCAATTTCTTCATTAAAAAATGTCTATATTGCATAGGTGTCTATCTGTTAAGTCAACACCTGTCCTTCTGTCAAGTAAAAAAGCAAAAATCAGAAAAATGAAAACTTATAACTGTCCTTGCTTTGAAAAATGGGGTCAGCCTTAGATTCACAGAGGCTGGTGTAAACAGTTTCTATCCTAGACAATTACTCTGTACATTGACGTTTCTTCCTACTGTAATTTTAGTTATTAATTCCAAAACTAACAGCAATCTTCTCCTACAGACTTGTTCTCTCTGTCCCTGTATTACTTGATTGTCCTCACAACAATCAGTTCATTCTTTTCCAGTCAATACTTCAGACAGACCCTTGCTCTAAAGTATGATCCCAGATGTACCTGCTACAAGCCATTCCCTCCTGTAAATTTTTCTTCCTTCACTGCCAAGGTCCCAAAACTCAATTCATTCTTTGGAATCTACCCAGTGGCTAAAATAACCCTATAAATGAATACATTAAGCACAAATGTGTTAACCACATAAAAGAATGCATTTCTGTATCAAATTCAAGTTGTAGTTTTTTCTTAAAATATACGGAAAAAAGAAAAGGATCTTACTGATGTGCCATAAGTAAAGCAGCCCTGTTCAGGGAATCCATTAAGGATGTGCTTATGTTCCACTTACTTGTCCCTCAATGTAGTGTTCTTTCATTCTTTGTCATGTAACAACAGACTAGAGTTTATTGAAAATAGATGATGTCATCCAGGGCAGAGCTGCAGAGCTGTGTGTAGCAGCCAAGAGTGTCTCTGCATTATTTCTGTTCTCCCCAAGCAGCCCAGCTCAAAGCACTGGGGAGTAGGAGTGAAGGGGAGCTGCCCCTCCTGCTGTCACCCTCCATCACACCTGTGCCTGTACCTAAATTCAGGGTCATCACCACTATCAGGTTGGTTCACTATCAGGTTGGTTCATCTTTGCAGTGCTCTCAGGCCTCTGTCCCCGGACTTTAAACAAGGACAAATCTGCAGCCTTTAAGACATAACTGTGCCATTCCTGCCTGCTCCCACAGTGTGACCTTAGATTCCTTCTGTCCTTTCCCAACTTCCTCAGGGCATTTCTGCCCCATCCATTACCATATTTTGCATAGGATACACTGCCCTCCCTTGCCCACTCTTCCCCAAGCTGTTCCCGTTTCCTGGTTGTGAGTGAAATAGGATTCATTGCTGTTGCTCTTGCTTCACGACCTCCTTTGGGTGATCTAGAACAACTCATTCCTGGCCATGGTCAACCCAGGAAGTCCCCTCTTTACAACTGACTGAGAACAGGCCATTGAAAAGGGATATTTAGGTGTAAATTTCAAAGGCACAGAGGAACATTTGACTATCATTCGAGTTAGTGTGTAGTGAGACATTTAAAAAACTCAATATTTACCTGCATCCTTAAGTGCTCATACCTCTAAATATCCTGTGCTATGCAATAGACAAAACTACACCATCCAAACTCCAATTTCACGTGAATCTGCATAACACAGAAAGTGAGCAGTCAGAATGGATTTAGGAGAGAGGACATAAAGCTATAATGTTTCAGAGTTGCTGGGCAGAGAGTGTGACAAGTGAGCCCTTATTTTCAATATACCATAAACTCACATTTCAGCAATGCAACAGAAGAAAAGCAGCTCTCAAAAACTGCTATTCTTATACTTTTTACAAACCAGAAGAAGTTTTATATTTTAATGCTACCAGGTACTACATTAGTTTCAGCATCTATTAATGAATTAAAATAATCACAAAGCATTTTCATCTACAGCATTAATTTTTAATAGTGAGTAATTTTGGAAGAAAAAAAAAAGCATATGTTAATTGCTAATAAATCTCAGATGTTTAAACCATGCTGCATTACGCAACTGTGTTAAGTTGATTGACAGAATACAGCCTTAAAAACATTAGGAGTGCCATAACTACATCTGTAATTTATGATATTATAATTATATAGTGGTTTCTGGTAGAACTTGACATTACAATGCAAAAAGGCCCCAGTTTTACATAAAGTCGTCACTCATTTATAAGTTTGAACAGAAATTCCTTTCTAGGGTGGAAATCTTTCCTGCTTGATTTCTGTTGAAGATCTGGAAGTGAGAAAGCAGGCAGTGCAGGTACTTATCAAAGGATGCATTGCATTCTATACCACTTAGTAAGTGAACAGCATCATCCTTTATTAGTTCTAACTCTTAAAATTAGCATGAGCAATTCATTTCTATATTAGGCAAGTCTAAAATTGGTATTCAGCAATGAGGCTAATGCTTCAAATTCAGTGAGAAGTTGGAGTATTTTGAGGTAGCCAAGTCTGTCTCCCTGACATCCCTGTATAATAGGGTAATCATAGAATCATAGAATAGTTTAGGTTGGAAAAGATCTTTAAGATCATCAGGTCCAACCATTAACCTAGCACTGCCAAGTCCACCACTAAACCATGTCCCTAAGCACCACATCTACACGTCTCTTAAATACCTCCAGGGGTGGTGACTCAACCATTTCCCTGGGCAGCCTCTTCCAATGCTTGACAATGCTTTCAGGGAAGAAATTTTTCCTAATATCCAATCTAAACCTCCACTGGCACAACTTGAGGCCATTTCCACTTGTCCTATTGCTAGTTACTTGGGAGAAGAGACCGACACCCACCTCGCTACAACCTCCTTTCAGGTAATTGTAGGGAACAATAAGGTCTCCCCTGAACGTCCTTTTCTCCAGGCTAAACAACCCCAGTTCCCTCAGCTGCTCCTCATAAGACGTGCTCTAGACCCTTCACCAGCTTCATCGCCCTTCTTTGGACACGCTCCAACACCTCAATGTCTTTCTTGTAGTGAGGGGTCCAAATCCCACTATTTGTCCCAGTAGAGGCTGCAGTCAAGAGGAATGATGCAGCTCATCCTCACCATTCACGTGACAGCTGCCTCTGAAGCCAAGTCTTGGATCATCCATCCTCCAGGAATAAACTTTTGCAAGCCTTTAAGAAAGGGGATGTCTCAGAAGATGAGGCAAGGGGCAGAAGACAGCATTTGATGATGTTCAGGCTGCCCTGTCAGGAAGATCTGTAGAACAGTTGAACTCATCTGGAATTTCCAGTACAGCCCCAGCACGATAGCTTCTGTAGGGAGCCTTAGCTACAGTCCTTGACAACTTTGTGTGAAGTACGACCCTCAGTTTTACAAGAGCTGGTCATCAGCTAGCTATTGGAAAAAAACCACATTAAAACACATTCTGGGGATAAAACATACTCTCAGGGATACGAAAGATATATCTGAATAAGAAAAACCTAAAAAGCATGCCACTGGAAAAGATGATGTTGCTAGAACCAGAGATAATTATGGTACCCAATGGACACAATTGCAAGGACGTAATAGTTCTTCTCTACCAGCTGAAAGAGATTTGATGAAGCCCTAGAACTGATGTAGTGCTATCATCCTGTTGATTACAGAGGAGCCCATACTGGTACCTCTTCTCAGGGCATATTGTCTTGAGCACAGCATTGTCCTAATGTGGCTGTATGGCTTGCTGACAAGAATTTCTTTAGAGAAGGCCAGGCTGGAAAACAAGCAGAACAGGCATATATCTGCAGGTACTTGGCAATATAAGGCTACCTCCTTATGAACCATCTCTCCCTGAGCTTCACTTTACTCGTTTTCATAATTTAAGCCTATCTAAGTGTAATTAAAAAGTCCAAATTAATGAGTAGTAACGAACAATGAGCGATTTTTCTTTTACTGAGCAATATTACAGTACTGTACATACTAAACAGAAGGGGCAGGCAGTGAAATATGATGCTAGACTAAAAAGAAATCAGAGAGTTCACTGCAGTAATATGTCATTGGTAGTAATTGTGCCATAAAATGAAAGTGTTTATTTTCAGTCTGATTCTTTTATTAAAATAAATCCTGTTGAGGGAATTTACCTACAAAAGTTATTTTTCTATGTATGCAGCAAATCTTTCTAATTATCTAGTTACTCCTGGGAAAACTAGCTACCAGTGCAATGCAATGATATGTTTGTAAAAACAAAGATTTATATACTTTTTCTAAAAGATAAGTCATTACTGACATTTTAATTATGTAATTCCTCTTTAGACGTCTAATTTCAATGTTGTTTCTATATTTCACAAGGAAATTGTTATGATACTTCTGAAGACAACTTCATAATTTATGTACTTAGTGAGCACACCAAACAGGTCTGCAAATTCTTAGCAGAGTGTTAATACATGAACCACTGCATAAAATAGATATGTAAATAATAAGAAAATTGCACATCTGGATAACACTGACAAAATACAGCTTTTGGCTGTGGATAAATTGTTCCCCACAGGGGAGGTCAGGAATATTTTTTTCGTTTAGAAACTATGAGAAGGTACCTGGTGTCTTGCAGGTGATTTTGCAAAAAGCCCTAAAATAGACAATGAGGTCTTCAAGCTCTGGTTGCCAGATTTTTTCCATGAAGAGGGCAAACTGTTTCCCAGCTGGAAAATATAAAAGGAGAGTTTGTGAAAGCAATATTCTCCAGGGACAATAACAGGGCACTTCTGAGCCTGGGTAGTAATTAACAAACCTCAGTGTCTACTTCTGCAATGTGAAGTTTCTTTGCTTACACATTACTGAACTGTCTGGATCTGCAAATCACACTGAACCTGGGATCTCCAAAATATCTTTAATATGGTCTTGCAAAACACTGAAACAACTAATTTCTATTTCCATGAAGTAATGGCAAGTACAAACCAGCATTTTATTTTTATTTTTTTAAGAAAAAGCAAAAAAGGGAAAATCCCTGAACCTTTAAAATCTACATGATGGGCAGAAAAAAAAAAAGAGAAAACAACAAGCTGGAAAAGACAACCTTCATGTCCCCTTACTCACCTACTCCTAACAAACAAAATGCTACTCTGAAGCATCCAATCACTGTTTTCAGAGCATTTTCTCTTGCTTTTTATTTCCCGCATATATGTATTCCTTTATTCTATCTAGTAAACAACTCATTTTTTATTCAAGAAAACAGCATGTTGCCACCTTCTTTACATTCTGTAGCATCCCTCTTCTCTCCTGTTGTCTTGGACTCATTCAATTACTGCAGAAGAGTTTGTATATGTTTTTAAAAACATATATAAACCTTAAAAGTTTTAAGGTACTTATAAATGTACCTTAAAAGTTTTGACTTCTTAGACTGCTCAGATATATGCAGGACAAGACAGCAGCTGTTCAGTCTCTCCCAAAGTATGTTCTTTCCTTCTAAGCTTCACATCCTTTTCCAGCAATTTCTAAACAAAAAAAGCTTAAGGGATGAGCAGCCAAGGCAATCAGAAACCAGGAGGAGACACAGACCAAGGCAGATAACAATGCAAGTCATGCAGCATGTGGGGTGATGAGGACAAACTTCTACTACAGGTGCTGGCAAAGTCCCCACAAGTCTAAAGCTGACTCAGTTGTCAAACATTCATTGCCTATATTAGACACTGTTCAGGCCAGAGCTTTGTATGACACTTTTCCTAGCTTTGCATACTGTTATGAATAAATACATCCTGATCTTCTTTTCCTGAGCTACTTGTGTATACTCAGCTGGAGTTTGATTCGTGCTTCTGTGCACTTCCTATTAATCATAACTGAATTAAAACCTGAAATGAATGTATATGATATATTATCACTCGCATTCGAATGTTTTCATATTACATTGACTTGTAAAAAGTGATGTTTATAGCTATGCCTTTAATTTACTTAATACCTAAAATCATGCTGTAAAAATGTGAGCCAAAGTCTTAGCAAAGTCAGAGGCTTCACATGTGAGATTGTCTTCCTCTCTATCTTCCTTCTCATTTCTCCAAAGTTCAGTCTGGAGAAAAAGGATCTGATTAAACCAGGCTAAGTAGGAATCAAGGGGAAGGTTTTCTGAATAATCTTACCAGCTGGTGCAAATTAGTGCACATAGAAAGGAAAATATTCTTAAAAATCAGTCTCTGGGTCAAAGAAAAGATTTAAAGATCTGGGCAGGATTTGTCTTTCACCATGCTGGAAGTGGTCCACTGCATGTAGAAGGTAAGGTCAGGAAGGAAGGTTAAACAGATCTTCACTTCTAAAAATATATAATGCAGAATTTACAGTCCACCTTCTATAACTATTTAAGATGTTGCTTAGGAAATCAGTGATGCCTCACTCCAACATCATCAAATCTGAGTCCAATTTGAAAATACAAGCAATAGCTAGCAGGGTACATAATTTTCAGCATTTCCAGAGACCACACCATAATCTCTCGTATTTTTGGGACAAACTGTTACTATTCGTGTGTGTATGATTAGTGAACTGTGAACTTTGACGTTATGTTAAAAAGCACATAATTATCCATCCACATTCCGCACTAAACTACATTGCTATAAATGTGGGCTACAGGGAGGAAGATCCTCTTGTTTAACATCAATATAACTGACAGCAGACTATGAGCTTTGGAATTAGAAAACTATAGTTCTTGTAATTTTTTTTTTTTAAGACTGGTTTAGTTTCAGACTGCAACACTTCAGCTCATTCAACTTCTGCTTAACAGAAACTGACTTCAGTGAACATATGGAATTAGAAAACAATGTTTCTCAGACTAAGACTCACTTACCAGTTTGTTTAATCCAAAATAAGAATACTTTTTTTTCAATAAATTTAACATTTTACAGGACCTACTGAACGAAAATCATCTCAATTTCTTTTTTAATGATCTCCAAGTTTGAAATTGCTGTGGGCAGATAATCTCATTGTACAATCTATAATACCGTTGTTTTAGGATTTAATTCCTGGTATGTTGCAATAATTTTATGTCCAGAGAATATTGCCATCAAATGGCCAGAACTAGTTCTGAAAACTTGTAAAACTAAATATGGTATGTTACCTTGTTTCTGTAATTTTTTCTGTGAGCTTTGGTTAACATTTTAACTCCTGCTGTGTGCAGTCGACAGCTTCATATCAAACTATGGGATGCTGGGATGACATCATCCAGTCTTCTGAAATGGGAGTCACTCCATTAAAGGCCTGTCCTCAGTGACAACCATTCTTTGTGTGCAGGAAAACCCTCTTCATTTTTGTGGTTTCTTCATCTGTCTTCTTCTTGTCATTGGTGAATGGAGGGTGAGGTGTCTGAAGCATCGTCAGTGCTGAGAGAGCCCAGGCCCCTGGTGTCTACCTGTGGGTATCCTTTGGTGCGGATGCACGGGCCTTCTGTGGGCGCTAATGGCTGAAGGCTGACTTTAAACAACACAATCAGAAAATGTCCCTTTTATAAATAATCTTGTGACTCAAGGACTCACCCAAAAAGTGGTTCAATTGTTTATCTAGGCTGATGTGGTCAAAACCAGCTCACAGAGGCTGTCCATGTACCAATATATGCTGGCGGCCACCTGTCTGGAAAGCAGCTTGACAGAAAAGGCCCTGGGGCTCTGGGTGGACACCAGGTTGAACATGAGCCAGCAATGTGGCCTTGCGGCAAAGAACGCTAATGGTATCCCGGGCTGCATTAGACAAAGTATTGCCGGTTGAGGGAGATGATCCTGCCCCTCTGCTCAGCACTGGTGAGGCCATACCTGGAGTACTGTGTCCAATTCTGGGCTCCCTGGCACAAGAGAGACATGAACATACCAGAGAGAGTCCAGTGAAGGGCCATAAAGATGATGAAGGGACTGGGGCATCTCTACTATGAGGAGAAACTGAGAGAGCTGGGACTATTCAGCTTGGAGAAGAGGTGGCTCAGGGGGGATCTCATCAATGTGTATACATACCTGAAGGGAGGGTGCAAAGGAAAGGGTGATAGGACCAGAAGTAATGGGCACAAACTGAAATACAGGAGGTTCCTCCTGTACATCAGAAAACACTTTTTCGCTGTGAGGGTAAACCGAGCACTGGCACAGGTTGCCCAGAGAGGCTGTGGAGTCTCCATCCCTGGAGATATTCAAAAACCATCTGGACAAGGTCCTGGGCAACTGGCTCTAGGTGGCCCTGCTTGAGCTGGAGAGGTGGGACCAGATGACATCCAGAGGTCCCTTCCAACCTCAACCATCCTGTGATTCTGTGATTCTATACAGCAAAGAGTGGTGTCAGAGAAAGAGACCTGTGGGCAGGGCCCTGAGTCCCCATCCCCACAGTCCTACCTCGTCATCCTGGGGCCGTGTCTGACCATGGTTCCCCTCACCAGGACTGATCCTGACCCTCACCCACAGGCTGACATCCCAGTCCAGCCTCAGCCTGTCCCTGCCCCCAGGGAGGTGCCAGAAGCCTAGGGCTGAAGCTGTCCCCAGTGCCCCCCAGCACTCTGCTCCTGGTTGGTGTGGTGGGACGGGCCCTGGCTGCCAGGCCCAGCCCTGTCTGCTGGATGGTGCCCTGTGAGTTAGCAGCCCACCACAGAGAATCAGAAACTGTATCTCAAAATTTGTGATCCTCTGTTATATAAATAAGAGACTTATTCTTAGAGAACATGCTGGTAAATGGCAGTAAGCCATTCCCTCCACTTCTACATGCAAACATGGATAGGGCAGAATTTAGATTTTTGACGAGCTAACATGTCCCAGCAGACTTGTAAAAAGCTAAGAGAGGCCTCAAACTTTTATTCAGCTCAAATTGTATCTGTACTTTTGTGTTCTGGGTGATAAATCTGCTTGTTTCTAAATTTGAGTGTACTAAATCACTTTGACTGTTCTGCACTTCCTAATGCTTACTCATACACCAAAGAAAAAAATACTGTGATTAATATTCCCTACCTGTGAAACAGATTTTTCAGTTCAGGTGTGAGATAGTCATAGAAAACAGAAAGCAGATGAATCACAGTACATGTAGTTGGTGTCTGAGAATTTGAAAGTCTCTCTGAAACCATACGATAGCAGGCAAGTTCCTTGGAGAAGATGTGGATGATAACTATTTTCTCAGCTAAAGTACATGGCTGAATTCAAATAAGATGTGATGATCCTGACTGAATTACTCATTTTATCCAAATGTCATTATTCCTTTTTGCATTTTAATGAAACAGTAAACTTTATATTTGCTACGAATTTGTACAGTTCATACCACAATGTATGGTACATACCACAGATGAAGGCTCTAGATGCTAGAGCAAAGAATAAAATAAAATAAATGTTTGCTGTAAAATAGAGTAAACAGAACCTGGATTTAAGTTTGCCTCTTCAACATTTTTTATTCTTTCAAGACAGTACAATTCAGACATTCCTGAAGACAAGACAGATAATCTGAAACATGATATTAGGCAACATTAGTCCTAATTTTATATATTGTCATGGCTAACGACTATTAATCTATAAATTAATGCAAATGTTATGTTTTAACATTGATGAACATACTGCACTAAATTCTGCGGCTAGAGGAGTTCCCTTTGGGAAGATGGGAATGAGATTTGAACTAAAGTACTAAGGTTTCAATTAAATGGCTTCATGTGTGTTGGCAAAATAATATTCCTGTCCTTCATGCAGATTGAAATTTTGTCAGCCAAGTCAGACAGATAACTATCCTATTCATACAGCAGCATTTCCTTCAGTGGCAGTATTAAGCTGAACCTTACTCCAGCCCCTGGTTTTCACCAAATCTGTAGAAAGTTAAAAACTTTGAAGCATTTAGAGTTTCATTAAAACCGGACAGTAGGTTCAAGCTTTATGAAGATGGATGGTTGGACATCCAGCAGTGAGATTACATAGGCCATATTTTTGTAGGAAATCAAAATGAAACCAGTAAATTCAGGCTCATATGAATGAGACACCAAGCATCCTTTGAAAGTAGAGAATCTGCTTAATAATATACTTTAGTGTTTCCGTCACAGTACTGAGGAGTCATATCTACAGGCATTATTCTAGATGTAGTCTCACTGTCAGAAATGAAGGTCTATAATTTTCCTGGTCTATAATGATGCCTCTGATTATGAATGCATTTTCCCAAATTGCATAGTTTTTGGTGGAGTTGTATCACATTGCAAATTAATCTCTGGTTTTATATCTATTAATGCCCTATAGATTGCATCAATATTTCTGCCACTTGTGTTGTGTTGTTTTTTTTTTTTCCTTACTCCATAGCTGAATTTAACGTAATAATTTTCCAAAGAATATTAACTCGTTTTTTTTCAGACTGAATCTCATTATAGTGTTGTCCACAATGCTAATCATTGAAAAAAACCTCTGATTCTTTAGCATAGGAAGTAGAATGAACATGGGTTAAAATGTTAGCTATAATTGGACATAACACATTTTGTTTTATATAAAACTAAAGTAGTTTTTCAAGTAAGATTCTGCGAATCTGTGACTATACCAGCTTTATTTAAGTGCAGTTATATAACATCTGTTTCATTCCTTTAATCCAATATTACTCAACTTTATCTCTGTCTTGGGTTCAGGAGTGTTTACAGGATACACTGAAATGGCTGCGCTACCCTTGTGAAAAAAGTTATATTAATATGGAAAGACACATAGCAGACAACAAATAAGTAAATTATGAGGTAAGTTACTTTATTGTTTGGATGAGAAAGAATGTAGATGCAGTCTCCCTAGTGGAGAAACTTTCTAAACACATCACTTGTTGTAGAAATGAAAATAGATTTCAGTGTCTCCAGTGTTCTTTATTAATCATAAGGAATATGCAAACAGAGAGAGGACCTCACTGTACTTCTCCAGTGGCTTTTGCATGTACCACTTGCTTTTGGAGAATCGACAGCTGTAGCTGCCTCTAAGACTCTACAAACCTGTTGATATATTTTTCATAGGAAGCCTGGGAATTAAGGATTCTCTCCTCCTTCACTCTCACTATGTCACATTTATGTCTGAGATACTTTTCATATTGTCTTAGCAGATTAAAGTCTGCTTAAAGGTTGACTTTTCTTGAAGACAGGTTTTATTGTGCAATTGAATTTCCACATTAATACAAATGCCACATGTAATCCAAGGATACTCTTTTTCTTTTTTTTTCCTTTTGTCCTGTGTGTCTATAGTTCATCACTGCAGAATTTTCCAAAGGGGAAGGAGAAACTTGAGTCTCACCCTTTCAACTTTGTGACTTCCCTTGCTCTTATAGAAGAAAGCAATTTTATTTGAAAGTTATGCTACATTGGAGAAGTACAGAACCAAAGAATGACATAGAAAATAATTTATCCTGTAGTTCTAAGTGTGTCCTTGAAACTGTTTGCCATAAAAACAAAGCAATGTTTTATGTTCATAGCAACTGCACTAAGACATCTAATAGGAGCACTGAGGAAAGAAAATTTACTATATATGAAATGAACTCCCATGTAAAAGTGTTGAAAGCCATATGAAGTAATTCTGAATGTTTTATTTTTAAATAGAAAACTTATCTTCTTGTACCTGGCTTTCAACACCCTCCCGTCACTTTGACCTCTTAACAGGGTGAATTCACTAAAAGATGCAACAGTGTTCACACAGCTACTATAGCAGAAAAAAAGTTGTGATTCCCCAAATTTTACACATTTTATCATGTATTTTTATGAGATTTTGTTTTTTAACCAGTCATGCATTATTCATTATTTTCCATCTACTATTCATTATTATCTTATTAAAATTTTCAGTCATCATATTAGGGAGCAGAAACAATAAATAAAAAATGTATGTGGGAATGAGAATTCATGTCTAACTGATTAATGAATAATGAAGGAAGGAGGCATTCTAAAAATCACCAATGCCAGTTAAAGAACATTCATAAAATTATTGCCTTTCTTCTCTGAAAATCTCCCTTTCATCAAACCAAAATTAGGGTTTAACTAATCTGATAACCAGAAGGGAAGGATATCTGTAATAGATACTTTAAACAACTCCACATTGTACAGAATATAAATAATGTAATACTACATTGCATTATTCATAAAACCACACAAAAAGTTCTGAAATTATTCTGGGAATTATATCACTTATTTTTAGTGTGGCCTGTCCCTTCTGAACCTTCACATCAGCCTATCTCAGACCCCTGCAGGGGTAATATCGCTCATTCACATAGCCTGTTATTTGTACATTCCTCAGATTTAATTGTTTATTAATCACACTCTTCGGTGAGGGCAAAAGGAAATGTAATTAGCTCAATACCTCATGCATTGCATGCCAATACTTTCTGCAACTATATAATAAAATAAAATCACTGGAAAAATGTTCCTAACCTATTCCTAGAATTTTAAGTGCTTACCAACTAGTCAGTTAAATACCATATCACTATACTGAGAAAATAGAAAGAATAAAACACTCCTAGCGGAAAGCTCTTTTAGTGAAAACTTTAAAAATTTTTTCTGTTTTTAAAAACTAAAATCAAGACCAGCACCTGAAGTCTGTACAACAGACAACTGTCAACTAAAGGTAAAACTTTGTCTCACGTAAGTAACCTCATGAACTGAATATCTGTAACTTTGGTCAAGAAACTGATTTCCTGAGTAAGTTTGTTTTTAATGTATTAGAATATCTCTTTGCAATATTTAAATCTATGGAGTGGCTGCAAAGATTTGAAAGTCAAGATCATGCTTGTTAGAGTTGCTCAGACAATTCACCTGGGCACTCAGATGATCTCTATGCAAGCTTAACTGTCTATCTACATGAAGCACGTTGAAACCAAGGCTGTGGTTTGCTTCTCTTCTTTCGACAGACATATCTGTAGACTGGTCCAGCATCTGTATTTGCAGCTAGGAGAACAACAGTTAGTGACTCAAATATTTCGAGAAGAGAAAATAAAAACTTTTCTATGAATAGGGTTGCAAGCATCTAGAAACAAACTAGCTTAAAAATTTGCCAACATATCCAAGGGTGACATGTCAATTGAAAAGATACTATTGGCTGCGTGGGTGTGGAGATCTGCTCTGATAAGGGTGAACCTACCTCTTATTTACCATAAAGAATTTACCACAGTGAATTACTGTGACTTTTTTGATTCCAGCAATTGTTGCAGTCAAAAGATAGGGCTTCCAACTGGATGGAAGTGATTTGCGAGCACAGATATCCAGGCCAGAAGGGCCTCTGTTTTAGGCTCTCCACCCCAAACACAGTGTGGTGATGATATCACTGACCCTTTTCCACTGGCATTAAAAGAGGATTATGGCAGGTGAAAATGCTGACATGTAGCTAAGCAGAACTTCAATGTGTTAATGTTAAGGGACAACACAGAAAGTAGTTCGGAGAGACTATGATGTTTCTGTAGAAGATGGTGTGTAACTAGCCCTGGGTAATTCATTTTAACATTACTGATTTAGATCTGCTCACAGCCATTTGATGGCTACAGCTTTATGCAAACTCATCTTCTTTCTTGATATTTTCACTGTGAGCAAAACATGGATGGGGTATTTGCAGAGGAGCTGAACAAAGGATATACATTTAAAAATCAATTAGCTTCCTATGCAAAAGGTTAGTTGGTCAATTAAATTGATGAATACTTTTTCCTAGTTAGAAATTTTCAGTAAAATCCTGCATATCGTTATGATACTGTTAAATCAAATGAGATAACAACAGTAAAACAACTATTTATTTACATTATGCACATCATAATAATGAAAATAGCTCTACCACAAACAATTTTGAAAGATTCTGGGCACGTTTAAAAGTTTTATTTGGATAAATTATTTTTTATAGAGGTTTCTAAAAAAATCATGCACTTAGTTTAATTAAAATTACACCTTCTTACTACTTATTGAGAATTAGAGAAATTATGAAACCTCTTTATTACATTACATCGTAATGCCTGCCATAAATTCTTTTTCATTAAAATGTTGAAAATTAGTACCTGGAATATTCATGTGTAACCTGACTCAGCCTATTGAACCAGACCTGAAATCTCTCATTGTGTTACAAAATTATCTTAGCATAACATTTTGCATTTTGATTACTCTTTATTTTAATTATGGCTATATTTCAGAAAAATGAAGTAAAACCAGGTAGCAGACTACGAATAAAAGAAAGCTAACAAATTATCACAGAGGATTATATCTCAAGTTGTTATGAAGTCACCTTTGCAAATGATCATCATATTTTTGTGATTCCAAAACACTTTCATAACTTCTCATTCTAGTAAAGTAAGTGGAGTATTTTTTGTAAGAATAATGAGTTTTAAGGTTACATATTATTTTTCATGTAAAAATGACATCCTATTTGTCACCCATTTACAACTTTAGAAAAAAACCCACACTGATATAAAGATAACAAGAAATACCAATATCAATTATAACACCTAAATATTACAGCTGGGAAAATGGATTAGAACAAAATAGAAGGTATAGCTAGAGTTTTTTCCGAATTCTGAGCAAGAGGATCATCTCCTGTGTATGTCACCTAGAAAGCACACATGGTCTAACCACTGTCACGAACTCAGTCACCTGAACATTTTCATATTTTCTTTCTCCCTGTTCTTTGATAGTACCACTTGTTTGAAGATCACGGCTAAGGCTCTAAACAGGAATTCTTTTGTAATCTGAAGTTGTTATGTAATTTAGCGTACCCTAAAAAGAACTGCACTTCAGAGAGTTATAGATTGAGAGTGGAGATTGCGGGACATAGCACAGATTCATTTGGGCCCCAGAAAAAATTGTTCCAAAAATACAGAAGCTGAAGATCCTAATTTCAAAGTTTATTAAAAGAGAAATGTAAATATAGTTGTCCACTTCTCCAGCATCTATTATTATTCATCCCTCAGTGATTCAAACCCACAGCTTCACTTTTCTAAGCTCTGCTGTTGCTTTTGGGGGTAATATACCTGGTTTGACATCTACTGATGATGATTTTATGCTTTTGCTAGGGATTCAATATAAAAGCAAAAAATGCAAAATTTTTCTGTATCTTTAGGATATTCCATGATGAATTCACACCTCCAGTGTTTTTCTTTTGCACTACCATAGTAGGAACAGGTATGTGGAGGGTGATCAGGGAAACCTGGGAAATTTGCCATTATCACAGACTTAGAATCATAGAATTATAGAATCATTAAGGTTGGAAAAGACCTCTAAGATCATCGAGTCCAACCGTCAACCCAACACCACCATGCCCTCTAAAACATGTCCCTAAGTGCCGCACCTACAAGTCTTTTAAATACTTCCAGGGATGGGGACTCAACCACTTCCCTGGGCAGCCTCTTCCAATGTTTCACCACTCTTTCAGTAAAGACATTTTTCCTCATGTCCAAGACTTCCCAGAATCCTTTCTGAAGGCTATCATGCTCTCTGAGCATGCTCATTGCTAGTGATTTTGAATATGTGATGCTAAAAGCATAGCAGTGGAGGAAGGGGAGAGGAGGAAGAAACTCTTTAGGTGTTTCTAAGTTTAGGTGTCACCTAAACTTACGTGTGATTCAGAGTGCTGAAAACTTACAGTTTACAGATACTATGGCTATTGTGCCATGTGTACATGCCACTGTGGTACACAGCAATCACATTTCCTCTGTACTTTCCCTAATCCAGTGCCATGTACTCTGCTGTGGTTCAGCATAATCCAAGATTCAGTAAACTTCAGGTAGGTTAAGTCTCTATGCCTGCTCAATGTGAGGTTCAGATCATAAGTATGTTGAACAGTAATTATATTTATAAGTAAAGTTTGTTATAGTAATTATGGTGCTCAACACAAGATAATAGCAAAGAAAAAAAAATTATTCATATCTTTAAGAATTTTCTAAATATTTTCAATATTGCTTGCAAGAAGTCTTTAAAAAACATTAAAACATATTTTTGTTAATTCAGGATATAATTTTCAGCAAAAGATATTGTCTTTTCTTCTTGGCGATTCAGGTTATGAACAATACAATAATTCTTAGCTACCACATAACCATTTTTTTTAATCTTAGTTAGATACTCCTGAGTTATTTTTACAGATCATTAAAATATGTAACACTGACATTCATTTATCACCAAGAAACAAGATCAGGAAAAATGCAACGTGATTAACGAGCTAGATTTACTTAGAAAATTTTCCTAAGGCAGAGGAAGAGGAAATTTTAACAAAGTTTTCTTTCCCATCTTCCTTTTTCTAGAGAGAGGAATCAGCTGCCTCAGAAGGAGGAAAGAGGAGAATAGTTCACAGTACTTCATTTTGGTACTTCGCCTCTCCTCTGACACTGTTGGTTAAATGGTGATAGGCTTAAAATGTTGAGTGGACTTTTGTAACTCCTCAGAGGTGGCACTTAGAAATATCATGACAGTAAAGTAAATGTATTTATGTATTTTTCAAACCATACACAGTCCTTTACAGGGTCCCAGGCTTACAGAGTATCAATATGTCCCATGTAAAATGATGCCAGTCACTGTCAGGTCCTCTCTGTGTATGTAAGCAGAAAAGATGCATGAAACCTGGAGCACAAGATCATGTGCGACCTGCAGGGGAATCTGCACCAGAGCCTGGCTCTTTCAGGCACAAAGCATTGGCTTCTCATTCCTCGGCTTCCTCCTTGAGCTCAAGTCAGGACTGCAATTTTTTTGGAAACATTGCATCCTACACCTTAATCTTTCTCTCTGTCAGTCAGTGAGAGGGAATGTAAGACACATACTTACAGAACCAGCACATTTTCACAGTACGGGCATGTCTCAAAGTCATGGACATTTCAAAGTCATGTAGGGCATGACTTTGCAAATGGCCTGGCACTTTTTGCACTTTTGTTCATACAATTCTACCAACTCCAGATATAAACATGGATCTACTTGTTACATTTATTTTGGAAAAGCTGAAGTGAAAATCCAAGATCAGAGGCAGAATCAAATCCACCTACCTAAAGTACAGGTTGATAGTATTTCCTCAGGAAAAGTGATTTGTATTTGTATATGATGGTGAGTGTCAGCAGATGCCCACTGATGAATTATTGGGTTTTTTTTTGTCTAGTCCTTCAAAGTATATATGGGAGAATTTGACAACATTTTCAGTGGGGGAAAAAAAAAAGATGTGGAAAATCTGACAGAGATTTTGAAAACAACAGCTATGGTTCTCTGAGGAATGGCAGGATTAGGAAGCTCTGCAGGTGTCATTACAATTTCCATTACATACTACAGTCATCCCAATATTTCCATGGCAGCATCTCTTAACATTGCTAGTGTAGTAGCATTACAGAGGAAGTGTAGTTAGAAATAGTTACACAGGGTTAGAGTCTTACACCTGGCCCATACGTAGGTGTGTATTTAGATGAGAGTGTCCTGGTTTTGGAGTTTTTCTCACTTGTGCTCTTCCAATTCTCTTCCCCATCCCACCGGGGGGGGGGAATGAGAGAGCGGCTGTGTGGTGCTCAGTTGCCGACTGAGGTTAAACCACGACAGAGAGACAAAAGAAAATTTGCTTTTTGTTTTAGGTAGTGTGATCCAGGGTCCCTGTTCAGGCACATTTGCTGCAGAATCCAGATACAAGAGAATGAAAACTCTTGAAATGGTGAAAGCGAAGAGTTTTATGCCAGAGCCCTTTCTGCAGAGTCACTCAGAAAGAGAAAAGGGAGAGCTCAAGACTTTGCATACATTAGCTTCATAGGAAAATTGGAAGATGTGTTCCTGACCCAAAGCCAGCTGGTGTCTGAACACAGGGGGGAATAGCCTTCTCCCTCCCACTGTGTCCTCTGTGACACAACTGGTCACAGTGAGCTGTGTGGGATGACATCTGCTCCTGGGGTCTCTCAGCGACAGCCAGACTGAGTCAGAGCTAGCAGTGACCCATGGTCATTTTTCCCTCTTCAGCAGCCTGTTGTCTTTTGCTAGAATCAACTCTGGAAATATATATTTAAGTGGTGTCAAGCCTGGTCTATAATACCAGAAGAATATAACATTTTTAATTTAGAAAGCAAACAACTGGGATGCTTCAATGTCACATTAGCCTAAGAACTTTTTTTACTACAATAAAAAGTTAAATTTATGTTGTAGGAGGCAGCTGCTTATCCTGTACTATATTAAAAAGTTTTCTCTTGTGCTTGCATGTCTAATTAAAGTGTCCACTGTGTTCAAGATTGAGTAAACACTGTCTTACTTTGGTAACACAACATACTTTTTGGAACAATAAATGCATACCTGAAGTGAATCTGTTCACTGCTATTTTGATACAGGTATTTATCTAGTTGAATTTAGAATTTAGGCTATAATTCAACCTCCTAAAGGGCTTTCCTTAGAGCAAACAAGATTATCATAGTGCAGACAAATGTAGACAGTACCTGAAGGAAAGCATTTGAGAGACAGATGTAACTTTTTCATTATGGAAAACTTCTCTCTTCTATAGAACATATCTTTATCATGAAAGTTGCAGATGAGAACACATTAATTTTAATACTTCTCAAAAATGATAGATAACCATATAAAAATATTACAGATATCGACTTTATTAAATATATTAAACAAAGGGGAATCCAGGCAACTTCAGTAAGCCTAACCTCAGTCTCTGGGAAGATTATGGAGCAAATTCTCTTACAAGCTTGTTCTACACACCTGAGGGACAAGAAGGTGATGTGGAACAGCCAACATGGGTTTACTGAGGGCAGATCAAGCCTGACTCACCCAATGGGGTGGCTGGCTCTGTGGACAAGGGAAGAGCAGTGGATGTTGCATACCTTGGCTTTCACAGTCTTCTTCAGTCTCCTTATCACCAAATTAGTGAGACAATGGCTGGTTAAATGGACAATAAAGGTGGTTTGGAAAACTGGCTTGACTGCTGGGCTTGATCCCTGTTGTTATCGGTGGTGCAAAGTCCAGCCAGCAGCCAGCAAATAGTAGCATCCCTCAGGGATCAGTACTGAGACCAACACTGTTTAATGTCTTCATTAAAGACACAGGTGATGGGATGGTGAGCATTCTCAGCAAGTTTGCAGATGACGCCAAATTAGGGGGGGAACAGTCAGCATGCTGGAGGACAGGGCTGCTACTCAGAGGGACCAGGACAGGCTGAAGAAATGGACAGACATAAACCTCATGGAGTTCAACAAAAAAAAATGGAAAGGCTTGCAAGTCTTGCATCCTGGGCTGCGTTAATAAGGATGGAGCCAGCAGGTCTAGAAGAGTTATCTTTCACCCTTATTTGGCACTTGTAAGACCTCACATGGAGTGTTGTGCCCAGTCTGGGCAACCTCAGCACAAGAAAGAGAGTCCAGAGGAGGCCTGCCAAAATTGTTAAGGGGCTGGATCACAGGACATGTGAGGAGAGGCTGAGAGAGCTGGTATCTGACCAGGGGATACAGAGGAGATGGAGCCAGATCACGAGGTGTTTAAATACTAGAACCGGTTGCCCAAAGACACTGTGGAATCTCTATCCTTAGAGGTGTTTGGGACTTGACTGGACCTGAGAGATTACTCTGAGCAGTAATTAATAAGGCAGTAAAATGCATTTGCACTAGTTTCAGCATTCATACATAGTCATGTAAAGATAGTGACCATTTTGACTATTTGAACTTGTGTAAATTATACTGTAGTTTGCGTGCTTGCAAAGAAAAATGACAGCTCTTTTAAGTCAAAGTCCCCCATTTAGAAGGGGGACAGACTAAACGCTAAGCATATCTGCCTCCTCTGTAAATGCGGTCTGACATGCTGATTCCCTGAGACACATATATGTAAATATGCTTACTAAGTTTATGCAAAATGGTTGTGAAACTCATGTTTTCCTTGTTAAAAATACGGCTATTAATAACTGCTTATGAAAAATGTATTTAGGATAGAATAATAAAAACGTTATCAAAGCTGCTGGGAAACTCTTGTGCAAGGAAAAGGTAGAGATAACAAATGCTGTCAGTGTTGGCAGATGGAGCTTTATTATATGCAGCAGTAGGTTTATCTTGCCTGTTTCATCATGTGGCATTTCAATAATTTGCTACTAGGAGAAAGTTTTACTATGCATCTCTTCTCCCAGACATGTTCATAATACCCAGAGCAGTAAGTATTCAGTCTACTGACTCTCTCTTGTTTCAGCTGATATTTTGGAACACGGGTTTTTAGACACCCCCAAGCAGGAGGGAAGGGGGACAACAAAAGGTGGTATTTCCATACCTATCTTTTTTCCTTGCTTGATCACAACACATTACAGAACCATTAATATGAATACAAAAAAGTACTTTCAACCTGAGAGGTTTGCCATTGATACAACTCAGCTCATAGTTGAGAGTTGCACAGCAAAGACACTTTCAACAATTGTGATGCAAATATTCCAGATATGCAGTAAAAAGGAAGAAATAATAACACAGAATAATAAAGCACTGATACTGAAGAGATCTTTGTTTGTATTAATTTAGTTATCACTTCTCCTGATAGTGTAATGAAATCCTAGTAACTATAGTATGAATGCTGAATGTGTATCTGAAAAAGAAAAGTCCTTATTCATTTTATAATACAGTTCAACCAGGTGTGGGCAAAATGTGAAATAACAGAGACCTAGAATAAACAGCACAATACAAAATAACAGAGGTAGAGTACAGTGATATTGGATCATAATTTTTCTCTGCACAAAGCTCTCATTATAGTGAACCTCATCATTCACTAAGTGCCGCCTTTTAAAAGGGACTCATTCATCCTTCTGAAGCTGAACTGCTTTTTAGTCATGCAGAGCAAAATGCCTCATAACCATATGCTAATTAGGTTCTTAGGTGTTTACTTGATATATATTTAGAAACACAATGTAAACAACACTTGAAACGGGCAGATAATTATATAGGCAGTCCATAAAATTGCTTTTAAGTGTTAACTCCACATGCCAATGAATTTAATAACAAAAAGTGATACATCTGGATGTGAGATGAGTCTAATATTGAATAACCCTTTTATATCAGATGACAGCCAATATTTCCCCTATTATAAATAAATGGAAATAAACAGAAAATCCATAAAAGATAGGACTGATAAATCTTACATAGATCAATTGAAAGGTGCAGAACAGTACCTGGTATCAATGCATGGGAATGTAGTGAAGAACTGAGCCTTGACTTGTTCTTTGTCAGGGTTGCACTACAGAAGCTGGGTTTCCAATCTACTTTACCTGCATTTCAGCACGTGACATTAATATTTCTCTAGGATAAAATTGTTCCTGTTTTATGCTTGCTTATCTCTAAGATCCTCAACAATATAAGAAAAATTGAATTTTGCTTTCCAAAGAATAAAGACTTGATCTAGGCTCTTCCCACTGAGGAATGGAAGGAAAAGGGAAGGGGTAGAACAAGAGATGGAAAAGAATCGCAGGGAAAACCCTGGACAGTCAGATTTACAAGCGTTGTTGATGGCAGGGAAATGAAAGCGACAGGCAGCAATACCTGTTGCCACTGGGAGCAATAGCCCCTACACCTGTGCCTTGCTGAAACAGCAGCATTATGCCTATTTTTTTCAGATACATAGCACACAAAAAACCAGGATAGAAGAGGCTGTTCTGACACTTGTGGAAGTCTGTGTACGTAACTGCCTACAACGTCGATGTTTATAACTAGACTAGCATACAAAGCATCTCTCTCATACTGGGATAACCAGCCAGAGGGGGTCATAAAAATCTTAAAAATATCTTTCAGTGGAGAAATTTCATAGAATCATGGAATCATTAAGGTTGGAAAAGACCTCTAAGATCATCAAGTCCAACCATCGACCAAACACCACCATGCCCACTAAACCATGTCCCTAAGTGCTGCACCTACACGTCTTTTAAGTACTTCCAGGATGGGGACTCAACCACTTCCTTGGGCAGCCTGGTCCAATGTTTAACCACTCTTTCAGTAAAGAAAATTTTCCTCATGTCCAATCTAAACCTCATGTCCAATCTAATTTCAGTTAACATCTCCTACATCAGTAGGGAGCACAGAGTTGGGAAACAGTGTATATGAATTTTTTTTCTGTCCTGTTTTGCATTACGTCCTGAGTTACTGGACACAGCATTCTGTAGCAACCTCAGGTAGGAAAAGGTATATCTTGCTTTTGAGTCTCTCTTTAGGGTTCTCATTTAACTCACAGGATTTCTTTTTTCTTAATTTTATCAACAACAGAAACTCTTATATCTGGCATACTAAATTCATCTGTTATTGGTGCATCACACTTCACAAGTGTAGTTCATACAGGGCAATTCATAATTAGCCCAATTTTTACCTGTGATTTGTTCTTGCAGAATCTTTTTGTGCTTTAATGGTCTTAAGGTGTTTATTCATTTATTAAGTACTTGTAAGAATAATAATTAATAGTTTATATGTTGTACAAAACCCAAGACAACCCTGTGCATAAGTTAATAAGCTTATCTTTGCTATGTCCAGGTAAGCATAAAGCCAAGATATTAATTGTTATTATCACATTTTGCATATTTCAGATGAGTCCTCCTCTTAAAGTATTATATAAATCTACATTTTACCAGCAAAATGTACTGTCAGCTCTATAATTTTTCAAATTTTTATTATAAAGACATACCAGAAAATTTGTTTTCTATATTTTTTTTTAACTTTTCAACTTGTCATCAGAGAAATGTTTCACAATGTTGATTTTGAGAGAATTATTAAGGACCCCAGGCCTCATCAAAAGTCTATTTTCCAGCTACTGTAAACATGATGTACCTTACATAAAACTATTAAGTTTCATCTTAAAACATTTCCATACCCGCCAGTCATCTTAACCGTGCCTCTTTCTATCTCTTCCACTTTCATTTAATCTTTCTTGAACATATGTAGCTGATATTGAACAACCAGTTTCCAATGAGGTCTAACCTCTTCCATGTACAATGGCATTAATACTTTTCTATCTCTGCAGGAAAAGCTTCTTTTGGTACATTGCTTGCCTTTTTTAGAGTTATAAAAAATATTGCTACTTACAGTGGGCTGTTGCCCAGCAAGGTGACTCTCCATTCCAAAGTGATCAGGCCCAGTTTGTAGAGAAATATTTTGGGCTTGATTCCCAAAAGAATGAACTTGTGCTTCATAAAACTGAATTTCATACCACTTCTATTGCACAAAGTCCAACCCTAAACTTTCATCTTTTTCTGTGCAATATTCAGAGCCGTCTTTCCTTTGAATGTTTCATATCTTCGTGCTAGTAAATTTCATTAATATCCTAAAATTTTGGATAAAGAAGCTGATCAAAATTTTGACTAAGATACTAAGATTCCAAGTCCAGTCTTTAGGATATCCACTAACATAGAATAGAATAGCATCCCTACATGTTAATGCCTCAATTTCTAAAGCTCTTCATAGCCAAATTCCCCTTTGTATAAACTTGTAGTTTTACCTAACTCCATCTTCTCCAACTTAATATATACATTTCTTTCACTGGTATATCAAACCCTTGACTGGAGTTCACAGAGATGAGATTTGTGATGACCTCTATTTAGAAAACTGTCAGTAAAAAAAAAGCTATTAGGTTAGGTTAGCATGTTCTATACTTGCTAAGCTGGTATTGTATTATATTATATGCATTTTGCTTTAAGGACAATTACAGACATTTCCTCATTACTGATGTGCAGGAATAATGGATACTTACTCCATCCCCTTCTTATATGTGGACATTACTTTGCTATTCTTCGGTCTGATTACACCCTCCTTCTCCAAAAAGAATTATTAAAAATACTCATTACCAGATCCACAATTTCAAAAGTATTTTTTTAGAATTCTAACATGAACATTATCTGGTCTTCTCAGTCCTCAGGGGGTCATGCATTTCCCTTAGCTGTGATTATTTCCATTTTTATGTCCTTCTTGGTGTTGTCAGTCTTATTTTTGTGTCACAGTGCATCTTCTGAGATGAAGAATTTTCTTAATTGGAGGGCAGTGCTAAGAATATCCTCAGTTGTATTCTTTCCTCATAGCAACTGGTTGCTTCCTCCTTTGTTCTGTTTTTATATACCTTTAACTGAAAAATCTCCAATGATTTTTGTAAATGCCTGCTGCTAGTCTAGCTCAACTGAACTTCAGGAATTCTCACTCTGTCTCAACACTTATTGGCTTTTAAGGCATAATTTTCTTTGTAATCAGCAAAGACTTTCACGGTCCTTGAAATCAGCTGCTATCACCACTTTCCCATTTCTTAAACTGGAATAAGGAAGATCTACACTGATTTTTCCTTACATGTCACATTTAAAAAAATATATAAGTATATAATATATAAGTATATATAAGTATATAATATATAAGTAAGAGGAAAAAAAAAATCAAACACGTTTTAGTCCACAGTGCAGTCATCTGAACATATTTGGCATCTAGGCAAATTTGGCATTTCAGACTATTGGCATTATTACTATTGGTATAAAGAATCCCAAATATTTAGTTAGGTACAGCAATTTTCAAACCATCACTGATGCCTCTGACATAAATAATCAAATAGCTTAAGAGATTGTTTTTGCTATGCAAAATTTGTTGATTCTTTGCAGACTTTTTCTCTATATGTTTCCTTATACTTTTTCATTCCATAAGAATGAGCTGGCTTTCAGTCCTTCTTTACACCACACACACAGAGCTAAGATTTATTTTGGAGAAGAATAAACATGTGGAGCTTCTTTTGCAGATGAAGAAAATGGTTCTGTTCAGGGCCACCTGTGGCTCTCTGTTTTGGGCTGCAGTTTATAAAGCAGTGGTCAGGAAATCAGCATCACGGAGTCAAGCTAGCTGGATAAATAAAATACCAATTGTACTTTGCAAACAATTTCTAACAACACAAATGGGGACGTAATGAAAGATAGTGAGATCAAATCTTTTTCGATCAGCACACCACTGTTTAGCTTTCTTCTTTCAGCCCTGTAGTAACACTGCTGAGTAACTGATTAAATTACGGGCCTACTATGTGTACCTAAAAGAAATTAGCTATAAAACTCCCAGAAAAGTGGAACATTATTCAGTGTCTGATAAGTGGCTCTGGTTACCTAAGTCTTTGTCTTAACTTATTTACTGCAAGGCTTTGCTTGTTTTTAAATTTACTATAGATATTTTTTTGTAATGTGTTCACATCTGTTAGCTCCAGTTTCTAATTTCACATTTAATTTTTCTCAATATAAATGTTAATTTTAAGATTATCATTATCTTCATTTACATCATGTTGCTAATGTGGAGTTATGGATTGAAAAAAACCCACCAGTAACAAGTGAGGAAACTGAGAGCCAGCAAGCCACTCAAAACATAGACATCATCTTCCATTAAAGAAAGGTCTAATTAAAGCTGATGGCTCATCAGGAGTTATGTCTTTGCTTTTCTTTTTCTTTCATTTTTAAAAGCATAAAAAACCTGCTATCTGGCATAAAAGGATAAGAAAACTGCTGTCTGGTCTATGTCCAACACAGACACAGTTCATTTGCAACAGTCCTTAAAAGTGTAAGTCAGGGCTTAGCCTAAAATGAAGAACAAAGAATGTGCAAAAAAGAGTGCAAATGCTGAATTGGCTTAATGAAAACCTAACTCCTGTATATGCAAAATAATGAGGTCTGAGGTACAATGTATTAACTATAATTAAACATGTAACACTCTCTTCATCTGCTTTATTATAAAATAAAAGGTAATGAAGGGAAAGAGGAAGTCTGATGTCTGTTTTAACGTCTGTTGGGCTCAGTTCAGAAGCTATCTTGCTCAGCTCACCTTCTGCTGCTCACCACTGCTTTCCACATGGACATTATTATGCACCTTGGATCTGCATGCTGAAAAGCAGTCTGGATTTATTCCTTGTCATCCATCAATAACAGGTATTTGGAGTATAGTGGACAGTTCTGAAGGAGTTAATTTCTTGCTTGCTTATCCTGTAAACATATGTAACAAACCTCCTAGACAGCAGCACTGCAATCTGTTCCAAAGCAATTGGGTTCAGGTAATGGGTAGTTAGGAAGATAATGCCAATTTTGTAACTCTATTTCGAAGGATCCTGAGGCAATTAAGAAAGTTTATGCAGTATAGCTTTTACTCACCCCCATTACAACCAGTCAGAAGAGGAAGCTTAGAAGGACTTGGTTCTAAATGGTATGTATTTTACAATCCTTCTCTGAATATTAATGTGGTTCTAAGTTAAGAAAACTGTGGAATAAATTGTATAACATCCTTATCAGTCCAAACTAAAACTCTTGGAATTATTTGGAATTTTTCTTATTAATGTTATAGATTCCTTTCTCTAAATGATGGGTTAATATTCGGAATAGGAGTAATATGATTGCTAGTCCTAATTAAGACCTGAGTCTTATGTCCAGTTTTGACCAAGATAAGATGCTTCTAAGAAAAATACAAGAACCATCACTGTGAGTGAGCTTGGGATGATCTGCTCCCTTGAAGGAGAGATCTAACTCTAAAGACCTGGAACATGAGGGTGGGTTTTTTTTTTATATATATTAACTCTTAAAGTTCTGGATTTCCCCCCCCCCCCCAACTAAGATCTAATCACTCTAGGTCTCCCTTATTTTCTGTGAAGCTCAAAGTGAGTCTAATTGTATAATACGTGAGTATATAATTCCTTTAGTGTAATCTTTTTCACACCCTTGCTTTTTTTTTCTTTTTTTGTTCTTTGTCACTTCTCTCCTAGATAAGAGGACTGAGAAAAATGGGGTGACGAATGTGTGAGGATTTTCATATTCCACTCCTGACAGTAGGCTGCTGTCTTCCTACTATGCCATCACACTGAGGAGGAAGCAGAAGTCTGATGATTATCTTGTGTAAATACAAGCTGGATGGTATTTTCTAGTGGAATAGGAAAACTTTTGCAAGAATCTTCACATAAAAGAGCCTACTTTATACATATCTCTTAACTAGATAGCCTAAATCCTACAGAAAGCAGAGTGGAAAAAGCAAAATGAATAAGAAATTTTCTTTAGCTACTGTATAGGAACTTTTGTTTGCTGGAAGCAGGACGGATAAGTAAGAGCTTTGGGGTACAGACGTGCCCTTGTGGAAGATCTCAGATCCTGGAACAGGCATGAACAGCATGACATGTTGAACTCATGAAAGCTTAAACAGCATTCTTTGAAGAAATACAGAAATTACCCTAAAAGGCAGGAAACAAATTACTGCATCTATAAAATCTTCTTTGGTGGGCCAATGGAATTAGTGCAGGTATTCTGAGTTTATTGTTTATCAGTCCCCCAACTGACTCCTTTCTGGGCTCTCTCCTGGAGATCCGCAGGTCATCAACATCTCTGTTCATCAGTGTGCAAGTGAGCACAGTGAGTGCCAAATGTGCTACACCTGCTGTGTGTGCACAGGAGGACCCTGATGAGCATCAACCTTCCCCTCATGCTGGAAGAAAACAACTGTCCCTCCTGACAGAGAATTCAGGTGGTACTAACTTACCTTCCTTGCTAACTGTCTTCCACAGGGCCATAGCATAAAGTTAAGTACTGTGGAGGTTATAAGAAAAGTAGGCAAAGGAGTGATATTTCTAAACTATGGGTAGTATTGTTTTTATGTTTGTTTTTGTCTGGGTTTTATGTGAAAAGCAGAAGCTAAGAAACTATTGAGAAGCTGGAACACAAATGTATTCAGGCTTGGTTCAGGTCCATTTAAACATAAAAGCTGCATTGACCTGGAAAACTAGGAATTTTCATTTTAAAAATTGAAAATAAAAAAAAATCTTGCTGTAGTGACTTAGCTGATTGGATCAAAAGATGTAACAACATAAACTTCATTATTAAACTGTTTTTTGTTCATATAATTTAGTAATTAGTAGAAGTATTTTTTAAAATATCAGTTCAAAGAGAGGATTAAAATAGTCTCTTCAAACTTTTCAACCATATATGAAAAATTGTTTTTTAAGGCAACGTAATTTGTACATGCTCCCTGGAACACAGTGTTTTCCACAAATCAAGGGAAAAGCATTTCATGAAAAAGTTTTCAAGCAAGCCTAGTTGTATGAAGAAGGGGACAAAAGATCTCTGTTAGGTTTCACTGTACCAGGTTGTATTTTATGGATTAGTATATGGTCTTTTATTTATTTCTGCTGCTAGCTAAAAAGGATCAGTATACTTGATGTTTTATTGCTTGAAGTTTTCTATGGCCCAATATATTTCCAAGTTCTTTCTTCCCCAAGGTGCTCTATGTTAAGTTCCTGGGATCACACACACACCCCTATGTATTTATGCAGATAGAGATTTATAACGGTTCCTGTTTTATTCTTCACTCTTTAATTTTCTTTTAATTTCTTAAAAATAAAGTATTTTAGAAGTATCGGTGAATGAAGGAATCAGTCCTTTGAATGAAGAAACATTCCTTTGAAGTGAAGTAAGTAAATAATATCTTGTGCTGGTTTTGGCTGGGATAGAGTTAATTTTCTTTATAGTAGCTAGTATGGGGCTACATTTTGGATTTGTGCTGGAAACAGTGTTGATAACACAGCCATGTTTTAGTTACTGCTGAGCAGTGCTGACACAGAGCCAAGGCCTTTTCTGCTTCTCACCCCACCCCACCAGCAAGTAGGCTGGGGGTGCACAAGACGTTGGGAGGGGACACAGCCAGGACAGCTGACCCCAACTGACCAAAGGGATATTCCATACCATATGACGTCATGTTCAGCATATAAAGCTGGGGGAAGAAGAAGGAAGGGGGGGACGTTCAGAGTGATGGTGTTTGTCTTCCCAAGTAACCGTTACGTGTGATGGAGCCCTGCTTTCCTGGAGATGGCTGAACACCTGCCTGCTGATGGGAAGTAGTGAAGGAATTCCTTGTTTTGCTTTGCTTGCGTGTGCGACTTTTACTTTACCTATTAAACTGTCTTTATCTCAACCCACGAGTTTTCTTATTTTTACTTTTCTGATTCTCTCCCCCATCCCACCGGGGGGAGTGAGCGAGCAGCTGTGTGGTGCTCTAATTGCTGGCTGGGGTTAAACCACGACATATCTCTATTTTAGAAATACTAAGACAGAGAAGGATAGATAATTGTTTTATAAACTTTCTAGATTCACACAAATACTATTGTAAAAAAGCAGAAGCCAGGTCTCCATGAACGATTTGTGTGATGGTGTCTAAAAGGAGTCACTCTCCTTTGAAAATTCACCTATTTTCATATACCAGGCAGGCTTGGTACTAAAACATCTACCTGTAGTCTGTAGTTGTACTTACCTATGATCCATCTACAGAAAGACTAAGTTTAAGATAGATTCTGCAATCATGTTTGAAACCTGCAAGGTTGACAGCAGTCATGCTCCCTCCCTAACTTATAGATAACCTACACAATGGAGGAGAATACAGTTGTAGTGTCCACAGAAGAATAAATGATTGCTCTGTCTAGTACAGACCCTCTCCTCAGAAAAAGATTTAAAATAAGGCATAGTCAATATTCAGTATTCTTTATCTCTTTTCTGGTCTTCCTTAGAGTTTCTGCTGCTTACAAGCATCTTCCAAACTTGTCTCACTCTGCCACTCAAGTTCTCATAAAAACCACGTTTCTGCAGCAGAGATAATACCATTTAGAACTGCCTTTCTGTTCTCTGAATTGAATTGATAATTTTTTCTACTCTTTAATCCTTTAAAAGAATCCATTTTGAGGGGCTAATCCAATACATAATCTCAAAAAGCAACTGGAATGAGCAGCTAAACATTGTCTCTTTGGTTACCCCGAGGCTAAATTCATTATCTTAGAACACTGTACTAGAAAAGGGTATTTCATATACCATCTGTTGGTTAATGCAGCTCTAGCTTTTCTCTTCAATGAGGTTATAATATGAAGTATTTCAAAATTTAAAAAATGAAAGATTTGAAATATCCTCTCAATAGCAAGGAGCTGTTGTCACTCTGCTAAATCTTAAACTGTATTTCCAACTGCAACAGGAAAACAACCTGCCAGAGTAGCACCTGAGGCAGTAAAGGACAACGTATCAGATATCTGCTTATCATGTGCTCCAATGACTCCTGGAATAATAGACTCAGCCTGTATAATAGGTGGGAAGAAAACAAAAAAAAAAACCCAACCCAGGAAAACTGGAGTTTCTCTTGACCTCTCTTCATTGGCAAATGGCAGTTCTGTTCCTTGGTCTGTCCTCTTCTAGTGCCCTTCAGAGAGAAGTTTTTGCTGGATCCTTTGTCTTGTATGGCATAAAAAAATTCAGTAAAAAGTACTGACAAGGGATATTGCTTCAATATAGATTGTACTGAAAAGGAAAACTGTTAGATAAATAGGAGATATGCGAAAGAATGCTTATTAGTAATATCCCTAGTCAGTGTAGACAGGGATTGACTGTACCCTATGACCACTTCGTAAGTCACCTCATTGATCCATGTGTATCTGCACAGGCCATAACACACTTCCTTTACTATTAGAAAATGAATATGAGGCTTTCCTTGTTAGGAGAGTAAGAGAACTTTGAAAACTTATGAAGTAACTGCTCTCAATGTGTAGTTTGTATGAAGACACCTTGGCTATATCATACTGATAAGTAAAACAGTGCTAGGCAGTGAGACTGAGCATTGGGCAACTGATTATCCACACTGTTTTATACCCTACTAATTAAAAAAAGAACAACCAATGGCTCCTGACTATGTCCAGACTGCGTTGCACTTGTCTTTCTGGGCTACATACGATGCTCCTGGAACTGTAGTATATAAATATTATTTTCTGTGTGCTGTTTTCATTTCAGAATTTGTAGGATGGAGGGACCAAATGTGATTGACATTTATTCGTATTATGCACTGGAAATGATTCAAGGTACCTGATAGTCTCGTCTGGTGCCTGGGCATTGTCTCGAGAATGTTTTTTGGCAAAAGTCATGGAAGGAAACATGCCAACAGTTATGTCGTAGGACTGATGCAGGTAAGCAATTGAGTCAATGTCCTGGTTCTGTTCAGTTTAATGGTATAAACAGTCTATTGGTCCAAGTCAGTGTGCTGAAGGTTAAAAAAGCCTACTATGATTTAAATGTGAAGGACAACACATGGCCTGTTTTACTGTGTGAGATTTTCCAGAACAAAATGTGGGACCCTGATGTGCACTTTTCCATTGTACATTTTTTCTCTTATGATTCCCAACAGGGCAACCTCCTGTCTCTGTTGGAGTCAAAGCAGCAAGCACCCTTCTCTAGGAAGTCTTCAGCCTTTTCTCCCTGAATATACAGTCTTTTCATCTTGAATTAATTCATTAATAATCTAAAAATACATATGATCATTAGCTTATGATAATTAAAAACTAGATTTGCTGAGACCTGTGTCAGAATTGAACCATTTCAGCTGGAGTTTTCTATGCCACATATTTTCCCAGTGGTGACCCTGTCAATTTCTGGAAAAGATTTTCTGGAATTTAACAATATTTTCCCCACTTGAAAATTTTCTGGTAGTAACAAGTTTCAGAAGCAACACTAGGATTTAAAATTCACTGGCCTCCTTCAGAATGAGATGAAACTAGCCATATAAGCTATTTAAATATCATTAAAGTTACTTAGTATTTGAGGGGTAAAAGATCTGTGATGGGATATTGTTTAAAAATTATATATGAAAAAAACCCTAAACTATGATATGCCCTCAAGTCAATGTTAAAATAAAGTTGTGCATATATTAGGTATGTAATGTATAACATGTACTGTTAGATAAATAGGAGATATGAGAAAGAATTACACCCTTGCCTAGGGTGAGGCAGTCAGCCCCACGCATTATGACTGCCTCTGCTAAGAAAAAAAGGAGGGTAATTGTCATAGGCAATTCCCTTCTGAGGGGAACAGAGGGCCCGATATGCCGACCGGACCCATCCCACGGGGAAGTCTGCTGCCTCCCTGGGGCCCGGGTCAGAGACATCACTAGAAAGCTCCCTGGTCTGGTACAGCCTTCCGACTACTACCAGCTGTTGGTTATACAGGCTGGCAGTGATGAGGTTCCAGAGAGAAGTCCTGCAGTGATCAAAAGGGACTTCAGGGCACTGGGGCGACTGGCTGAAGGATCAGGAGCACAGGTAGTGTTTTCCTCTATCCCTACAGTGGCAGGGAAGGATACTGAAAGGAGCAGGAAAACACACCTGATCAACGCGTGGCTCAGGGGCTGGTGCCATCACAGGAATTTTGGCTTTTTTTGATCATGGGGAGGTTTACACGGCACCGGGCCTGCTGGCGGCAGATGGAGTCCAGCTGTCTCACAGGGGGAAAAGGATCATGGCTCATGAATTGGCGGGGCTCATCGAGAGGGCTTTAAACTAGGTTCGAAGGGGGAAGGGGATAAAACCAAGCTCACTAGAGATGAGCCTAGGGGTGGCGTGCCAATGCTGGGGGCAAAATCAATAGCCCAGCTCAAGTGCATCTACACCAATGCACGCAGCATGGGCGGCAAACAGGAGGAGCTGGAAGCCACTGTGCAGCGGGAGAGATATGACTTAGCCGCCATCACAGAAACATGGTGGGGTGACTCTCATGATTGGAGTGCTGCAATGGATGGCTATAGACTCTTCAGAAGGGACAGGCGAGGAAGAAGAGGTGGTGGGGTGGCTCTGTATGTTAGGGAGTGTTTTGATCGTCTAGAGCTCAACGATTGTGATGATGATATGGTCGAGTGTTTATGGGTAAGGATGAGGGGGAAGGCCAACGAGGCAGATATCCTGCTGGGAGTCTGTTATAGACCACCCAACCAGGATGAAGGGGCAGATGAAGCGTTCTATAAGCGGCTGGCAGAAGTCTCTCAATCGCTAGCCCTTGTTCTCGTGGGGGACTTCAACTTCCCGGACGTCTGCTGGAAATACAACACGGCAGAGAGGAAGCAGTCTAGGAGGTTCCTGGAGTGTGTGGAAGACAACTTCCTGACACAGCTGGTAAGTGAGCCTACCAGGGGAGGTGCCTCGCTCGACCTGCTGTTTACAAACAGAGAAGGACTGGTGGGAGATGTGGTGGTCAGAGGCCGTCTTGGGCTTAGCAACCATGAAATGATAGAATTCTCGATCCTTGGTGGACTGAGGAGGGGGGCCAACAAAACCACAACCATGGACTTCTGGAGGGCGGACTTTGGCCTGTTCAGGACGCTGGTTGAGAGAGTCCCTTGGGAGACAGTCCTGAAGGGCAAAGGGGTCCAGGAAGGCTGGACGATCTTCAAGAAGGAAGTCTTAAAGGCGCAGGAGCAGGCTGTCCCCATATGCCGTAAGAAGAACAGGTGAGGAAGACGACCGGCCTGGCTGAACAGGGAGCTCTTGCTGGGACTCAGGAAAAAAAGGAGAGTTTACCACTTGTGGAAGAAGGGGCAGGCGACTCAAGAAGAGTACAGGGATCTCGTTAGGTCGTGCAGAGAAGAAATGAGAAAGGCAAAAGCCCAGCTAGAACGCAATCTGGCTGCTGTCGTTAAAGACAACAAAAAAAGTTTTTACAAATATATTAATGACAAGAAGAGAGCCAAGGAGAATCTCCATCCTTTATTGGATGCGGGGGGGAACATTGTCACCGAGGATGAGGAAAAGGCTGGGGTACTTAATGCCTTCTTTGCCTCAGTCTTTAACAGGCAGACCAGTTATCCTCAGGGTACTCGGCCCCCTGAGCTGGAAGACAGGGACTGCGAGCAGGATGAACCCCCCATAATCCAAGAGGAAGCAGTCAACAGTCTGCTACACCACCTGGATGCTCACAAGTCTATGGGGTTGGAGAGTGATGAGGGAGCTTGTAGAGGAGCTTGCCAAGCCACTCTCCATCATTTATCTGCAGTCCTGGTTAACAGGGGAGGTCCCAGACGACTGGAGGCTTGCCAATGTGACACCCATCTACAAGAAGGGCCAGAAGGAGGATCCGGGGAACTACAGGCCTGTCAGCCTGACCTCGGTGCCGGGGAAGATGATGGAGCAGTTCATCTTGAGGGTGCTCACAAGGCATGAGCGGGACAACCAGGGGATCAGGCCCAGCCAGCACGAGTTCATGAAAGGCAGGTCCTGCTTGACCAACCTGATCTCCTTCTATGACCAGGTGACCCGCCTAGTGGATGAGGGAAAGGCTGTGGATGTGGTCTACCTGGACTTCAGCAAGGCCTTTGACACTGTCTCCCACAGCATTCTCCTAGAGAAGCTGGCGGCTCACGGCTTAGACAGGTGGACTCTTTGCTGGGTGAAAAACTGGCTGGACGGCCGGGCCCAGAGAGTTGTGGTGAATGGAGTTCAATCCAGTTGGCGGCTGGTCACAAGTGGTGTTCCCCAGGGCTCAGTTTTGGGGCCGGTCTTGTTTAATATCTTTATCAATGATCTGGATGAGGGGATTGAGTGCACCCTCAGCAAGTTTGCAGATGACACCAAGTTGGGCGGGAGTGTTGATCTGCTGGAGGGTAGGAAGGCCCTGCAGAGGGACCTGCACAGGCTGGATCGATGGGCACAGGCCAACTGTATGAGATTCAACAAGGCCAAGTGCCAGGTCCTGCATTTCGGCCACAACAACCCCATGCAGTGCTACAGGCTTGGGGAAGAGTGGCTGGGAAGCTGCCTGTCGGAAAAGGACCTGGGGGTGCTGGTTTACAGCCGGCTGAACGTGAGCCGGCAGTGTGCCCAGGCGGCCAAGAAGGCCAATGGCATCCTGGCCTGTATCAGAACTAGTGTGGCCAGCAGGAGTAGGGAAGTGATCGTGCCCCTGTACTCGGCCCTGGTGAGGCCGCACCTCAAATACTGTGTTCAGTTTTGGGCCCCTCACTACAAGAAGGACATTGAGGTGCTCGAGAGTGTCCAGAGAAGGGCAATGAGGCTGGTGAGGGGTCTGGAGAAGAAGTCTTATGGGAAGCAGCTGAGGGAACTGGGTTTGTTTAGCCTGGAGAAGAGGAGGCTGAGGGGAGACCTCATCGCACTCTACAACTACCTGAAAGGAGGTTGTAGCAAGGTGGGTGTTGGTCTCTTCTCCCAAGTAACTAGCGATAGGACGAGAGGAAATGGCCTCAAGTTGTGGCAGGGGAGGTTTAGATTGGATGTAAGGAAAAATGTCTTTACTGAAAGAGTGGTGAAACATTGGAAGAGGCTGCCCAGGGAAGTGGTGGAGTCCCCATCCCTGGAAGTATTTAAAAGACGTGTAGCTGTGGTGCTTAGGGACATGGTTTAGTGGACATGGTGGTGTTGGGTTGACGGTTGGACTCGATGATCTCAGAGGTCTTAATGATTCTATGATTCTATGATTCTATGTACATATATGCATACAGTAATTTAAGGTAATATACACCTCATAATTATGCTCAATCTATTATTGAAACTATGGGGAAGCTAGAGTTACTGTTAATCTGAAAAAATCCAAATATTTTTTAAGATAAATGGATGTAAGAATATGCAAGCAACGTGAAACTTGTACACTGTGATAAAATGGAGTAAGTGTAGTGAAGGCAAATGAACTGCATTTCAAAAATATTTTTTTTCCTCATGTGGATCTGCAAATGCAAAAATATCTTAATCATGATAATAGGGTTATCTTCAGTATGTCTTTCAGATTGTCTCTCAAACTGTTTGATGCCTAACTATGTATTTGTGTAGTGCAATGTGTTTGGTTTTCTTCTAAATTCAACTTTATTTCTGAATGTCTGGGTTTGTTATATTATATCCAGGGATATATGCAGCATTGTCATTGTCTCTTTTACCTTAAGGGTAATCTCCACAATAATTCCATCCTAACAGAGGTTTATCTCATAATTTGAAAATGTTTTTTATTAAATTTCAAACTCTGCAAAAAATTATATTTTTCAAGACTTGCAATATGACAAATAATTTACAAATCATGGAACTGTCACCATAAGCAAATCTTTAAGATGGTTAAAGATAGACACTTGTAATACAAAGGATGTTACTGCATATATTGCAATGCAAGGAGCTGCTTTGTCTGGGTAATACAGAGATTGAAATGGTGAGGAAATTGAAATGGATGGGAAATTTTACGTAAAAGTATACTTTAAGATAATTCTCTTTTTTTGTTTGTTCGGGTTTTTTTCCTTAGAAATAAACAAGATTTCTGTTTGCAAATTTCAAATATAGAAAGTAGCTCATTAATTTCATTACAATTTAAGCTTTAGCTATATTAAGAATGTATAAGAAGTAATAGGGGAAAAAAAACCGAGCACAAAACAATCCCCACAAAAAGAACAGAGAATGATGTTGAAACTGTAATCTACACCAGTATGAAAATTTAATGAAAGTAAAGCAAAATTATGACCATTTTCTTTGTAAGGACTTACAGCTTGGCTTTAAGAAATAGTTTTTATAGTGGACAAAGAAATCTTTGACAACCTGTAGGCAAAAACTGTATTTGGAAATGATTTGGCTAACAAGCTCTCTGTTTTGAGAGCACTAGACTAAACACATTTAGACTCTCCACTGAAAGTTTTACCAATCACGCTATACATCCAGTAAGCAAAGCACTTCTTAGGACATTTTGTGAAAGTGAGAGATCCAGAGACCTTACAAAAAATATACATAAGGTTTTGAAATTATTGGTGTGAAAAAGAACCTAGGAATTGATATTAGAAATGCTAGAAATTTGAAAACTAATATCTGAGTCTTTCACAGATTATTTTACTGGCCTTTTATGTCTATCAAGTACTGCTGTGTCAAAATTGCAAGGAGAGAAAATATGATCTGATATTGGCAGGATATACTGATATGTATAAAAATATATACTGATAGAGACTGAAATTAAAACTCATGAACTTTATTACTAATAAAGTCACAAATACTTATTACTAATAAGTGATAATACAATATTTTAAAATTATTTCAATTACTGACTTTATTTTTAATATATTTAACACCAACTATTTAGTGAACCTTTTTTTAATCCAACATTTTTTATACCACAGTTGCCCCTAAGGCACAAAGTTATCAGGCACCTATCTTTCATGGATATCAAAGGTGTTAGCTACCTGGGATAATTTGGGACTCTGCTATTTTGTTGTCCCAGGTGCCTCAGGTGCCTCTAGCATGTTTTCAACTCTGCTATATTTCAGACATGTCCACAGCTTTAACAATGTTATAAATGTTTGGATTAACCTTAACCTAACTGTCACTAATAGAAATTCAGCTACCGCAGGGTGAAGTTTGGTTGTGTCCAGAAAGTCTGTGAGGGAAGGTGCATACTGGGGTACATCTGGGTACAGCTGTCACAGTGACACTGCGTTTTCAGGACGATGCTGTAGCCTTCCAGACCCACAGTATCTTCAGCAAAGATTTACCTCTGGAACACGGAAATAACTCTTGGTTGTGGCAATAAACATTTTTGGACTGTGCCTGCTAGCCATAAGGTGAAGTATAAAAGAAAACAGTGCTAATTTCAGTGAAAAGGATGAAGGAACAGCTATGGAGGAACTCCAGTAGCTCCTGGTACATAGACTGAAGTAAAATAAATAGCAAATACAAGACGACTGGTGATCCATCTCATACCATTCTGTTTACTTAATACACTTAAAAATAAAGAGTAAAGAACCATGAAGGTTTTAAAATGAGACACAGTCATCTACAAAGTAGCTGTTAAATGTGCTGCACAGTAGAAGACTTATAAACTCCAGTCCTTAATTAAAAATAAATGATAACACCAGGACATTAAGCTATATATTTTCTTTTTTTTTTTTTTCTTAAATAATATATTTTACTGTTTCTATTAGACTCTTGAGCCAAATCCACGTCTGGCATAATTAAGTTTGAATTCATTAAAGTCAATGGAGTTGCTCCTGTTAACATTCATATGAATTTGTCCCTTGATCTTCTAAATTGGCCATTTCCTCTAATGAGCATCTCTGATCTGAAGATGAAAACTCAAATTTAGTCCACTTTGTCTCTGAACTCAGGAGAGGTTTTAAAGGTTAGGGAAACTGCCTCTAAATGTAAGAATCTGGGGCGGTATTTTTCTCTTAAACCTGAACGCTGACCCTGAGCTGCTTGGGTTTGATGAGGAGAACAGATATGAAAATTCAGAACTGAAGACAAATTATGCTTTTAGATTGGACCATAGAATCATTGAATCATAGAACTGTTTAGGTTGGAAAGGACCTTTAAGATCATTGAGTCCAACCGCTAACCTAATATTGCCAAGTCCACCATTAAACCATGTCCCTAAGCACCACAGCTACACATCTTTTAAATACCTCCAGGGATGGTGACTCCACCACTTCCCTGGGCAGCCTGTTCCAATGCTTGACAACCATTTCGGCGAAGAAATTTTTCCTAATATCCAATCTAAACCTCCCCTGGCGCAACTTGAGGCCATTCCCACTTGTCCTGTCGCTTGGTACTTGGGAGAAGAGACCAACACCCACCTCGCTACAACCTCCTTTCAGGTAGTTGTAGAGAGCGATGAGGTCTCCCCTGAGCCTCCTTTTCTCCAGGCTAAACAGTCCCAGTTCCCTCGGCCGCTCCTCAGAAGACTTGTTCTCCAGACCCCTCACCAGCCTCGTTGCCCTTCTCTGGACACGCTCCAGCACCTCAATGTCCTTCTTGTAGTGAGGGGCCCAAAACTGAACACAGTATTTGAGGTGCGGCCTCACCAGTGCCGAGTACAGGGGCACCATCACTTCCCTCCTCCTGCTGGCCACACTAGTTCTGATACAGGCCAGGATGCCATTGGCCTTCTTGGCCGCCTGGGCACACTGCCGGCTCACGTTCAGCCGGCTGTCAACCAGCACCCCCAGGTCCTTTTCCGCCAGGCAGCTTTCCAGCCACTCTTCCCCAAGCCTGTAGCGCTGCATGGGGTTGTTCTGACCCAAGTGCAGGACCCGGCACTTGGCCCTGTTGAACCTCATCCAGTTGGCCTGTGCCCATCGATCCAGCCTGTGCAGGTCCCTCTGCAGAGCCTTCCTACCCTCCAGCAGATCAACGCTCCCGCCCAACTTGGTGTCGTCTGCAAACTTGCTGAGGGTGCATTTGATCCCCTCATCCAGATCATTGATAAAGATATTAAACAAAACTGGCCCCCATACTGAGCCCTGGGGAACACCACTTGTGACCAGCCGCCAACTGGATTGAACTCCATTCACCACAAATCTTTGGGCCTGGACATCCAGCTGTTTTTTTACCCAGCGAAGAATACACCTGTCCAAGCCATGAGCAGACAGTTTCTCCAGGAGAATGCTGTGGGAAATGGTGTCAAAGGCTTTACTAAAGTCTAGGTAGACAACATCCAGGGCCTTTCCCTCATCCACTAAGTAGGCCACCTGGTCATAGAAGGAGATCAGGTTGGTCAAGCAGGACCTGCCTTTCATAAATGCATGCTGACTGGTACTGATCGCCTGGTTGTCCTGTACGTGCCATGTGATGGCGCTCAGGATGATCTGCTCCATAACCGTCCCCGACACCGAGGTCAGGCTGACAGGCCTGTAGTTCCCTGGATCCTCCTTCTGGCCCTTCTTGTAGATGGGCGTCACATTTGCTAACCTCCAGTCAACTGGGACCTCCCCAGTTAGCCAGGACCGTTGATAGAGAATCAAAAGTAACTTCCACCAATTCCCTCAGTAACCTTGGGTGGATCCCATCTGGACCCATAGACTTGTGTGCGTCTAAGTGGTGTAGCAGGTTGCTAACCATTTCACCTTGGATTACAGGGGCTTCATTCTGCTCCCTGTCCCTGTCTTCCAGCTCAGGCGGCTGGGTACCCCGAGAACAACTGGTCTTACTCTTAAAGACTGGGGCAAAGAAGGCATTAAGTACCTCAGCGTTTTCCTCCTCCTTTGTCACTGTTTCTCCCCACATCCAATAAAAGATGGAGACTCTCCTTAGTCCTCCTTTTATTGCTAATGTATTTATAGAAACATTTTTCATTGTCTTTTACGGCAGTAGCCAAATTAAGTTCTAGTTGGGCTTTGGCTCTTCTAATTTTCTCCCTGCATAACCTCACGACATCCTTGTAGTCCTCCTGTGTGGCCTGCCCCTTCTTCCAAAGGTCATAAACTCTCTTTTTTTTTTTTTTTTTTGTGTTCCAGCCAAAGCGCTCTGTTCAGCCAGGACTGTCTTCTTCCCCTCCGGCTCATCTTTTGGTGCATGGGGATGGTCTGCTCCTGTGCCTTTAAGATTTCCTTCTTGAAGAATGTCTAGCCGTCCTGGACTCCTCTGCCCTTCAGGACTGCCTCCCAAGGGACTCTCTCAACCAGTCTCCCAAACAGGCCAAAGTCTGCCCTCCAGAAGTCCAAGGTGGCAGTTCTGCTGACCCCCCTCCTTACTTCTCCAAGAATCGAAAATGCTATCATTTCATGATCTCTGTGCCAAAGATGGGCTCCAACCATCATATCACCCACAAGTCCTTCTCTGTTCACAAACAACAGGTCCAGCAGGGTGCCTTCCCTAGTTGGCAATCATGTTGCTTTTAAATCTAGTTTGAATACAAGCTTCAGCTGATGTCTCTGGTACTGTATCATTTTCCTTATATCTAGTCTAGTTTACAGCTGTTTTGACAGTGCATGGACTGAGAATATGCCAGTACGTACTTTTACATATTGCAATTCAAAAAGGTTGCAGTTGAGTTAAAAAATTAGACTGTAACCTAAATCCTTTTTTTTCTGCTGAAGTCAGAGTGAAGATATGCAGGTGTTTAAGAACTTTGTTAAAGCAAAAACATGCTTTTAGGTTTGGTTTTTTTTTTTTATTTTCATCAAACTAAGTATACAAACATGAAGCAAATTAGTGTCAGATTTGGTACTGTGAAGTGATAGGCACTTTTTGTGAAGTACTTTTGAACTATAAATGCTAATGTCCTCAGGCTCTTCTCTGGTCAATAGAGAGAAAAAAAGTTCTCGGAGCACCTGAATTAAGGTTTCCTAGCATCACACTCCCTCCCCAAAAAACCACAAACCCCACAATGCTTCCAATGACTGTAAAGGATATCTGGCAAAATAGCTATACCTGACTACAGGCATTAAAAAAATGCCTCCTAGGTTCTTTCATTTTTTTACTGAAATCACTAGGAGTGAAAGACACACAATAACTTTCTGGATAATTGGACTGCATAACAGGTTGGGACCTTTTCCCCACTTCATAAAAGGAGGTTGTGACTAGAGGAAATCTCATGGTATCAACTGGTAGTAACTGAGCATCTTGCAAGGTAAAGCTTGAAAGGCAGTGTTTTCTTAAAAGTAGAATTATACATTACCTGAGTTATTCATTTCTGTCCGTGAATAATCAGGAAGGAGAGCTGTGAAAAATACAAAGCATTTGACTGATAATGTAAAAATAGGTTGCAGAATTTTTCCTCAAATTGTGGGTCTCGTTAACTAAGCATAATTATATTATAGGTCTATTAAGAATAATTTTCTTTTTCATGAAAATTTAATTTTGAAAGAGAGCTACGGAAACTTGCTTGAAATTTTGGCAAGTTGCAACATGGAAGTCCATGTATGGAAATAAATTCTTCTCAAAATGATAGACTGTGTCAATTTTTTTTTAAACAGCCCTCATTTTCCTTTAATAAAGTTAATAAGATTAAATATTTTGTACTGGTATATGTTAACATTTTTTTAATTAGAGAAGTCTGTATGTTTTCAAGGTTATGTCCATATTGTCTTATGATAGCGGCATTGAAATCACTTTGGTTTTACTTTTGTACAAAAAAAATTGTCCACATTGTATAGAAAGCTACCTATTCATGCATTGTTTTAAGCATTTCTTTGGTTCTAAAATACATGTTTGGATGGTTCTAAAATCAAATATTGGCATTCCTGGGAAACGAGATTCTGATTCTTGTCCAGTTCTGGTAGTTTGTAAATTGTAAGAATTTTCTATATCTCCTGTTAAAGCTAGACAATTTGCTTAACTAATAGTTACCTTTCAAGATTATTTAAATTGCCACAGTCAGCCAACAGTGAAGATTTCTTTGGAGAGCAAAGTTGAACAGAAACCATGTGATGACAGACTGGAAGAGAGGCAAAACCATTTGAGGATTTTCTGTTGTATTTTGTAAATAAAAGACTGCTTCTGAACCCTGTAATGCTGAGTGCAAAGCAGGTTTATGGTAAAGGCAAAAGAAGGAACCTGACCACAAAGAGGACTCACAATGGTTAAGGACAGGTTTGTGTACCTTTACTTAAGGTCTCATTTTAGGCATTCTTCACCACTTCTCTAACCCCTGATGGAAAAGGTCACCCAATAGTTACTGTGCTTCTTTGGGAAGAGAAAATGAATACATTGTTTGGCTGGATTCCTTCATAAAATATGGAGAGTGTTTTAAACTATGTCAGCTATTCAACTACCAATAAAATACTCCCAAGCATTGCATTTGCAGGGCCTTCTAAGAGATTCCTTCATCCCTTTTCATAAATCGATACCCCAAGAACATGAGTTTCTAACTCCTCTCTAATCTATAGGCTTTTCTTTCTCCTTTTCCATCAAAGTGCATATTCTGATTAAAAAAAAAAAAAAAAAAAACTCATACTAGAAGTAGATATAATTTATACCAGTTTTCACATGTATAATGAGTACAGAATATTCAGAAATAGGGATCCACAACTTCATGGGAAAATGTACATATATATTTAATTTCCATTTAGAAAAAGCACCCAGACAAACTGAAATGCTGAAATTGTTCTCTTTGGAATTTTTTGCTTCAATATGAATGAAAGGTTTCCTGGAGGATTGTATTTTTGAGTACACATCAGTGTTTGGTGGGTCTTGGATTGAAAAATAAATGTTCTTTGCAATTTGCAGATACTGTTTATACTGTTGTTGAGCTGGTTTCCATGAAGTATATCTCATGGTCACATTTGGAAGATAATCGGATCAAGAACATTAGTGATGAAATAATGTAACAAAATATTTCCCTGAGCACACAGATAGCCTTTAGATGAATGCGGAGTATACCTGCTGTAAAGTTAGTTTTCCAACAAAAATCCACAACAGGAAATGCTACACCTGATGTTAATTAACATCATCCATATAGTTACTTGTGTAACTGTGAATTTTGAAAATCTGAAATTAAGTTGGTGGTGTAGGACACATCAGGGTCAAACTGCATTACATGACCTTTATAGAATAGTGAATTATACTGCTACTTCTACTGCACTTTTTTTGTCTTGCATTTTATTTTTGGAAATCAAATAATATTACTTCCTTGTTTCTGACAGGGCATCTTAAAATACAACATGTTTTGCATAATGAGTAGCTATAATTGATTTCTTAGTTGAATATGAGAGACAGGACTGTGCTTGCCTTCTATGAAGCTACTTCCCAGAAAACCTTGGCTGGTGAAGGAAAGGAATAGATTTTATTAGATTGTTTGATAGCACACCTATCACTCTTTCTGACTGAAAGTCATTTTCATTTGCAATGAGCAATTTCAGTTACATGGTGCAGTTACAGTTGAGTTCCTTTGCTAGTCCAGTGTGCAGCAGCACTCAATGTTCTTTAAAGATATATGCTGTAGTGAAAGAGGCAGATTTAGTAAGACAAGACATTTTTCCTCTGTGGGCTTTGTGATACATAAAAGTCTTGTCAGTTTGACATTTGCTACCTTTGCTTTATGATTTTTCCTTATTTTCCTCTTCTGTACCTATGCTATCATTATCATCCTAGTTGAATGGTTCTTACTGCAAAGTAAGGTCAGAAGGGAGAGCTATATGTTGCCGCACTGCTCTGCTTTTTACCAGATGATAGGAAAAAAATCAGCAGGGGAGGGAGTATTTTTATTGTGTTTTGGTTACTGCAATACAGTTGAGACATGTTAGCCATCTTCTGTATAATCTTACTTCCAGTCACTGCTCAATGTACATTTCTAAATGTCAAACACAGACATTTATTACCTTGTTATAAATCCTCTTACAATTCAAGAAAAAAATAAAACATTTGTAGCATCAAATGCTCAGTTATCAGTAGTTGGAGGAGCCTTTAGCAATCCAAAACTCTCTGTGCCCAAAGGAAACTATTTAACCTGTCAGTGTGATCGAGCAAAAAAAACATCCCTATCACTAAGGTTCTGAGATTAGCTCACAGACTTTGAGCTGTTGGCTAGATATACTTGTTATTTATCATATAGCTTGACTGCAGCCATGAAATAAATTTCGTAAGCAAATTCAATGTAATTAAAGAGTTTGTCTCAATCCAGCAACAATTTCCAGTGTCGTTGCTGTAAATTCAATTTTGCAAGAAATGTTATTTGCTTAATCACAGAAATTTGCAGCAAAAGAGTTATTATTTTTGCTCATTATAAATAGTCAGTTATGGAGACGTTTCATACTGAAATGTCCAAGAACATTATTTACATAACTGTAATCAAAGAGAACAATATTCAAAAAGCCATCATGGGTAAAACTATAGGCAAATGCAGCCAGTGAGGTGTTTATTCATCCTTATATATGAAAGTTGTTTTGACTTTGTCATTAGATTATTTAATCAACACATTTTACATCTTTGTAATGCTTAGTGCAAGTCAATCACAACCAAAACATGTCACTGGAGTGTAATCTAAAATAGAAAACTGTATGTATATCAAACTGCTTTCCACTTAAAGACTTTGACGTGGACAAATTTGAACTGAGTCCCCACTTAGCTCTTGGGACGTGACATTTTGCAACTTTGCAGCCTGTTAAGCTCACAGGATTGGAAACAAACACAGAGAAATAATGTGGAAAGGATGACAGAATGTGAAGTGTAAATATAAACACTCTCAAGTCTCCCAAAGGCACTAGGAGATGTGAACTTACTAACCGTCTGAGTTAATCAAATGTTAAATTTAAGGAGCAGAACAGAAGTGAATACATTTTTCACCTCCATTTAACTAAAATGGTTACACAATTTTAATGAGACATCCATGTGAATAGCTGACAAAACCATGTGATGTTGTATAGTAATATACCAATACCTATAAAATGTTGCCGTCCCTTGTGAACCGAAATATATTTTAAAAGACTATAACACATAAAAACTGTAGATTTAGTTTAAAGTCACTACTCATGGGTTGAAAAATTCTCACCAGGGGCCTATAAAAAAGGACAATCTATCCCATTCTCTTTTTCAGTAATTTTCTTCTATGCACTTCAGCCCTATTCAAATAAATATTGGATATTGGAGTCAACGTCGAGAGTTATTGCTTGGTCTATATTATATACAACAAGCTCCTTTCAGTGGGAGCTTTTTCATTGCAAGGATTGGAAGACACATTCCATTTTGTATATGTTTACATATTTCACTGTGTTATTATTATTCTTTCTCATTAAATCATATCTACGTAAGCAATGAGAGATAAAAGCATTTATTTCTATTGTTAAGTATGCACTGAAAAAACCTACTCATTATGTATAACACCACCTTGCACACTACTTAAGGAACATTACCTGTGTGCGATACCACTTGTTTGTCTCACAGGACTGCATTTACAAATAATGAAAGACTAAATGTCTTGCCCAAGGCTGGGCAGAACTACAGGCGGTCAAAATTCTTTTTCAACATTTATTGTCATTATTGCAATTTATCTTCCTGCAGGACTCCAGAGTGGAAGGTTTGTCTAACTCCCCATAAAAAAAAGGTGTATTAGACTGTTCTTCTGTTATGCACTAAAACTTCTGTTTTGCTTTCTGTTGCTTCAAATAAGTAGATCCCAAAGTCCTGGCGATTTTTTATTCAATTCCAAAGCCACTGCAAATAATTTTTTTTCAAAGCAATGAAAAAAGTTGACCTATAGTTGCTTGACTTTTGTACCCCTGTGTGTTTGGGGTGCTTGGACCAAGATATTTCTGATTCATATTGCTAAACCTCAGCCTGCTTTTTCTCAGCGAAGAGTCTTTATATAGAACCAGAAACTGATAAAATCAGTCTTAGTTCATGGTGTGGGCTTATCTATGGGCACGTCATCCTTCAACCTGAACTGAGTTCACTCACTTCTTCAGTCCACTGTTGTCATTGTGTCCTGGAATTATTTACTCCTAAGACCTTCTGGACCATATCTTCTCTCATTTTTAAGTATAAATATGGTTATGAATACTGGTTATGAATGGAGGCTAGTATCCTTCCTTCTACAACTGTTCCAAACAGCTCTTATATGACATCCCTTCTGTGTTGATGTTCAATTTCATAGTAAAATCTACTATTTAGAAATATTCAGGGGTAATAATTAAAAATTAAATCTCTAAAGGCACAACTCTATAGCAGCTTTTGAGATTTCAACATTCGTTTAATTTTTCACTGGAATGAAAAAAGCATATTCCAGGGTGCAGGAAATGTGCTGTAGGAACTTCTATGCTTGTTACTACTGGTCAAAGTTATGTACCAAAAAGAACATCCTGAAGAAAACTTGAAGGAAATGAATAAATTTCACCAAAAATATCTGCCCCTGAGGAAAATAAATTTTTTGTCAAGAGAATTCTGAACAGCCTTACTCAGAATAGTCCACAATGTAGAAATGTACTTCCCTCAATCTGTTTCTTTGTTTTTCCCAGTTAAACTGTTGTTCTAAAGTGACGGTCTTTATCTTGGCACATCTCATGAAACATTATTTATTAATGCAATCAACAGGCATTTCTGCACCTCAGAGAGCTGCTATCTGTTCAGAATTACTATTTTTCCCCTTCCTTATGGCTCCCCCCAGCTGAAACACATACACAGACACACACACACAATTTTGTATATTTATAAATTGAGGAGTCTAAAACTTACAGAACTTTTGAAACAAAAGCAGAATTATAATGGAAACAATTTTTGCAATCTTCTTGCCTGTACTGATAATGGATCAATACCAAATTCAATACATGATTTCATTTCGTCTGCAGACAAATTATACTTGTCAGTTTTAGTAAGTGAAGAGAGAAAAATGAAAGCTCATGACTGGAGAAATGCAATTCAAAAATAACTTCTTAAGTTAAAACTTATACTGAATTGATATTTGTGCCAATAAGGGAAGATTTAAATTGAAAAGTGAGGGGTTGACAACATGTCTTTAAATTGACTAATTCTCTTTTAGTATCAGATCAATGAAACGTGTATTAAGGATGCATACCTATTGTGCAAAAGAAGCCCTACTTCAACTGTGCATGGACGTCATGGAGTTTGTTGCACAAGTCGAAGGCACTGGATCTTAGAAAAAGAAATGAATCTCATAAATATTGTATAATTGCAAGTATGCTATAATCTATTCCAAAGTTAAAAGGTGTCACAAACAAAACCACTATGTTCACCATTACACTGAATTTTTTTGCTTCTTATTCTAAACACTATGTCACATTTCTAATTGCATTTTCCACAATTTATTTCCTTTGTCTGTCCTACCAAATTCATTCAACGTCAGTGTTATTATGCCACAGTAAACAATGTGAACTTAAATTATTGCATTTATTCATACTTATACTCCCTACAAATCGCTGAAGTAGTAAATTTAAAAACATAAATGTCTTTTTTCAACAGTTTGGGCTTTTTGTTCTCATTATAAATTGCAAGAAGAAAACACAGTGTTCCTTATTTAGCTAAGTCATGAAGAATAAAATCTCCACAAATTATTCATTGTATATTCTTTCATAGAAAGCTGTATCTAACAAGACAGATGGTGTTTCCCCTGATTCAGAAGGTCTAATAAATATTATTTGTATCATATTAGCATGACACAAGCAGGTAGACTGAATCTGTCATAGAGAAAATACAATGGTGCCTGATATTTTCTACTCATGTGCAAATATCCTTTCCCCAGTGAAGTTCCTGTGCATTTGAGTAAGAAATAAATGTTCTTTAATGTGAATGACACCTGTCTAATCACAAGATGAGGGAGACTGATATTGTAGAAAGATCTGTCCAACAGTAATTTTAAATTTTAGTCAAGAAGAGTATTCAAAAACTGTGCATCATGAAAGAAAAATAAAACAAAACAAGTGTTGTATAAGAAAATAATGTTAACAGTGGTAGCTTTAGGTATTTTCCTGAAAAGGGAAATAAAATTGTTCTGAGTAGTATTGTCACATTTTCTGTTTTGATTGAAGTAGACATAGCACATATTAATTAGCCAACTGGGAAATCTCAAAATTGAAGCTTAGAAGAGAAAAGAAACTCTTTCTCATGGTGGATTTCAGTAGTTTGAAATGTTTTATGATGAAGTATCACCCTTCAAAATGTCTTCTGAACGCAAAAGCCATGGGTTATCCATTTTAGAATGGTTTGCTAGGCTGCTTACCTCTGAGCTGAAGACCTGGACAGATCAGCAAAAAGATAAACACCAGGATGATTTGGGCAGACCAGTTTTAAAACAGGGGTGTTTTTGTGGGGAAATATTTTGTTTTTTACAGATTCCCATGGAAGACTCTTCTGTTGGAAGTTGTCCAGTAAGCTGTACTCCAAGCTTCCTTTTGGATGGGAAATGCTCACTTGTGTTTCCAGTACTGTCACTCAGGAATCAGTTCTTGGGTCTACGCTATTGATAATTTTTCTCAGGCAGCTGATAGTGCCATAAAAAATATTACTCATAAAATTGCAGGAAGAGGTAAATCATTGAGAGGACAGGTCCCACTGACTCATAGTGTTTGACTCAGTAAGCTGAAAGCAGGAAAATGATACATTTTTCTTTTCCTTAAATGAGGATGTCTTTGTTGACTTAAACAACATCATGTCCACACAGATGTATTTTTACTACTTCAGAGTCCTCTGTTCCGGCTATCTGTGCTGATACTGTATTGCTGTCCCATGAGAAAGGATTAGGACATCTTCTGGGATAAGCACGCTTTATTTTGAAAAGTAATGATGCTGGAAAACCCTCTGAGGGCTGGGTTATAAAGAATGGTCATGTATGTTAACCAGCAGCATAGCATTAAGGGTGAGGTTTCCTGAGAAGACTGCTCTTATGCAAAGGCACAGGCTGCTAGAAGAGGCTTGAGCAGCTGGTACCTCCATCTACACAGCCCCACCACTTCCTTTGCACTGCCTGGACTGTGCTTATCTGCTCAGTGAGGTCATGCACTAAGTGGGCACAAAAGTAATCTGACCCCCTCAGTATGTTTTTTGCTGGTTTAGTTACCTGAAAAGCTCACCAAAGCGTCAGCCAAGAAGCAGAACTCAGGAAAGAAAGGAGGAGGAACCATCCCTTCTGGCAGAAGCCAGCTATTAGATTGGTTCAGACATCTTGAAAGAACTTTTAAAATCAGCTTAAGTCAACATAAGCTGATGCTGTTTTCAAAGAAATGTTTCAGCCCTCCTTTCTGCCACTGGCTGGCTGCCTGTATTTAGCCATTCTTCTGCCTAAGCAAGGATCTACAGAACCACACAGTAGATTTTCTGGGAAACATACACTTTAAGCCAACTGTAGACTTTAGAACACATTACTTGATTTTACCAGGATTATTTCACTAAAAATATTCATCACATAGCTGCACAAACATTTGTGCCAACAAAAATGAGATGATGTGGGAAGAAATGTCTAGGAAGAACTTCTTCAACAGCAGGTCTAATTTATGCTGTACTAGTCTAAACTGCAGTTTAAGCATAAAGCTAAATAGGCTAATGCAGCCATAGACCATTTAAACAAGGTATTCTTAAATAGGAGGGCTATGTGCATAACATAGCAATGTTGAGAAGAAGTTGCAGCAACAGTGGGGACAGAGAAAGAAGTTCTGAGACATTAAAGAACAAGGAAACTTGATGAATATTATGTGACCAAGTGAGTTCGGTCTCTTTATTTTTAGTAAAAAGAAGACAAGAAATGACTTGATTGTAGTTGGCATACATCACACATAAATGCAGATTTGACTTTTCTTAACATTTGAGTGTTTGACTTTTAACCTCAATATTCTCTTAAAGCATAAACTTTTGTGTGTGCATACAGGGTATTCTTACTATCTTTTTTGTTATATTAATTTTTTTCAACTGAATCACTCAGGTCCACTTCTGTACGTAAAATGTTTCCTTATTCATGCAGTTAAAAAAGTTATATCTATGATTGGATTTACATGCAAGATCATTGCATATTATCAACAAAAAGAAACTTAAACTGTTTTAATCACTTCAGGAATAAACAGAGGTCTAGCTTGTTAAATGGAATCATGATGTGAGTAGTAAGCAAAATACTTTCCAGTCCCATATTTTTCTTACATTTAAATAAAGATGTTGGAGAGGTAAAGCACACACCACAAATAATAATTTAAAATAATAATAATATTTAAAATACTTCAGGAATCTTTCAAGTGTTTTCACTTTGAGGAGGAGTATCAAAGATGGTTCTTTGATAGCTTTGGTCATTTCAGTATCTTAACTGATATACAAACCTGTTTTTTGTAACATCCCAAACTGTATCTCCACATCCTTTAACAATAGAAGGAAATATTTCTGCTCAATCAACTCCAAGTAATTGCCATAGTACAATATATAGGTTTTCTTCATCCTTGCATTGTCGTTAAAGATTCCTCACATATGCTTTATAATTTACAATTTAATAACACTCATGTCTTTCAGATTTTATATAATATCAAACAAAATACAGAATGCTAATACAAGATGGATTTCTAGACTGTGGAAAAAATTCCAGACTATTCAATTACACCTGATTTGCAAAGTAAAGTCTAATTCTTCTCTTCAACACTTTCAATGTCTGTCATTGAACAAAAGATTATGTACAAGTTAATGAAAATGAACATTTCATTAGTAACAAACGGAACATAAGATATTATTCTCAGCATCATATTTAGAAATATAATTGTAGGTATTCCTAAAATCCAATAAAGACAAGTTTGCAATAACCTAAGGTTACCTATACATATATTATGTTTTTATTTATTTTACAGGTTTATTTTCTACAGAATATAAAAAGGAAAATTACACTATATTGTCCTTTTAAAATGAAGTATTGCTGGGAAAGAGAATGAATATATCAAGAACTGAAAGTACTGAATTGAAAAACTTTCTTTAAGTGCAGGTGGAAGAAATAAAACTGAAATGAGATCATAAATTGGTGTAACAGTCAAAGTGGAGAAAGAGCAAAAGAAATTCATACACCAAAATATAGCAGGAGACAAGCGACACCAGGTTGTTTGTTTATGTCTTTCATTGCTTTAAAAAACTAGAACAGGGACTTGCAAAACATTTTTTTAATGTACTTAAAATGTAGTTTAATTTAATGAACACATCTTCATTAAAAAACATTTTCTAATCAGGCTAACTAATCCAAAATTAGAAACTATGTTATTTTCTTGAGGGTCTTAACTGATAAAGATTGTGGAAGCTATGATTTATCATCATCCTAAGGGCCAATATGGATGGTAAGAGAGCTGCATTCTGCATTCCCACCTGATAATACCATCCGAGAGAAGGAGGTAAGATAGAAGAAATATGAAGCTGCCTGAAAGTTGGGCATTTTCTTGTTTCTTTGTAATGTTGCCCAAAGACCAATGCACAGGCCACCAGCTAGTCAAACCTTTCTTATCCCCTTCAAGAAAAGCCTTCAAAACAAATCTACCAGATACAGTGTAAAAGTTGAAAAAATAAATGTGTTAAGCAGTACTACTTTTGAAGAAAATGCCTATCACATCTAGTCTAAGGACTTACAACATTCAGAACGGGATTGGATCAAGCAGTTTAAAGCTTCTTTCCTGCCCATGACAACCAAATGCAGTAGCTTTTCTCGTGTGTCATGGGCACCACGTTGGATTGAATATCTTTTATTAACTGTTTAGGATAGGAGACACTGCATAGACCAGACCGTGGTTATTACATGTGATATCCTTCCTTTTCTTAGCAGTGGCATGCAGCAGGGGAAAGAAAAGCAGCAGCAGTCACGTGAATCATCAGCAAGCCTGAGGAAAAAATCAAAAAGGAAGTGAGACAGACGCTGTTCCTTCAGATCTTCTTTTCCTTGGGTTATGCTCTTTCCTTGTCCCTAAAAAGCCTTCTCTCTGCTTTATGCTTCTCCAAGATGCACTGTACCGAGAAGTAATGCATTTGCTTGTACATCTAATAACAAAAACTTGGTTTACCTCTACCAAAAACCTCTCAGGATCTCCAGTTCATAGACATTCTTAAAATGCTCTCAGAGTACAGGGCAGAATTAGCCTTTTCCCAAAGTTCAGCTGTGGACAGAACATTCTTTTAAAACATCTCCAGAAGTGGTGATAGCAACTCCATTTCACGTAATAACCTAAACTAGAGCACTCACTCAGGAATTGATTTATAAGGGTTTAATTCCCTTTACTTCCTGAGGAAATTCAGACTTGTACCATCCAGCAGTCCACAAAATGTTCCTATCATGGGGTTACCTTGAGGTTAAAGCACTCACCTTGAGGACTCAAGAGACAGAAAACAGGATTCATGAGTTGCAGTTCCTGTTAGGAGGACTATTCCTGTATTAAACTTTCAGCAGTTGCAGGTGAAACGTGTATACTAAAATTAAATTAAACATTCAGTGATTCACAGAAAGGCGATTAAAGATTCATTAGGCAAGAGACAGATGGAGAGAACTTCTGCGAGATCAAGTATGACTGTCACCTGGTGCGAGGCCACATTTGTAAGGAGAAAAACCTAACTTCTTTCTGCTCCCAGGCTGACTGTCCTAGTAACTAATCTCTTTTTTGGATGTTGATGGTTTGGAACAGTAGTACTATATAATGCATAAAACCAGCAGAAAATACTTTCTGAAATAAAATCTCTGTCAGGCAGCAGCAGGTATGAGGAAGGTGAGCGAGGAGCTGAGGGATGAGCTAGGCAAGCCAGGCACAGCAGATCTGCAGCAAAGTCCAGGAAAGGACTGAGGTGAAGGACTGGAGCTTGAATGCAGTTATACTGTGCCTCACCTTGTATGTGGCTGATCCTAACCTTACGTTGTGGGCTTGACTTTCAGGTATGATCTGGTCTGCATCTGACCCTGGTCACCATCACTACCACTGGTCCTGCTTTGCTTTCCTTGTTGGACATGGTGGGATGGTGCCCTGCCAGCCCTGCACTCTCCTTGTGGCTCCCAACTTGCTGCTCCCCTCGGTGGAGCAGCCCCCCTCCTGCTGCTCCCCAGCAGTAAGCTCAGGGCCTGGACAGCATCATGTAACCTTTACACGTAATGCTGAATAAACTCCAAGGAAAGGGTAATAGCACTAAAATAATTTCAATAATAGATTTTGTTCATACAATCACATATATTAAATATTGAACTGAGCACAGCTTATTGGATATACGCAGAAAACCTTTCTTGGATTCTTCTCATGGGTGGCGTGGAACCAGTCTAAGTCTTGGTGGAACACTAAACAGACAGAACTTCATGTGACTGGTAGCTGCGCTGTTGGATGCTTGTGTCCTTGGTATGTCTGGAAAGAATAAATTCTTGAGAGAAGGCTTAATCATGTTGGCTTATCTTCTGTAACAGGAGAATTGAAAATTAAAAATAGATTTTGACCAAACAGTGACTTAAGTAATGTATAGACATGAAGAGATATCTTTAAAAGTTAATTCAATTTTTCAATGTGTGTGACTTCTTTCATTCATAAAGCAAGTAAAACCTGTCTTTTTTCCTCCAGAAACTGGAAAAATGTAAAACCAACGCTACTATAAATTAAAGTAGAAAGAACAATTATATATCTAATTAAAATAATGTCCCTCATTTATCAATACTTAACATTTTTGCCCGTGGCTGTTACTATGCTAGGTGTACATTCATGTATTTGTCAGTGAGTGTGAAAACACAGGATCAGAACTACTCTGAGGTCAGTCACAGAAAGGAAATGGAGAACAATGATTGAGAAAGGGACCAAGCTTATTTCAAACTCTCTTGGTAAACTGTCCCTTGCCGTATGTGTCACCCAGGTTTTTCTCATGTATCTAGAAGTAAGATACATGTCATAACTAAAAGTGATCATGTTTATAAATGAAATTGGAGACTTCTGAGTGCTAAGATATATGAATGATAGCCGAGAATGAATACAAAATGAGGACAGGGCCTGGCAGATGTCTTTGCCATAAATTAAGGGATGACTAAACCCACCACATTAGGTGATCAGTATAGAAAAGGCAAGAGTTATTTGTAAGAAGTCTGATAAGAGGGCTAAAATTGAATACTTGAAAAATTCCTCTCCATAGACAGACATATTTTTAATGATCCTTTAAATTCAAAATTTTTGTAGGTGTACCTCATTTTCTTGCTTTGTAAATATGATAATAATATATTAGTAACTAAAAATAGAAGATATTACAACAAGAAGCAACTGAGTGAAAAACAAGTTTCATAATCATCAAAGAACTGAAGCTGTAATATGCAGTACTGTGAATTGCACATTATCTCTACAATAAAGTGATGTTTTGTGATGCCTCTTGTTCTTGATTAAAGGTCAAGCTTTCTGTAGCTTTAGTGAACATGACAGTTCAGAATGATTATTAAGTTCTACTGATAGTTCTTCTAAAAGCATTCCCATAGAAATATGCTGCTGCTGCAGCATGAGAACTGAGACTGTACCCCTCTGAGATGTGAATCAATGAACTTCTCTATTGTTTTCTTATTAGCCATAATGATTGCAGAAGTCAAAGTTCCCTTAACTTCAGTAGAGCCCATTGAAACATTCTGAGGGAAAAATACAGTGAAATCCTGTCATATGAAAATTTTGTTCATTCATATTAATCCACACATGCACATTCGCACACATGCACAAGTGCTGCTCCTACTTAAATCAATAAGATCTGGGTGAATAAAAGAGGGTAGATAAGAGGGTAGAATTTGAATTTAGTCTCACCTCAGCTGGAGTCTTTATAAGCTTTATGAAGGCTGCCTATAGGCTACAAACAGCAATTAAAAATCAAAAGGACTTGTAGACACTATGCTTTGTTATTCTGAAAACCTCTCAAACTTACACAGATTTTATAGTTTATATGATCATGCTCCTGTACCTGTGCTACAAAAGCCATGGCTGAAATCTTGGTATGAGACAGTCATTAATGGCCTGAGTTCAGAAGTAATATCTTTGTGCTTCTATCTGCAGGTTTCTAGTAATTTGGGTTATATCAGAATCAGCATGATATATTCATTATTATCATTATTATCTGCCAATAATATTCATTATTATCTGCCAGACATGTTCTCTATATAATATCTCCTTGCTTTATTCTATAAAACCTATAAATTATGGAAAAAAACCCACAGATAAACACAAAGGCAAAAAACATTCATTTGAAATATTTAAAAAATCTTCCCTGCTTAGACAAGTACAGGCTAAATGCATCTGGAAAATAATAATAAAAAGAAGATAATTGATTCAATAATGTGGGGAATTGGAAGAGGCAACAAAAATTATTAGGGTAAAGAAATCACTAAATAGAATATAATTTATTTCTGGAGAGTAGAAATCAAGAGTAAGAAAAACAATAATAAGCCTAATTTCATCAATATTTAAGGCTTCCAAAATATATGGTTTATTGTTATGACAATGTTAAAATGAAAATATTCAATACAGCTTGATTATTTTTTCCGATTGCAGCATGTTGACCTGTATTGAGGAAAAGCACACTACTTTAGGTAGTATTTAGGTAGAGATGGGGGAAATGACCAACTAAAATATTGAACTCCGATAATTCCATTAGCATGCAATTCTAATGGATGTCTGACCAGACAAGCCCTTACTCATCTGAGTTGTACTTAGACACATGGGGTGATGTGGTGGTGGCCTGTCCCTCGCTGTTTTGCACTATCAGAAGTAGATTCACTGATGTAGTATGACTGCTCATAATCTTCCCAAGGAGTTATAAAACCTCTCCCTTTAGAAAAACTGATTTCGGTAAGAGGACTTTTGAGTAGAGAATATTCATATTAACAGGGCTACATTGCTGAGCCTTCATGCCAACAGGCCACAGTCAAAGATTTTTCTCTTTGTTTTTCATGTAACAAATGCAGTGCATCTAAAGTTGAGTTGCTTGTTATAGTTAAAACCGGAAAGAAAATCTTATACATCCTCTCGTACACCTCATAGTGCTCCTGTAGTGTTTTGGTCTTCATTCATTTTAATGGTATATTCCATCATAACACTGTTTCTCTTATTGCCATGAGTTGAAACAAATCTAAGTGATTGCGCTTTGAGATTAGGTTAATTTGTTGCATTAAATATTCACGGTTCTGATCTACTTCTTAATATCAGAGTCACGAATGAGAGCAGCAGGAGCAGCAGGCGTTTGCTCACCCACCATTGCCTTCTCTTGAGTTCTCCACCCTACAGCTGCAGGTTTCTTTTTCTTCTTTAGGGTTGATTACTGATGTTATCACAAAGATAATGCTTGCTCCAGGGATAGTGCTCATCTACACCATAAATATAGTTTTTTACACATGAAGACAACATTCTTCTCAAGCTGATAAGAAACATAAGCCAGTCTTCTAAAATTAACATTCTGATTAGATGAAAAGCAGGGCAGGAGTGGGCATTTCAGTCATATTTGTTAGTTTTTAAACTCTTCAAATTCAGATGTTTGAACAAGGTGCAGAGCAGCCACAGTGTAGTCCTAATGTTATCCACACTGTATGTAGACAGCATGGCTGTCACAGCCCCAGAGGAAGAAATGTCCAGGTAACTGCCAGGGCTTGTCATAGCTTTGCTGTACACCATCGTTGTAGTCTACCAGCTGGGCTCCTCTAGCATGGAGCTGCTGCATGACTGGATAACGTGCACTATTGATGACAGTGCAGTCCCCATTATTTGATCTTTTGCTTATTTGTATGGAAATCTCCTATTAAAATTACCCTTTCACCATAAATACTTAACTAAACAAATGCAGTTTCTATCTCATACAACTGCCAGTGTGGAGATCATCTATGACTGTAAGGTGGGCCTGTTGCTAATGTATGTAAAAGTCAGCAACAAACCCCAAAGGTGGCAGGTTAGATAGTCAGCCTGGTGTTGTAAAGTGTTCTGAGAGCCAGTGATGAAGATGCTAAATAAATGGAACAGTCTTTATTAACTCATTAATTTCTTTAATGTCATGGAAGTTGTCTGTGATGTGGACAGAAAGTACCATTTAGAAATAAATATTTGCTTTCCTATGTTTCTGTTTTTAACTCTTTCATCATGGCCATTGCAGAGCAATTATAGAAGTATTACTTCAAAAATTAAATTACTGTCTTAAATATATCCCCTGTCTTTTCATTTGCCCCACCAGAAATGATTTCTTTTTTTTTTGAAAACATGAGAAAAGGGAAGTTTATTTTTTAAGTTTTTTCCTTTGCATCATACTAAGAAAGCCACGATGAAGAGATATTTTGGAACTGTCCCTCATTCTTGGAACAAACACTTTGAGACGCAGTGGAACAAGGAAGGTTCCCTTTCGTGCTTCACCCAGGCTCAGAGCTGGTAATTCATCTGCTTTTTCTATGAATGATATCATGAGTCCAGGAAAGTCTGGAACCAACACACTAAGAAGGTCTAACATAGCAAGCACTATCACTCTTTCTGCTTTTGATATGAATTTTCACTTACATAAAAAAAATTAGTATTGATCAATAGCAAGAGTTATAACTTTATCAGCTCTAGCATAGTGACAGCTATGCACAACTGTAACTTCTTAGTTTACATCGGGCTAAAAATGTGGAGTGACAATTTTGACAGTTATAAAAGTTTTCAGTAATGCCATGTGCTTGTTAGAGTCCAGATAGTAAAGTCAAACGGAACTGGTGCTGGTATAGTTAAAAATAGCTCCACAGCTGGCCTCATGGTAAATCTTATTCTTGAAAGCCCATTATAGACAGTGTGAGTGGGGGTGTCAGACTGAAGGTAGAACAATTACCTTCTTTGCATTTATAAACATGATGAAAGTACCTTGCAAAACATTTCTTAATGTTGGTAATTTTTAAAAATAAAAAATTAATCATAGCACAGAGGGAAAGATTTGTCTTCAGACAATGAAAGGCATTTATACAGGTTCAAAGACCAACTCAGCTGTAAGAATATAATAGAAAGAAGAAAATAATGTGGATTAAAAAAAAAAAAATAGACACAGATTTAAGAGATATTGCAATTCATAAAAAACCCAAAACAAAATTAGAAAGAATATTTCAGTTGTAGAAAAAATGAGATACTTTAATAAAAGATAACCAGCTAGTGAACAGTTGGCTGCAGATAATTGATTTCACCTACAGTCAAGACACAAACCTTTTTCTATCAAATAAATACAAGTAATATGTGTTCCAGTATCCAATAAAGACAATACTATAAGACAGTTTTTCGAAAAGAATTGTTCAAAAACATATAGAAGCAAAATGTCTAAGAGATTTCTACAAAATAAATTCCAAAGCACTAGACAAAACCAAAGTTACAATTTAAAATTTGCTTGCTGTATGTCCATAATGCTCTGCTCTGCCAACATCTTGGCAGTCTGAGTGCACCTGATGGCAGATACTTAGATGTTTACATTTTCTGAAAGCAACTTAGATGCCTGCTTAAGTAAATAGACAGTTACTTATTCCTCAGAACTGCCATTTAACAGAAATAACATGTCTTTATGACTGTGTAGTTCATTTATTAGGTAAAATAATAAAATATGGAAGTGCTTCTCTTGAATCTATTCTTTGACGCAATGTTAGGCATCCATAATGTAGACTGCAGTGAAATGCAAATTATTTAAGATTACCTTATACTCTGGTTGTTATGGAAACTACATAAAAATGTACTATCCTTCTATACAACATAAAATACTAATAGTCTGCTAGTAACTTTTACAGAGTTGTGATTGTTATTAAAAAAAACATTCAGGAACATAAGTAACTCAAGAACTCACCTGTATGTGAGTTTTTTTTCAATGTTGACAATTTCCACATTAATAACAATGTCACAAATTTAGAATTAATTATTCAGCATGTTCAAAGAAATTACAAGTATATTTACTATTTCATATCAGAACAAGTTGTGTATGGTTTCTCTATGGTCTAAAACTTGCATCTTATACCTATACACTTCCTATACAATTCATAGGGAACCTGAGGCACTCATGACTAAAATTCACTGTAGTCAGCGTGCTGAGCTGTGGAAAGTCTAAGCCAATCTATTGGAAATAGCAAAGAGAGAGCATGACTAAAACTGTTCCTCTGTCATGGATGCAACTCAAACGCTTCTAAATCACCTCTTTGGATAGGAGAGGTTAGACTAGTTAGCCACTTCTCTCAGTATGTTGAGATCATAGAATCATAGAATCATAGAATCATTTAGGTTGGAAAAGACCTTTAAGATCATCGAGTCCAACTGTAAACCTAGCACTGCCAAGTCCACCACTAAACCATGTCCCTAAGCACCACGTCTGCATGTCTTTTAAATACCTCCAGGGACGAGATGTTGCTGTCCATCTTTTTTGAATAACATAGTAACCAAAAATTTGTCAAATAAATGAAGGATGCTAGATTTCTGACTGTCCTTCTGAGAAATGTGCCCTTTACAGTGAGTTGTAGGGTAGACTGAACTTTCCTTTAAACTTTGTCACTGTGAAACTGAGAACTCCACATTCCTGACATTCAGAGCATGTGAGCAGGGACAGGGATCATTCCCCAGCTTTCCTGGAACAAAGAGTCCCTCAATCTAGTTTCTGTTCTCAGGACTGCTTGCACATTGAAGATAGAACATGTTTGATAAAGTAAATATAGGTGAATTTATTAACATATAAAGGCATAATCTTTGTATGCATAGCGGCCCAGACCACACAGCAAACTTAAGTGGGGCAGCTAGAAATAAGTATGAGAAGGTTACAAGCGTAGCTGTCCTTCAGAGCAATGTTTATCTGAGCACATTCAATAACACGCTCGATTGCCTTTCTTTATTGATGAAAACTTAGGTGGCTGCACATCTTTAAACACATAAAGCATTTTGGGGTTTGTGACAGACACCCCTAGGTACATCTGCTGCTGAAATGTTGTTTTTCTTTTGGAAAAAGAGAGGATAGAGCTGAAACAGCAAAGCATGGATTATATACATTTAAAGATATTTGGACGTCTACCCTCTTTCTAGTACCATAGATGAGCAAAGGCTAAGACATGCAAATATTTCCTAATTCTATATTTCTGGAATTTGTTTTGAACATACTGAAAGGATGATCAGCAGACGGCAGCTTGCCCTGTACATGTTTGGCAGTGAACTCATTCTCCATTTCCTACCTTCATTTTAGGTAAAATGTCCACTATCAGTTTAGAGTATGAGACAGGTGTGACAGTGACATACAATATCAACAATAAAAAAATGACAAATCATAACTTACACTATGGCAATTCTTGTTCCCTTAAAACTTAGGCTTGGAGTCTACAAAATATCTGTTTAAACTGGCATACATGATGTAGTAGTATCAGAAAAGTGACCAGTCTGTCTATAACAAAACTATTCTCTAATGGACCTTTTAAACCTAGGAGTTGATATTTTAATGTAAAAAAGAATGGCAAAGTTTTACTGATGATTGACTAGCCCTGTAACCCTACTTCTCATATAAACATGAACAGTTTGGCAGAAATCAAATACACGCTCTTTTTCTCTTCTCTGAGAAACTCATGCTGAGTTTCTGGCAAATGTGATAGCTTAACTCTCTAAGTTATGATGTAATATAGATGAACCAGAGTGAAATCAGAACATTACAGTATATTTTAATATGTGTTCTTGTTTCACTTATAATTAATCTAATTTTGCAAGTTCATATGTGACATATATATGGACAAGACTTGAATGAATGAAACAAAAATTCGTCAACATCTTCTAGGTGGGAAAAGACATGAATAATTGTAATTTAGGAAGATTACTAAGGAAACCCTATGAGACTACATGAATAAAAGAATGAAGACCAAAGGATTTATCATCATACTGTCTTGTATAACTAGCCTCATAGTTCAAGAAACAGTGGAATTGGAGTCATCCACATTAAGAAAGATTGCAATCTTACAGATTCTTAAAAAGAAATACATATTTTTTTATCAATAACATAGTATAGGCTACCTGAATAGACTCCACAAGAAATCATCAATGAGCAGAAGAGGCATATCTCTTATGGGAAGTTAGTTATAACCAGCTAGAAATAAACACAGACAGCCCAATATGGAAAAAAAGGCTCAAGAATGAGTGAGAGTGAGAAGAATTTTTGCATAAGATCCTGAATAAACAATATAGTGCATCCTCAGAGTATCATGAACATCAGGACTTAACTCCCATTTAAAGAAGATAATTATCATTTTAATCATCACAGGTGAGAGCCTTCAAAGGTGGCAAAAAGATTCTCTGGGAACATATAGCTGTGTGACTAGCACATAGCTGGTTTGTTACATACGTATGAAATGCTGCAGATATGGATACAGTAGGTAACTTGAAACAAGTTCAGCCTCTTCCTTTGCTTTGGCTTTGAAGGAGGGGAGAGTTTAGCTAGGGCCAAAGGAAGGTGCTAAAGCATGTTAGAGTAACACTATAATCATGTCTGTGCAATAGCGAAGATTCTCCTGACTTAGAGCAATTCAGTGTTCATTCCTGTTAAATTTAAATGCAGCTCTGAAATCTTACCCTAAAATGAGCATGCTGGGCTAATCCACTTTACGAATATTCGTAATCTGGCCACATGAGTATGTTAAAGAAGAGCAAAAATGGTCTTCCAAAACTTCACAAGGCACTGATCAGACTTCAGTAACACTGGTATCATTTCATTTGCATCAACATGAGGATAAAAAAAAAGATCAGAAAATAAAGGCAACTGTATTTTACCTACTTCAGGATAATCACAATTGTAGCTGGGCAGGTGTCTGCATAGACCTTTGCAACCTTCAGGTTGCCAGTCAAAAGAAATATTGAGAGGGACAGCAAGGTAATTTTGCTTTGAAGTTTGGGAAGGTGGATTTTAAACTGCTTATGTGGACAGGATTTATAAACAGAAAGTTCTATATTGCTGTTGGACTATTCATGAAAATAAAATGGTATGTTTATTATACAACTAATGTTAGTAGAGTGCTAACAGTGAACATCATGTAACAGAAAACTTTCATACTGTTTTTCCATTTGCAAGGAAAAAACAGAGCCAATAAGAGTGAGAAATTAATGTTCTGATCATGGTTCTAAATACTTTCCTTAGTTTTTCTGGCACATTCTAGTCAATAATTGTAGATTATGGGGAAGGGTAAATGCTGTTAGAGATATTTTGTGACAAACAGTGATGTTTACATTCCTAATTTAAAATTATTAACTCATGTAATTAATTTTCTTTTCATAAATTGAATTTTCACTTTCTTACACTCTACTACCTCTATTGCATCTGCACAGACATACAGAAACACAGGGCAAGAGGAACAGAACAGGAAATTGGACATAATTTTCTGCTATTGATCTGAAATATATTTTGTGTTAAAGCTATGGCATTTCAAAGAAAAATATTGTTTTCTTATAACCACATATCTGTGGGTTTGATTTTTGTTTGTTTTTATAACACATATTTACTTTTAACCAGGTTATTACATTTTTCATAGCATGTTGGAACCTTTGTCTGTGAGGTGGCTTAAAACCATTATGATTATTATACTTTGTTATTGACTAGCTGAATATACATCTGGGAATATATTGCTCATAGGATAATACTATATGAATGAATGATAGATTTGCCATCAGGGAAAAACATGTTCAGTATCAGGCCAACTGAATAACTTTGACTCTTTAAGCATTGAACTCATAAGGCAAAAATATGTAAGCAGTTATTCTCACTGAAGGATCAGTAATTTTAGTGGAAATACCCCAGAGATGAGTGAGACCCAGGAATTTTAAGTGTCATGAGTCTTCAGTGAAGAAGTGTAGTGGTTCTAAAAGGACAAAATCCTTCTCAGGCACCCTTCAAAATCCTCTCACGCACCACCTCTGTGCAAGAAAAAAAGAAAGTAACACTCTTCTCCATGGCATATCATCAGGGCTAAGGTGTAGCAACCATGGTGAAGACAATTCTGGCCTGGCAGAACTAACTTGGATCTAGAGGACATACAGAGGAACAAGTCATGAAAAATGCTCAGATACAGAATACCCAACATCCTCCTGCTTAGTCCTGAGCTGGGGGCTAAGGGTGCTTATAAAGTGAAATGTGTTAAGCCTCTAAGAACTTACATTCAAAACTCAGCTCAGGAGAAAAGCAGTTGACCTACACAGGACTAAAAGGCTAAGGAAGGCAGATGAATTAATTTTCCCATTGCTGTCCCATCAGTTGCTGTCTTTTCTGTCCAGAAACACACCCTCTTCTATGTTAGACACTGAGCTATAAACACAGTCCTAGAAGTAAGTAAAGCAGCCTGCTCCTCAGAATGGGGAATAGGTTGTTGGATAGCACACTTTGGATATATTATCACACAGATGTCACATAGTAGAAGGCCTTCATGTCAATTTGCTGTTTCCCACCTCTCTGGATTATTAATCTGCCTTTTTAATAGCCCTATTAATACTTAATTATTTAAGTAGTCAGTCAGGACCAATTGCCAGAAAACTACTTCTGAGTGTCAGTAACTGAAGCATTTAGGACTTTAATCCAGAATGTGGGAAACTGAGGTTCAGGTCCCTGTAAGAGCTATGTAAATTTAGAATGGAGTGGATGTGGATCTTATTTTCCATTGAGTTGGTACTCAAATAATGTCTCAGAGACCAGGAAGGGAGATGTCTGTTTTGTGACCATGAGTTCAAGTGCCCAAGCTTCAGCTTGATCTGAATTATAAACTGTAAAATAACCTGTAAAATAAAATAATTTAGGTAATGTCATACTTGTCATAAGAGCTTAATGTATCACTTGAGTCATTAGAGGCTTACAAAGAATGTAGACAAGGATGTCAGTAGATCCTAAGAAGGAGTTGTAGATGCTAAGTAGTAGGTGACTAAGCATAAAGATGACTGAAGATCTTGAACTATGATGACAGGATAGTTGATTCAACTGGTAGGATATGTTTAAATCCTCACCCCATGTGATGTATATCCCATATTATATATAGCTGTTACAGCCCATAGTCCTGAAGCTATATACATATAGTCTGCCTGTAGTTGTTCTAGACAAGAGACAGCTAAAATGCCCATATCTGTTGCACTGCAGCCAGAATAAGACTGCAAGATCATCATTATACATATTTCCTACAATGTAATATGGTAAATATATGACACCAAGGTTGAATTCAGATTTCTGAACGTGCATTCCTATTGAACACTATTACTGTAACATTGATTGAGCATAAGGTGTTGAGATCATCAGTAATGAAGGAAAACTAATGGTCACATTAACAATTAGAGGCATTAAGAGGAATAATGGAGAGAAGCTTTAAGTGGTTTGTTTGCTTATTTGTTTGTTTTTCTTTCCAATATCTTAGCAAGTCAATGAAAATCTTATTCATTACTTGTGCACAGTGTTTTGGAATTCTAACACATTATCTATTCATATAAATTCTCCCAACTGCAGGTACAAAACAGTTTTTTGGTAGACAGAGTTATGTGTTCAGCAAGTCAGTACAACCACAAACTAAAGAAAAAACTGCCTAGCTCTTCTGAAAACAAACCAGGAAGATCTTAACAGCCTTTGCAGCATGAAATGGAATATTAACAAATGTCAGCACTGGGAATTAAAGTAAGTCCTAGCTGATTTTAAGTCTCTCATGAAGGATGCAACTTTGCATAGAGAAGTTAATCATATTTCTTTGCAAAAAGTTGGTGCCAATAGTATAATTTAGATTTTATAACTCAAAAGCTGACATCATGAAACACAATAGAAAATTAATTCATAATCATTAATTCATAAATGATAATTGCATGCAGAGGCCCTTAGATATTTTATATACTGCATATATATAATTCCCGGGTGTCTTTTCTGAGCACTCTTGCATCAACTTGTGCCTCTGTAATTTCTTTTTGCTTCACTGGGGACTAAGGATGTGCAAAGGATGCAAGGGAAGATCTTTGGGTTTGTAAGCATACAACAGTACATACACACACGGCTTTCACCAAATCTGACTAAAAGTGTTATAATTCAAACTAATGAAATTTTGTATGCATCCCTGAACAACTTTTAAAGGTACAAAACCCAGAGGGACATAGTTCCTAATAGAAGTGCTGACTGAGCCTTATGAACGAGCATAATTATTTCAAATATACTAAGCAAATACCTTTAATCAACAGCTGAATGGTAGCATGCTGTGCTAATTATTTCTGGTTGATGATGAGAAGACTGATTGCAATTTCCTCATTAACTTACTTTTTTTCCCCCTTCTGTAAATTTCTCCATGTTTACATATTTTCTTACTTTGAGAGTTATCTTCTTCCTGTAACAGTATTTTTGAGTCACGAAACCTATGAAGTCTCATATGCCTACCACCTATACTGAGGAGCCATAACATTTTTTTCCAAACAGGACATATTCCCGCATGTCCAAAAAAGGGTTTAATGTCAAACCATGGTGTGCTACTCTGTCTTTGTTACGGTTGTGGTAGTGCTCCAAAAGCAAATAAATTGAACAAACCCGCTGCCCACTCATTTAGAAGAATGTTCTAAAGCAGGTCAAATATATTAAATAACCTTTCAATCTAGAAGAGTATACAGTGTATTTAAACACAAAGATTTTCAGTTTTGTATTTTTTTCCCCAGTGAGTAGGTTTTGGTTCTTTTGACTATTTTTATTGATTTTTTAATAAGGGTGAAAGAAAAGGAAATAAAAAACAAATCACTAGATTTTTTTTTTCCTAGTTAAAATATATCTCTGTGTCCTTTAAAGACAGAAGGGATGGATTGAGGGAAGAATCAGTTACCCCAAATCTCATCACTATCATTTAATATTTTCACTATAACATCAAGGGTGATCTCAGTTATGAGTCAGTAAGGAACTTCATAAATGATTTCTGTGAATATGTTTGAATCATAATTATTAATATATTCTTTTGCATAAAAAAAAAATTTCTATGAAGAGAAGTTGTAATCTCAGCAGAAGGACTTAGGATTCCTTGCAGTACGTTACTAATGTGATTGTGGTTACTTAAGCCCCAGTTTCTATCTAAGAAGTTGTATTTACTGCCTGAATAAGGTAGAAGTTGATTTTATCTAAGCACACCTAAGCAGCAAAATTTCTAAAAGTTAGACAAAGTTAGGGAAAATAATGAGATCACGAGAGGGTGGTCAAACACTGGAACAGGCTTCCTAGAGAGGTGGTCGATGCCCCAAGCCTGTCAGTGTTTAAGAGGCATTTGGACAATGCCCTTAATAACATGCTTTAACTTGGTCAGCCCTGAATTGGTCATTGTAGGTCCCTTCCAACTGAAATAGTCTATTCTATTCTATTCTATTCTATTCTATTCTATTCTATTCTATTCTATTCTATTCTATTCTATTCTATTCCAAACATCCTGTTATGCTCTCTTAGAAGACCTCCCTTGCTGATAGGGTTTCTGTCTGAATGGGACAGACAGACCAGAAGGTTCGGGTAGGGAGGTTGCTGATGCCTCAAAAATTCCATTGTCTTCTATGAAGGCAAACTCACATTGTAGGGCTTACACAAGAATTGGATACCTGTTTGGGAGGTGAAGCATCTCATGGTTACTTTACTTAATCAGTATCCAGTCATGCCTCAATCATGCACGGTAGTGTGATAGGAAGCCAATCTCAGAAATGCGATCTGTCAGTTATTGAAGATGGTTTTCTTTTTCTCTAAACCTGATCTTATCATCTTTGTAACTATACTGTGTATATGTGGGTTGCGTAAATAAGCTTTGTTTTATTGTTAATTTACCCTGAGCCTCTGTGAGGACTGGACCCAAGAGTAACTAGAATGTGTTAAAGCACTCCATTCCAATATATTACTCAACAACCTGGTACAATTTTCCAAAGAAATCTAAATAATATTAGGGTGAAAGAAATGGTTCTGGTCCCTAGCATTAGGCAAATAATACCTTTTATGAAGGGCGATAGTAGGAAGATCACTTAGACTTTCTGGGTACCCTGGCTTTTGTTATAACAAATGGAGAAGTCAGTAAGACTATAAAATGCCTTATAAGACCTTTTAAAATCTATTATGATGAAGTAAATCTCAGAAGACAATGAGTAAACCTATCTTATACAAATCAGTACACATCTTACAAAGCTGTTGAAATGATTCTTCTGTCACTTCATCATTTCCATACCACCAAAGATTGAACAGCCACCAAGTCTTAAAGCTTATTCACATAAATCAGCAAAGTAATATAAGCATTAGTTCATAGTGGACTGCTGTCTTTTTACTCTTTATGCTGCTTTTTGCACTTGCTGTTACATAGAAGTCAACTGTGTGTTTACATAGATAGACAAGTATTTAAGTCTCATATGCCAGTTACATGGCAGATTATTATCCATCAGTTAACAATGACAAACTCATGAGTCTCTTAAATAAACTTATCCCAAATAAGAGTGAAGAAGCCTTGATCTCCTGTGGTCACGTAGTGTGTGCTGTACGTGCTAGATACTTCCCATGACAGAAAACCTTAACTGGAAGTTTCAATCCTTTTAGGTCACACTATACATTTACTTATAATACTCCATGCGTAGTGCCAGAATGTTAGTGTCATAGCTGTGTGAAGGAAAGTCCTATCTTCATCTTCTCTAAAATTACTTTGGTATTGCTTAAGTATGTATTTAGCTGGTTGTATTATTATGGTACTTGGGTATCATGTCCATGGAGAAGGCTGAGGTACGCTATCTGTAATTTGACGGGTCTATGATGAGGTCTCAGGTGATGGATGTCACACAAACAGAATATGAAAAAAAAATCCAACATCCCAGAAAATGGCCAGATAAAACAAAGAGGAAAGATGAGATGTCTATCAGCATGAAAAGTAATAGACTAATCTCATAAGTGATCTGCCAACAATATTTGAAACTAAGTTCAGATATCTTGGGTCTAATTTTAGTAAAGAAGAAAGATCTGTGACTTAACAGGGAATTCTCCAATGTCCTCCTGAGAGTCAGCAACATATGTGCCTCTTTCGACACTAAAACTTGATAGCTAGAATAACTAACTCAAGAACCAGATTAACTTTGGAAGAAATATGTATGTAATGCAAGGAGAACAGTTCTGGTTTTTGCTTCCTTAAAATGTGGAAAACACACACTGCATATTTAATTTATTTAGGAAACAGTTTGCTTTAAGCCAAAATACAGACTGTGCTTTGCCTTACAAAGTTTGAGTTCTACCAAGGTTTTTATACATGCTTAGCTCTAGGCAACTTTCCCAAAGTTGGAGTAATGTTTTTTCTTACTACTAATAAAAATACTTTGGATTTGAGTTTCTTGCAACCAAGCTTATAACAATAACCGGTTCAGAGTAGAGAATAGGCCAAAACCATTCAGACTGAAGCACGGAACTCAGAACCAATCATATGGAAAACAATCAGATTTCCTTTATATAATCTTATTAACATAATTATGATTGGCTTTTCAACAAAATCTTTAACTTCTCTGGATGCTTTTTGCTAGTTGACATCACATAAATCTTTCGGTTCTAGTATCTTTATACCTAGTTTTCATACTTAAACTTCTTCTGTGTATCCTGCCTATGGTTGCATTGTTATTGCTATTTATTTCTTACATTGCTGGAGCATGCAGCATTCTCAGTCAAGATCAGAGTTGTGTTATACCAAGTGCAGTTGGAAAATATATACCAATAGACTGTCTTCTGTCCTAAGAACCTAAGTCAAATCCCATTAAAGTCACCTGGAGTCTTCCTATTAACTCACCTTGAGACTTCCTATTAGCTCACTTGATTTTGGATTTGGCCTTAAAAAAATAATTTGTTGGAACAAAACCCCTGTATTAGAGGGTTTGTTTGTTTTTAAAGATGAAGAAGGAGGTAAACAATGATAATCCCCAGATCAGCCAGGAGTTGAGGAATTTTGCATGTGGGAAATGCATGTTTAAATCTCTCTCAGATTCATCCCTGGGGCTGTCATTTTGAAAATGAGTTGTAGGCTATTTTTAGCTAATCCTCTTTTATATTTTGTCATGGAGCATGGCTGTTTTTGCAATGTTTCTTTTCTGCATTGGCATAATATATCTCAAAATCAGTATTTTTCAAAAATGAAATTGTTCTTTTTCTGGTCATGTCTGTATAGGGACATTGAGGAAAGGTACAAACCCAAATAAATTCTTTTGGAAAAAATGCATCAGCTAAAAGGCTGGAAAATGCCATCTAAGAAATGTGTTGGAACTTTTATTTCTATGAAAGAGACTGGAAAAGGAGGATTTAACAATAACCAAGGTGGGTGCTAGCTAGGTACCACATACAACACTGAATATCTGGCTAAAAAGAAAAGGATACAATAATGTGCATGTAGCCTTGTTTGCTGGGCCAAGACAACACAATACAGAAAGGAAGAAAGGAAATCTTTCACTTCATGAATGAAGCTCCAATAATTTGGTACAGTCCCCTTTGCTGTCTTCTCATTAGAAATACACATATCCCACTATTACGGCTTTGGTTGTTCAGCCACCTTACATTCATACAAGATATTAGGAGGCACAGCTTCATGTCTATGTAATTGGCAAGTACCTTCACTTGCTTTTGTGTTAAGTTGCTCTCCTTAACTGAGTACTTTAAAAAGTTTTTGAAGAGAGAAGCCTTTTCTAGAATATTCAGAAAGATATTTCTCAAGGGTGACTGTATACATTACGGAATGACCTACAGAAATAGAAAACAGGAAGATCCATCAGTAATTTGTGAGAGTATGGCAAAAGGGTTTAAAACAAAGAACACAGAAACTGCTTTAATAAAAGTGCTGAAATAGTGCATTTTTAAACACAGTGTACAATATATTTCTGTTTTTCTGAGCCAAGTATTTTCAACTTTATAATGAAAATCGTGTTTCATTCAACCATTCTTCTGTGATTAAAATCTGTAAAGCTACTTAGTTTTCAATATTGGAACAACCTATAATGGAGAAATCTTTCCTTACTGATACTGCAATTCCCCCGCCTCGCCCCACCTCCCTAGGTCAATTTTTACAGTTAAAGACTATCTAAAAAATCTTTAACTGTTCTTACATTTGCTTAATAAGTAAACTATACACTTACATTTATGACATAAAAGGAACAGTGCCTTGTCTTTTGGATAGTCTTCAGAGCTTTGTAGAGTGCCTGAAGTTCTCATTGCACTAGGAGTGGATTTTTCTTACAATGAACCTTAATAAAAACTAAGTGATAAATGTCTACAAAAATAAATTTGGCTGTTACGCATATGCCTAGAAACATAATTCCAGAACATCTTCTAATATTTAGGATACAGTACTTCTTCAACAGTTGAAATGTCTGTGGCTGTTGTAAAACAGGAGAGCTGATGTACCAGAATTTGTGTGCTGTGTACTGGATTGATTGGAAAAACAACGCTAACAGAATATTCTGCTAGTTCCCTATGTATTTTGCTAGGAATATAACAAATAACATAATAACATGGAAATATCAAGAACTCTGGGTACATTATGGTGCATTATGGTAGGCATGGCTGGCAAAACCACTATGAAAGCACTTAAGTTATCTGAAGGCGAGTGTGGAAAGACAACAGGTACTACACTGCCATTCTTTTGGTTCAAAGGAGACAATCTATGAAAACACAGCAGGGACACAGTATTACAAATAAGCTGATATTTAACCTATTTGTGATGCTGTCATCAGAGATGGTTATTAATTAACTATCCCTTATCTCCACATAAGGATATTTGGAGGATAGGCCTGCCCTTCCCTGTTTTTAATTTCAGACTGTAGGTCTGATCTTGACACAGAACTGTAATTCCAACTAAGAGTAATTCTAGCATAGCTTTGTAGGGACCGTGTTTCCATATTTATTTTGTTTCAGTTTATATTTTTTTTTCCTACTGGAAGAGTCCCACTGCTAGCAATTACTCACAGTCAGCCAGGAGGTCAAGACCCTCTTGAGAAAATATGAGAAAATATTCTTGAGAATACATGAGAAAAACCTATCAACTACCCTTTGACCTGTTTGTTTAACCCCCTTTAAGCCAGACTTCTACTATCACATTCTCTTATTACATGTGATCATCTTATGTGTGATTCTTATCACACATCTTATGCTTTGAAGAGGCAAAATGATATTTGAAGTGTGATGTTTCTTTACAGATCTACTCTCAGTGGTGTTTTGCCAGATATTTATTCATAGTTCAAGCTGTGATTGGATGAGGAAGAGACCAGTCACTGGCATAAGTGACACAGGAGCAGCAAAGAGCCTAAAGTAAAAACTGAAATCAACATGTGTTGATTTCATACATCTTTAGTCTGTATGGACTATACTTTGACCTAAATGTGAGAATACACATTTTTGTTTTTTTTTTCAGGTCAATGTGCAATAGAGCAAAGGATCTTCTTAATCTTACTTAATATTTTTCCTTGTTGGTCTCTGTGTCTACTGTTTTGAGTTGGAGCGTAGTAATACATATAACAGTAAAGAGACAGATATTCTAGGTACCAATGCTCAGAGAAAACCCCTTAGATTAGAGTCAGACAATATTCACTGACATCTTCAGGATCAGTTGTTTTGAACATTGCCCTATGCTTTACTTCCACTGGCTTGCCAATTTTACTGACTATGTTGTCAAGTCCCACCTACAAGAAGGGGAGAGTGACTAAGGTCCGCAAATCCCCCTTGGTGTGGATTAAGGTGAAATAACACTCAAGGTTCATACATGAACATCAGCTTTAATGGAATGAACACTCTATAAGCATCAACCCTCTGTGTATTAATATGTCACATAAGCTAAGTGGCTTTATGAGAAGTTGAGGTAGGCCTTGTGTTACTTAGCAGCATCAAGAGCAAAGAACAAGAAGGAGGAGCAGAGAGAGAGGGGGGGAGAGAGAGAGAGAGCTGGGAAGCAAGAGAGAGAGAGATCACCAATCCTGGATCCAGCGTCAGACCTGCCAACGGGGGGTATCAGTGTGGAAAGCGCCCCAAGGAGACACGTGTGTGCCCCTAATTATTGCCCCCAGTCCAAGGTTTCTAGAATCTTCTCTCACGCCGGTTTCAGGAGTGGTTGAGACATTAGTCAGTCAAGGAGAGTGACACTGGGCCCCTCCCCGTGGTTGGCTTCTGGAGCTTTCTCTCGGGGCATTGTCTGTGCTCACAGCACAGTCACTTGGGCCTCGTCCCTTACACTATGTACTACAAGAAGTGGGCACAGACTTCTTCAAACCCAGATTTTGTTACAATTAGGTTACAGATTTTTTTATGACTGATAATAGTAATTCTTATTAGAAGTGTCATAGACCATGAACATTATCAAAATGAAGAGTCGTTTTCTCCCAGCTAGACTCATTTTATTCTGAAAGATTAGAAGCACAGGGAATTCGACATAGTTCTTGTTTGTACCCTTTATTTCCTGAAAAGAAATATGGGAAAATACTTTTCCAGAAAAACACTTTCATTAGGTTTGTATTAGTCAATCATTTTTATTACGCTCAAGATGTTTGTAAGGACAAAAAGGGAACACACTTTATGTGAGGAGCCAATAATCTGTCATACAGTAATTAATGTTCTAACAGTCCAACAAAAATACAACAAACGATTATTATTTGTCAAGTTACAGTAATACCTACACTTACAGTCCAAATGATCTAATTCATAGAATCATAGAATCATAGAATCATTGAGGTTGGAAAAGACCTCTAAGATCATCGAGTCCAACCGTCAACCCAACACCACCATGCCCACTAAACCATGTCCCTAAGCGCCTCATCTACACGTCTTTTAAATACTTCCAGGGATGAGGACTCCACCACTTCCCTGGGCAGCCTCTTCCAATGTTTCACCACTCTTTCAGTAACAAAATTTTTCCTCACGTCCAATCTAAACCTCCCCTGGCGCAACTTGAGGCCATTTCTTCTCGTCTTATCGCTAGTTTCTTGGGAGAAGAGACCGACACCCACCTCGCTACAACCTCCTTTCAGGTAGTTGTAGAGAGCGATGAGGTCTCCCCTCAGCCTCCTCTTCTCCAGGCTAAACAACGCCAGTTCCCTCAGCCACTCCTCATAAGACTTGTTCTCCAGACCCCTCACCAGCCTCGTTGCCCTTCTCTGGACACGCTCCAGCACCTCAATGTCCTTCTTGTAGTGAGGGGCCCAAAACTGAACACAGCATTCGAGGTGCGGCCTCACCAGGGCCGAGTACAGGGGCACGATCACTTCCCTACTCCTGCTGGCCACACTAGTTCTGATACAGGCCAGGATGCCATTGGCCTTCTTGGCCGCCTGGGCACACTGCCGGCTCATGTTCAGCCGGCTGTCAACCAGCACCCCCAGGTCCTTTTCCGACAGGCAGCTTTCCAGCCACTCTTCCCCAAGCCTGTAGCGCTGCATGGGGTTGTTGTGGCCCAAGTGCAGGACCCGGCACTTGGCCTTGTTGAACCTCATCCAGTTGGCCTGGGCCCATCGATCCAGCCTGTGCAGGTCCCTCTGCAGAGCCTTCCTACCCTCGAGCAGATCAACGCTCCCGCCCAGCTTGGTGTCGTCTGCAAACTTACTGAGGGTGCACTCGATCCCCTCGTCCCGATCATTGATAAAGATATTGAACAAGACCGGCCCCAAAACTGAGCCCTGGGGAACACCCCTCGTGACCGGCCGCCAACTGGATTGAACTCCATTCACCACAACTCTCTGGGCCCAGCCGTCCATCCAGTTTTTGACCCAGCGCAGAGTCCACCTGTCTAAGCCGTGAGCCTCCAGCTTCTCTAAGAGAATGCTGTGGGAGACAGTGTCAAAGGCTTTACTGAAGTCCAGGTGGACCAGACTGGTTATTACAGTCTATTATTACAGCTATTACTACAGCTATTATTACAGATAACTTGTTAATAACAGTAAAAAGTGCTATACATGAAATTCTGAGTATCTACCCCTTTTCTCTAGTGTAATGCTCAACCTTTCAATGTCTCTCTGGGTCCTACAGCCAACAAAACCTTTTGCAGAAGGATGGGAGGATTTGGGAGTTGCAATATGTCATTGGCATATTGATTGAGGTCTTCACCAGGGAGGGTATGATGCTCATGGTGGGGCTTTCTTCTTTCTCAGTCTTGGATTCATGAGGATAGTCTGCTTCCTTGTTTTGTCTTGACTGGTTTTAATTTCCAGATTATATCTGTTTTACTGTTATTATTATTATTCTTAAAACTAGTTTCATCTGATTCACAAAGATGCACTCCTGAAGTGACCAGTGTGATTTTCTGCCTAAACCTGATTTCTTCTACACTACATTTTCTTTCTAGGATCATAGATCACTCTAAACAGAATAACTACTTGTTATTACTGTCTATTAATTGACAATAGATGTTATAACACAAAACTGCATTAAGTTAAACTAAAGTGAAACAAATGTAGGCAATAATATCTGAGCACTAGGCAATTGTTATCAGAGCTAAAATCAGGTCAAGCCAATACAAGTCTAGACAAGTCCTGAGACTTTGTTATGTCAACACAATACCTGTGGGCTTTTACTAATAATGGCAAAATCCTATTTTCTGTGCTAAATTTCAGTATGGCTAAGAATGTCCTTGAACATGTTCTACTAAGGCATTCTTGCTTGAGAATCACATTGGTGCATAATTTTCCTTGTTATGCTGCATGTCATGAAGAGCATTCATCATGTTGATGCCCGGCGTTGAGTCTGCTGCAGAAGCCCAGAGAGATTTTCTCACACTTATCCCTGTAAAGTTCTGTCCAGTCATTTGATAAGACCATTATAATCTCAGTTTGTAGGCTGCTGATCTGTTGATGAGTCAAGTAATTTGATGATGGGTTGGGTAATATCCTAGTGGCATTTCCTACTGGATTAGCAAGACCAGACATTGCAAAGTTTTGACCTAATTTCTGGTGATCTCTCCTTGTACAGACACTCCAATGGCTTTAAGTCAGCACTTAGCAGAGAAACCTTTCATTCTGCAAGCAAAGTTAACATATATTGATTTCTCAAGAAACTTGCCAAGAAGAGCAGCATGGTGTTATGTTATATATTACTATGATAAAGTTTTCAGCAAACTCACACTTTTCTTGGATTCAGGAGGAGGTTTGCCTCTCTCATTCAAGTCTTCTGTGGAAGAGATAAATGTTTGTTAAGTTAATTCCTGGAAGAATAATATGTTCTTGCTTTTGCAGTCAAAAGAATGATAGAATGATGTCTACAACCTGTAACCCTGTCAGATCCAGGTCAGACAGAGTTGAACTGCTTGCAGTAAGTGCACAGGACTAATCCCTCAGATCATCCAATCAGGTATAGCTTTAAGTAACTGTTTCTAGAGTTGTTTTTTGTAGACAGCAGCATCTGAATTTCTGGCTTTAGTTTCTACATTTCCTTCTCTGTGAATTGTGCAGAACACTGTGAACGTGTTCTCATGATTTCCAGTATGACACGACACTAACTCTTGGTGTTTCTTGTTTAAATAAATGCACCCATAATACTCTGGAAATTGCAGATTGATCACCTTTCAGTCAGGCACCTGAATAAAGTGAAAAGTTAAGCTAATTTTTTTATTTTCTCTATTAATGGCCATGATCTAGATACCTGTATGTAGTTATTTGAATGCAGTGCACTGATTTATGAAACAGAATCCTGGAAGTTCTGGAAAACAAAGGAAAATGTAAACTACTGGTATTTTATTGTGGTTTAACCCGGCAGGCAGCTAAACACCACACAGCCGTTGGCTCACTCCCCGCCCCCCAGCTCAGTGGGATGGGGGAGAGAATAGGGAAAAAAAAAAGTAAAATTCGTGGGTTGAGATAAAGACAGTTTAATAGGACAGAAAAGGAAGGGGAAAAAAATAAATAAATAATAATAATAATGATAAAAGAATATACAAAATAAGTGATGCACAATGCAATTGCTCACCACCAACTGACCAATGCCCAGACAGTTCCCAAGCAGCAGTCACACCTTCCCCGGCCAACTCCCCCCAGTTTATATACTGAGCATGACATCACATGGTATGGAATATCCCTTTGGCCAGTTTGGGTCAGCTGTCCTGCCTGTGCCCCCTCCCGGCTTCTCACTGGCAGGGCATGAGAAGCTGAAAAGTTCTTGACTAGTGTAAGAACTGCTTAGCAACAACTAAAACATCGGTGTGTTATCAACATTGTTCTCATGATAAATCCAAAACACAGCACGGTACCAGCTACTAGGAAGAAAATTAACTCTATCCCAGCTGAAACCAGGACATATTTATATTAAGTAATTACAACTTAGAGTGAATTTCCAGAAACCCGAATGTAACAGAAGAATTTCCAGCAAGCCACCTCTGTGGCAACTGCTTTTCCCAGCATAGACTGAAAGGGGAAACACAGCAGTAATAGAAAAGGAAGCCTTGAGTCTGTGAGGGGAAACAGATAAGGGGTATCAGAATGAGTTAATAATATTTCCCATATCTGCAACATCAAATAAAATACATTTCCTTTTCAGATTTTTCCAAACATCTTAAAATTAGAGGTTTCTTTTGCCTTTTTCAGAATTTGTGTTTCCCAGTTTTAATACAATATGGAGTTTTAATCTGAGTTTTAAAGTAGACCAAATAACTTGCCCAGTTCAGGCTACATGTTTAATAATGTCTATATCTGACCTATAAACAAAATGTCATCTGCTTAAGTCCTTATAACAGACTCAGTAGCTTTTCATTGTTGTTGGTAGTCACTCGTGCCTAAACAAAAATTTCAGACTTTTGCGAGGAAGATGTTTTGCCCCTTTAGCTTGGTACCGATCTGTACCCTATACTATGCCTCAGCTGTGTATTTTGCACTGGTCTTACCTGTCACTGAAGGAGTGGATTGGACACTGCCTCTTTGTGAGACCAGTCTTAGAAATTTAGCCAGCTTTTTTCTGGATGACATAAGTGAACTTTGGTAAGTGTGTGTGCAGGTCCATAAGTGTATGTGTTTGTGTATTTTCACCTGGTGTTTCACTTCTGGGTTAGAAATATGTAACAGTGTATATAAACACTGTTTATATCTACATAGTGCAGTATCTATACAGGATGGGCTTATATCTAGATTTATATTTGTCTATGTAACAGATAAAGATTGGGCAGTATGTTTGAACATTGTGTAATTATGTCAGATGGAGAACATCCCATAAAGTCACTGGTGAGGGAAAGGATTGAATGTTTGCTTTCTTCCTCTTCTACAGTGCTTTTGAGAACCCCACATGTAAAAAACACTCAGTAGAACCCCAAATGCAGGAACCTTCAATGGCAATGCGTATACAGAGATAAAAGTACACTATCAGATGACTGAAAAAGGAAAATTGGAAATAAAATTAGATTAAAATAGTTTTCTGATTTGATACATTTACTGATGGCATTATGTACAGGATAGAATGATATTGCTAATCAAAATACAATCAAATCATGATGAAAGTAAATTTTTTGATATTTTGAAGTTTGGGGTATTTTGTTTCTTTTTTTTGTGTAGGTACTAGCTGTTTTGTTGTTGTACCAAAAAAACCCCCAAACAAACCCCAAAACCCAAAAAACCCAAACAGTTACTTACTTTCATTTACAGAAAATGACATTACTATTGATGAGCAGCTACCACCTTTTTTACCTATGCTGTACAGACTACGCTTAAAAAATACAGCAGAAGAGTAAAATATGAAAGGGCTCCCACAGTTGACCACATTTGAGGATCCAATGTTGTAGATTAAAATCTTTTTGAAAATACATAGCAGTAGCTTCTTTGAAAGAGAACTCTATCTTAAATATTACAAAAAGCGTAAGTAAAACTTGCACGCGGGCGATAGTTCTCTGTGTCTGCCCACCAGTTTTACATACAGCAGACAAAATAGGTGCTAATGTGCATAAATGCTATTTCTGAAGCATTACAAAGGACAATACAAATGTAATAAAAGTGAAAGTAAGTACCACAGAGAACGATAAAGATTAGTTTTTTAAAAGCAACCATTAAGTTAGCAGAAAGAAAAGGGCAGCAGATGAATCTTAGGAAAGAAAGAAATAGATCCCTTGTGTTTACTTATAAAATACATAGAGATTCAGATATGATGATGATAACATCAGAAAGAAAGATGGATGCAATAGCAATTTAGTCCATCTTGGTTTTAATGACATCTTCTGCCAAACTTGGTAGTGGAATTAATTGTTTCAAGCTGGGCTTTTGATTAAGATTTATTCTTATCCAACATGAAGAATAGGAAATTCACCTTAGAGATCATATTTTCTGGGCAAGAAATTCAGGAATTTTAGACAGCGAGAAATTTAAAGGGTTGATTGCCCTACTGAGCAACAAATTTTATGCAATGCACCTGAAAAAGATTTTGTTTTAGTTAAGGTGAATGATGAATGATTTTTTCTTTGCCAAAGTCTAGCTATTTGTTCTAGTCTGGCACAAAGACATTCCCAATTTAACAGCTTCCCTGTTACTTCCCTCTACAGTACTATGCAGGCCCTGTGCATTTGCTACATATCCTACTGACAATATGATTCATATATGTGTAACACTGGCAATTAAAAGTGTGGTTTCCACTGGCACCCCAGGGAATAGTATGTGAATTCATGGTGATATTCCCAGAGTCAAAGAAATTCTCCTGTTAAAGGTGATTTAAATTGTTTTCATTATTTGTCAAACATCGGCAACCCCCCAGCCAATTCAAAAGCCAGTTCAATTAGTTTCCTTCCACTTATAATCTTCCAAAAATCATAATGTAGCTAAAAGCCCTATTCATCAGGCAGATCAGTTGCAGTTGAGCTACTAAATATCTGTGGGCCATAAAACCATCTTTCTGAGCAGAGCTACTGCGTAATAAGTGTGTGAGTTATTTTAAACAAAAATGCGACAGAATGGCTGTTTCAAATGATAGATGAGTAGATACTCCTAGGTTTCAGGAATCTCAAAGTAATAATTTTCCTCAGGGAAGAAACTTTTTTTGTAAGGTCATTCTTCAATAACAAAGTAAAAGACTCTACTTTTTTCCTCTTTCTTTTTTTTTCAGGTTTGGTGGGGTTTTTGGTTGGGTTTTTTTTGAGAACTAAAAAAACCCACCTACTTTTGAGCAACACAGTGATATGTACAGATGGAAAAATGCATATAGAAATAGCTTGTAAGTAATATGGGAACATGACAAATAAAAGCATGTGCTCAGAACATCTGTGCCTAGCCAACTGTCTCATATACGGTTAGGTATATGGACATATTTGACAAGAATGTATTATGAATGGGAAAGTAATTAGTAAAAGGGTTATTTTTCCTTCAAAACTTCACCTTTGCAGTGCTGTTGAAGCTGACTTCAAATAGGGAAACAATCTAAAAGGTATAAATATAATAAAGCATGATGAGCCATGTAATGTGCCACTCAATTTTATTGCCCAAGGGAGATCATGCATGAAATACTTATGGCCTTGCCTGATCTGTTGCTCATAATTTATATGATTTACTCTAATTTATTTTACTATGTATATGTCTCGCAATCTTCTATTGCACCTTTTTTCCTGTTTCTTGCCCTTTACCGCCTGTCTTTCAAAGGCTTATGAGAATTAACTGCCAACCATTTTTTGATAAAGTGGTGTGGCTTGCTATTGTTAACAATCATTACTTTCTTTATTTTAGGCATTAAAAGCTGTGACCAGGTAAGAAAGTCAGGGATTAAATCCCTTAAAAATTAATGTGAATAACTAGAAAAAAAAACATTTCCAATTTTCCATTGAGCCCCATTCAAAGACAGTCACTACAACTTCCTTGAAATCTTAGTTATGCAAATTAATGGAGTTTTTGAAAAAAATAAAATAAAATAAAAAGAAATTGGCATTGCATTGCTAGCAAAGCCAAAGACTAGCCAAAGGCTAGCATTCAAAAAAAGTTTTACTTAAACCTTTTCTAAGCTGAGAATCATTTTTCTTAAGTGTAAGACCAAACTTTGAGGACACTTAAATTAGTCAGACTAGAAAAGTTCATACTTGTTAAGACATCACACATTGAGAGGTTTTATGTACAAGTGATGAAATGCAACTCAGTTTAAAAGCAAAATAGAACTATATTGATAAGAAAAGTCTTCATGTGTAGATTTGCATAAATTATATATTTGCCTGAGTTATTAGAAGATCTTCATAATCAAGGATAGGTTATGTGGTGCTGTAAACACTGAAGTCTGGGTGAGTAACATTTTTTTAAAGAAATTGTTGCCTGGTGGGATAACAGAACCTAATCAGGGATCAAGACAACTAAGTGTCAAGGGCTGCACAAAATCATGTCATGCAGTGATCACTACAGCTCCTGTAAGCTTATTTTGTTAGGTCTTGAATCAGCAAAAATTGAAAAAGTGAGTGACTTTTAATACCTGAGCAATTTTATTGAATTCAGTGACACAATTTATATTAGAAAAATTAAGATTGATTGTAAATATTCACAAGATGAAGCTCATGTTTACACAAGATGTAGCAGACTAGATTAAAAAAAAACCTTAGCAGGACAAATTGCAATAAATCCAATATAAATTATCAATAATTTCAGTCCAAAACAGTGGTTAATATGGATCAGAGAATGGTGGACAATAATTTGAAATTAAATGCTCCGCTTTAATGCAGAAAGTGACACATTCAAAAATAGATTATACCTCACATTGGGTATAGGGGAGGAACCGTTTGAAAAATATACTTTTTTCAGGGTTGCAAAGGATGAAAGGCAAAGTGGAAATCAGCTAAAGTTGCCAAATGTTTTTTGACTTATACCTCACTATTTTCAAATCTAGGATAATGAATAAGTTTGATTAAGCTAGTTATTAACAAGATCAATGATCAAGCAAGATATTTGTCATTTCAATGAGTGACGTGATTTAAGTTTGCACAAGATTCAAACTGACAAAATGTTGTACTTTCATTATGAAAACTTCTTATTATAGATTTTCATTCACATTATATATGCTAATAAAAAAGAACATGATTCTGTATAAAGGAGGTGTCTTTTATATAGACAAAAATACCCTTATAATAGTTTTATTTTTATGATCTTGCAATGGCAAGTTGCTACACAAGAAATGACAATACCTCTTACCAGGCATCAGAATAAGAATACCCACATTTGACATTATTTTCTGATCTGGTATACCAAGTTGTGGTTCTGATTGAGAAGAATGAGCCATTTTTGTGAAATACCTCTTGACCTCAGTTAATCATTCACATTGGCTGGCTGTACAATGTTTCATAATTTACAGACTGTGTAGAAAAAAAGGTGCTTGTTTCATTTCTCTAGGTGCATAATGGATGAGAACTGAAATGATTCAGGTGAATGGACACTAGAGGGATACTATTCTGCTGTAATATATTACAGCTACCCTGCAAGTAATAGAACAGGAACAATGTGCCATTGCCCAAAGTTGAAATTTAAGCTTTAGTAAATTTCATCAAGTATATCAAGTGCTTCCTATAAAATCAGACATGAGGTAGTTATCTTCTATCAACCAACATAAATCAGACTGGAAGTGCAGCTTCGTGCCTTTTGAATGATGTTTTGGTTCGCAGCATCCCACCACACCTTGATTCTTAAAAGGCACTATCTACTTAATCTGTTATTAAAAATATAAAACCCACGACCAACAATAACTTCAAAGCTTTCTGCACCATCTAACTCATAATATCCTTGGCTGCTGAAGGAAAAATATTTTCAGAATATAGCTGGACTGTCTCTACATTGCTTTAATGTTTGTTACTTTCTAAGGTGAGACTGGCACAAATTATGAAAGATAAATTACTTTCTTTCTTTATTCACAAGTTTGAATATTAATTTCCATTTTTTATTCTTGCAGAGTTCAGTATTTCTATCCTTCAGTGGAATTATTCCATGTTAAAATAAGGTAAGCCAGTGAAAGAAGAGCTGGAGACAGATGAGGATACCCTCACTCACACTGAATATTGCATTCTTTGAACAGCCTCTGCGTTTTCACTGTGATTACTGGATTAAGATTCTACTGCACCAGGCTACAACTGTCAAATTCTGCCCTGCAGACATCAAGTGCAAAACTATTATTCTGAATATCTAAATTATAGGAGAAGTCAGACAGAACAATGTCTTTTTCTTTGAAGTACTTCATGCTTTTAATGTGTTTATGACTTTCAGATCCCTTTCGTATTCATCTGCCCACCCGAGGACCCTCTGTTTTGCCTGTCAGCTATGCAAGTTTTAATTGAGTATTAGTTTTCCTGCCCTGCTGGTACCTCTTTTTGCTTTTTATGCTGTTCCATACTTGCGTATTTGTGTTCAAAGGAACTTCTCCTCAAAAGCTAGCATCTCACAACCTGAGCTTCCAGCTCCATTTAGTATTTACTGTGCTGGCAATAATAAGCCTAGCTGTGAGGTTGACAATGAGTTAAAAATACTGCTTTATGCTACATGGACTGCCATTTCCTGACTTGCCCGTATCATACCAACTCTGAACTGGATCATCCAGATGCTCCTGTAATACAGGTAACAGGCTGTCCTAGAGCTACTTGATAGCAATATGAACACAGATCCCAGACAAGAGACTTTGCAGAAATGGGCTGAGCCCTAAGGATTTATAATGGATCCATACTATTTCCTCCCTTCATAAATGAACTAAGCAGTTCACATAGAAAGTCATCACTCTGTCAATTCAGGGCAAATTAAAGTGGAATGTAATCATGGGAGGCAACAAATCCAAATGACAGAAGGAATTAGGAGGAGTCAGAAAATTGAGAATGGTTTAGTTACATCAGAATTGATTAAAAGGATTTGGGGAAATAATATGAGAAAACTGAATAAAGAAAAGCAACATTGTGATGACCTATTTCTACACTTGTGTCCATAGTTGAGAGATTGCATTGGATACATTAGCAAAAGTAATTTTTATAATTTTTGTAATTTTTTATATTTTTATAATTTGTTATAATCAGGGAACATCACAGTTTTTTTACACCATCTTTGTTAAGCACTAGCTACAGGGCTAAATTTGCATTTGAACTCAGTAGTGAAAAAAGGACATTGACTAGAGAAGATCTAAAAGATGACAAAAATCCTCAAAAGGTTACAGAATGTACTCTACAGGGAAAGAGAGAGGATGAAAATTATGACTTTTGGAGGTAAGCCAAATAATAAGTGATATAGTGTAATAATAACAAACCCACCCAGGGTGAGTAAGAAAGAGGAGACAAGAATTGGGTAAAGTAGCATAGAGGGAAAAGGAAAAAGAATAGAGGCAGTAAGGTGATTCTAAAGAAAGCAGGGGATGACCTGACTCAGAAAAGAAGATTTAAAAGAAAAAAAAGAAAAAGAAGGTAGGATATAGAAGCTACAATTTAGTTCCAGCAAAATTGCTGAATCACAATCACTAGCTGAATTCAATGGTAATGTAACATTGTGTATGAGGAAAGAATGTGCATAAATTAAGGTTTGGACAAACTGATGAAACCATAGCATTGGAAGGACTAGAATCTACAAAATATTGGATGCAAATATCATGTTTGTTATCATCCACCAGAGATTTCTCTCTGTGTCTGGGATGAAAAACAAGATAAAAGGGCTGTGGCTTAATTAGGGCATGAATTTATTAGTTCAGCTCTTGTGGGAACTCTCTGGCAATAAATTGTACAGTGCATATCAAGACACCTTCCTTATTTTTTTCACAGATTAAAGGTATATCACCAGCCATCCTTTCTCCCTTATTCCTGACTCCTATTCATATTTCTTTTACTCATACCCAACTGCCTGCCCCTTTTACAGAAGTGTTAAAAGGCATAGGAAGGGGAATCCACTCTTGTTACTCCAGACAGCATAATTAAACTTGTTTCTCAGCTCTGGGGTATCCCTTCATCTCCATCCATTTCCAACTCTGATTAATCACACATTAGAGCATCTGTAGAACTGACAAATGCCTTGGACTCTTGCTTCAAATAAGACCTTCAGATAAGATCTAGTGCCTGGTACCTCCTCCCATTTCAAATTAACTTTTCAGATACCTTAACAATTTCCTTCCAAATTCAATCATCCTCATCCCTGAATAACCAATGTATTGAACATGATATTTTTGGTGGATGTCCATTAATCCTCCTGCTCCTAATAACTGACATGCTATCTGGCCTTGTCAACCCTGGAGATAACTTGCCGTATCCTTTCTGAAAAATGTAGCCTCAGGGAACAACTGGCACTAAGAAAAATGTCCCTGACCTGTCCTAAATTTTTTTTTTTTTTTTAGTTATACTGATCCTTTTAAAAATCTCAGTAGCCTGTTATACAACCACAATTTCAGGAGTCTGCCTTTAGTAAATGGAACAAGGTTGACTGCAGCTTTCTCTTGCAGAATCTGAGGACAGCTGGAGACATGGGGGAAGTGACCACCTGCCCCATGTAGGGCAGCGCATTGCCCCTCCACATCCAGCCACCAGTCAGCATGACTTGGTTTCTTCCTTTCTTTGTAATGGTCCATCACCCCTTCAGCTCAGGCTGAGAGTGAAAGTGTAGGGCTGTCGTCTTTGGGCCATATGAACACTGCTGTGTGTGCCCACTCAGACATCATATGTTGCTCATGGGGCTGTGAAAAAACAGGGGAGAAGAAGTCTTTAACCTCCATATATGAAAGAATCAATCTCTGTGTCAGAAGTCACTATATATTAGGGTACTGTTCACAAAACTATGAAGGTAGAGATACCAATTTGGATTTCCTGCTGTGCTACTGTTATAATCAAATCTTGAATAAACAAAACCTCCTGTTTTTGTAGGTGAACAATAATAACAGACAGTGCTTGACATGAAGTGAAATCTTTTTTAAGATGTGCTTCCCCCTTAAATTAATGAAAAAACCCTACATTTTCACATGTCCTTCATTATCCTTCTAAAGTCTTCAAATGGCAGCAGATCTGAAATAATTAACCATGTTCACAGAACACATCTTCAGTTTCAAATCAATCATAAACAGGAAAAATGTGACTTCTGCTTACTTTACAGATTTGGGCAGACTTTTAAAAGGAGATTTGGAGTCTCTCTTTCTTTTGAGCTTTCTATGTACATGTGCTACAGTTAGAATTGTTTCTATGCACAGCATATTAGAGAAAGAAAGCCTAGATGACTAACATTTCATTTTTAGATGATTTAACTATTTTTTACTATTAGATGTGGACTGTGGCAAGGCTATGCAATTTTTTTTTTTTTTTTAATAAATGGCACTTATATTGGATCTCATAAATGTATCCTTGAGATCTAATGCGTTACCAGTTTATTACTTTTTAAGTAAGATTTAATTTGCTCTTAACATAAGACCTTTCCCCTGCTTCTTTTTTGTAGACATACAAGGTCCAGTTGTTATCAGCTCAGTGTTCATATTAAAAATGGGTTGCCTGTTCTTCACCTCTCTAGGAAATCTCAGAGAAAAGGTGGATGTTGATGAGAACATTATTTTGCTTGTTTAGAAATTGCCGACTTTAATGAAAATAACTCAAGCTAATGTCCTCAAGCTAATGTCCTACAGTCACTGCTTCAATTTAAGTGTCCCCTCTCTGTTGAGGTGTAGAGGTCTCTCTTCTAGATCCATCTGCTGCTGGTACAGAGAGACCAACACTCTACAGAAATTCCATTTTTAGTAATGACTATATATTTCACTATTTATTAGAGTTTCCCTTGTTATTTTTTACCTGATTAAATTGATTAGATATCTGCTCTCAGGATCCCAACTCAATATTGCAGAACAGACTCCCATAATTCTCAATTATTTTAATGTTTTTCAGGCATCAGTAGTTAAATTAACTTCCAATGCCTCAGTGTTCCCATCCATAAGAAATTGTGTAATTCTACCTGGCAGAGGATAGCACTTCTTCCATAATGGCTGAAGCTACTGGCATCAGCACCAATCTCTATTACCTGTAAAAGCTTTGTCTTCCTCTTGGATAACTTCTGCTTTCTTTTGTTTTATTTTCCTCTTCTGTCTGGTCTGTGCAGCACTATTGTCTTGCTCAGATACCTTTGATTGAATAACTTACCTTGTACATGAAAGGAGAGGTTACTTGTTTGTTCTTCGATGATTTTTTTTTGCCGACAGTGATCCATGCCAAAGCATTTCTTTAAGTTTTTTTTTTTTTATTGTTTGTTTTTTCTGTCTTTTAGATTTTCATTATTTTGGTTTTTATTATGCTTTTCTTTGCCACATGCTAAATTACTGGTCTCATTTTTTCCCAAACACTGTCATTTCTTCTCTGCTTAAAGTGTCCATAACTTCACCCAGATGGATTTTTTTTTTTAATAAATTTTCAATACAATTTAAGTAAGTTAAAAAGTAGTTCTTCAGGTTGTCTCAATCTCTACCTGTCATAGATATATTCTACAGACAGTAAAGTGGCTCAGATCTTCTGTGGCCTCCAAACAGACTTCTGTAAAACTGATCTGTGCGCTTGCCTTGAGTGTTTGAAAAGTATTTACCTTAAGGCAGAAATATGGCCCTGTGCCTGGTGTGTGACCTTTCATCTATAGCTGGTGAAAGTGTGGGAAAATATTCTTTAAAGAAAAGACTATCATGCTGAGTTTTTTTCCTGTATGTTCTCAGGCAACAGCACAGAGGAGCCCTTTCATTCAGGATAGACTGGGGCCAAAGAATCATCTAGAGATCTCTTGTGAGACCTGCAAAGAATTTTAAAGAGTTATTAGGTAGGACTGTTATGAGGGCTTATGCCTCACAGCAAACACTTCAACCAGCATCCAAAGTGCATCAACTTTAAATAGCTTTTAGAAAGTCAGTGGAGTTTAGGATATAGGGAAGCTCCTTTGAACCTCTTCTCTTAGACTGGCATAAGACAGTTCTTTGACATGCTGTAGCCATAAAATTTAAGGTTTTACTACAGAGACACAGAAGAAAGTGAAGTCTCAGTTATCCTGTTTGTTGGTGAAGGTATTAGAATATTTCCAGTCTGCTTTTCAGGGTTTAGCATTCAAGATTTTTTTTTTTTTTTTGGGGGGGGGGGAATAAAAAAGGAAGATTTATTGTTTTGGAAAAGGTGTTAGCACTGTGTAGGTGGTGCTGTTTGACTCACAGCTTGTGTGTCTGTGTCCTTGTGATATTACCTCATCATAGAAACGTTAATGCTGTTGATTTTAAATTACACGGTATGGACACAGCAATGTATCACAGTACTAATGAGTCCAGTAGCACTTGCTGCTTGAAACTAGATTGTAGCAAGTATTGTAACACATCTCTTCCACAGCCATCCTACACTCCGACACATTCTCTGAGCTGCATGGCATGTGGCAGACTGTTTGCTAAGTGCAGATAGAATCATCCTACAGAACTTTACAGTCTGAAGGAAGATTTGATGCAATACTGTCCCTATAAAAATCCATCGATCAAGGTGATCTCTAAATGATTTTTCTACAGTGGTCAAATTAACACAAGTTTTTAAAATTGGAAGACTTCAAAACTTTTTTTGCTCAACACTGATTTTTTTCTTTTTCTTCAAAGCTTCATAATTGTACCAATAATCAATAGCCTAGGACAAACAATAAATTGTTGCTGGTTCACAAAGCCATTCTGGGTGTGAACTCATGAACTACTGCTGGTAGACTGCAGTTATTGGCAGAGTTGACAGTAGTTGTTTGTCCATAAAGTAGTTGTTAGAACCATTACCCATAGAACATCAATTTGTGGAATTTTTAAGTAAATCTGAAAATTATGCATGTTAGTAACGCTTCCATTGCATTGTGATTTAATGAAAGTGAAAGCTGCCTCATTGAAATATATTCTCAAAAACATATTGAGAGGGTTATTTTTTATTTATTATTATTAAGCATGCAGGGGTACTGCATGCTTTCTAGTCCAAAAACTGGTGTTGAAAAAAAATGTCTTATGCCATAAACAGGGCTTTAAGGGAGGAGTGTGTGTGGCGATTCTGTCCATATCACAGATCCTGCAATTAAAATCCTTTTCCCTATGTTTGACTTAAATGACAAAGGAAAGGCCTTCTCAGAAAACACAATTGGAAAGTTAGGGGGAGATTGATCAGGCTGAGACTGATTGGCTGAAACTGAGCCTCTAGAGATTAGTTCTCATTAGGCAAAAGAGAACATTTAAACTACCTTGAAATAAACAGGGTCACATCTAGTCCCAGGAATAAATTAATCTGTAGATTTGTTGACACAGCATACTGTTCCTTCCTGGCACAACGTGTACAAGGGAAAATTAGACAACAAATAATATTTGACTTTGATCTGATTTGCACAAAGCATAATAATGTGCTTTCCCTTCCTTCATTTGTCATATCTGATTTCATCCCAAACTTTCAGCATTTCTCTAGTTCTCCCTACACACTGATTAAACAGACTGAATTAAAAAAGAATGCGGGGACTAGTTGATGAGTTAAAATAAATTATATATATTCATGCCAGCAAAGAAATTAAAAACTTCCAGTTAATGTACAGCTAGAAAAACATGCGTGTCATCAAGTAATAAGTGTAAGTGGATTGAATAAATGTCAAGATGGGCTTAAAGAAATTGAAAAACAAACTATCATCAGAGACAATTGAGTGTGGGAGGTATAGTGTATCTGATATGGAAAGGAAGATTAAAGAATAAAGTTAAGAAGGATAAACAAGGTGATGAGAGAAATGTAAGTTGTAAATATTAGAAAGTACATCAGAGCTCAGATAAATAATGTTATCTCTCCCAATTACATAAGATTCAAAAGAAAGGACGAATGTATTTTAAATATTGAAAAAATAAGTAATCACCCATATGGGTAGACCTTGCCTTGAAAAATAATAATTTGTTTTTTCCCTTAATTTGAAGTTCACAAAGGAATGTGAAGGAAGAGATCCTGGAAGCAGTGCTGGAAGATGTGGCTTTGGTGAAGTAGAAAGAATGTGAAGCAAAAACTGCATCACAAGTTGATTAATAAATTACAATGAATTAGAATTAGTCAAAATTACCATGTCATGTTGGGTTTGTCCTCTGCTAGTGGATGTTGTTAATGGATTTACACAGCGGTGTAAATACAGTCCCATCTCTAAAGCCCATAGCTCATAGCATCCTGACAAAGGCAGAATTGCAATGAAAGGGCTTTTGGTATCCTTCAGACAATTCCTGATCAGGGAAACATGACAATTGCTTTGTGTGTAAGGAACAGATTCAATTATAGGAATAAGATTTCTTTCTTAGGAGTTTACAATAAATAAACAAAAATGCAACATTTCGGTCTAGTCAAACATTTACAGGACTCCTTAGTTTTAGGAGAATACTTACTTCATCTTTATTCTCTTTCTTATTATACCCCAAACCCTGATTTCATAACAAAACCAATCTGCCTTATGGGAGAAGATGGGGACAGTGATATATTTTACCAATTACAGTAGTTATAGTCCTGTTTTTAGTCTGGATTATTCTAAATTGTTCATTATCAAAAGTCTCAACACCTATAAATTCAGAGGTTCTGAATTTCTGTTGCTGGATAAGTGTCATCTCACAGAATTATCTGCAGACACTCCACTTATATCAGCGTGGCCTGGATAAATATTCTGAAAGATGATAAAATGAGTTGAAGCATTTTGTGAGAGCTGTGATAGTGTTGTGAGGTGACCCAAGCAAAACCAAGAAATGATGGGAATGATTGCCTCTACCTGAAAGTCATACTTATAGCTGAAGTGAAAATAAGAATGTGTCCTTGAAAAAATCCAAGATATCTCACTTCAGCTGTATGGGGTAGCTTGGGTCAACAGTGTTATATGGGTGTCTGCTTGTCATAGGAATGCTCAGCAGTTAGAAAATATGAAAATGGATCTGCGAGGTTAAAGGAGGGAGATATGTTTCTAGTACAGAGAAAAAAGTAGTGGGTTGTACAATTTGGGTTTGTAAGTCTCTATGAAGTAGGCCAAGCACTATGTCTGTACAGGCTGCTCTGGTCCATATGCAGTTTATAGACAAAATGAATGTGTGTGATGGGTAGACTGTATGTCTGCCCTATTAGAAAAGAGTAGAAAGTATTTTGTTCTGAACCTTAATAATATACTTCTGAGTCATCAGAAGTTGTTTTGGTGAATATGGCAGTAGGAGAGGACAGAAAAGATCACCATCAGCCTTTCTTTGAAAGGAATTTATTCATTTTTTGGGGCCATTTCATCACTATAGTATTTTTTCTTTCAATTTTATTTTTAATGGAATAATTTCTAAGAGCCAGTGTTAATTGCATCAGATCTTTGTTGGCAGTTGCAAGGGAGATGTGATGTAAACGTAATATGCTGGGATTCCTGCTCATCTCTATTCCCATTCTTTCCAAAAGACTTTGTCACAGTGGATGTTATTACTGTTACTGTTTCAAAATGCCTGGAATTTATAGTAACTTGGTTTGTGAGAGAAGTCATGAGCATCAGCTGTGTCCTAGTATTGAGTGACTTATAATGTGGAAGTCTGCGCAAACAGGAACATGTGAGGTAGGAAAAGCTGTTAATTTCCTTCACCATCCATACCTCTTTTGAACATTTCTGGCTCAGCAGTTAAGCTATTAGAGTTTTTTGACACACAGCTGCAGAAGACTCTTCTTCCTTGCTGCGTGTCATTTGCTGCCCTTTATACAAAGTCCAGACACCATTTTCATGAATGGCCATGCATTTTCCCTTGACTACTGCCTGTTTCTCCAGCACACAAAGTCATGGCACATTAATATATATTATAGACAGCTATCACTGAGTTTTCTGTTGTCTCCATCTCACCAATCTTGGGCATATTAATAAAATATTTTCTCTCCTAGTGCATGGAATCTTACTTACTGAATCACAGGAAAGGTGGGGAAGGATGCAGAAGTTGGGAGTGTCATGATTTCGGGTTATGTGATGATGAAGCACCAAAGCACAAAAATTACAAGGCAAGCCAGTGCACCTGTGTATAGGTCTTGTGAAGCTGGGACACTGGGGTGAAACCAGAGAGAGCATGGATTCTCCTGGGTCTTTTTTGGATGGAAGACACTGTGAAAGGCATAGCTGACTGCACTGCACTACCCTTTGAAGAGACTGTCAGCTTCAAGGAAGGTTATTTCACATGGTCAGGTCTATCATTGTTTAAACTTCCTTAGAGCTTGAACATCAAATTTGCCCACAAGGCACACTAAATGAAAGAGCATGCTTAGCAAGTATGAGCAAAGTCAACCTTTCAAGAGAAAAGGTCTCTCAGAAAAATTCTGTAAAGCTTTTGCTTTATTGTAATAGGGCATCAGCAAAAGATTGGAAGAAATTAAAGATGACCATGAAAATAATGGACATTTATCATGCTGTGGATCATTGTCCCAAAGGGAATGATAGAGTCTCAGCCACTTGGGAAATTCTAAGTCAGAGTGAACAAAACACTTGAAAATCTATTAGTTGAAGCTTAGTTGAAGCAACTGTCAGATGAATGAATTAAAAGAGTCTACAATAATGAGTCTTTTAAGTCCTTTACTTCAAATAATTTTGGTAGAAGAAGCAGAAGAGAGATGTGTTGGGATGGGGAAGTAGGAGGGAGTAATGAGGGAAGAGGAAAGTTAAGTTAAAGCAATTTAAATCCAAATATATAGAAGAAATTTAGATAACTAGGAAGCAGAAAGGTTTCTATAATCTATAAAATGAGAAAGAAAGGTAACATAAGAAAAAAGATAGAAGAAATAAGGGTAGGAAATTAAACTCTATGCATAAGAGGATTTCAAATTAGCAGAGTTAAAGTATGGCAGAATGGAAGAAAGAAATAAAGACCAGATGTATAGAATGATATGAGAAAACACCTATAAAAAAACCATGAAAGAAGGAGTTAGCAAAAAATAATCAGCTGTTAAAAACAAGCCTCTTGGACAAATACAGAGAGAAAATGGAAGTTTTGTATTTTATTGTCACTGACTATAGCAAAGAAATTATTTTGCTCAAATAAGACACAGCAACATAAACTGAGAAATGATGTGTAATACCCTCTGACCTTTACATGCTGAGACAGTCTTAGAAGACAATTTATTACATCTTAACAATAACTAATAAACTAAATTGGGTTTTCACTACCACCAAATTAAAAGCTTATTTTTAGTGTTTATATTTAGTGTCATATCTCCTAACTGGGGTTAGACGAGCTTCATTAGATTTTTTTTCTGATAAATGGGGCTCTGAAGATTAGCACCTATTTCAGGCTATTCTACTTTCCATAAAAGTTTATTATTGCCAGAATTATTTTTAAATCAATTAACCTTTACAGTTGATCTTCATATAAACACATCTTTACTTCCAGCTTTCTTGAAGTTACAGAACTGAGAGCTCCCCTTAGCAATTGAGTATTTTATTCTGTTCTTCTCCCATTCATTGGGAAGGGAAGTAAGAGACACATGCATTTTCCAACACCTGTAGGATAGGACTATTCTGAGGAAACCATATACTAAGGCTCTAGCTTATTAGCAATGGGCTATAGGCAGGAAGAAGTAGCAAATGCATATTACCATTTCTAGATATATCAGTGCTTAAGTACACATTGGAATAACAAAGCAAATAAACAGGAATGCCTTACAGACTTAAATTTAAAAATAATTAAAAAAAAATTATCAGCTTGTCACAGATGTAGAATTCAAAGTGAACGTATCTATCACCAAACATCAAGATGAATGATTTAACACATATAACAACAGAGTAATGATGACATAAATATCCAGTTGAGGGACCTAAATGTGCACTTTCCCAGATCTCAGCCAGAGGTACTGTGCAAGTAGTTTGGAGGGTGGGATTTACTTGCGGCGCTTATAAGAACTCTGGTGAAGCCTAGGACAAGAGAAACTGTTTTAGGTCTAGCAGTTCTGATTTCCAGGGTGCAGCAGAGACCTCCTGCTTCTTTCAGGGCCAGCTTAGTTTTTTTACTGTCAGGGTGACAGATTAATAACAGGTCTTACAGTTTAGCCATGTAAGCTACTGGCCAAACACATTGTGAACTATTTCTTAGGTCACTACCATTTTGCTACTGTGCAAACTGCAAGTAATTCACTTTTCTGTTCATGTCGCTCCACTGACAAATATCATGAGGTGTACTCTCCACTATGGTAGTCTGGGAAGAGGCTTATGTTAAGTTACTAAGATCCTGAAGGACCTTACTCTGCTCAAAGTAAATGCAAAGTTGAGATCTCAAACAGAAACTACAACAAAAATTAAGGATCTGGAACTTGTAGGTAAGAACCTGCTTCTCTGTTTTCTCCTGCCTGTTCCACAATGGGCAAGTGCTGGTTTGGTCCTACACTTCTGCATAAAACAGCAGCATGAGCAGAATTATTTTTCGAGAGTAAGAGCATTGTCTGGCTAATGATGAGATGTTACAAATGTCTATCTTCAACCGTCCACATTCATTATTTCTCATGAAGAGTTTAAAGAAGCTGTGTAATGAGTAGCTAGAGCTTGCTAAACCTAGGATTTCTGAATGCCTGTTGGATTCATATGCATGCTTCTTTATCATGCTTTTCTGCATGTTGGTGTTGCATGGAACAGGAAATGTTTCATTAGGAAATGAAATAGCCGAATAAATGGGGCTTGTCTATACAAGTGCAACATTTAGTGAGTTTGGCCTAATCAATCTTACATTATAGTTTTGACTGGACTTATGCAAGAAATAGATTTCATTGAAATGTAGGGATTTCAAGAGATCTGCTCTTCTGCTCTGAGCTAGATCTAGTGTATTCTAGTGTTTAGAAGAGCAACGAAGCTGGTGAAAGGTCTAGAGCACAAGTCTTATGAGGAGCGGCTGAGGGAACTGGGGTTGTCTAGCCTGGAGAAAAGGACATTCAGGGGAGACCTTATTGTTCCCTACAATTACCTGAAAGGAGGTTGTAGCGAGGTGGGTTACCCAAGTAACTAGCAATAGGACAAGTGGAAATGGCCTCAAGTTGTGCCAGTGGAGGTTTAGATTGGATATTAGGAAAAATTTCTTCCCTGAAAGCATTGTCAAGCATTGGAAGAGGCTGCCCAGGGAAATGGTTGAGTCACCACCCCTGGAGGTATTTAAGAGACGTGTAGATGTGGTGCTTAGGGACATGGTTTGGTGGTGGACTTGGCAGTGCTAGGTTAATGGTTGGACTCGATGATCTTAAAGGTCCTTTTCAACCTAAATGATTCTATGATTCTATGATTCTATCCATACCATCTCTGACAGATGTTTATTAAGTATATTCCTTGACTCCAAAGGCAGAGGGATCATAACATACCTAAGAATCCAGTACCTCCTCCTCGTACATAACTGAAAGATGAAAATGGCAAAGCAAGCTATTGACTGCTCCTGTGTGCAATAGAAAAGATCTGTTTTTCATCCCCCTTAATATTTTTCTCTATTTCTTCCTCCTAACAGAATTTTAAAAGAAAATAGAAAAGAAAGAGGAAAAGAAAAAGAAAAAAAAAGTCAAAACAAAAAATGTCATAGTATTATATGAATGTGATGGAAGTAGAATGGTCCCAGGGAACAATCAACAGTAATTTATGCTTGGCATATTAAGTAAACAGACAACTCTTCCAAATTACAGTACTTGTGAATGTCAGAAAAGGCTAGGAAGACTATTAGAAAAACATTTTAGATTTACTCAGTAATGACATGAGGTTTATTATATGCCAGCTAGGAAGAATATAAATTATCTTATCTCAATACTCTAAATTTTTGGAATACTTAAATTTTGTCATCTTGAAACTGCTGCAATAATTGTATAGCAATGAATATGTTGTTTTGTTAAAAATAGAATATCAGCATATGAACAGAATAAGAAATGCTTGACATTGAAATAGTCCGTGAAATTCAGTCCAACTTTCTTTACTTTTATGGCATTTTAAATTCTTAGACATGAGTGTACATATTTTTCCTGCATGTCTACATGAATACAACATTTGACTCTTCGACAAGACCAGGTTGTAAGTTAGAGGACAATTTTCTGTCTTTTTGTTTGACCCACTGTTCTTGTTTGTAAATATTGTACTACACTTACAAAGCAGTAGGGGCTAGATAAAAAAATTAAGCTAGAGCTGTGGCTGGTCTTTTTTATAGCCTAAACAAATTCCACTAATTTGATTCAGAGAAAGGCAGTCTTCTGTGCTTATAGGTCTAAGACTTCACCTTCATTGTTCAATTTTACTACAGGAATTAAGAAAAGCTGTAGCTTTTAAGTAACTAGGACCAAGACTCTTGAAAGCTTTGTCTATCAATGAATTCTTGAATTGTAATTACTGAAGAATTTTAAGTGAGAATTGAAGTTCTTTGAGACAGCTCGGTCATTTGTTTATAGAAATCTGGCTTGTTCAAAAAAATAGAAGAAAAAATAGATTATACATCAACTGTGTTGGGTTTTCTCATGCATTTTGCACACAGGCACGTTCACTCATGATTTGTACTGGTGATAATACAATCAACAGAATAATAAAGATGTTACAATTTGATCAGTATCTCCAGTTTCATCTCAGTAATACATGTCCTGAGCAACAGCTCAGAGAATGGTCTTAAAAGGTTTGACAGAAGAGAGCCTCCTACCTGGCTGTGTCTGGAAACTGAATCCAGAAAAGGGTCCTCTCACACTTTAGCCTTCTGCTTTAAATCAGCCATGACTGACTGTAGTGTTTTCTCTGTGGAATGCCTCAGTGGTCTGGGTCCTACTGGTTATGGTCAGGAGCAGGCTGTCACTTTCACAGTGCACAGCCAGGCTGTCCTGGTTGTGTGGAGGGAGACTTTTGGAGAGGTCATATTCAACTGTGGCTTCTGCATGGGAAGACTTGCCTGGTCTGGAGCAACTCTCCACATTCCTGTAGGCCAGCTTGGCCTGGGTTGTTAGGGTTTTCTAGTAGAAGTAGTGCTTTCCCTCAAAGATACTCAAATTCTTCCTTGTTTTGGGTAATGTAGATGTGGTAGGTCTGTAAGACATGTGAGAACAGAGATGGGCCTTGATTCTTGGTGACAAAGGAGAAGACAGCTTTAAAGAATTTTCCATTTTAAGTTCAGTCTCTCTCATTTCCAAGGTGTTCTCCTCCTCTTCCTCGCCCTCCTCCTGTACCCCCAGATAGCCTGGTGGGGACTCCAGGCTAGAGGTGACAGCAGCACTGGAGTTGTGTTGGCCTGTAGCTCAGCTGAGACCTTGGCTGGGTGCATGCTACGATCTGTCATGTGTTTTGCCTCCTTGCTGAGCATGCTGTCAGTGGTCAGCCTGGCAGCCAGGCAGAGGAGCAGGTGGCACATGGGAAAGAGGAGCATTTTAACCATCAGTTTCTTATGCCCACTTCCAACTCTTTCTTTTGAACCTCAGCTAATAAATTGAAATACAGTTGACAAAATCCTTAGCTCTGCCATGATGGCAATAGTCCTAAGTACATCCAGCAGCAGAATGTAAAGTTCCTAGGCAACTTTGCTGGCAAACATGGATCTTGATAGCTTCATCAAGAGAAGATTTTGTAAAGATATAGCAGGTATTAAATACTGCCTATGGTCTAATTTAGGTAAGTATGTGCATTTAGGATCTACTCCCTACAGCCTACCGAATGAGGCTTTGAAAAATCTACGTTTTGGACCAAAAAAGCTTGAAGTCACATTAATAGAATTTAAGTGCCTGAGCCCTAAGCCTCTGGGTATGCAAAATGAATGTGAACTCCTTTCCTTATCCATACACGTGTTCCCCCGTACACAGAATTTTCACAGGAAATAGAGCTTTACAGTACTTTAAACAACATTTTGATTGATTTTAATTATTATTTTGGACATTTTACAGTCTTAAAATATCATGTAAAAGAAAAAAAGGAGATGGTTGCAGGATATTTATTCAGTTTGCCTCCTTTAGAAGCATAACAACTCAAGTCTTAAGGGATAATATAAAACACGATAGGCAATCTGTAAGAAGGAAGAGAAAATGGTTGATAAAACCTCAGTAAATGTCATTAGCTAAATCCCGGTTCCAATTTCAAAATAAATACTCACTCAAGTGTTAGATTGAATTAAACTAATTTTGATATTGGTATTTTTAGAAGCTCATTTTGTTCAAGTGAAAAGTAACCTTTAGTATTCATCGTCTCCCTATTCTCCATTTTCTTGATTCCTATGGACTCTTTTACTGGATGAATTTCAGGGCTGCTAACCTCTTGTGTGGACATCACAGAATTATATCCATCCCATGTAGCAGGTCCCTTCATACCCCAGCCTTTGGGAAAGGCAGAGCACATGCTGTATCTGTGCTGGGCGGGGGTGGGGGGGGTCATGCTGGTGAGAGCTCTCCTACTGATAGCTAACCCTGGGATTCCTGCTCATTAACTCATGCTCAAGCCTTGGTGCCAAAGTGCTAGAAAGCATCTACACTGGATGTTATGACACAGCAGGTAGCTGCTGATGCTGCCAGGCTGGGAATGGGCACAGACCCATTAATACCAGGTTGCTCGATCCATCTCTCTGACTGTCTGGATATTCCTTTGCCTGCTCTGCCTGCCCCCCACCCTTCTTCCTGATCACAAAAGCAGGGTGACTCCAGTAGTGGGGTCAGAATGACAGATCTGGTTTATTGTCCTCTTCCAGATGTCATGATCAAGCACAGGACTGCCCAGCAGATATTCATGGATAACCCTGAGAACTTTTGCATACCTTATTATCCCTTTCCCCATTTCTCAACCCTCCTTTTCAAGGTGTTTGTGGCTCCCTGTCTCTTCCCCAGTCACATCCCAAATAAACTACCCAATACAATTGCTTTTTCTCTATTGGTCCCAGTTTTGCAACACCCATACCCAAATTTAGTATTTCTGATACCTTTACCTAGGTAATCTCAGCCTCATATGGTGTAACTGATAGGATTACCTAGGTACAGGTAGCCTCAAAAGATTCCCGGTACTCCTCTCCAAATATCTGTGAAGTTCAGCCATTTCTCACATACCTCCCTGGTAACCATGTGTAAAATCCCGCCTTCCCTCATGGTGCTGTCTACAACTGTTGCCTGCTTCTCACACTGTTGTCTATCAAGTTCAGCAGCTTCTTAGGTCATATCCAATAGCTTTTAATAGTCTGTTCTCTTAGGTAAACCTCAGGCCAGGGCCTAGTCAATGGTGTGGTTATTTACCTGCATCCCTAACCTGGTGCTTAGCCACTTTTAGAGTATATTGAGGTCTCGGATAAATTATATTTCATAGTAGAATACACTTTTCCTTAGGAAATCATGAGGACTGTCATCTGAATAAATGGGAATTATTCGTATAACTCTGTACACATTTTGAAGAGAATAAACTCCTCCATTAACGATTCCCTGGTATTCAATTTTCATTGACAAAAAGACAAAAAGGAGTATTAAAACCATACTGCATGTGACATAGATTGCTCACAAGCAACTGCAGAACTATGCATTCTTACCTGAACCTCATATTACTTTGCTGAAAGTTTAGTTATGATATTTGCTGAAGTATTCTGTGTGCTTAACCAAGTGTGGCTTCAACAATAAATAAATAAATAAATAAAAATAGACATTTTGTCTACAAAATCAGGTCATACATTGCATCATTTGGTTGTTCTACTTTATTGCAAAAAACTGGGCTTATGTAGCATGAAGGCTTTTTCAAAGTTTGACTAAAGCCTGGAAATCTAAAGTTTGCCTAAAAACGGGAAATCTAAAGTTAGGAGTGACACATACAATATACTGCAGTTTAATCTATATTCCAGGCAGTGCATGACCATTTTGGAAGGCAAAACTGGAGACATGTTCAAAGCTCCTGCTGTTCACAGAATAGGACTGTTTAAACAGTCCTTTACCACTTATGCATCCATGAACTTGAAGGGAAGATTCTGACAATGTTGGATGAGGCAGATGAAGGGAATTGTTTCCTTCTTGAAGATGAGTAGGTTTGTTCTTTGTTTCTGTGTATCAGACTAGTTTAGCTTTATGTGCTCTGTGAACTGGGAGGGAGAATAATGCACATTAATTGGTAACTCTCCAGTCATTCAGTACACTGGCATATAGTTTCAAAATATTCCCCTGTGGATGTAACTCAATGTATGTGTACAATGAGCTTCTCATGGGGTCTCGAGCATTAAACATGATTCAACTTTTATCTGCCAACCGTCATGTCTGCTTCCCTCTTCTGACTCATCTTACAAAAGTGGAATTTCCCAAGAGAAGCACTGTTCACCCAGAGCTTTCTAAATGGCACAAAGAAAGTATTGCAGGCCAGAGGGTCTGGGCCTTATATGTTCATTTTTTATTCTAATTCCTAGTACTGAGTAGGACTGCATAAAGCTGAAATGCAAAGTTTCTAAATGCTAGACTAAAACCATTTTCACTTTCTTCAAATTCCTCAGGTAAAATTAGGAAGGATTATTTCCCAGGAATTCATCTAGTTCATACTCCTGCCCCATCTAAACAATTAATCCTAAAGGTCTATCTAGAGAAGATGTATATTCAGCAAAGTAATGGTATAATGTAAATGGTACTAAGTTACACATCATTTGGGGAGAGTCAGTGTGTATTAGGGAGTACTGGGCTAAGACTTCATAAGCAAAATATTAACTGGATATTAATGTTTTTTATACTGATACAAAGTTATCTTTTAAATGTAATTTTGACTTTAGCATCTGCAAATTGTTGGGTATTGAGTGGAAGAACAAGATATCACTAAATGAAGGTCACAGAACATAGAAGAGTCAAAAGAGGCTTTGAGTCTTTTTCTTCCAAATCTGTACATTTTTCTTGTCTAGATGTTATTTAGTATCCATTACCTCACCAACATGTTTGACTATGCGCATAATCAGTTAGCATTTTCACAGCTTTTACTAAGTTGTACACAGTATCGAACTGTGTAAGTAGCCAGAGTTCAAAGAATTATTTATGGCCTGAAATATATGGGGTTTTGTGTAGAAATTCTTGGGACGTGAGATGGAATGATCAGGTTTATCCATTCCTTTATAGTTGCATGACAGGTGATGTAATAGGAAGAAAAACATTGACCTTTTATTAGTATCCAGAAAGGATATTGCTATAATGCTCAAAAATCTTTATGATAAGGGAGGGATAACTACAGAATACATACAAGAGAAATAAAGAACAAACTAAAGGTAGATGGAGAAGATAGAGAAAGGGCAGCTGTGGTAAACAAAGAGCAACAGAATTGGGAATGGCAAAATCAATACTCTGTTTTAAGTGGTGAACAGAGACCAGGCTTCAGGTACAATTCAGTGACTAAAAACACTCTCTAGTGTGTGCATAGAGCCAGGTTTAGGGTGAAATGGATGACTTATCTTAGGGAAGAAAGAATCTTCAACTACACCCTGCCCTTGAAGATGCCCTTTGAGTGTATGTTTATCTAAGATCTAGATAGTTCAGGAGTTATTTTCTCTTAAATGTGATCTTAGAATTAAAAATACATATAAATACATATCCATGAGAATTTTGAGGACTGCTCTCTGTTGTGCATACTTCATGAAATTAACTGAAATGGAATCTTTTCATTATGGAAGGCTGCTTGTTTAGAAGGATTTAATATTCCTCACATTTAATGAAACAAGGAACCCCATCTGCTCAACTTGGTCTAACTTAAAAGATTAATTTCTTAAGAACATAAATGCATAACTATGTGAAGTCAGTGGCAAGTAAAATTCATAGGAAAAAAAATAATTTTTTTCTCAACTCTTTTTCCTGTTATGTTTAGGAGGTGATATGGAGTAGGAAACTATTTGGAAATGTAGCACAGCTCAGCATGCTGTCTGTACATTTGCACTTTTGTATGCCCAGATGTATAAACTTTTGCTTAATTTCAGCGGGACCTTAAATCTATATTTACTCTTTTGTTGTTTAGCATATTGAAATCTTACTAACCACCATAGTTTCCAAAGGCCATCGCATCCCATACCTGTAATTTACTGCAATAGACCTTCACTTCCATTTTGGAATTCCTGAGATTCACACTGACAAGTTGATGGTTGTTGTACACTGACACTTATTTCAGCAAGATCTTCTTGCTAGGCTGAAGAACCATAGAAAAAGTTTAAGATTTCCCCTGGTATCTCTTTGATGCAGCTTTGATCTGCTAAGCTCATCATACCACGTTACGAAGGTGATGTCTGTAAACCTCCAGTGTTTACTAACCATAAATTTCCTCAATTATGTAGCTGGTCTCTGCATGAGTACAGATTAGACTTTTGCTTTAGAGCTATATGTGATTCCAGACACTACTTTCTTCTACTCAGTCAGCAGAAAAAATCTCTAATTATGCTGTGGGCTCAGTCAACAGAGTCAGCAAAACAAAACTCATTATGTATTACAAAAAATCTAGCAGTGAACAGCTCACGCAAATTCTTCATGGAGTTACCGAAAACAGATTCTCTATTAGCAGAAAAAAAGTTCTGACTTGCTATCACCTTGATAAGTTCTTGAACTCTTTTTGTTTTCTTTCCTTGGTACCTTGACACTGCAATTTCATACATTCTCATTTATATTATTTTGGCAAAGTTTCTTTGTTATAGACATTGTACAGAAATGCTACTAACACTGAAAAGTCATTAACTTATGCTCCATGAAGTTGTTAGCTTTAGAAATATATGTTGGATATGGTTGTTCTGCACTGTAGTAAAACACAGTTCATGTTTTCCTACAGTGTCTTTTTTTTCTTCTCCTTGTTCCACAGAGTGAAGAGGACAAAGGAGCAGGAGAACAACATACGCATAATCCTGTTTAATCATAGTCTGCTGTCCTCTACTTTTGCCTCTGACTTCCAATAATCTCTGTAAACTTTGTGCAAGTAATTCAAAAAACCTCATGAAACCAAGACAAGTCTTGAACTATAAATATTCATCATTTTCATGGACTCTTGAACAATTTGTTGGTTTGGGATATTTTTCTGGTTTTATCTGCTTTTCTTCTGTTTCAGTGAATGACCGTTTATACTTAACGTCTGTTTTCCCTCTGCCTGTATTTCCAATTTATTTATTTATCAACTCTGTCTCTGTGCTCAGACTTAAAAGAAGGATGACACAAGCACTTTCCTCCAGTCTTCTCTGCCACAGAGATTTTTTTTTTTTTTAATTTTGTATTTAAGGGGGACTTCCTTACAGTATGCAGAGGGAGATAGCTTGCTGATTGCCTTGCATTTGCTCTCATCATATCTGCTGCTCTGTTTTGCAGTCTCAGATTCCAGAAGAGATGACAGCAGTCAGAGAACAGGAAAGAAAAACTAACAAAAATATTGTTAGGTAGATTTGATTTCTGTTAAGGTTTACATTAAATTGGATATCTGATCAATTGCATGCTGTACAGGTATAAAGAAACCTCTAATATGAACACTGCTCAGAATGATATTAGATCTAAATAGTCAGATTTTTTGAAGACCAAGATTAATACCACCCCCCAAAAAAACCCCACAATCAACATTAATGTTAGTTTCCCTGCAAAAAAAACTTGCCAAAAACCCGCCTTAAATATTAGAGTAAATTTTAATGTTAAAGTGTTTTGGAGTTGTTTTTGTTTGTTTGGTTTTTTTTTTGTTTGTCTTTGATTGGTTGGCTGGTTTTGTTTTTGTTTTTGTTTTTGTTTTCTGTAACAAGCGGTACCCTTTTTTTGTCTTTAACCTAACTAGGCCCCAGGCTCAGCTGTAACTGTGCTATTTTTCTTTTTTGAACATAAATTGAAACTTTTTTTTTTTCATGGAAGTTTATAAAACTTTTTGCAAATTATTATAATGCTTTAAACTCCAGTTTAGAATTTTTGTCCCTTATTCTCTAATTTTTTTCTGAATCCATTCCTGGACAATTTTTTTGAAGTGTATAACCCTTTTTTACTCACTCAGTCCCTGAGGAACATTAATACTATATGAAACTATGAATATTTCATAGAGTTGTAGTTGACCATGTATGTTTGTTCAAGTCCTTTGAGTTCCCTACTGAAACAGAATCAAACTAAAATATCTGATATCTGAAGACTGGAAAGTCTGATATAATTCAACTGATTTCAGCTATGTTGTTCTTGATCCACATAGATAATGAAAGTAGGATCAAGTTCTGTGTGCGTCCCCTTTCATATTCTTTCAAATATACTCACTTTCATTTTTCATTGCATTTCATTTTAAGAAGGTGAAGTGTATTTGTAATCTTAAATAGTGCTTTTACATAGTTTCCTAACATTAGAATTTACCTTAAATTTGTAATATATGATTGACCTCAAGTGAACAATATTGCCCCGGACAGTCAGCAGCCAGTGTTATGACACTACCATTGGTAGAGACTTCTGAGAACTATAAATGTCAAACTTACAAAGCAATCTATTTTAACTTTGAATGACAGGCTTTGTAAAAAATGCAAGTAAGTTTCAACTGTAAAGTAAATAAGAACTTTTTAAAACTGCTGTGAATAAGGACCTCACTCAACAGACATTTCAGCCTTAGCACAATTATGTGATAAAGGTGAAAGTGGCACTGTAGATGTACACAAAAAATAGGTTTTTGTACATGTAAGTGGGCATAAACAGTGCAACTTCCTGCTGCAAACTTTCTATTTACAATGTTATTTGCAATCAGACACAGATCCAAGTCAATGCTGCTTCTGATCTGTTTTCACATGCTTAAACTCCACTTGCAATTGACAGCATAGCTATTATGTTTCTCAGAGCAGAAAAAAAGGCAGGATTCTGTTGTAATAGTATTAATCAGAAAGTGATGCTGTGGCATACTGTTGAACAATTTATCTTCTTTTGTTGACTTGAAGACGTAATATTACAGTCAAATCACATGAAAAGTCTTCATTCTACACAACTTTCTCTTTTTATAGTGATCAAACAGTACAGTCTTGGGAGGCAAGGAAAAAGGAAAAACGGGAAAAATGACAGTGAGGAGATAAACATATCTATTTCAATTGGGTAAGTTTGTGTGAAATTTTGAACTATACATGACTGTTGAATTTCACACGGAGATACTCTAGCTTCCTCAATTTTCAGCCTATGAAACTCCCCAAACCATATGATATTTATTCATATAGAGGTGCTTTGATGACATACAAAGGTATATTATCACCACCCAAAATGAGGCACCTGAGGAAGTGTTTGCTTAGATAATGGTAGAGTTGATTGATTGAATTTCTGTTACTATGGCTCTTTGTACAACATTTTAATAATAAAAGTAATTTTGCTACTTTTTTCCCCCTTAGCGTCTTTGGCTTAATATCAGTAGAGAATGTATGGTGTTCACTTCTTCGACAACCATTCAGTTTCAGTTTTCTCTCCTTTGTTCAGTATATGGGCATGTGCTCTGCTCATTAAGCACCATCCCAATTTTCCTTGTAGACATAGAAGTAGAGTTTAGTCTAGGTTTTCCAGGAAAATCTAATTGCTGTACTTCCTAACTGTGAATGCTCTACATCAGAAGTTTTAAAATGTTCAAGAGATGCTTTGTCAGTATATCATGAGAGTCTCCAGTGAATTACCGTAAGTATTTATATTAGAAAAAACTTGACTAGAAAACAGAGCAGTAGATCCCATTTGATTGTTTCCTGATGATTTCTCTTAGCAAGAAGAAAGTTTATTAAAAGTAAGTCTAATCAGGAGGGCATGTAAAGAAAAAAGTGGCAGATGTTTTCTGGATTCTTCAAAACATCTTTATTTTAATGATTACAAGTAAATTAGCTCAAGTCTGCATATATATTAAACTTAAATATGTTCTGGAGCATTCAGCTATAAATATGGGTAAATATGAAATTCTTAACTACTAATAATGTGTTTATAATTATTACCTTATGAAGAATCTTTGTCTTTTGTTAACGCTGAAACAGATAACTTTTACAAAGAATAACATACTTAAGACATCCATAGAAGATCATTAAAGATGAATTGCAACGGGACATTAACATTTTGCCAGAGAACATATACCAAGTTCTGTTTGGTTGGAGCACTAGATTATTACCTTGTTTGCATTGCTTTTCATTCAAATAAACTATTTTTCTGTCAGAAATTATATTCCCTTTAAATAAACAAATGGTCATGTTTCAATGAAAATGTTTTCAGGAAAGCTTTCAGGTTAAGACAAACTTCCAGGAGAGAGAGAAATATGAGAAACAATTAAAACTGGAAATTACAATACGTACCTGAAACTGAATCTTTCGCAGTCATAAGAAGTGTCTATCCTCTGATCTTTTCACTACTCTTGTTTTATTGTGTGTCTTTTTTTTTTTATTAAAAGTTTTGAGAGGTTTGGGGCTTGCTTTTTATGTGTTTGTTTTGTTTTGTTTTTCTCAGAACAACAACAAAAATTCAGGAGCTCTGTTCTTTTGTGTATGACAGTTGGTTTTTAGACTTTCCATTTTTTAAAAATTTAATTTGGTGGATTCACATTCAGGTTTTATTTTCACATATTTTCTTCATGACAGTTTGTACCTAGGAGGTTTTGTTAATTTTTGTAGTAAGTGTTGAAACACTAGATACCTAAGCCATCCAGGAGGAATGACTGGCAGAAGCTATTCAGCAGAAAAATCTAGGAGATGGCTTCACCAGTACTGCTGTAACAGATTTGAGTATGCAAATGTATAGGTCTGGTTATCAACACAACAAATTATTCATTCTGGGTACTATTTAAGAGTATGGTTGCATTAACATTTTGGTTACACTGTTCTACAATGATCCTGCACAATGCACCAAAGCCTTTCAGAACAAAACTGTAGGCAAAAAGAACTCAATTAAAAGGTAAAAATCTGTTTAATCTTGTTTGTAAAATGAACATGAAGAAGGTTCTTCTCTAAAAGACAGCATTACCAAATGGACAGGTACACACTGGGAGAATAATATAGAAAGACAAGAAGAAGGTTCTTCTCTAAAAGACAGCATTACCAAATGGACAGGTACACACTGGGAGAATAATATAGAAAGACAAGAATTAAGGTGGATTTGCTATATGATTTAAGATGGTGGCCTCAGAAGGACCATAAATAAGAGAAAAATCCATAATAATTCAGTGCTAAGGAATTTGATTTCTTCCTCTTCCATGCTCCAGAGGTGAATCACTTCATATACAACAGTTCATAATACAGTATATTCATAAATAGTTTATTCTAAACAAGTGGATTTCAAACTATAAATAAATGTTTTTATTTACAAACTGTTCAAATAAATGTGCTATCACAGGTAGAAATCACAGATTTCCACTAAGCCACTTATTCTAACTGTAGAATATGACTAGAATACTCTGAGATGAAAATGACATTAAGCAGTAATAAAAGTTTTCCATGGTGATGTGTACTTTTGTAAGGGAAACAGGAAGCTGTTCTGCAATGATCCAGGAACCAGAGGCATGTTATCTGGTATGAAGGAATGCACCAGGCTGCTCCAAACTGAACTAAAATTCAAAGAAGATTTCTGCCTGTTTTCTGTGAGCTTTGAATCAAGTGTTGGATCCTAAACTAAGGGAAAAACAGGAAATGTTCAGAAGACTGCTTTCATTAGTAGCTGTGGTACTTCCCCCATTCTTTTTTTGCATCTCCACACTCTTTTGCAATGTAAAAGACTATTGCTAGAAAACCCCATGGTTGGCTGACCCACATGATGACTGAATTTACCACCTACAGAGAAGGGAAGAGACAGCACATGACAAATACTTTGCAGCCAGGCACAGAGGGGTCTGGGCTCCTCCTCTAGCTGCAGATGGTAGCAGCCATAGTGTCTCCAAATGAGACATGACGGTCAAGATCCCCTACCCTACTTTCAGGTTCATAACATAGATGGTAAAGCTGCTTTTCAGTGTAAACTCAGAGATGCAAAAGCAATCTGTTCTCAGGGACCACAGGCTTTATTCTTTCAAAGAAGAGTGCCTTGTTTGGTAAACTGTGGAAAATAATTAATTCAGTTTACCTTTTAGTTCATGTCCTTTATCCCTTACCTCCCACCAAATTAACCCCAACTGATCTTGTGTGTTCTTTGGTGGTCCCATGAAGCAGGAAAGAGCACTTGCTATGGCTAGCCTCACTGGCTGGCCATCTCACTCACTCTATTATTAATGAATTATATTTCCTTTTCCTCAGTGCATTAATCTGAGTCACTTTCACTATCTGGTAGCCTTCACATAACTTGTAGGAACTTAATTATCTCTTCCACTTTTATCCATTACTTAAATTTGGTTGAATGTGTCTCGAGGATTGAGAAGTTGCCAGTGCGGTCTGAGAGCCTAAATTGTCTCCATATACCACTTAAGTTGACGGTGTGCCTAGAATAGTGCAGCTCATGAAGGTGTGACAAATAGTGGCCATCACATGTATATTACAAATTCTATTTATTTGATTTTTCTGTTTTATATTATTATATTATTATTATTGCATTGTCTATTCATTTTATTTAACCAAAAATAAAATTTGGTACATTGCATTAGCCCTGTTTAAATTTCTTATTTCAGACATACATGATATGTAATGTACAAGCTTCCTTCAACAGGGAAGGGAAGAAACTACTCTCCCTAAGTCTTTTCCACCTGGCATTAAGCCTCATTTCCAAGCAGAGAGACCTTTTGTTGAATGTAGAGATGGCTGATTCTGAACTGTTCTTTTACCATGGCTGATAATTCTTTTCTGACCCATTTTATGACATAATGACATTAGGAAATTTAACTCTTCTATTATTTTGAGACTTTTGCCTATCATCCAGGATTTATTTTTAATTGAGCTCCATGGGCTAGAATATGAGTTTAGGATTTCACACTCTTTGTTCCATGATAAGACTTCAAGTAACATAGCTAATAGATTTGAACAGTAATAGTAGAACAAATGCAGGTACCTTTCTGTCAGAAAATGTGTGTCTCTATTATTTTTTCAGTGGCTTATGCAGGGACTCTCCATAAAGAAATGCTACTCCCTTTAGTGCCATATTTTCAGTTTTCTTTTACTTTTTCTTACATTCAGCAGTCCTTACTCATGTCAGTTACTGTGACCTTTTTCTGTTCTGTTTTTCATTCTGCCACTCTCAAGCCTCATTTCTCAAGGATTTTGTTAATTTCCTCTTTCCTACTTTATCTGCTAAAATAATCAGCAATTGAATAGCTTATGGATTCATAGACATGTCTTCTGTGGCCTGTAAACTTGACCCTTCAATGAGATTAGTAAGGTGTAGAACAGGGATTAAATTCCTCTCAGTCAGACTTCCTACAGTGTTCCACAGTTGTAATAACTTCTCTTTATACTCAGTTCACATCTGGAAAGCTTGCTTTTATGGCTAGTCTTTTTAGAAATCAAATAAATTAAAAAAAGCCATTACAGAACCTGAGAGGGCAAATAGGATGTAATACATGATGTGAGCTGGATGCTTTTACATTTGGAACCCTTTACTTAGAGGATTTTCTGTACATTTTTTCATTAACACAAAATATGAACCTTCATTCAGACACTACCTGATAAATTCTTCTCTGACTGGTTGCTTGTGGACCCCTCATTCTTTCAAAAGTTGCATTTGGTCTTCAGTATTCTTCACCAACAGCAACAGAATCACAATTAGCTATTTGATTTGCAAAATAACGATGTGGGAGTTACTTAATTTAAAAAAAAAAAAAAATTGCGTTGTCCTAAATAAGTACACTACACATAGTCTAAATTCTAATTACATGCAGGAAAGTTACATATAACAATTAAACTGAATGCTGTTGCACACCAGCATGATTTTTCTATAGTTTTCAGGATTCATTCAAAAGTTAATTTTTCTGATAGATGGATAGCCATTATTTATTTAAAGTAATAATCAATTACCTATTAATTCTGCTCACAGTAAGAAATAGAACTTTCCGACAAAACTGCTCCATCTGCAGTATGGAAGAAACATCAGCTGAAATTCAACTTCATGAATAATTTTTCATCTATTTTTTCCCTTGATCAAAAAGTTATTTACATAAAGTTGAAAGAAACTGTGAAAGAAACTGCAGCCTTTTCCCCATTTGTGTCCCCAGAAAACTACTTAGCTGGCATGGAGGAAATCGTGGAATGATTTCTTTTTCTGGAAGGTAACTGCCGAGTAAGAGTATGACAGCTGCACTACTATAGCTTTTCACAGTTGTCAATTAAGAGGAAACAGATCATCAAAACTTGAATGCTTCATTTCATAATGATCTTCTATATTGTGTTATTTTAAAAAGGCAAGTGCCTCTTGGCAAAGCTAAAAAAAGGAAAGGGGGGAAAAGCTTCTAGTGCTGGCAGCTGATACTGTGGAAAAAGTTTTTTCCAAGAGAAATTGAAAATGGTGAGGTTTGTTCTCAGTTTTCCAGTTCTTGATGTTAATACAAACAATAATGAGCAGAACAGCAGCACAAAAGATTAGATTTGAAACGACTCTATGATGCTGCTTTCCGGAGAAACCATGGAATTTTTGTTTGTTTGTTTGTTTTTCCATAAGAGATGCCTGGCAGAAGTTTCACAGACCTTAGTAGGAGAAAATAAGGACATTTCCTGCTTTTCCTGTTCAGGGCAGTTAGTTTCTGGGTTGACCCTTTCAAACAAAAAGAGGTAAAGGAAAAAAAAATGGTCAGGAATGATACTGATACTAATCAACTAATACTGTGACCAATGTTGTGGTCCAGCAGAGCATTTCTTATTCTGGGCAGATGATCACTCAACTTTTTATCTGGGTGGATCATCACACAGAACAAGGTGTCCGCACAACCAGAGCAGAAGTATCTGTGCAACAGGACCTGCTGTAGTTCCTCACAGATTGTACCAATCAATCCAAGAGCTGCTTTTCTCCCTTTTAGGTGTATATCTGAAAATGTCGCATTCACTAGGGAATTGTGACTAAACCAGGAGACGTAAACTAGGCAATGTAAACACTTCTGGGTGGAGTCAGTTGGACATACACTCTGATCACATCCATGAAAGCTGTGATTCTGAGCAGCTGTCTGTAGAAGATGCTACAGAGATGGATGTTCCAGAGCAGTGAGAGGGGAATAAAGAAAGAGGGATATACTCTGAGGACTCTGTGCTATCTTACTTAGAGCCAGACCACCCTTAAGTGTATCGTTCATTATGACACTGTGCCTGTCTCTCATAAAATATTGATATTCTGTACATAGCTGTAAGACAATTGACACAATTACTGTAACAGAAGTCCTTCAGAGGAAAAATCCAAAGGGAAAACATATTAGAAGATATAAAATCCCAATGCCAAATCCAAAAACAGTGTACATGCATTAAATTATTGAAAATTAATCTGACAATATTTCTTTTGTTCCTCTCATTTTCCACTTTTTATGGCCATGTCTTATCTATCTGCTATATCTTATCAGTTAGCTTTCAAGATTTTAAGACATGGTTGTACAATGTTTAGCATTGGGGCCTAATCCATCCGAGGTCTCTAAATATTATGCAATGAAAAATGTGATGATTAATAATATAACACATAATCCTAAATGATTTCAACACAATTTCAGAGACAATTCTCTTATCTCAGTTTCATGTCTTAGCAAACATTTTTTTCTTTTTTTTTTTCCTTTGTTAATGGTATTACATACATAAAGAAATCACCCTGTCCACATGTTTTGGAATGAAAAACAAATCAGAGTGATGCTCTTCCCAAGTAATATGACTATTTCCAAAACCACAGAAAACAGTACTGTGTAAAATTTAACAGCTAAATTATGCTTTAGACCTCTGTGGTTCCACTAATACACAGCAGGTAGTACATACCTGAGAACCTGTGAATGGCACATTTTAAAGCTTTCTTACTGCAAATCCAGGTTCCAGGGAATGAAAAATACCCAACAGAGATATTTCTCCCTTAGAATAAATGGATTAAGAAGTTGTGGAATAAGCAAAGTCATGGTTTCAACCAGTACAGAAACATATTGCAATCCATAAGAGACAGCTGAAAATTATACCACCAAATGGCACAGAGTATCAGTAAGTAGGATTGCTTCTCAATAAGCATAATATCTTTAAGCATGTCTTGAGACTGACATAATAATGAACTATATAATTATGCATAATTCTCTACAGTCTGTATTAACTGTAGTCTTTTTTCTTTCCCATCTTTTTGTATTGAATGAAGTTTCTGTACATTATTTATTTGCAAAATACCTAAATAGTACAAGTTAATTATAAACTTTCAAAAATATAAATATCAACCTAAAGAGAAATCACCGAATATTTAAATTAAGGGGAAAAAATTAATATCTGGCTTTAACAAGTATTTATCAAGTAGGTATGTGCATATTTTTTAGCTCAAGTAGTTTCTTTGCATGGATCAGTACCCTCAGTGTAGCAGTGATATTAATAGCCATTAGGCTCTAGTACATTGTCAGATTAAGATTAATGACACCAAGCTGAGTGGTGTGGTTGACACGCCAGAGGGACAGGATGCCATCCAGAGGGACCTGGACAAGCTCGAGAAGTGGGCCTGTGGGAACCTCATGAGGTTCAACAAGGCCAAGGGCAAGGTCCTGCACCTGGGTCGGGGCAACCCCCGGTATCAATCCAGGCTGGGGGATGAAGTGTTTGAGAGCAGCCCTGCCAAGAAGGACTTGGGGGTACTGGTGGATGAAAAGCTCAACATGAGCCAGCAATGTGCACTCACAGCCCAGAAGGCCAATGGTATCCTGGGTTGCATCAAAAGAAGCGTGGCCAGCAGGTCGAGGGAGGTGATTCTGCCCCTCTACTCTGCTCTGGTGAGACCCCACCTGGAGTACTGCATGCAGCTCTGGAGCCCTCAGCATAAGAAAGACATGGACCTGTTAAAGCAGGTCCAGAGGAGGGTCACAAAAATGATCAGGGGGATGGAACACCTCTCCCATGAAGAAAGGCTGAGAGAGTTGGGGTTGTTCAGCCTAGAGAAGAGAAGGCTCCAGGGAGACCTTATTGAAGCCTTTCAGTACTTGAAGGGGGCTTATAAGAAAGATGGGGACAGACTTTTTAGTATGGCCTGTTGCAATAGGAGAAGGGGTAATGATTTTAAATTGAAAGAGGGTAGATTTAGGCTGGACATAAGGAAGACATTTTTTACGCTGAGAGTGGTAAAACACTGGCACAGGTTGCCCAGAGAGGTGGTGGATGCCCCATCCCTGGAAACATTCCAGGTCAGGTTGGATGGGGCTTTGAGCAACCTGATCTAGTTGAAGATGTCCCTGCTCATTGCAGGGGAGGTTGGGCTAGATGACCTTTAAAGGTCCCTTCCAACCCAAACTATTCCATGATTCTATGATTAAATTAATTTTCACCATTTTTCCTTTGCAAATAGGTTTTCTTTAGTTTTGTCACAGAAGAGGACTAGGTTTGATCAATTTTAATTAAAACATTGGACAAAAAAAGACACCAAAGATTTCTTGCTTAAATTTCACGCTTCATGCTCTTCTCATCTTTATTCAACTTGAATATGCTTCCCACAGTTTATGTAATACAGTGGATGGGTTATTTTTATTAAATCACCTCTATTTTAAACACTTTTATTAATAGTAGTAAAGAACTCTCTTCTCTCCTGTAAAGGTCTGGAGGACTATATCTTTTGTTTGGGGACTACGGGATCTTTCCATTTTAAAAAGAATACTTGTGTGAGGTGATTTTTTAGATATACTCTTAATCCTTGAGCACTACTGCTTGCATACAGTTAGAAGGTCAACAGCTGTCATATCTGCTCTACATCAGGAGGTTTTATTAACCTTGGACTCCTCTTATTGACTCTTCTAGCCTAATATTTTGATGTGATTACATCCGAATGCAGTCCCATCTTTTCCTAATCTCTCTGTTAGGAGTCACTCATCATTTTGCAAAAATATTTTGGCAATGTCCTTTTGTATTTAAACAATTGCTTGAACAATTTTTCCAAGCTTTATATTTGGTTTTCTGTTTTGCTGGAATATTTCATTGTTAGAAGTAGTATACTCTTCTTTCAAACTCACATGCTTAGCTTTGTATATGCAGCCCAATACTAAATGGAAAAAAGGTGCATAAATGTCTGAGAATATTAAGTCTAAAATATTTATTCCAGAAATACTTTGTTACGTGAATGGAACCTATTAATTTGGAGCACACATATTCAAAGGAGCACATTCATTGTAGGATATGTAAACCAGCCTAGAACATAGGTATTCTAGCAAAGAGTATTTGATTTTCTTTTATATACATATACAACCTCCTCAGATTTTGAAGGCTGATTTCATGTAACAGAATGTTTACCCTTACTTTCCAATTATATTAAAACTTTAGTTTGAAAATGTATCTGAAAATATCTTTATGGATTTCAAGCATGATTTTTAGAGAAAGGTGAATAGTGTGCATATCATAAATGAATAAACAATGAACATAGTTTTTAAAAAGCAATACAATTTATTTTTGGTAACCCTGTGCTGTTGATGTCTCTCATCTCTTCACATGCTCTTCTTTCAGGGCCTGTGAAACTGTCTCAGGAATTTGTACAGTAATGAATAAGACATAACTTCTTCTTCCATCTGCTTCTGGCTCTGAGTTAGGTCTTTTCCTCAAGGATCAATCACTTTTTCTAATAATTCATAAAGTACCTACAATACTTGTGTCACAAAAAAAAAATTAGTCATGCTTAATATCGTAACTTTTTTCAGGTGGAAATCCAATTTTTTTTCAACAAACTATATCCAAGGAGGAAAAATGATGAATAATTATTTGAAGGATGACTTTACAAAGAAAAGGCATTTTGACAACAGTTATTTTGACTTCCATTCTGACCTGCAATATTGCTTTGCATTTCAGTGTAAGACCTAACTGTAACTCATTCTTGTCAACATGAATTGATATTTCGGTCTGACAGTGAATTAGTCTGTATCTCTGAATTTTTAAACATATATGTGCAAGTCTTACAATGGTGTGTCTTTTCATCTTTGGCAGTTTGCTTTGAAAATTTATGCTACTGATCAGATTTGTGGCATTTATCCTAGATATGAATTAATCATCTGTCACCAGTTTCTGATATACAGTTTCGAGTGGTTAACACAAAAGTTCAGATCTTAGAGACACATACAGAAGTAACTAATTTTATACAAACATACACAAGCATGTGGCAACGAAGCCACTGAGGCGAAGGGCTCCGGAGTGGAGGATCGCACTGGGGGACCCTTCCTGAAGCGGCAAAACCCGCGAAAAGCAAAAGCAAAAGTGCAGGGAGCGAGAGGGAGCCCCAGCCCCCCCATTCCCTGAGCCAGAGGAGGGAGTTCCTGACGAGCGGCAGCTCTGACTCAGCGTGGGCGGGGACAAGAGGGGCGGCGGCCAAACCCCCTCACTTACAAGAGCAGCCCCCAGGGAGCACGAGCGACCCGAAGCGCGGTGAACAGGGTGGGCAAACAGGATGTGGCACATCAGAAGGGCGTGGCGCGGCAGTTTGCGCGGCAGTTTGCGCAGGCAGGGCGTGCAGGGAAGGCGAGCGGGCAGGGCACAGCCCCCCTCCTGGCTCTAGAGGCCAACTCAATTGGTAATCATCGGCTTCCGAGAAGAGGACCAGCTGTGGTTTCCACTCGGCCGAAAGCCGTCGCCAGAAGGAATGTGGCGACCCAGACGGAGCTCACACGCAAGCATACAGCTGTCCAGGTCTCCAGCTGCAGGGAGTGCCTGAGCCTGTCAGCTGTGCCGGAGGGCAGCAGAGACACCACCTGTGTGCGGTGTGACCAGGTGGATGATCTGCTCGGCCTGGTGGCAGAGCTGAAGGAGGAGGTGGAAAGGTTGAGGAGTATCCAGGAGTGTGAGAGGGAGATAGATTGGTGGAGCCGCACCCTACCGTCCCTGAGGCAGAGGCAGCAGATGGAGGCTCCGTGAGAAGCAGAGGATCCCCTGCCTTCTTGCCACCAGGTAGAAAGAGGGGACCTAAGCGACGGGGGGGGATGGAAACGGGTCCCTGCTCGGGGTGCCAGGTGAACCCCAGCCCGGCCTCCCTCACCTTCCCAGTTGCCTTTACACAACAGATATGGGGCCCTGGAACTTGAGGGCCAGGCAAATGAGGATGTAGACGAAGGTCCATCCAGGGGGTCGCCTAGGGTGAGGCAGTCAGCCCCACGCATTATGACTGCCGCTGCTAAGAAAAAAAGGAGGGTAATTGTCATAGGCGATTCCCTTCTGAGGGGAACAGAGGGCCCGATATGCTGACCGGACCCGTCCCACAGGGAGGTCTGCTGCCTCCCTGGGGCCCGGGTCAGAGACATCACTAGGAAGCTCCCTGGTTTGGTACGGTCTTCCGACTACTACCCGCTGCTGGTTATACAGGCTGGCAGTGATGAGGTTGCAGAGAGAAGTCCTGCAGTGATCAAAAGGGACTTCAGGGCACTGGGGAGACTGGTTGAAGGATTGGGAGCACAGGTAGTGTTTTCCTCTATCCCTACAGTGGCAGGGAAGGATACTAGAAGGAACAGGAAAACACACCTGATCAACATGTGGCTCAGGGGCTGGTGCCATTGCAGGAATTTTGGCTTTTTAGATCATGGGGAGGTTTACACAGCACTGGGCCTGCTGGCGGCAGATGGAGTCCAGCTGTCTCACAGGGGGAAAAGGAACATGGCTCATGAATTGGCAGGGCTCATTGAGAGGACTTTAAACTAGGTTTGAAGGGGGAAGGGGATAAAACCAGGCTCACTAGAGATGAGCCTAGGGGTGGCGTGCTGATGCTGGGGGCGAAATCGATAGCCCAGCTCAAGTGCATCTACACCAATGCATGCTGCATGGGCGGCAAACAGGAGGAGCTGGAAACCATTGTGCAGTGGGAGAGATATGACTTAGCCGCCATCACAGAAACATGGTGGGGTGACTCTCATGATTGGAGTGCTGCAATGGATGGCTATAAACTCTTCAGAAGGGACAGGCAAGGAAGGAGAGGCAGTGGGGTGGCCCTGTATGTTAGGGAGTGTTTCGATTGTCTAGAGCTCAACGATTGTGATGATGATACGGTCGAGTGTTTATGGGTAAGGATGAGGGGGAAGGCCAATGAGGCAGATACCCTGCTGGGAGTCTGTTATAGACCACCCAACCAGGATGAAGAAGAGGATGAAGCGTTCTATAAGTGGCTGGCACAAGTCTCTCAATCGCTAGCCCTTGTTCTCATGGGGGACTTCAACTTCCCGGACATCTGCTCAAATACAACACGGCAGAGAGGAAGCAGTCTAGGAGGTTCCTGGAGTGTGTGGAAGACAACTTCCTGACACAGCTGGTATGTGAGCCTACCAGGGGAGGTGCCTCGCTCAACCTGCTGTTTACAAACAGAGAAGGACTGGTGGGAGATGTGGTGGTCGGAGGCCGTCTTGGGCTTAGTGACCATGAAATGGTAGAATTCTCCATTCTTGGTGAAGTAAGGAGGGGGGGCAGCAAAACCGCAACCATGGACTTCCGGAGGGCGGACTTTGGCCTGTTCAGGACGCTGGTTGAGAGAGTCCCTTGGGAGACAGTCCTGAAGGGCAAAGGGGTCCAGGAAGGCTGGACGATCTTCAAGAAGGAAGTCTTAAAGGCGCAGGAGCAGGCCGTCCCTGTACGCCGTAAGAAGAACGGGCGGGGAAGACGACCGGCCTGGCTGAACAGGGAGCTCTTGCTGGGACTCAGGAAAAAAAGGAGAGTTTACCACTTGTGGAAGAAGGGGCAGGTGACTCAAGAAGAGTACAGGGATCTCGTTAGGTCGTGCAGAGAAGAAATGAGAAAGGCAAAAGCCCAGCTAGAACGCAATCTGGCCGCTATCGTTAAAGAGAACAAAAAAAGTTTTTACAAATATATTAATGACAAGAAGAGAGCCAAGGAGAATCTCCATCCCTTATTGGATGCGGGGGGGGAACATTGTCACCGAGGATGAGGAAAAGGCTGGGGTACTTAATGCCTTCTTTGCCTCAGTCTTTAACAGGCAGACCAGTTATCCTCAGGGTACTCGGCCCCCCGAGCTGGAAGGCAGGGACGGCGAGCAGGATGAACCCCCCATAATCCAAGAGGAAGCAGTCAATGACCTGCTACGCCACCTGGACGCTCACAAGTCTATGGGGCCAGATGGGATCCACCCAAGGGTGCTGAGGGAGCTGGCGGAGGTGTTCACCAAGCCACTCTCCATCATTTATCTGCAGTCCTGGTTGACGGGGGAGGTCCTGGATGACTGGAGGCTTGCCAATGTGACGCCCATCGACAAGAAGGGCCAGAAGGAGGATCCGGGGAACTACAGGCCTGTCAGCCTGACCTCGGTGCCGGGGAAGATGATGGAGCGGCTCATCTTGAGGGCGCTCACAAGGCATGAGCAGGACAACCAGGGGATCAGGCCCAGCCAGCACGGATTCATGAGAGGCAGGTCCTGCTTGACCAACCTGATCTCCTTCTATGACCAGGTGACCCGCCTAGTGGATGAGGGAAAGGCTGTGGATGTGGTCTACCTGGACTTCAGCAAGGCCTTTGACACCGTCTCCCACAGCATTCTCCTCGAGAAGCTGGCGGCTCACGGCTTAGACAGGTGTACTCTGCGCTGGGTCAAAAACTGGCTGGACGGCCAGGCCCAGAGAGTTGTGGTGAATGGAGTTCAATCCAGTTGGTGGCCGGTCACGAGCGGTGTTCCCCAGGGCTCAGTTTTGGGGCCGGTCTTGTTCAATATCTTTATCAATGATCTGGGCGAGGGGATCGAGTGCACCCTCAGCAAGTTTGCAGATGACACCAAGTTGGGCGGGAGTGTTGATCTGCTCGAGGGTAGGAAGGCTCTGCAGAGGGACCTGGACAGGCTGGATCGATGGGCTGAGGCCAACTGTATGAGGTTCAACAAGGCCAAGTGCCGGGTCCTGCACTTCGGCCACAACAACCCCATGCAGCGCTACAGGCTTGGGGAAGAGTGGCTGGAAAGCTGCCTGTCGGAAAAGGACCTGGGGGTGTTGGTCAACAGCCGGCTGAACATGAGCCGGCAGTGTGCCCAGGCGGCCAAGAAGGCCAATGGCATCCTGGCCTGTATCAGAACTAGTGTGGCCAGCAGGAGTAGGGAAGTGATGGTGCCCCTGTACTCGGCACTGGTGAGGCCGCACCTCGACTACTGTGTTCAGTTTTGGGCCCCTCACTACAAGAAGGACGTTGAGGTGCTGGAGCGTGTCCAGAGAAGGGCAACGAGGCTGGTGAGGGGTCTGGAGAACAAGTCTTCTGAGGAGCGGCTGAGGGAACTGGGGTTGTTTAGCCTGGAGAAGAGGAGGCTGAGGGGAGACCTCATCGCTCTCTACAACTACCTGAAAGGAGGTTGTAGCGAGGTGGGTTTTGGTCTCTTCTCCCAAGTAACTAGCGATAGGATGAGAGGAAATGGCCTCAAGTTGCGCCAGGGGAGGTTTAGATTGGACGTGAGGAAAAATGTCTTTACTGAAAGAGTGGTTAAACATTGGAAGAGGCTGCCCAGAGAAGTGGTTGAGTCCCCATCCCTGGAGGTATTTAAAAGATGTGTAGATGAGGAGCTTAGGGACATGGTTTAGTGGGTGGTGGTGTTGGGTCGATGGTTGGACTTGATGATCTTAGAGGTCTTTTCCAACCTCAATGATTCTATGATTCTATGATTCTATATGCAAAATTATTTGCATGACTATCCTGAGTACTCTATATTTCTTCAATTCACTGTAACATTTCTCTGTGGGAATTAATCCACATCTTAAGCACTTAAATTTCAATTACAACCATTTTCTTACTTCAAGTAATACAGTGAACATTTTGGGTTTATTTTTCTATGTAAAGTAAGAGAAAAATAGAGCTGGATGGACCTTTCAAGGTCATATAGTCCAGCTTCATATCCCAGCAGAGGATCATGGTATTGTATATGTGTTCTTAATCTCCCCTGCTAAAATTTACACCCATTACTTTTTGCAGTATCTATTATGGACAAAAAAGAAGACAATATCTAATTTCCTTATCCTTTGCGGCAGTTTTTTATCTATTTGAAGACTAATATAGAGTAATCCCTCACCCTTCTCACCTCTGAATAACTTCTGTTCTTTTAACCTCTCCTCATCAGTGACATTGCCAGAGCTCCAGGCATTTTAATTGTTTTCATCCGAAGTTCGTTGAAGATCAAAGCCTCAAACTGAACACAGGCCTGCAAGTGAGATCTTGCCTACATGGAGCAGTGTGTCTTAAGAATATCCTGCTATTTAGAAATCACTAATTTTCCTCTGTAAAAGACATGTTACATAATCCTCGGTCCTTTCCTTCAGAAATACTGCTTAACTCTTTGTTTCCTTAAACCTTGTTCACAAAGCTGAGTATTCTTGCCTAAGCATAAATGCTTGCACTTCTTGTTAAATAGCAATCCATTTTATGTCACTAATGTTACTTGTTTTCTGCTATGTCTTTACAAATATTTGGGTTAATTGTTCTTGTAGCATGAAAGAAATTCAAGTTAATTGAAGTTCTATAATGTTCTGGCTTCTAATCTCTTGCTTTTTTAAAAAAATAGACCCTTGTCCTGTCACCTGCCTCTGTGGCTTCTCATAGACAATTTTTAATGTTGCTGATATTGTTTCAGCCAGTATCCTAGGCACCCAAAGGTGAATTTCATCAGCCCTGGGTTATCCAACAAATACCTCAGTTTTCTCAGTACTTTAAAATATTTTCCTTTAGTACAGTCTGAGATCTTGTCTCTTTTTCTATTACAGAAATACCCATGTGGTTAGACAAGTTTACTTTTTTACTAAAGATAAAAGCAAACAAAGTATTACAAACTTTCGTCTTTATGGTATCATTTTTAGTAGCTTGTAATTCTGTTGATCAGAAGAATGTGTGAAGACAGTTATAGAATTAAATGTTTCCCTTTTATCTGTCCTTTCTTCTTAATTTTTCCCAGGAGCTTTCATCTAACACTTTACCATGCTCATTAAGTCTGCCTTTTCTGAAATCCCTCATTTTCAGTCTGTCACTCTCCTTCCTTCCATTTCTGATGGTTAGCCATCTTCAATGGATATGGCCATTCATGGTGGCCCTCATCACCGAGCTCTCCTTCAGGGTCTGCATTCTCATCCAATTAGTCCCTAGCATTTAGAGGGACAAATCTAGACAAGGCTCTCTTCAGTTTGCTTGCTCTACCTGTATTTCATGATCTTGCTGGATTCTGCTTTCTGATATATTCCTTTTCTTGCAGGAGTGGGATTTAACTCACCTGGAGTTTAGTGTTTATCATATGGGTAGCTACACAGACCTAGCTGTGAAACTTCCATCATACTCACTGGCTATTCAGTCATATAGTTTGTAAGGTAAATACCTAAACATAATGTCAGTATATATTTCAACATAAGAATGAAACATATACTTTCCCTGAACTTCATTGGCCCTCTTAACTAATCTCCACAGATCTTAAAGGGAACCTACTGTGACTTGTTAGCATTTAGAAATCTTCTTTGTTAACACCTATGGAGTAAAATGATGTGTCTCCTTTTTTCCCCTTTGCCTATCCTTTCTGAATAATGTAAAGCTTTTATATTTATGATCAATCATATTGCAACTGAAAAAGATATATCTAAATATTTTGTTTATATATATCAATATCAATTAGGAAACTAGAGGTTGTTGTCATGGGAGAGTCTAAAAGACTGATAAAGTAGGCCATTTCAAACTTCAAGAAAACACTTTGCTGGATTGACATTAAATCATTAAAAATACAACTATTAGTACTACAATGTTACAAAATGGATATACACTGTCCTCAGTTACAGTCTTTGGGTATGCAAATAGGTTCAAGGCAAGCAAATAGTACCTACATCTTGGTTAATATGCTTTGCCTCTACGGGTGTAACTGCTTTGGCCTCAGTCTCAGTATGTGCATAATCACACTCATTCTCTGACACAACTGTTAAACTATAATTTCTATTATAAATATATAAGTGCCTTTGGGGTTGTATCTATATCTAAACATGCATATTCCGAAACAAAATTTCCTTTGATAATAGCTTAATGTATATACCAACAAAAAGAAGCCACTAAATAATCTTACAGAACTGTCTCTGACCTTGAGCAAAAACGTACCCAATACTGCATTTGTTTTTAAAGATACCTTCCATGCAAGCATGAAGTTTAGGGGTGGAAAAGCTTTGAATTCACCCTTAGGTTACTCTCTTGACAGACAAACCAGGACACATACCATGCTTATTGCAAAGGCATTGGATCACTTAAGTCCATTGCATAAGAGAGTAAGTCCTCAGGGCGTCTCTGTATTGTATTTCCAGCTGACAGAAAACCTGACCTACAATGATGTGTTGATCTGGAAGCATAACAGCAAACAGAAGAACTCCCCAAGGAGCCAAGAATGCACTTTTGTTTGATAGAGGAGAAAAAGCTCAGACTGACATGTAGGCATTGCACTTTCTTATTAGAGAATGTGATAAGCCTGTCCATGACAAGATACAGAAATCCCTAGAACTTTTTCCTGTACTTGCCTCTCACATTAGCTTTTAGAAAATTGGTGAGGGAGAAAAATGTTAATCCAGTGGAAAAACTTTCTGTGATAGAGACAGATTTGAAATGTAATAGAAGACTGTCCTGTGGACATTGTTAATGTGCTCATTACCTCTCATAGATAGGATGCCTATGCCTATTACAAATACGTGGGATGTGAATGTCCTTCAGCTGTCCATTATAAAGTATTCGGGCTTATTGCAAATTATCTCTTTCTCTAGGGTGTAAAGGATGGTAATTACATGCTGAAATTCCCTGACAGTTTTCTGCATGTTGTTGGGGAGAATCAAATGGAGTAATACATTGTAACATGGTTTGTTGTAGCATTCACCTTTATAACCCCTAGTAATCCCCTGAAATGCTCCTCATTCCAGCTAGATGTACTCAGTCAGTATATACCGAACTAACACTTATTTCCGCTGTATTATTTCTGGTATCAACAGAGTTAACATTAAGATACCCATGCTGACTGAAGGCATGTGCTGTGTGAAGCATCTATTACATTTATAATATTGTTTAGAATAAAACCCAGAAGTTAATTTTAAAAAAAATGAAGAAACTTTACTCCCAGTATAAGATTCAAGCCAATACTAACACTTTAAATGTTTCTTTAGTAATAAGGAAATTTGGATATTTGACTAGAGTTAAAATTTAGTTTTAAAATAATTAAGAATACTTGTTTTGTTAGTCTATACACTTTTCCAGAAATGTATGTTTCTACTTGTTTTTTCTTCCATGTTGATAATTTGGTTTCAGATTATTCTGAATAAATAATAAGTATGCTGTGAATTACACAAGTTGATAAGGTAATAGGAAAATGAATCATAAATACATTGTAAAATTCTTATCCAGAGATAATTGCATGGGAAGTAGATGACTCACTCTTAACTATTGTATTAGTGACTTCTGTGAGGAAAATGAATACAAACCTCATTAATGCTATGAAATCATGTTACAATAAGTGAAAATATCTATTGAGATGATAACACTACAGTAAATTTATGCTGCATAAGTATCCTGTATATGTAGTTAATATTATTACAGAAGTAGTAGTTCTTTCTTTGATGGTCTTTTTTTGAGATGCATAACGACTCAAGTGGCCGACACAAACAGGCAACATCACCCCCAATCCATGGGGACAACAACAAGACAAAATATTTTGAATCCTTGGTCTATTGTTATCTATTTGAATGTACATAGCTTGCAGCTGAGTTTTTGAGAGATTTATTATTTGGTAAATCAGGGCTTGCCCACAGTTTAACTTCATGCTGGGTGAAAATCTATTGCATAATACTTGAACATGAATGCAGGGTGAAAGTTGCCCCTAGTGTTAAGTGAGTAAAATGGCAAGAACTACTTTCCATCCATTCAACCTGGGTTGCTTGCTTTCCTCTTCATCTATGTTGATACCACTTTGTGCTTGGCTTGTGCTGTTTAGTAGCCATGCACTTGAAAGAAATGTCTGGAGAGCACTCTGCCTTATTTCAAGAATGCTGTTACTGCAAGAAAAGAATGTGGATTTTTTAATTACTCCCATCCTGTCAGGTTGTTTTGAAAATTAAATTGAAACAATGCAATGAATATCATATAGAAAGTAGAAGTCTTACCTGCTGAAGTCATAAAACCTTACTGAATATATGGGTGGGACTGGATTCCTAAGGAATACTTGTGCTGTTATTCCTTGGACACAACACACATCATTCTGGTTTTGTCACATTTAGATTGCTTTTGTCTGGTCTAAACAATGATTTAAATGAAAGTCCACAAAAAGTGGTATTAAAAGAGTGGTTAATATCAACAAGTGCCTCCAGAATGTCAGACCGACTGTGTGTGCATATTTGCAGTGATCTGTGCATACTCAGAAAATCTGATTTTTTTTCTGATGATCTGATGTTTTCTGTGATGAACCACCACCATAGGTTCTCCATGGAGGTGCAAGCTGACTGTACATTACACTTTTGATAAATGCAATACAATTTGGATGCAATAGATTGAGTATGAATTCAGTGTTAAAAACATTTCATGTTTGCGCACTGTTTTTCCAAGATTTACCTCATGCAAGATGTTCAGGAAAACAAAAACATAGCCACATAGCTAGGTGCTAGATTACTACCAGAAACCACATAAATCAGAATTTGGTTATCTGGTAAAAGTATTCCAAGTAACAATGTTAAAATTTGAAACCTGCATGTGGCATAATGGTGTACAGCAACCTATTGCAACCAGTGGGTCTGAAATTGTAATATACCACAAAAATATACCTTAAATTTCAGAATGCCCTGCATTTTACATAGGAGATTATTTCACCATACCGCAGAGAACTAGACAATGGCTTGAACGGTTTGCCAGTACATGAGTAAGTAAATAAAGAGCAACACAGAAAAAATAAGCATTAAAAAGCAAGCCTTTGAACATACAGTAGCCTTCCCCTGTTGTTCAAAACTCTGGCATGGGCTCTCATTGATTAATTAGTCAGGATGGGAGCCATATTCCTCTCATTTTCTCATTAGTCAATCTCGATCCAGCTTTGAATCTCCTCAGGGTTCACCGCTACTAATGATTCACACCATTTAGCACAATGGCTTACTTTTTATAAATCAGGCCTTTCTTCTCTGGTGAATTAATGTTGCACCAGTATAGACAGCAGTGATATAGTAATATAATAGGTTTATTTTCAGCACAGCTTGTTGAATAAACTTCAATAGAGACATATGTCAGTAAAAGGAACAGTTAATTTGAAAAGAAAACAATTGTTAAGATCTAGAAGATTTCATCAGATTTTTTCATTTAAGATGATCACTTGTTTTGTCATAAAAGCAGGAAAACTGCAACATGCTGTAAAACTATAATTTAGTATTCTCAGGACAAAATATTTATTTTGTTTTATAGTTAATTAATTTCAAGATTTTTTGCTGTATAAATGGCATAATTCATAATAAAAATATGGAACTGAAAAAATATTTTCTTCAAAATAACATTTAAACCTGAGATATTTCTCAGAATGGGACCTGATAAGAGTTTTGAACCTTCTTTCCTCTCAAGTAAAGCTTCGTTTTCAAATTTTAAACTCTTCACAAATTTGAGCTTTTGCTTTTGCAAAAACTGTAGTAACCAGTTTGTGGCAATGGAGGAAATTTTAACATAGGAAGATAGATGCAGAGTAGTTTAAAAGTCCAGTCTCTGTATTTCTGATTAATAGATATATAATGGAATGACATAGGGCTTCAGGATAATTCCTCCAAACGTGGCACACTACTTTTCCATATGGTTAGTTTACAAAGATGAGAGTGCAAGAAAACCGGACAGAAGTTAGCACTGACTACATGGGGAAACATAAAACAGTACTGTCTTGTCATTAACGTCTTTGCTAGCATCAAAGTCATCATGCCTGAATAAAAAAGAAACTGGAGCCAAGGGAACTCCAGTAGTGACAGCTATTCAGTGGCTCAGAATTATGAATTTCAAGTATGCTTCTTACATCTGTATATCTTAGGTTCTCTAAATATACCCCTGCCCTCTTCCTGCACCAGCCAGGGGAAGACCAAATTCCTCAGCTAGATGTCAATAAAAGAACACAACCTCTTGCAGGTTAAGGAGAGAGATTTATAGAGCAGTCTGAAAAATTTTACTTCTCTTAAAAGACAACTTTCTTTCCATATCTCAAGAGAACACTGATACTCTTCTTTACACACCACTCAGGGTCACTTTTTGTTTCCTCAAATGTGTTGATATTGGACATTATTGTTTCCTGACAATTTAGTTTAAAACTACTACTGTCCTTTTAAGGGCATGCTTATTATTCCTCCAAAGCCTCCAATTTCTATAACAATATAAGTAAGCTTCATGTACATATACAAGAAAACTATTTGAATTCCCAGAAAGGTAATTACCTTCTTTCCTCTATTCTACCACAGTTTTTACCTTAGTCTTATGGGACATAATCTTTTTAAAAAGGTTTATTTTTAATTTTTTTTTTTTCCAGTTTGGAACCTAATATTTAATGGGGCAATAACACAATAGTAACAATATATATTTTGTATTTTTTCATTTATCAATTCTGTAACTGCACAGCAAATTACAAAAAGCAATACGGTTTGGGTTTGATATTAAAGATCTGTTAATTGTAGTTCTAGAGAACTGTAGAGATAGATAAATGCAATTAAAATATTTATCTAAATTTATATTTGGCTAATTGGGGGAACACTGTGCACAATTGACATGTACTGTAAAAACCACATGCTCAAAGAGAAGATGATTAATAGAGGAAAGTGGATAAAAATCCAAGCAAACATCCATGTTCAGCTCAAGACTGTCCTCAAATTGCTTTTGGCACCAATCTGCTTGAGGTGGAGTTACGGTAAACAGTTGTTTTGTCCCTAGAAGAAGGAGGAAATGAATAGACAAACATGGAAACACCAAGAGAACAAAGACACAGCTCTGTCCTGACTTAAAATGAAGACAGAGAATTAGTCAGAGAACACATGGGAAAAGAAGCCTTTGCTATGGTTAGGGGACTGATGCAAACCTCTTTGAATTCACTAGGGAAAAAAACCAGTGATGATATTTAGTAAGTATCGGATCCAGCTCTTGGTGAATATCTATATAACTGCATGACAGTGGCATTTAAAATTCCAAGTTCAAATCCCAAATGAACAATTTGTACTATGGTAAGTAAAAACTATGATGGATTGTTTAATCTCTCAGCATTTTCAGTCCTAAAATCAACCTACTTGAATTTAAGTTCAAAATAATACCATTTGTTTTCTTGAGGTCTAGTTCCAGAGCAGTAGATATAGTGTTTCCAAATTCTTCAATATTTCACTTCATAATAAGACTAAGTCTCTAATATTGACATTATCTCTAAATCAAGCTGTTACTGGAATATAAGCGAGTAGAAACCAGGACAAGGAGGCATAGAAAATTGGATTCACTGCATCTTTGAGTCTACATATAAAAGTAATGGTAATGTCACACTGTCACTCTCATCCTGTTAATTTTTGGTTTTATTTTTTTAATAGTGGTTAGAAATACATGTATTTGCCTAATGTATATCTCATATGCTGATCACATGAAAGATGTGCTGGTCATCAAAACAATATGAGTTCAAATATTGCACTCAGTTTCCTAGTATAGAAAGTTGCCTGTCAAAGTAAAACAAAAGATTCAATTCTGGATTTCCATCTCTATGATAATCCAGAAAGTATCACTATGTCTTTTGAGGAAATTTAAATACCATGAGCAGTCAACAGTTTTTTGCATATTTCAAAACATTGATGGAATATCTTGAAGATGACAATTTTAATTTTAAGTAAAATACATTAGAAAAGTGTTAAGAAAAAAATCAGACAAAAAAATATTATTTTCTCCTGTCACAAGTTTTAGTTATTGTGACGAAGAACCTAAATTCCATTTGCATTATATAAGTGAAACACTGACTGAAAAAAAGTAAAATGAAGGAAAGTTGATTTTTTAATTATTATTATTTAGTGCTTCTATGTTGCTGGGGAGATGCATAGGGACATTCCCATGTCAGTTAAGTCGGACATCTACAGAAGAAGTGAAATTATATGTATGTTTTGGAAATATTACTATGTTTCAGGGGAAGTAAAGAAATCAGACTTGATTTCTATTCACAGTATGACAGGAACTTTATTTCCAAACATTATGTAATGTAGTATTTTTTGTTGCAAAAGCTGAACAATATAATGAAGTTGAGGTTCAGCAGATGACCTATGTTCTTTATCTTCCCCCCCCTCCCCAATAGATAAAGCAAGACACTCTGGTTCACTGATGAATGAAACAATTCCTTTCTCTAGTTTATGTCAGGGCCACATTTTCTTGTCTCTTAACTTTTGTGTTATACATAAAAAGATAAAGGGAATGGTGGTAGCATTTCCAGACATTTCACTTTAAGTTGAATATTGTATATAAACAAATTTAATTTATTTTTTTTAGTATCCCTTGCTGTAAAATATCAACTACTTTTAAAGAGGTATTAACTAATTATTAGGGTAACTGCTTTTCTGAGGGGAAGATCTGTGCATAGAACAAAAATTTTGGCAAAGAACTGGAGGATATATTTTTACATAATAATTAGGGTAAGCAATAAATGAAATGTAACTATATTAAAACCAAATTCAGGTCTTTAGGCATAGATAATGAGTGGAGGTAGAAGAGACAGGAATAATATATATGTGTCTGTTTTTCCAAGGCATTGCAAAAACAGACAGTACAAATGTTCCAGTCAGTCTTCCAGGCCAGATACATCTTCTGTTTTATTAGGCACAAAATATGGTCCCTACAGTCTGGGATAGTAGATGATGGAAATAAACATTTCTGACAAAACAAAATGGGTAAACTATTCACATACATGTTTTGGACAGAGTGAGATGCAAAACGCAGTAAAGACACTCCTCTTCATTAGGAATCAGTCATTAGATAATGTTATGACTCGCTGTGCTAAAGGAATTATGTTATGGCAATGAGCAAACAACTGTGGCATGTTTGACCTATAACAGGATGTGAAAAAGCTTTTCTGTCCCAAGAAAATTGTCAATCTTTTTGAGAAAATCTGACATGATGAACCCAATTATCTTCCAAATACTTTGAGAACTGACAGCATTTCTTTCATTTGTGGTAAGAAAGTCATAATGGTTTTAGGATGAGTAGGTTCAGATCTCTGTTCCTCTTCTGTCGTGGTTTAACCTCAGTCGGCAACTGAGCACCACACAGCCGCTCGCTCACTCCCCCACCCCAGCCCCGGTGGGATGGGGGAGAGAATTGGAAGAATGAAAGTGAGAAAACTCGTGGGTTGAGATAAAAACAGTTTAATAATTGAAATAGAAGAAAATAATAATAATAATATAGAATGCAAATGATGCATGATGCAATTGCTCACCACCTGCCAACAGATGCCCAGCCAGTCCCTGAGCAGCGGCCCCCCTGGCCATCTTTCCCCAGTTTATGTACTGAGCATGACGTCACATGGTATGGAAAGTGTCTTTGGCCAGTTTGGGTCAGCTGTCCTGGCTGTGCCCCCTCCCAGCTTCTTGTGCACCTCCAGCCTTCTCAGTTGGTAGAGCATGGGAAGCTGAAAAGTCCTTGGCTAGTGTAAGCATTACCTAGCAACAACTAAAACATCGGTGCGTTATCAACTTTGTTCTCATCCTAAATCCAAAACACAGCACTGTACCAGCTACTAGGAAGGAAATTAACTATATCCCAACCAAAACCAGGACACCTTCATTTCACCTTGGCACTTATTTTAACATTGGTGAGTGCCCCAGACCACAAAATCAGTTTCTTTCCTCATAGTAGATGTTTAACAAGATAATTAATATACTCACTTGGACTGCAGCATACCTAACTTCAGCTACCTTATTAATATCAGGTAAACCAGACATTTGGCCAAGGATCTTCTTCCACACACCTGCAAAGCAATACAGCCACAGAAATATTGGCTAGACTTAAGAGGATCTACTGGCTTCTGTTCAAGAAATCAGTAAGAGAAGATCCTTTCTGACTTTAAGGAGTTTGCCCAATAGACAGCAGAATAGAAGAATATCAAGAATTCAGGCTTACTGCAAACCTGCTTTCACTCCACTTGGTGTTGTTCAAAGCCCTTTTGTCTCAGCAAAACCACATGCAAAAGCACAATAGCAACACTAAGAAATCAGAGATTTACCATTCAAATCTTTGTCAGATGTACTATGAGAACCTGTTGTCTATAAAATCTTATTTACTTGACTGAGAAATACAATATAATTGTACACTGAATCACACCAACTTTCATCTGAGCTACTACAATGATGTTATGATATGATAGAAATTACTTCTTTTTAAACTGTTACAGTGTACTGTATTTCATTTTTGACTCTTTAACTAGTTTCAATATGCAAGATGAAAATTCAAGACTTCAAATTGTCAATTTTAAGTTTATCACACTACGCCTCAGCTAACCATGAAGACTTTGAACAGCAGCTATTCTGTATTATTCAAAGCTTATGTATGTTCTGTGGGTTTATGGCAACTTTTATTTTTGCCTTACTAAAACTCCCTCAAATACTAAAGTTACTGAAAAAGCTTTATTTTTTACTTTTAAAGCAAATACACAATAGTACTATTCTAATTTCATGGAAAAACAACAGAATTTTAATTTTGCTTAAGAAGAATCCTATGCAATTCTTCTGATTCTTTAGATCTATAGGACACCCATGTTACAATTTTAAAAGTCTCTCTTCTTTCTACACAAAAAGGTGTAGACTCTTCAAAGCATGTCTCAAAGCTTGAGAGAAGTGTGACATACATAATTAGGAACAAAATGCTGGCTATCCAGTTTTAAAATCTGTTCGGGCATTTATTTTAGCCACATCTAGATTTCTGTGCCTTTTTCTCAGAGTTGATGATCTTTGCAACAACTGTGGATGTTCCTTGGGCATACACCAGTTAGAATTTATTTACCGTACGCCAACCTAGTAAGACAATGTAGTGTGTAAATACATGACAAGCCATCTGCACTAAACTGCCAATTAAATACATATTTTAACATGCAAAGCAAATTGTTATTATTGCTATAATTTTATTATGTTCTTCAAGGAAACTTTGCATAAGATGTCTTTCACACAAACATCTGTTTAGAAAAGTGGTCAATTATATGTATTATCTTGACAAGAATAACTTGGTTAAGAGAGAAGTTATACTACTGCACTTTGTAAAGTGTTGATTCAAGGGTTTCATTTTAGTTATGAAAATTAATTTAGTTAGCTTAAAAAATGTCAGTATAGGAATATCTCTTATCTTTCATTATGAGATTCCACCACAGAGAGAGAAAACTCTCTAATGTTGATGTCTGCATTGCTCACTAAGTATTCTTTGATGTGATAATTGCAATTATCATCATGTGCTCCTACATCCACAGCATGGTCTATTTTCTGAGTGAAACTCCTAAAATGAAAGGGTTTCTAGGGTCCAGTCTTTCGTTGGCGAGTTGCTGGTCTGATGTAGTCCTGCATGCTTACATAGTGCCTTGTTTACAATCCTATACAGTGCTTCCTTGTCAAGCACTTCAGTTCACTGACTGAAGCTACCAAACCAAAAAGGCAGTTCTGTGGCTGGGAAGGACAGTAAGCAGATCAGCCAAATTATACAGGGTAGGAACCATTGCAATAGAAATATTGACCAAGCTGAGTTTCATCATGGAAGTTAATTCCTTCAGTCAATAACTAGAATAATTAATTAATTAATTAGGATAGGATTGTTAAGAACTAGTTGCATTGAATATGTACATCAGTCAAGGAAAATTTTGTTTTAAAGTATAAAACTGTCCTGATTTCTAAACAACCCCTTTACAGATATTTCTCGTTCTCTAAATCAGTGGTCTCCAAACTTTTTTGATCACACATCCCATTAGTAAAAAATTTTTGAGCATGTACCCCAAATATACATATATGTATTTATTCATAAATTATAGACATGTACTACTGAAGTTTTAATATTTTCTTCTCACACTCCAGTAGATATTCTTGTGCACTCCCTCGGGTACATGCACAAACACACACACCCCCTTTTGGAGACCACTGCTTTAATTAATTGAGTGATATATGTGTGTATATATACATGTACACACCCATCTACATGTATACATACATCTACACATATATATATAAAAATGTGACTACAACACAAAATAATTTTTTTTACAGAAAGATCATCACATACTCTAATAGTTATCTTTTTGTTATTAGTATTGGATATATAGACCCACAAAATGTTGATAAACCAACAAACCACTGGCACTGCAGCTTACAGACAAGTATGAGGGATCTCACTAGAATGGAAATAAGGAAGCAGCATAACTGGAACAAATCTATACAACTTTTCATCTACCTAAGGAAAAAGAATGGCATTACTTCAGCTAGAGAAAATAATTCTTTAGCCAAACTGTTTGCAAGTCAGCATGCACTATTTTTATACTAAGTGCAAACAGGCTTTGCAGTATTAACATTAAAATTTAGCCACAGCTGAATTTGTTAGGAAAATCAATAATCTTAACATCCTCAGCTGGCATGGGATAAAATAATCAGCCCATTAGCACTCATCCTCCAATATATGGAGAGGAAAAGTTTTCTTTGCTACAGCTGAGAAACAAAGACCTGACACTGGGTAAAGGTAAGATTCAGCTATAAAATATAAATCTTATTTCACATTGTTCTCAGTGCCTGATATCACAAAGCTGTTCAAGTCAGCAATAAGCAACAGAAACATACAGAGAAGACACTAATTAAAGTTAAGAAAAAAAATACCAACAGAGCATGGGACCAAGTTCCTTCAGAGACATATTTGTTTCCCCAAAAGGCCAAGAAAGGTATCTGCTTACTAGTCTCTTCCAGAATGATGACTTCCGCATCTCCTTTTTTAGGGCCCTCCCAGAGTTAGAATCATAGAGTGGGAATGTGTTATTTTAGGTAACTAAACTTCAAGCTAGTTTGAGTTCTAGAAAATAACCTTTTTTTCTCCAAATACTATTAGTGTTCTACACCAGTAGAAATGTGTTTTATTCTTGGAATGATATCCCTGAAACTGTTTCCAATTTCTTTTTGTGAGAGATCTGGTCCATAGAAAAAAAAATGCTTTCTATACTTACTAATGTTCTTAATTTAGTTTTATTTTTATTACAGATATTCTCAGTATATTTTGGCGAACTGTAGATCTGTAATGCCCTTTATAAAATTCCTTAGCTCAGTGTTACGCTGGCAGGTGTATTGAGGAATATTTGGATGTAATTAATGCAAGTAACATAGTCTCTCAGCAATGCATAAAGTTGTAGAGATTTCCTATTTATTTTTCATATGACTGTGATTTGGGTTTTTATTAATGTGTCTGCAGGTTCTTTCCAGGTTTTAGCAGTTCAGAGGAGTTCTACATATAAAATCAGTCAGAAAGAAGATTTAAAAAATATTTTTTTTTAAAAAAGTAGTTCAGAAATTAAATACTCCTGCAATATAGTGGAAATAGATGGACCCCCCTCCCCCAAACCCCATGTCCTTTCAATGTGTATTCCTTACGTGTCCACAAATAAATGAGTAGGCATTTTAATAGGGTATCTGTTGAAATTCTCTACTTCCCTGATTAAAACCCTTAAGTGTATTAGAACTGGCTTTCTTACAGGCACTGTATCACTGTAAATTGGATTTCTGCATATCACAGTATTTATTATCAACATTGTGACATAATTCCGAAAGGTGCCATTTTTCAGCTATTGCAATATAGTACAAATATATTTATTTCCAATATTTTAGTGAGTTGACTGTCATATAATACACAATATTAAAGACAAAAGGAAGAAGAAGAACAGGTCCCCTCTTAAATATCTGATATTCTATATCTAATTCTTGCTCTTACAAACTATCTTCTTCATCTTCATATTACTCTATAGCAATTTCCAGAAAAGTCATGTCTTGGCTGGTTTCTGGTTTCAGAAATGTACTGCAATTAAAAAAAAAAAACAAAAACAAAGCCAGAACTGCACAACCCTGCAGTATGCATTGTATTGCACTTATTAAAATAGACTTAACACTAACTGAAGGGTTGGGTACAAGAACATAATATGCTGTTTTTTCACAGTTAAACAAAAAGTTAAATCTGCAGTTTTGCAAGCACAGTTACTCTATAAATTCAAATACTCTCTGTACCTAAATGTCTTCTATATAACTTATACTGTCTGTGTCTATGTCTTCTCACATTAAAGTAATGTTAGTGAGATTTTTGTCAATAGTGTGAATTGTCTTGCCCTGGGTGCAAATGCACTTGTATCATTCTGACAGATTATAGGAAAATTTAATTTGCTTGTTCCCAAGCTTGTTATTTAAGAAGCTGGGTGCATGAGTGGGTGGCAGAGAGAGCAGGCTGATGGTTTTGCCCTGACTGCTGTGTGCCAGTCCTCGGGTTCTCCAGAGATGAAGGAAGAGAGGAGGAGAGGAGAGGAGCACTCATGAGGATCAGGCACGTTTCTTCAGAGTGGGAGACTGTTCTAAAATTTAAGAACCAGTGACTATTCATGTCATATTCATTCAAATCCAGAATGAGAGTTTTTTTGAGAGGAACCCAAAGATTTTGAGTGAGGTGAGCAGTGATAAACCCCCCCTCCCCTCCCTCAAGATGTGAAGGAAAGAAACTGATGCTGCACACTGGACTAAGTAAGATGTTGGAGAAGGAACTCTGTTTCACATGGGATATTTGAGTGGACTTAGAGTGTGGAGATAAGGAAAGAACCTCCGTTAACATTGAGTCTAGGGTCAGGTTACAGATTTCCTTTCAAATCTTTATTTTAATTTTGTTTGGATTATCAGTCCTGTGTTGTCCTTTTTAACAAATTTTCCTGTTGTGGTTTACTTTACTTCCTAATAAAACATTAGTTTAAGTGATGGGAAGTCTAATACCATTTGCTTTCTACAGGTGAGAACTGGTAGAAAAGGGATTCCACTTTGAAGCTTTGGAAAACTTCAGGTCTTTGTACGACAATATTGTAGTATTTCCCTGTAAAATACAATTAGAATTCTAGGCTAATGTTACTACAATTAATTCTGTCACACTGAGGTTTGTAAACAAATTTCCTTTAAACACTGATTTATTATCTAAGCAGAAAGACACAACTGTTGTTTAAGATATAACTTGTCTCACCAGTCACATTTGGAATTGGAAACTCTTCCTGCAGCAAGGCACAATTGTTATTTAAGATCTAACCTGCCTCACTGGTCGCATTTGGAAGCTGTTTCTGTCTGCACTGACTCTATTGCCTTCCTGGTAAATAATGTTCTGGCTCCCTTGAAATTGCTTCAGCTTCTCTACATTCTCTATGGAGTTCTCTGGAATTAAACTAGACCCTTCCTTTTTTTTTTTTTTTTTTTTTTTTCTTTCTTTTTTTTCCCCTCCTGGTTTTAATTAAAATACTGAACTAAGAAGTAACTCTTTTTTTCTTTTTTTTTTTTTTTTCTTTCCAATTCAGCTGTTGCCTTTGACTGTTTATGTAGCTTACTTGAAAAAGTTAATGAAAACTCTAATAGCAGAAGCAGGACAAGGCATATGGTGAAGATTTACTGAGAAAAGTGACATTCTAACTCTCTATTTCACCCTGAGCAGGAAAAAGATGAAAATCATGATGTCCACAGATGCAGAGGATCACCCAGCTGCCTACAAAGCATGGTGTGCTGGAGCGTGGAAGTGCAAATCGATAATATCTGTCATTGCACTTTATCTGCTGTAACAAAGGAAGGTTTCTCTGTATGTTATTAACTATAAACAAAAAACAATATTGCAGGGGCATTGGGCATGCTGTTAGTGCTAAGAATCCATCTGAATTTCCATAATATGCCTTCTGTTGTTACTGGCTTACAGCTTAAACATGAAAATTTACTGTGAGCCATAAATTAACAGAAACACTGCATTGTTCAGTTTTACAAGTTTTTCTCTCTTTTTTTCTTCTTTTTGTTCAAAGACATAAATTATGGATGAACTATTAGTCAATGTATACAAACTTACCTTTGAATACCTTAAATCCAGGAAGATATCAGATTCATAAAATTATTACACCTTCTTCCAATTATTTGTGTGATAACATAATATATAGTAAATTGAAATGAATGTGGCACAGTTTCACTCCACTCAATGAACTATTATAAGGCAAAGTTTGGCTAGTTGGCATCCTTTTTTAAAGAAAACATTTCTGGATGAGAATTTTTCTCTCTCTTAGAAAATAAAATCTACCGGATCAGAAGTTATCTTCAATAGATTTCTCTAAAATGTATTTCACTAAAATATAGCAATACTTGATTTTTTTTTTTTTTTCATGAGAATGTGAGAACTGATTTACTGAGTCAGACTGTCCTGGTTTTGGCTGGGATAGAGTTAATTTCCTTCCTAGTAGCTGGTACAGTGCTGTGTTTTGGATTTAGCATGAGAACAATGTTGATAACACACCGATGTTTTAGTTGTTGCTAAGCAGTGCTTACACTAGTCAAGGACTTTTCAGTTTCCCATGCTCTACCGACTGAGAAGGCTGGAGGTGCACAAGAAGCTGGGAGGGGGCACAGCCAGGACAGCTGACCCAAACTGGTGAAGGGGATATTCCATATCATGTGACATCATGCTCAGTATATAAACTGGGGGGGAGTTGGCCGGGAGGTGGTGACTGAGGCTTGGGAACTGGCTGGGCATCGGTCGGCGGGTGGTGAGCAATTGCATTGTGCATCACTTATTTTGTATATTCTTTTATTATTATTACTATTATTATTATTATTATTATTTCCCCTTCTTTTTCTGTCCTATTAAACTATCTTGATCTCAACCCACAAATTTTATTCTTTTTTTTTCCTGATTCTCCCCTGTGCCACTGAGGGGGAGGGGAGTGAGTGAACGGCTGTGTGGTGTTTAGCTGCCTGCTGGGTTAAACCACAACACAGATCCAAAAATCCAATGTTGCAATAATAGTGACAAGAAGCAGGTGTCCAGGGTGCTGTATGATAAGTGGGATATATTTTATAGAGAAAGAACAGTGTTCCCCTTCGTGTACCATTTTGCCAATCCTTGGTTAGTGCTTCTTATTAACTGGTATCAATGGACCTATTCTTCATATTTGCTTCAGCTTTGACTCATTCCTGTTTTGCCTTTGTAATGCTTTATAAAAATGAGTCTCATAATTGAATTATACTTTTTTGACAGACAACTTTTTATTTGTTTTCTTATATTTCTGTTCATAGTCTATTGCTGTCAGTTTTTATTAGAGCAGTTTATCACACCTCTGTCATGTATGACCTGTAGACATCAGCATTGTCCCTGGGGAAATCCAGGAAGCTGATGGTTCTTTTTTGACTTCATCTCTCCTTGTAAAGAACCTGTCCCCAAATTCTGCCATTCTTGCCTTTCTCTACACCTTTTCTTATTATATCAATTAAGAAATAATCATAAAGCTTATCATCCAAAACAAAACAAAAAAAAGCTGGTAAATTAATATTTTGTAAATATTTTTGGAAAAATTACCTTAAAAATAAATATTTTTTAAATTAAAAAAAGGGAATATTTTATGAAAAACAGGGAAGGTCCACTGTAAACAGTATGAATAGAACAGTTCAAAAATGCCCTGTAAATTGCAAGGCTTTTTTGGAAGAGCAGGGGTAGCTTTCAGTCAACGTATAGGAAGCGGCAATACATAATTTGTATCATGATAAACACTAAAAGGTTTGTGTGGTAACAGTGAGTTAAATGTAAAATAAAATTCCATGAGGTTAGAATAAACCATTACAAAAAGTGGTGCTAGCTTTTTTTTTTTTTTTTAATACATTTGCTAAACTTTAAAAGATCCTGAAAGCAGGACTTTCTCTTGTTAACGTCAAAGCTAGTTCTCTGGAATATACTCCAATAACAGAGGACTTGGATTACAAGTAGGATGTGGAACAGCATCTATGCATATAAATGTGTAAGATTATAGCGGGACAACTTTAATCTATTTTTTTTGAAGATGAGAACTCACTAAACACATCTGGGCAACAAAATACCTTTGAATTATCATTGTAGTGTCTGGGAATTTAGTTATTTGCTTCCAGACTAATTTCCATACTACATCATGTGAGTCAAATTGAAGCAAGCTTGTTATTAAACTTGTTATTTGTTCTGATACTAGCCAATGAAATCTCAGTGGAGCATCTCATGTCCAGCACTTACAAAGGAGATTAATTTTAGGACACTGAACAATACCTACTGTAGCTGTGCGGTATGGAAACAAGATCCTTCCTAATAGACACAGTGTTTTCCTATATTCTGTTTGGCCATAGTACTGTTATCAATGCCAACAGATGGACATATATATTTGAAATACAAATAGCATTTATGTTACTGATGTTAAGAGCAAAAGGTAAGCTAGATTTCAAGTAAGTCAGTAGTTGAAAAACTGGGACATAAGTCTATAAATGCTTAGTATCTGAAGAAAAATTTCTTACTGAGTGGTTTCAAATTTGTTCTGCACTGATGCTATCTGGATAGAGCAAAAGTCATGTTCTTATTTGCCATTTGATTTTATTATATGCTTATCTTAAATGGTTTTTTTCTAATCATGTTTAAAAATAAATTCGAAATGAACAGCCCTCTGACTGCAAAGGCTGTAGGTGATGTAGGCTGTGATACCAACATGATGGCTGATCTAAGAAATGCAGAAGATGACGTAATTTGTAGCTAATAACAAAGCTTATATTTTAATTATCAGGTTACAGTAAGTAATGATAAATCGTAAGAGAAAACAAAGTAAGTGCAGATATATTAATTGCATCAGTCATCACAATGTCTAGCAATGTGTGCAACACTTCCAAGTGTAGCTGATCAGCCTACCAGACTGACCTCTTCTCCTTCCACAGCCATAGACAGGACTCTGGTTGAGTCTCCCTGGTGTTTTGCTCCTTTGTCCAATGGAATACAGGAAAGTACACATAATTGAAGAGAAACCAGATGTGGGGTTTGGCTTTGCTCCATGCAAACCTGGTAAGCAAAAGGAGAAAGATTTAACTAAATGGCAATACTGTGATACTAGCGTATGTCTAGGTGATTCAATACAACACTCCTGAATTTCCACTTCTTTTTCAGGAAGTAGGCAATTATCTGTGTAGTTACATGCACTGTTTGTCTTTGGAGAGAAAAGCTAAGTCAAAGGCAATTGCTTGGAAGAAAGCCAAAATCTGCAAGTCAGGTGACAACTTTAAATTACAAATACTTTAGTAACAGATATTGCTGATTTCTGTCCTAGATGTTGAATACTGAATCTGTTGAATGCTGAAGATTTGTGAGTTAATTCTGAAAGTTTTAAGCTACATGGAATAGCAGGACCTTTTTCATGACTTAATTTAAATGAGGGAAGGTCACTTACATCATCTTCCCAAGGCAATAACCACTTCATCTTTTATGCTATTATAATACATGGATCTTTTTTCCTATTCCCTCAGTATTACCCAGTCTCTATACTCATATTGATTCATTCACACTGTATTCTTTTTTCCCTTAGGGAATTTTTTTTCCACAGTTACTGAGTACTGGGAATTTTTTGGTACATCTGTCTCTTCTACAACCATTCTTCTTCATTCACCCATGTTTACCTTGTTCATTAGGCCTTCTCAGTTCTTACAAGAAACAACTGAGAAATACTGCTACCTTCAGTGCAAGTCAGAACTGCAAATTTTGTTATGACTGAGAGCCCAGTTTTGCTAACTGACGCTACTGATGAGCAATATCTACTACTGATGTCTGTAAAGAAGAAATTGCCGAGGCTACTAAGAAATGCAAGATGACAAAGGAGAAACAAAGAAACAATGCAGAACCGAGACTGCTGAGTTGATATTAATTGGTAACAACTTAAAATAAAGATGTAAATCATCAGAGAATTAGGACAAAAAGTCTGATGTGACAGGATGTAAAAATCCAAAAGAAAAGGAAGAAGATGCCAGCTCAGCAAGACTGATGAGCAACACATTTCAAGCGACAAGAGGCCGATAGTTGTCCACCTGACTGAGGACCACCTGACCAGTAAGACCCTTTGGCTGACTGCAGTGGGAAAAGTGAGCATGTTCATGCTTAGTGCTGATACCATGCTAGTCCTGGCCCATCACAGTGTGTACTGGCAATGAATAAGATAATTATTGTGTAATCACCAGCTGTTTGTTTGGTCCTGCTTTCAAGACTGTATACCATAAAGAATGCTTAAATAAGTGTCCTAAGGATTTAAGGATTACGGGTATGTTACAGGCTGCACTTAAAATAACTTCTTTATCATCCTCCTTATCTAGCCTCCTTATCTAGGCTAGGCATTGGAGATAGAGCTGGAAAGACCTACAGCTCAATGTGATTTTTTTTTTTCCGATTTTTTTTTTTTATTTTCTTATTTTTTGTGGTTTATATTCTTCATTACTTGGAGTTTAATGGTTTCAAAAATCTTTGACAGTTTATTTTTAAGAAGGTGAGGGACTTTTGTTCTGGAATTCAAATGTGTGGTAAACAGCTTACTAAGTCTCTCTGCCGGAGATAATGAATCAATATCCTGTATAGACTTACTGTTGTTTAAGCTGACTGTACTGGAAATATACTTCCATGATTTCAGAATGCACAATAGTCTTGGCGTGATGTTATTGGTTACCCAGTACTCTGAAAGGATGCCAAAACTCCTGAAACCAAGCATCTGGCACAGATCCTTTTATAGTATATCAGAAGTATTTAATACCTGCTATTTAATATGATATGTCTCGCTTGTGCCACAGACTCATATCTGACACAGTCCTTAAATTATAAGTATGGTTAAACATGGGTGAGAGAGAGAAAAGGGAGAAAGATAAAATGTATTCAAATCAGTTTTGTGCTTTTCAGCTTTATCAGAAAGTAACGTTTCTATCTAAAGTGAAAATTAAGTGAATGTTTCGGGACAAGTTAAACCGCATTGGTTAGCATGATTAAAAGCTGGTGATGTTTGTAGCATTCAAACACTACTGAAATTATTGTAGTTGAACTTAGCATGGTCAAGCAAGTGATGCTGGAAGTATTTTAAGTAGCATATATGCTGTAGTGACACTGGAAGTATTGAAGGAAGCACATGAAAAAAAGGACGCCTTCAGTGTAACAGGAGATCCGGGAATCACCTAGGCAAAAAGTGTTGTGGCTGTTGATTTTGTGAATGACCTTTGTGCCAAGGTCAGGCATATTTCTCTTAAAACAGTAAGAGCTTTACTGATAGCATGCAATGTAGTGAGGCTAAAGTAGATTTCAAGTCACTTCTACCTGTGAATACTGTGATTTGTATCTTTAATTAAAAAAAAAAAATCCTAGATTATTAGATGGATTAATTTCATTATTAACTGTGAACTGCTGAAGCATTCTTTTTAAAATAAAATTTGGCCTTTATAAATTCTAAGACTGTAAATATATGGGTATAAAAATATATTTCTAGTTACATCAAGGTCAAATATATCACCTAAAAGTTGATATCCCCTTTTAAGATATTTCTGTTCCAGTCCTCATTTTAAATAGAATCATAGAATCATTGAGGTTGGAAAAGACCTCTAAGATCATCGAGTCCAACCGTCAACCCAACACCACCATGCCCACTAAACCATGGCCCTAAGTGCCTCATCTACACATCTTTTAAATACCTCCAGGGATGGGGACTCAACCACTTCCCTGGGCAGCCTCTTCCAATGTTTCACCACTCTTTCAGTAAAGACATTTTTCCTTACATCCAATCTAAACCTCCCCTGCCACAACTTGAGGCCATTTCCTCTCGTCCTATCACTTGTTACTTCGGAGAAGAGACCGACACCCACCTCACTACTACCTCCTCTCAGGGAGTTGTAGAGAGCGATGAGGTCTCCCCTCAGCCTCCTTTTCTGCAGGCTAAACAACCCCAGTTCCCTCAGCCGCTCCTCAGAAGACTTCTTCTCCAGACCCTTCACCAGCCTCGTTGCCCTTCTCTGGACACGCTCCAGCACCTCAATGTCCTTCTTGTAGTGAGGGGCCCAAAACTGAACACAGTATTTGAGGTGCGGCCTCACCAGGGCCGAGTACAGGGGCACCATCACTTCCCTACTCCTGCTGGCCACACGATTTCTGATACAGGCCAGGATGCCATTGGCCTTCTTGGCCGCCTGGGCACACTGCCGGCTCATGTTCAGCCGGCTGTCGACCAACACCCCCAGGTCCTTTTCCGCCAGGCAGCTTTCCAGCCACTCTTCCCCAAGCCTGTAGCGCTGCATGGGGTTGTTGTGGCCGATGTGCAGGCCCCGGCACTTGGCCTTGTTGAGTCTCATCCAGTTGGCCTGGGCCCATCGATCCAGCCTGTCCAGGTCCCTCTGCAGAGCCTTCCTACCCTCGAGCAGATCAACACTCCCACCCAACTTGGTGTCATCTGCAAACTTACTGAAGGTGCACTCAATCCCCTCATCCAGATCAGTGATAAAGATATTGAACAAGACCGGCCCCAGTACTGTGCCCTGGGGAACACCGCTCGTGACCGGCCGCCAACTGGATGTAACTCCATTCACCACAACTCTCTGGGCCCGGCTGTCCAGCCAGTTTTTGACCCAGCGCAGAGTACACCTGTCTAAGCCGTGAGCCGCCAGCTTCTCGAGGAGAATGCTGTGGGAGACGGTGTCAAAGGCCTTACTGAAGTCCAGGTAGACCACATCCACAGCCTTTCCCTCATCCACTAGGCGGGTCACCTGGTCATAGAAGGAGATCAGGTTGGTCAAGCAGGACCTGCCTCTCATGAACCCATGCTGGCTGGGCCTGATCCCCTGGTTGTCCCGCTCATGCCTTGTGAGCGCCCTCAAGATGAACCGCTCCATAATCTTCCCCGGCACTGAGGTCAGGCTGACAGGCCTGTAGTTCCCCGGATCCTCCTTCCGGCCCTTCTTGTGGATGGGTGTCACATTGGCAAGCCTCCAGTCATCCGGGACCTCCCCCGTTAACCAGGACTGCTGATAAATGATGGAGAGCGGCTTGGCGAGCTCCTCCGCCAGCTCCCTCAGCACTCTCGGGTGGATCCCATCCGGCCCCATAGACTTGTGAGCATCCAGGTGGCGTAGCAGGTCATTGACTGCTTCCTCTTGGATTATTCAAGAGCTGATATTTTCAAGCTGATATTTTCAAGAGCTGAAATATTCAAGGCTGATATAATATCAGTGGAACTATGGACACTAAGAAGATTCTGTTTTGGTTTATTAGAGTGAAGTTGTAATTGTGCAGTGTGTTTTGGTTTTATTTTGGTTTGGGATCTTTGTTAGTTTTTTGTTTTGGTTTTGTTTTTTGTTCCGCCCCCATCCCCCCAGTCTTATTACTCTCTTCCCATCTTTCTTCCATGTTTACTGGTTCGGTTTTGGTGGTGGTCTTTCTTGGGACTTTAAGCAATCTTTCCTATATCTTCTTTTTCTATGGTCACGTATTAGAAAAGGAAAGGATTTTTCTAGTGAATGAGGGTTGCCTTTACGAATAATGCTGTTTTCTATTACAGAATGGACCATGCGTTAAAAGAATTTCAGAAATTTTTGATTCAATTTTTAACTTCTTTCACTGTTACTCTGATCTCCTTTCTCCTCCCTAATGTTTTATTCTTCAAAATATTTATTATTCTAGTCTGGCCTTCATCATATTCTTTCACTTTACTTCTTATTTTCTTCCATCACTACTCTCCTTTTATTCCTCAACATTTTCATTCTTTAGTGATCCTCTGTATACCTGAGAATAGCAAATAAAAACATTGCATAAGAGTATTAAAGTAGGCTTTGTATTCTGATGCATTTGCATTTAATACTCATCTGCTCAGCTGATTTAGACATGGGGTCATGGGCCCATTTTTTTATTGGTGGAAATAGGAATTCTGTTAACTGAGAAGAGCACTGAAAACCTTTAATTAGAAAATGTGTACAGAGTTATTTTCTGACTGATGTTCTGGAGAAGAAGATATGGTCCAGTGTGTGGTGAAGATAAGGTCTAATAAACAATAAGATGTTTGCTATGGTGTCTTCATCAAGCAGATAGGAAAAGTAGAAAGAACTGTGTGCTGGTTTTGGCTGGGGTAGAGTTAATTTTCTTCATAGTAGCTGGTATGGGGCTGTGTTTTGGATTTGTGCTGGAAACAGTGTTGATAACACAGGGATCTTTTCGTTACTGCTGAGCAGTGCTGACACAGAGCCAAGGCCTTTTCTGCTTCTCACCCCACCCCACCAGCGAGTAGGCTGGGGGTGCACAAGAAGTTGGGAGGGGACACAGCCGGGACAGCTGACCCCAACTGACCAAAGGGACATTCCATACCATATGACGTCATGCTCAGCATATAAAGCTGGGGGAAGAAGAAGGAAGGGGGTGACATTTGGAGTGATGGCGTTTGTCTTCCCAAGTAACCGTTACGCATGATAAGGCCCTGCTTTCCTGGAGATGGCTGAACACCTGCCTGCCAATGGGAAGCAGTGAAATAATTCCTTATTTTGCTTTGCTTGCATGTGCAGCTTTTGCTTTACCTATTAAACTGTCTTTACCTCAACCCACGAGTTTTCTCATTTTTACTCTACCAATTCTCTCCCCCATCTCACCAGGGGGGAGTGAGTGAGCAGCTGTGTGGTGCTTAGTTGCCAGCTGGGGTTAAACCATGACAAAAAGCCATTTTTTATTTATGAAATAAGATAGGACAGCACTTCTCCCCCTCCCCCCGCACTGGTTGAAGAAGCTTTATTACCACAACCCAGCTCGAAGTCATTGTTATAGAAATTACTGGTGTGAATGGACCAGATGAATGAAGAAAAGATGCTGGAAAAGGGTACTAATACTGGTGAGAGATTTCTTATACAACCATCCCTGATTTTCTTTTGCTTTCCACTAAGGCTATTCACAATCTAAAAAAACCCATGAGAGTATGGGGTTCATGGGTTTGCAGTTATCTTTCAAAGACAGCAAAGTAATGTATTGAAAACCATCCTCAACATATTGTGATATAGAAAAATTACTTGGTGATTTTTCATGAAAACTGGAATTGTGCTTTGAGCACTCGATAACTATTTTATGGTTAGTTCGGGCTTCATTGCCAATAGAAACATACGACGATAGTTGAGAACATGACATAATATTTTGAGTAGGCTGCCAGATGTTGGAAGTAACCCCTGAGACAACAAACTTCCTTTGCTGGCCGTTTATGTAGTTCTGAAAATGAGGAATGAGCTGCAGTCTTTTTTCTGGGAGCTATGAACTCCTCTGAGTTTTACTTCTGCTGTGATATCTTTGTTTTCTCTGACTTGACCTCACCAGGAAAAAAAAAGAAAGACAAAGCCACCTTCCAAGGAACCTGATGTGAACCACAAACTGCAGCACAGTGTCAGGTGGTGTAACATGAAAGAAGATTCCATCGTTCAGTCTTTCAGAAGGCATTTGTGCTCAGAACTGATACCTTTGAAGCCAGGATTAGGAATTGTGCCATTTGAGGAGATTAACTGGAAAGAACACCCCGTCTTATATTCAAGTTTAAAGTTAAACCCCAGGAAAGGACATATTTACTGATAGAAAGGAAGGGGATGGTCATAAAATGGACTATTGAATTACTTTCCTAACACTTAGTAAATTCTAGTAATTTACTACCATGCACCCTTAAGTACTTAAGAACCACGAAGATGAAATCATGGTCCTTGCTTGCTAAATCTAATATAAATCAGGAGAAAGCCCTGCAGACTTTTTTCAAAGCCTCAGGAGAAAAGGAAGATGTAATGGAATTTTCCAGTCTTTACACTAGAGCCTGCAAGGACTTAATCTCATTGGCCTGAGGTACTGAATGAACTAGTCCTCATGGACATTTGATGCATGGGAGAACTTCAGAACACATGTGAGGATGCAGGGAAGGTTCTTGGCCTTTTGGCCAAGAGATTGAATTTATAATGTTTTGGTCCCTCAATAGGGGCTGACATCAAGCCAATGCTTAGTAATTAAAATTGACTCAACATTAATAAGAAGAGCAGAACTCTGGGAGCTTAGTCATTTGGAACATGAAGAATGTCCTCTCCACCAGCTGTAGGCACACATACTACATAATTACCATCTTCCTGCCAATACAGGATTGTTTCAAAGAGTACATTTTCTTGTGCTGTGCTTAATCTGTTCTAAAAGCATGAGCAATGGTTCTTCTACAGCCTACAATAGTAGTTTTCTGTGTCAGGAATATAAATGTGCTTATATTGCCTTCTATCATCTTAAACAAATTTCCACCCTTGAGGAGGCAATTTTCCTTATAAAGAAAATTTTCAAAGGCACAAAAGGTTGCCAGGAATGCAAGTCACTGGAGGTTACCACTGCATTCTAAAAGAGTTATCCCCTTGGTTACCTCCTGGTGCTCTTCTTCCTTTTGCTCTATCTTAATTCCTTAAACACTTTTCTTTTTTTTTTTTTTTTCCTTTTTTTCTCTGAATTCTCCCTCAGCTTTTCTGTCTCTCTCTGGTGATGATCAGAATCAAATACAGTCTGGCTAGTGACATGTGGAGTGATTGCCAATTCGATGTCAGGATGTAATGTTTTCAAAACATCTTAATCAGCTCAACTTTAAATATGAAATTTAATATAAATTACAAGTTTCTGTCATCTTTTTTTTTCCCTTCTATATGAAGAAAGGAATTAGTAATACTTCAGAAGTTGAGTGGGTTTTATATTTTTTTAGAACTAATTGAAGATGTCTGCCATTTTGAAAAACTAACAAAAGAAACTACAAATAATAAAGAAAAAATATTTTTTATTTTATATTTAGTCTTTCTACCTATTACTTAATATTATGATTAATAGTTAATGGAAACTAGCACATCACTTGTACAGAAGGTTCAACAACAAAAAAAAAAAGAGGCAGATTTACTCTGGGGATGAGTTAAAAGTGCCCTTTTGGTTGAATGTAGATTCACTCTTCAAGAAAATGAAGGACACGGCTTTTAGTTTATATTTTTACAGAGAAGATGATAGAAAAGATTAAAATAATTTACATTTACTTTTGTAACTTTTTATTAAACTACTGCTTTTGATCTAGAAAAAATGTATAAGTAGAAATTAGTTTATATTTGCTATGAAATTTGAAGTACCTGGTATTTTTTTCTGACATAACAGTAGCAATACAGGCTTCATAAGAGCCTGAAATGTTCTCTTTTTTAATTATAATTTAGTGAAGAAAGGAAAGTGGAACCTTCAATTTGCTTTGTTTCGTTTCAGATAAACAGAGAAATGGAAGAAAATATTTTTCTAATTTGCGAGGTCACAAATTTATCATATGAGGAAACAAAAGATGGTATTCCATTCTGGAGAGCACAACCAAAATGAAGGTGATTACACAAGTCATTATAGGAGCTGAATTTCCCATTATGCTCTGGGGTGATTTATTCCATACTTCTAGTGGAACCTAGACCTCACCACTCAGGAGGGACTTGATTCACTTGCCTACACTTGGTATCCCATAACATTTGAGATGCACCGTCCTACTGCAGGATACAGATGTATCAGGGGTAGTTTGAGAAGCGACTCTTCCACAGAAACACCAAAATTAAACTTACCAGCTTGAAATGCAAAGTTTGGTCACTGACTACAGTTTCATAGGGAATTTAACACTATTTTCAGTATAAAAGAATACATAATACCTGGTCGACTTTTTCTGAAATTGATAGGAAAACAAAACATAGGACAAGAGATAATTTATTTCTTAAGAACAGAAAGAAAAGGACCTAAAAAATTTCTCCAAATTTGTGACATAGATTTTTTATTTTTGTCAGTGAAAAATAGTTTACAATGGAATAAAGTATTTCACAGATGGAATTAACCCTCAAAAATAGGATGATTTGACAGGCGTCAGTACTTGGAGAACTATTCTATGCTATTTACTGCTTCTTTATGATCTAACCTGTATGCAAAATTAAAAACCTTGAATGCAACCTGATACAAGGGCAAAAAATGTGTGTACGTTTGGTTTTGTTTGTTTGTTGTTGTTTGTTTGTGGTGTGTTTTTTTATTTTTTTTTTTTTTTTAATAACACAGTATCAAGCAGAAATCAGTCTTTGAAATAAGCTCCCAGTTTTTGAAACAAATTTTAGGGTTTTATCTTTGTGTGTGTTTGGCAAGTTTTGGGGAAAGGAAGACTAAAAATGTATGTGCTAATAATAATCAGGATGCACATTCCTTTCTGACTACTGGAAGGATGGAAAATATAGGAAAATATAGCAAGAATAAAATCTCTTGTAAGTTGAAGTGTTAACATCCTTAGGGATGACTTGTGTGGAAATGTGGATTTTAATTCTTAAATAAAGTATTATGTTAAGATTGTTTTGCATTTGGAATGATACCATCTTCAATTTATTTTAACCAGAACAGATGGCCTGGAATGATGTTAATCTGAATCTGTCTTTTAAATTGCAACACTGATTGGAATTTTAGCACTAGATTGATTAGTACAAAGAGAATATCAAAGAGAAATAGGCAGAGAAGTCTTAAAAGAGCAGTGAGGAAAGTAAAATGTAATTCTTCAAATATTATATAAGATATGATACATAAGATGATTTTCATTAATTATTATCTTTAATTAATAAAAGATAAATCAATATATCAGAGAATAACTTTTTTCATAGTGTTTCAATCATATACTAAAATAGGTGATTACTTGTACAGAACAAGCTTTGAGGGACAGTTTGCTTTATATCCTAGAATGGCAATGTCATCAGTATGGCAATAAAAGAGAAATTACCATGATAATCATTAAGCAAGGCACAAAATTAGTTTTATGTACCTCTGACTATGGTCACATTCCAGCTACAGACTCCACAACTTTGACAGGACTATAAGATGATATATGGTGAATATACTTTATATGTACCTCTTGTTTTATTTTTGAAACTTCTCAATGACATAACAACACAGAATTTATCCAATTCCTGAGGAATTTAGTTGTATTTTAGCACTCTTATTTGCATTACGCTATAATGCATGCCCAGGAGAATGAGTAATAAAATGAGTACATGTAATGAAAGCTCAAATCTCAGCTCATCTTCAACTGTGGAAGGTGAAAGGTTGTGTTAATTTTCCCCAGCCCTCAGTTGTACTGACTTCTATTACGACCCATACATTTGGATATCAGCTGATTTGACAGCAAGGGCATGTATATCTTGCCTAAGCATAGGCACCAGGTGCCACCTGAGATTATACTGAGGCACTGAATAGGTAGGTCTGGAATGACAGAGGTCTCTCAGAGATCCTGTGTCACATATCCAGCATCACATGAAAGCAGAGCAAGTGATGGTAGATGTGTTTAGGCATCTGAAATGAGACATTGACTAACAGGGAGGCTGATATCACCTCCATAAAAGGAAATGACTCTATATTAATGCAAAGAGAAGATGAAACACCTACAAAGACAAAATCGCTGTATTGCTCTTTTTCCACCAATCAAGTGCTAGCTTTCCATAAAGCAAAAGAACCCCTTTCTTACTTCAAACTCAATGATAAAGAAAGAGGATAGAGGCTAGAATAAGGCACCAGCTACCTCTGTGCTTCTATAACAAGTTAGAATGTCTGTGCTGTCTGATAAAATACATCCAAATTAAATCTAATTACCTAGGCTTTTTTTATGGTAGTTTTTATTAAATAGGATATGTAGAAGGGAATACAAAATATGTTAGAAAAATACTAAAGTGCAGCAAGCTGTTTGACAGAGATTCAAACTAGAGCAGACCCTCTAAAGCTTGCTTGAAAAAGCTTGCAAACTCCCTGCCATTTGCCCGTGAGGCTCAGAATGAAAAGCAACCTTGAAAGCTGCCAAATTTTATATTTATGATTGCAGAAAGAGCTTTTTCATTGGAGGGTAAGTCTGAGTGAAGGAAAACAAGTTATACCATGTCAGTTTATTCTTGCCTTATTTTCCTGGATTTTTATTTTTTTAATAATCATTTCTGTATTTTAATTAACATCCTTAAGTAAGACTATGGAAGAGAGGTTATGAATTTTACTAATGATTTTGTTATCACATTTTGAGTGGTCATCCCCATAAATACTGTCTCAGCTTACTGACTATTTGACTAAACGTTTTTCCCCTTCCTCAAAATAAATTGAAGTTTCTACAAGTATGATGAAGATAGGCAATTAGATTATAATAGCTCTAATGAAACTATTAGCTGTACTATCAGAACACACCTTATTTAGCAGGCAGGAAAAGAGAGAAATTCATTATAATTGTTACCTTCCACCATATTCTTTACTTCTCCCCAAACATCAAGTGTTTCATACGCAGATCTGTAGGAAGACAAAGTTTCTCAGCTTCGTACTTACAGAACTACTTGTTTTGTAGTTAAACATGTGCATCCTATGTAGCATTTTATAAATGAGAAAAATGGGATTATTCGCAATATATATTTAATGTCCAAATGGAATGGATTCATGGAGTATAATAGTATAATGAAATTACACATTTCATATCAGGAGGTCCTGGCTTGATTTGGGATTAGATCCCACAACCCTCCTGATCTGGAATGAAATGAGAGACCCGCAGCTGTAAGTGTGACTACCACAAAGTCACTGTACCACATTGGCAGAAAAGTCTTCTCAATCCCTTAGCACGTGGCGAGTGAACACTTCAGTCTATTTAAGAACTATACTATACTATACATAAAAATAATGGGCAAGACAGTAAAATTGTTTCTTGGAATGTATACTGGACCTGGCTGGGGTGGAGTTAACTTTCCCCATAGCAGCCCTCAGAGCGCTGGGCTTTGTATTGGTAGCTAGAAAGGTGTTGATGACACACCCGTGTTTGGGTTACTGCTGAGCAGTGCTCCCACAGCATCAAGGCCGTCCCTCCAACATCCCGGTCAGCCCCAAAGGCCAGTAGGCTGGGGGTGGGCAAAAGGTTGGGAGGGGACATAGCCAGGACGGCTGACCCAAGCTGACCAAAGAGATACTGCATACCATATGACGTTGTGCTCAGCAGTAAAAGCTAAGAGAAAGGAGGAGAGGGAAGGGGGGCTTTTGTCGTTAAGGTGTTTGTCTTCCGGAGCAACCGCTACGCGTACTGAGGCCCTACTTCCCAGGCAGTGGCTGGACATTGCCTGCTGATGGGAAGTAGAGAATAAATCTTTTTGTTTGTTTTCCTTGGCTTCCGCGTGCGGCCTTTGCTTTTGCTTTATTGAACTGCCTTTATCTCGACCCGCGAGTTCTTTTTCGTCTTATTTCCTTTCCCCTTGTCCTGTTGAGGAGGGGAGTGATAGAGCGGCTGGGTGGGCACCGGGCAGCCAGCCAAGGTCAACCCAACACAAAGGCCACACTGCCGCACCCCCCATTGTGTGCAGGGGGGCCAGGACATACCATATAAGGCCATACAGCCACACCCCCCCATTGTGTGCTCGGGGCCAGGCCACACAAATAAGGTCGCACTCGCCCACCCCTGGCCCACAGCAGACGCTGTCTCTGCTCCTGCACGGTGAAGGGAGGCAGCGGCTGACACAGGGTCAGGGGGCTGCCGCCCCTCGCAGACCCAGGGAACGCGACCGGTGGTGACTGTTGGCAGCAGGGTTCGGTGGCCAACGGCCCGCTCCCCGTGCCTTCAGCCATGAGGCGGGATGGTGTGGGCTGGGGGCCTGTGGCGTGCAGCTGCCCCTCGCCCCGCCGGGGCCCGGCACAGGCCCCCGGCCACCCTGCGCAGAAGGAGGAGCGCCGGCGGGAGCTGGAGGTGCTGCGGGCTGAGCTGGGGGGCGAGCGTCTCTGCTCCCACAAGCTGCGCCTCTGGGTCCAGCCTGAAGGCCCTCCTGGGCACGGGGGCCATCAGCAGATGCAGAGCTCCTGCTCCCCTGAAGGAAATGGGCCCCGGGCCCTGGCAGCGGCCAGCCGCCAGGTCGAGCCTCGGTCTTTGCGGTTGGTACTACAGGAGAGACCCCCTGAAAGCCGCAGCGCTGGGCAGCAGATGACATGCCAGGCTGTGGCAGATGCTCTGCTCCAGGTGCTTCCTGGTAGCGCCTGCAGCCGGCTGCTGGAGCAGAACGCCCGCCTGCAGCGTGCCTTGGAAGGCCTGGAGAGGCAATGCGATGCCCTTGAGACGGAGAACCGCCTCCTGAGAAAGAGAAGCTCTCCGGAAGCGTGCAAGGAGGCAGAGAGACTCCAGCAGAAACATGCTCAGCTAGCTGCCCTCACCGAGCAGCTGAAGGAAAGATGCAGGCATCTGCAGGAGACCATCGAGCACCTGGTAAATACTCCAGTGCCGCCAGCCATCCAAAGCTCCGCTGAGGAACCGTGCATGAAATCGTTCCCTCAGCAGAGGGCTGGAGAAAGGAGAGAGCCTGCCGGAGCTTTGCTGGCACAGGACCAGCAGAATGAAGTCTCGCAGGAGGCGGCTGAGGAGCTTCAGGCCCAAGTGGCTGCAGACGACGAGGGCTCATACGGTGTGAGCACCCTCAGCCAAAGGTGTGAGGAGTTAGAGGTGCAGCTTGTGGAGATGACGGCTGAAAACACCAGGCTGGCTGAAGAAAATTCTCGCCTCCGTGGGCAGATGCGCTGGGCAGAAAAGGTTCAAGCTGAAAACGCTGACCTGAAGGGGCAACTGATGCGAGTGGCAGAGCAGCGAAATTCTGTCGTCCAAGCCATCAGCTGTCTTCAAACACGACTGGAAGAGGCAGAGCGCAAACTGAAAGCCGTGAGAGAAATGGCAGAAAGTGCTCAGAGAGAAGTCAAAAGGGACCACGGAGAAGCCGTGCAACTGTTTCGAGCTCAGGTGAGTGAACCGGAGAATCGGTTTCAGAGCCCCTCAGGGTCAGCTTGGGCAGAGGACAGTCCTGGGTCCTGCCTTCTTTCAGAGGAGGACCCCACAAGGGAGCCAGAAGAACCGGTAGCCGTCAGTCAGTCAGTCAGTCAGTCAGTCATCCTGCAGGCTCTGGGACAACAGCCGGGAAAGCTTTGAACAGTCATAGCTCAATACAGCTACGATCCTTGTGACGGTCCCAGTGAGCAGCCTGAACTGGAGCTTCCTCTAACTGCTGGACAATATGTTTATGTCTTTGGGCAGGTGGGTGAAGACGGTTGCTCTGTGGGAGAGCTGGCGGATGGCACAAGAGGATTCATCCCCTCCAATTTTGCCGAAGAAGATTCGGATGATGACCTGGAAAACGAGAACTGGGATGATCCTCGTTATTATCTTTTCGGTCTCTCACCTATTTTGGAGGAAGATGAAGAGGCTCTAGAGGTGGGCGTCGGGGGCTAAAAAGCATAAATAAACGTAGCCTATACAAACCTCCAGAATAGCTACAGAAGTGAATTTGTATTTAAAAGTGGGTCTTTCTTAGACTTTCAGATTTGGTAGAATGGGGGACCTCTGGAGGGCGGCAGGGTCCTCCAGCGGGCCCCAGCAAAGCCCGGGTGAGGCCCCGGGGCACTCTGGAGGGTAATTAGGGCCCTGCGAAGGCCCCTGCAGAGCCCAGCTATGGTTCTGGGGCACTCTGGAGGGTAATTAGGGCTCTGCACGGGCCCCTGCAGAGCACAGCAAAGGCCCCTGGGGCTTTCCGGAGGGCAACTCTGCCATGTCAGAGCACCACTGCTGCTGGCAGCGATGGGGGCCCTCTTGTCAGGGCTGGTCACTCTGCATGGTCTCGCCGTGGGGAGCAGAGAGAAGCGAAACAGTGAGTGGCATTGCCCAAGGGACCGTCCGCACAGGCATCGGTCACGCGCCAGGAAAGGATGTTTGCGGGGCACCTCGAACCCACTGCTGCCCCTGCGTTCGCAGCCTGGAAGTAAGCTGAATGAATGGGCTGGGCTTGGCCGGGGCTTTCCAGGGCGTCCCCGCATCCCTTCCCCAGCCCGAACCGGCCCTGCAGGTCTTTGGGCTCAGAGACCTTTCCGCTGGCTTCCTGTGAGTGTTGTTGCCTGTCGTGGTTTAACCTCAGTCGGCAACTGAGCACCACGCAGCCGCTCGCTCGCTCCCCCGCCCACCCCCTCCCGGTGGGATGGGGGAGAGAATTGGAAGAGCACAAGTGAGAAAAACTCGTCGGTTGAGATAAAAACAGTTTAATAATTGAAATAAAATGATAATAATAATAATAATAATAATAATAATAATAATAATAATAATAATAATAATATCATAATACTACTAATACACAAAGCAAGTGATGCACAGTACAATTGCTCACCACCTGCCGACCGATGCCCAGCCAGTCCCCGAGCAGCGGCCCCCCCGGCCAGCTTTCCCCAGTTTATGTACTGAGCATGACGTCACATGGTATGGAAAGTGTCTTTGGCCAGTTTGGCTGTGCCCCCCTCCCAGCTTCTTGTGCACCTGCAAGCCTTCTCAGTCGGTAGAGCATGGGAAACTAAAAAGTCCCTGGCTAGTGTAAGCATTACCTAGCAACAACTAAAACATCGGTGCGTTATCAACTTTGTTCTCATCCTAAATCCAAAACACAGCACTGTACCAGCTACTAGGAAGGAAATTAACTCTATCCCTGCCGAAACCAGGACATTGCCCATTCAAGCACTTCTGAGTGTGAAGCCTGCTGCCTGGCCGCATGACTGCTAATGGAGCACACCGCGCGTGCACGGGTGCGCGGGTGCAATTGCTGCTCACACACAAAGCACCCCGAGGAGCATGTGCTCGAGGACATCCCCTGTGCTTGTTGCTTGTGCTCCTTGGGAGCATTTCACTGACTGCTTCTTCCACAGACCGCTTTTTTCCCAAAAAAGACGGCGCCCTGCTCTGCCCTTGTTGCTCCGCCTGGAAAATAAAGAACGCCCAGGCTTTCCTCCTTCCTGGACCATTGCACACCACACTCCTGTGCGGCCCCCTTCCATGACCCTCGCTAGGCCTGCCAGCTTCACCTCCAGCCCTGGGGAGGTGACGGAGCAACAGATCCTGGAAACAACTTCCAACTTGTCCTGTGAAGGACAAGAAGGTGATGGGGAGTAGGCAGCGTGGATTTACCATCTAAGGCAATTCTGCCTTATCCCGTATCACATACGAGGCAGGAAGGTCAGCTTACTCCTAGCAAATGAACCTTCCAGGGGCCAGTGCTCGGAGGGTGTCCCCTCCCGAGTTCCAGCTGGCCACTCATCCCGACAGAGAACTACAGCTCGAGCTTTACCGAGTCCTGAAGAACCCTCAATTTCCTTCCGGTTTCCCAGAATTTCTGACAGCGGCAAATCCCATTTTCCCTTACCTGTGGACCCCCCCCCAGGACTGAGGCTGCCCCCGGTTTTAGTACCTTCCCAGGGAATGAGGACCCCGCAAGGGCAATCGGGTGAACTCAGCCAGTACCGGCTGTGTCGTACGCGGTAGCCACGCTCAACAGGTCGGCAACCCGCAGAGTCCCACCTGGGTCACCACACTGTTGCCACAACGGATTTGCTTGCGTTTTCCATTTTTCTAGTTTGTGTGCAGGTACCGGACAGAAGGCAGCAGAAGTACGCGCTAGCTAAAACCCCTTTTTTATTGCCAGCAATAAAGGTGGCTCTGGGCTGGGAGCACGAGTAGGACCCCGTCTTACAGCTCTTGATTTCTTATCAGCAATCCGAAGACTATTCACATATTCATTTTTCCAATTTACATAACCTATTGGCTTTGGCCGTGACATCGTCTGTTACCATTCACTTTTGAGCATTTGTACACACAAACTCCTTGTGCAAGCACGCTTAATACATATTTATTAGCTGAGTTTGCACAATGGTGTGGCAACTTTGCCGCTTTCCGATGGTTTGGTCTGGTTTCTTCTCGCAGCAAACCCATTTGTATAGGCGAGGTCACTGTCGGTCAAGTCCTGTTGCGCATGTCTTGGAAGGCATCTTTGCAGTGCAGCTTTACCTTCTGGAACTCGTCGCACCTCTCCTTTGTGTGCAGGGGGGCCAGGACAGACCACGTAAAGCTGTATTGGGTCTGGCTGGGGTGGAGTTAACTTTCCCCATGGCAGCCCTCAGAGTGCTGGGCTTTGTATTGGTAGCTAGAAAGGTGTTGATGACACACCCGTGTTTGGGTTACTGCTGAGCAGTGCTCCCACAGCATCAAGGCCGTCCCTCCAACGTCCCGGTCAGCCCCAAAGGCCAGTAGGCTGGGGGTGGGCAAAAGGTTGGGAGGGGACATAGCCAGGACGGCTGACCCAAGCTGACCAAAGAGATACTGCATACCATATGACGTTGTGCTCAGCAGTAAAAGCTAAGAGAAAGGAGGAGAGGGAAGGGGGGCTTTTGTCGTTAAGGTGTTTGTCTTCCGGAGCAACCGCTACGCGTACTGAGGCCCTACTTCCCAGGCAGTGGCTGGACATTGCCTGCTGATGGGAAGTAGAGAATAAATCTTTTTGTTTGTTTTCCTTGGCTTCCGCGTGCGGCCTTTGCTTTTGCTTTATTGAACTGCCTTTTTCTCGACCCGCGAGTTCTTTTTCGTCTTATTTCCTTTCCCCTTGTCCTGTTGAGGAGGGGAGTGATAGAGCGGCTGGGTGGGCACCGGGCAGCCAGCCAAGGTCAACCCAACACAAAGGCCATACTGCCGCACCCCCCATTGTGTGCAGGGGGGCCAGGACATACCATATAAGGCCATACAGCCACACCCCCCCATTGTGTGCTCGGGGCCAGGCCACACAAATAAGGTCGCACTCGCCCACCCCTGGCCCACAGCAGACGCTGTCTCTGCTCCTGCACGGTGAAGGGAGGCAGCGGCTGACACAGGGTCAGGGGGCTGCCGCCCCTCGCAGACCCAGGGAACGCGACCGGTGGTGACTGTTGGCAGCAGGGTTCGGTGGCCAACGGCCCGCTCCCCGTGCCTTCAGCCATGAGGCGGGATGGTGTGGGCTGGGGGCCTGTGGCGTGCAGCTGCCCCTCGCCCCGCCGGGGCCCGGCACAGGCCCCCGGCCACCCTGCGCAGAAGGAGGAGCGCCGGCGGGAGCTGGAGGTGCTGCGGGCTGAGCTGGGGGGCGAGCGTCTCTGCTCCCACAAGCTGCGCCTCTGGGTCCAGCCTGAAGGCCCTCCTGGGCACGGGGGCCATCAGCAGATGCAGAGCTCCTGCTCCCCTGAAGGAAATGGGCCCCGGGCCCTGGCAGCGGCCAGCCGCCAGGTCGAGCCTCGGTCTTTGCGGTTGGTACTACAGGAGAGACCCCCTGAAAGCCGCAGCGCTGGGCAGCAGATGACATGCCAGGCTGTGGCAGATGCTCTGCTCCAGGTGCTTCCTGGTAGCGCCTGCAGCCGGCTGCTGGAGCAGAACGCCCGCCTGCAGCGTGCCCTGGAAGGCCTGGAGAGGCAATGCGATGCCCTTGAGACGGAGAACCGCCTCCTGAGAAAGAGAAGCTCTCCGGAAGCGTGCAAGGAGGCAGAGAGACTCCAGCAGAAACATGCTCAGCTAGCTGCCCTCACCGAGCAGCTGAAGGAAAGATGCAGGCATCTGCAGGAGACCATCGAGCACCTGGTAAATACTCCAGTGCCGCCAGCCATCCAAAGCTCCGCTGAGGAACCGTGCATGAAATCGTTCCCTCAGCAGAGGGCTGGAGAAAGGAGAGAGCCTGCCGGAGCTTTGCTGGCACAGGACCAGCAGAATGAAGTCTCGCAGGAGGCGGCTGAGGAGCTTCAGGCCCAAGTGGCTGCAGACGACGAGGGCTCATACGGTGTGAGCACCCTCAGCCAAAGGTGTGAGGAGTTAGAGGTGCAGCTTGTGGAGATGACGGCTGAAAACACCAGGCTGGCTGAAGAAAATTCTCGCCTCCGTGGGCAGATGCGCTGGGCAGAAAAGGTTCAAGCTGAAAACGCTGACCTGAAGGGGCAACTGATGCGAGTGGCAGAGGAGCGAAATTCTGTCGTCCAAGCCATCAGCTGTCTTCAAACACGACTGGAAGAGGCAGAGCGCAAACTGAAAGCCGTGAGAGAAATGGCAGAAAGTGCTCAGAGAGAAGTCAAAAGGGACCACGGAGAAGCCGTGCAACTGTTTCGAGCTCAGGTGAGTGAACCGGAGAATCGGTTTCAGAGCCCCTCAGAGTCAGCTTGGGCAGAGGACAGTCCTGGGTCCTGCCTTCTTTCAGAGGAGGACCCCACAAGGGAGCCAGAAGAACCGGTAGCCGTCAGTCAGTCAGTCAGTCAGTCATCCTGCAGGCTCTGGGACAACAGCCGGGAAAGCTTTGAACAGTCATAGCTCAACACAGCTACGATCCTTGTGACGGTCCCAGTGAGCAGCCTGAACTGGAGCTTCCTCTAACTGCTGGACAATATGTTTATGTCTTTGGGCAGGTGGGTGAAGACGGTTGCTCTGTGGGAGAGCTGGCGGATGGCACAAGAGGATTCATCCCCTCCAATTTTGCCGAAGAAGATTCGGATGATGACCTGGAAAACGAGAACTGGGATGATCCTCGTTATTATCTTTTCGGTCTCTCACCTATTTTGGAGGAAGATGAAGAGGCTCTAGAGGTGGGCGTCGGGGGCTAAAAAGCATAAATAAACGTAGCCTATACAAACCTCCAGAATAGCTACAGAAGTGAATTTGTATTTAAAAGTGGGTCTTTCTTAGACTTTCAGATTTGGTAGAATGGGGGGACCTCTGGAGGGCGGCAGGGTCCTCCAGCGGGCCCCAGCAAAGCCCGGGTGAGGCCCCGGGGCACTCTGGAGGGTAATTAGGGCCCTGCGAAGGCCCCTGCAGAGCCCAGCTATGGTTCTGGGGCACTCTGGAGGGTAATTAGGGCTCTGCACGGGCCCCTGCAGAGCACAGCAAAGGCCCCTGGGGCTTTCCGGAGGGCAACTCTGCCATGTCAGAGCACCACTGCTGCTGGCAGCGATGGGGGCCCTCTTGTCAGGGCTGGTCACTCTGCATGGTCTCGCCGTGGGGAGCAGAGAGAAGCGAAACAGTGAGTGGCATTGCCCAAGGGACCGTCCGCACAGGCATCGGTCACGCGCCAGGAAAGGATGTTTGCGGGGCACCTCGAACCCACTGCTGCCCCTGCGTTCGCAGCCTGGAAGTAAGCTGAATGAATGGGCTGGGCTTGGCCGGGGCTTTCCAGGGCGTCCCCGCATCCCTTCCCCAGCCCGAACCGGCCCTGCAGGTCTTTGGGCTCAGAGACCTTTCCGCTGGCTTCCTGTGAGTGTTGTTGCCTGTCGTGGTTTAACCTCAGTCGGCAACTGAGCACCACGCAGCCGCTCGCTCGCTCCCCCGCCCACCCCCTCCCGGTGGGATGGGGGAGAGAATTGGAAGAGCACAAGTGAGAAAAACTCGTCGGTTGAGATAAAAACAGTTTAATAATTGAAATAAAATGATAATAATAATAATAATAATAATAATAATAATAATAATAATACACAAAGCAAGTGATGCACAGTACAATTGCTCACCACCCGCCGACCGATGCCCAGCCAGTCCCCGAGCAGCGGCCCCCCCGGCCAGCTTTCCCCAGTTTATGTACTGAGCATGACGTCACATGGTATGGAAAGTGTCTTTGGCCAGTTTGGCTGTGCCCCCCTCCCAGCTTCTTGTGCACCTGCAAGCCTTCTCAGTCGGTAGAGCATGGGAAACTAAAAAGTCCCTGGCTAGTGTAAGCATTACCTAGCAACAACTAAAACATCGGTGCGTTATCAACTTTGTTCTCATCCTAAATCCAAAACACAGCACTGTACCAGCTACTAGGAAGGAAATTAACTCTATCCCTGCCGAAACCAGGACATTGCCCATTCAAGCACTTCTGAGTGTGAAGCCTGCTGCCTGGCCGCATGACTGCTAATGGAGCACACCGCGCGTGCACGGGTGCGCGGGTGCAATTGCTGCTCACACACAAAGCACCCCGAGGAGCATGTGCTCGAGGACATCCCCTGTGCTTGTTGCTTGTGCTCCTTGGGAGCATTTCACTGACTGCTTCTTCCACAGACCGCTTTTTTCCCAAAAAAGACGGCGCCCTGCTCTGCCCTTGTTGCTCCGCCTGGAAAATAAAGAACGCCCAGGCTTTCACCCTTCCTGGACCATTGCACACCACACTCCTGTGCGGCCCCCTTCCATGACCCTCGCTAGGCCTGCCAGCTTCACCTCCAGCCCTGGGGAGGTGACGGAGCAACAGATCCTGGAAACAACTTCCAACTTGTCCTGTGAAGGACAAGAAGGTGATGGGGAGTAGGCAGCGTGGATTTACCATCTAAGGCAATTCTGCCTTATCCCGTATCACATACGAGGCAGGAAGGTCAGCTTACTCCTAGCAAATGAACCTTCCAGGGGCCAGTGCTCGGAGGGTGTCCCCTCCCGAGTTCCAGCTGGCCACTCATCCCGACAGAGAACTACAGCTCGAGCTTTACCGAGTCCTGAAGAACCCTCAATTTCCTTCCGGTTTCCCAGAATTTCTGACAGCGGCAAATCCCATTTTCCCTTACCTGTGGACCCCCCCCCAGGACTGAGGCTGCCCCCGGTTTTAGTACCTTCCCAGGGAATGAGGACCCCGCAAGGGCAATCGGGTGAACTCAGCCAGTACCGGCTGTGTCGTACGCGGTAGCCACGCTCAACAGGTCGGCAACCCGCAGAGTCCCACCTGGGTCACCACACTGTTGCCACAACGGATTTGCTTGCGTTTTCCATTTTTCTAGTTTGTGTGCAGGTACCGGACAGAAGGCAGCAGAAGTACGCGCTAGCTAAAACCCCTTTTTTATTGCCAGCAATAAAGGTGGCTCTGGGCTGGGAGCACGAGTAGGACCCCGTCTTACAGCTCTTGATTTCTTATCAGCAATCCGAAGACTATTCACATAGTGAATTTTTCCAATTTACATAACCTATTGGCTTTGGCCGTGACATCGTCTGTTACCATTCACTTTTGAGCATTTGTACACACAAACTCCTTGTGCAAGCACGCTTAATACATATTTATTAGCTGAGTTTGCACAATGGTGTGGCAACTTTGCCGCTTTCCGATGGTTTGGTCTGGTTTCTTCTCGCAGCAAACCCATTTGTATAGGCGAGGTCACTGTCGGTCAAGTCCTGTTGCGCATGTCTTGGAAGGCATCTTTGCAGTGCAGCTTTCCCTTCTGGAACTCGTCGCACCTCTCCTTTGTGTGCAGGGGGGCCAGGACAGACCACGTAAAGCTGTATTGGGTCTGGCTGGGGTGGAGTTAACTTTCCCCATGGCAGCCCTCAGAGCGCTGGGCTTTGTATTGGTAGCTAGAAAGGTGTTGATGACACACCCGTGTTTGGGTTACTGCTGAGCAGTGCTCCCACAGCATCAAGGCCGTCCCTCCAACATCCCGGTCAGCCCCAAAGGCCAGTAGGCTGGGGGTGGGCAAAAGGTTGGGAGGGGACATAGCCAGGACGGCTGACCCAAGCTGACCAAAGAGATACTGCATACCATATGACGTTGTGCTCAGCAGTAAAACTAAGAGAAAGGAGGAGAGGGAAGGGGGGCTTTTGTCGTTAAGGTGTTTGTCTTCTGGAGCAACCGCTACGCGTACTGAGGCCCTACTTCCCAGGCAGTGGCTGGACATTGCCTGCTGATGGGAAGTAGAGAATAAATCTTTTTGTTTGTTTTCCTTGGCTTCCGCGTGCGGCCTTTGCTTTTGCTTTATTGAACTGCCTTTATCTCGACCCGCGAGTTCTTTTTCGTCTTATTTCCTTTCCCCTTGTCCTGTTGAGGAGGGGAGTGATAGAGCGGCTGGGTGGGCACCGGGCAGCCAGCCAAGGTCAACCCAACACAAAGGCCACACTGCCGCACCCCCCATTGTGTGCAGGGGGGCCAGGACATACCATATAAGGCCATACAGCCACACCCCCCCATTGTGTGCTCGGGGCCAGGCCACACAAATAAGGTCGCACTCGCCCACCCCTGGCCCACAGCAGACGCTGTCTCTGCTCCTGCACGGTGAAGGGAGGCAGCGGCTGACACAGGGTCAGGGGGCTGCCGCCCCTCGCAGACCCAGGGAACGCGACCGGTGGTGACTGTTGGCAGCAGGGTTCGGTGGCCAACGGCCCGCTCCCCGTGCCTTCAGCCATGAGGCGGGATGGTGTGGGCTGGGGGCCTGTGGCGTGCAGCTGCCCCTCGCCCCGCCGGGGCCCGGCACAGGCCCCCGGCCACCCTGCGCAGAAGGAGGAGCGCCGGCGGGAGCTGGAGGTGCTGCGGGCTGAGCTGGGGGGCGAGCGTCTCTGCTCCCACAAGCTGCGCCTCTGGGTCCAGCCTGAAGGCCCTCCTGGGCACGGGGGCCATCAGCAGATGCAGAGCTCCTGCTCCCCTGAAGGAAATGGGCCCCGGGCCCTGGCAGCGGCCAGCCGCCAGGTCGAGCCTCGGTCTTTGCGGTTGGTACTACAGGAGAGACCCCCTGAAAGCCGCAGCGCTGGGCAGCAGATGACATGCCAGGCTGTGGCAGATGCTCTGCTCCAGGTGCTTCCTGGTAGCGCCTGCAGCCGGCTGCTGGAGCAGAACGCCCGCCTGCAGCGTGCCCTGGAAGGCCTGGAGAGGCAATGCGATGCCCTTGAGACGGAGAACCGCCTCCTGAGAAAGAGAAGCTCTCTGGAAGCGTGCAAGGAGGCAGAGAGACTCCAGCAGAAACATGCTCAGCTAGCTGCCCTCACCGAGCAGCTGAAGGAAAGATGCAGGCATCTGCAGGAGACCATCGAGCACCTGGTAAATACTCCAGTGCCGCCAGCCATCCAAAGCTCCGCTGAGGAACCGTGCATGAAATCGTTCCCTCAGCAGAGGGCTGGAGAAAGGAGAGAGCCTGCCGGAGCTTTGCTGGCACAGGACCAGCAGAATGAAGTCTCGCAGGAGGCGGCTGAGGAGCTTCAGGCCCAAGTGGCTGCAGACGACGAGGGCTCATACGGTGTGAGCACCCTCAGCCAAAGGTGTGAGGAGTTAGAGGTGCAGCTTGTGGAGATGACGGCTGAAAACACCAGGCTGGCTGAAGAAAATTCTCGCCTCCGTGGGCAGATGCGCTGGGCAGAAAAGGTTCAAGCTGAAAACGCTGACCTGAAGGGGCAACTGATGCGAGTGGCAGAGGAGCGAAATTCTGTCGTCCAAGCCATCAGCTGTCTTCAAACACGACTGGAAGAGGCAGAGCGCAAACTGAAAGCCGTGAGAGAAATGGCAGAAAGTGCTCAGAGAGAAGTCAAAAGGGACCACGGAGAAGCCGTGCAACTGTTTCGAGCTCAGGTGAGTGAACCGGAGAATCGGTTTCAGAGCCCCTCAGGGTCAGCTTGGGCAGAGGACAGTCCTGGGTCCTGCCTTCTTTCAGAGGAGGACCCCACAAGGGAGCCAGAAGAACCGGTAGCCGTCAGTCAGTCAGTCAGTCAGTCATCCTGCAGGCTCTGGGACAACAGCCGGGAAAGCTTTGAACAGTCATAGCTCAATACAGCTACGATCCTTGTGACGGTCCCAGTGAGCAGCCTGAACTGGAGCTTCCTCTAACTGCTGGACAATATGTTTATGTCTTTGGGCAGGTGGGTGAAGACGGTTGCTCTGTGGGAGAGCTGGCGGATGGCACAAGAGGATTCATCCCCTCCAATTTTGCCGAAGAAGATTCGGATGATGACCTGGAAAACGAGAACTGGGATGATCCTCGTTATTATCTTTTCGGTCTCTCACCTATTTTGGAGGAAGATGAAGAGGCTCTAGAGGTGGGCATCGGGGGCTAAAAAGCATAAATAAACGTAGCCTATACAAACCTCCAGAATAGCTACAGAAGTGAATTTGTATTTAAAAGTGGGTCTTTCTTAGACTTTCAGATTTGGTAGAATGGGGGGACCTCTGGAGGGCGGCAGGGTCCTCCAGCGGGCCCCAGCAAAGCCCGGGTGAGGCCCCGGGGCACTCTGGAGGGTAATTAGGGCCCTGCGAAGGCCCCTGCAGAGCCCAGCTATGGTTCTGGGGCACTCTGGAGGGTAATTAGGGCTCTGCACGGGCCCCTGCAGAGCACAGCAAAGGCCCCTGGGGCTTTCCGGAGGGCAACTCTGCCATGTCAGAGCACCACTGCTGCTGGCAGCGATGGGGGCCCTCTTGTCAGGGCTGGTCACTCTGCATGGTCTCGCCGTGGGGAGCAGAGAGAAGCGAAACAGTGAGTGGCATTGCCCAAGGGACCGTCCGCACAGGCATCGGTCACGTGCCAGGAAAGGATGTTTGCGGGGCACCTCGAACCCACTGCTGCCCCTGCGTTCGCAGCCTGGAAGTAAGCTGAATGAATGGGCTGGGCTTGGCCGGGGCTTTCCAGGGCGTCCCCGCATCCCTTCCCCAGCCCGAACCGGCCCTGCAGGTCTTTGGGCTCAGAGACCTTTCCGCTGGCTTCCTGTGAGTGTTGTTGCCTGTCGTGGTTTAACCTCAGTCGGCAACTGAGCACCACGCAGCCGCTCGCTCGCTCCCCCGCCCACCCCCTCCCGGTGGGATGGGGGAGAGAATTGGAAGAGCACAAGTGAGAAAAACTCGTCGGTTGAGATAAAAACAGTTTAATAATTGAAATAAAATGATGATGATGATAATAATAATAATAATAATAATAATAATAATAATAATAATATTAATATCATAATACTACTAATACACAAAGCAAGTGATGCACAGTACAATTGCTCACCACCCGCCGACCGATGCCCAGCCAGTCCCCGAGCAGCGGCCCCCCCGGCCAGCTTTCCCCAGTTTATGTACTGAGCATGACGTCACATGGTATGGAAAGTGTCTTTGGCCAGTTTGGCTGTGCCCCCCTCCCAGCTTCTTGTGCACCTGCAAGCCTTCTCAGTCGGTAGAGCATGGGAAACTAAAAAGTCCCTGGCTAGTGTAAGCATTACCTAGCAACAACTAAAACATCGGTGCGTTATCAACTTTGTTCTCATCCTAAATCCAAAACACAGCACTGTACCAGCTACTAGGAAGGAAATTAACTCTATCCCTGCCGAAACCAGGACATTGCCCATTCAAGCACTTCTGAGTGTGAAGCCTGCTGCCTGGCCGCATGACTGCTAATGGAGCACACCGCGCGTGCACGGGTGCGCGGGTGCAATTGCTGCTCACACACAAAGCACCCCGAGGAGCATGTGCTCGAGGACATCCCCTGTGCTTGTTGCTTGTGCTCCTTGGGAGCATTTCACTGACTGCTTCTTCCACAGACCGCTTTTTTCCCAAAAAAGACGGCGCCCTGCTCTGCCCTTGTTGCTCCGCCTGGAAAATAAAGAACGCCCAGGCTTTCCTCCTTCCTGGACCATTGCACACCACACTCCTGTGCGGCCCCCTTCCATGACCCTCGCTAGGCCTGCCAGCTTCACCTCCAGCCCTGGGGAGGTGACGGAGCAACAGATCCTGGAAACAACTTCCAACTTGTCCTGTGAAGGACAAGAAGGTGATGGGGAGTAGGCAGCGTGGATTTACCATCTAAGGCAATTCTGCCTTATCCCGTATCACATACGAGGCAGGAAGGTCAGCTTACTCCTAGCAAATGAACCTTCCAGGGGCCAGTGCTCGGAGGGTGTCCCCTCCCGAGTTCCAGCTGGCCACTCATCCCGACAGAGAACTACAGCTCGAGCTTTACCGAGTCCTGAAGAACCCTCAATTTCCTTCCGGTTTCCCAGAATTTCTGACAGCGGCAAATCCCATTTTCCCTTACCTGTGGACCCCCCCCCAGGACTGAGGCTGCCCCCGGTTTTAGTACCTTCCCAGGGAATGAGGACCCCGCAAGGGCAATCGGGTGAACTCAGCCAGTACCGGCTGTGTCGTACGCGGTAGCCACGCTCAACAGGTCGGCAACCCGCAGAGTCCCACCTGGGTCACCACACTGTTGCCACAACGGATTTGCTTGCGTTTTCCATTTTTCTAGTTTGTGTGCAGGTACCGGACAGAAGGCAGCAGAAGTACGCGCTAGCTAAAACCCCTTTTTTATTGCCAGCAATAAAGGTGGCTCTGGGCTGGGAGCACGAGTAGGACCCCGTCTTACAGCTCTTGATTTCTTATCAGCAATCCGAAGACTATTCACATAGTGAATTTTTCCAATTTACATAACCTATTGGCTTTGGCCGTGACATCGTCTGTTACCATTCACTTTTGAGCATTTGTACACACAAACTCCTTGTGCAAGCACGCTTAATACATATTTATTAGCTGAGTTTGCACAATGGTGTGGCAACTTTGCCGCTTTCCGATGGTTTGGTCTGGTTTCTTCTCGCAGCAAACCCATTTGTATAGGCGAGGTCACTGTCGGTCAAGTCCTGTTGCGCATGTCTTGGAAGGCATCTTTGCAGTGCAGCTTTCCCTTCTGGAACTCGTCGCACCTCTCCTTTGTGTGCAGGGGGGCCAGGACAGACCACGTAAAGCTGTATTGGGTCTGGCTGGGGTGGAGTTAACTTTCCCCATGGCAGCCCTCAGAGTGCTGGGCTTTGTATTGGTAGCTAGAAAGGTGTTGATGACACACCCGTGTTTGGGTTACTGCTGAGCAGTGCTCCCACAGCATCAAGGCCGTCCCTCCAACATCCCGGTCAGCCCCAAAGGCCAGTAGGCTGGGGGTGGGCAAAAGGTTGGGAGGGGACATAGCCAGGACGGCTGACCCAAGCTGACCAAAGAGATACTGCATACCATATGACGTTGTGCTCAGCAGTAAAAGCTAAGAGAAAGGAGGAGAGGGAAGGGGGGCTTTTGTCGTTAAGGTGTTTGTCTTCCGGAGCAACCGCTACGCGTACTGAGGCCCTACTTCCCAGGCAGTGGCTGGACATTGCCTGCTGATGGGAAGTAGAGAATAAATCTTTTTGTTTGTTTTCCTTGGCTTCCGCGTGCGGCCTTTGCTTTTGCTTTATTGAACTGCCTTTATCTCGACCCGCGAGTTCTTTTTCGTCTTATTTCCTTTCCCCTTGTCCTGTTGAGGAGGGGAGTGATAGAGCGGCTGGGTGGGCACCGGGCAGCCAGCCAAGGTCAACCCAACACAAAGGCCACACTGCCGCACCCCCCATTGTGTGCAGGGGGGCCAGGACATACCATATAAGGCCATACAGCCACACCCCCCCATTGTGTGCTCGGGGCCAGGCCACACAAATAAGGTCGCACTCGCCCACCCCTGGCCCACAGCAGACGCTGTCTCTGCTCCTGCACGGTGAAGGGAGGCAGCGGCTGACACAGGGTCAGGGGGCTGCCGCCCCTCGCAGACCCAGGGAACGCGACCGGTGGTGACTGTTGGCAGCAGGGTTCGGTGGCCAACGGCCCGCTCCCCGTGCCTTCAGCCATGAGGCGGGATGGTGTGGGCTGGGGGCCTGTGGCGTGCAGCTGCCCCTCGCCCCGCCGGGGCCCGGCACAGGCCCCCGGCCACCCTGCGCAGAAGGAGGAGCGCCGGCGGGAGCTGGAGGTGCTGCGGGCTGAGCTGGGGGGCGAGCGTCTCTGCTCCCACAAGCTGCGCCTCTGGGTCCAGCCTGAAGGCCCTCCTGGGCACGGGGGCCATCAGCAGATGCAGAGCTCCTGCTCCCCTGAAGGAAATGGGCCCCGGGCCCTGGCAGCGGCCAGCCGCCAGGTCGAGCCTCGGTCTTTGCGGTTGGTACTACAGGAGAGACCCCCTGAAAGCCGCAGCGCTGGGCAGCAGATGACATGCCAGGCTGTGGCAGATGCTCTGCTCCAGGTGCTTCCTGGTAGCGCCTGCAGCCGGCTGCTGGAGCAGAACGCCCGCCTGCAGCGTGCCTTGGAAGGCCTGGAGAGGCAATGCGATGCCCTTGAGACGGAGAACCGCCTCCTGAGAAAGAGAAGCTCTCCGGAAGCGTGCAAGGAGGCAGAGAGACTCCAGCAGAAACATGCTCAGCTAGCTGCCCTCACCGAGCAGCTGAAGGAAAGATGCAGGCATCTGCAGGAGACCATCGAGCACCTGGTAAATACTCCAGTGCCGCCAGCCATCCAAAGCTCCGCTGAGGAACCGTGCATGAAATCGTTCCCTCAGCAGAGGGCTGGAGAAAGGAGAGAGCCTGCCGGAGCTTTGCTGGCACAGGACCAGCAGAATGAAGTCTCGCAGGAGGCGGCTGAGGAGCTTCAGGCCCAAGTGGCTGCAGACGACGAGGGCTCATACGGTGTGAGCACCCTCAGCCAAAGGTGTGAGGAGTTAGAGGTGCAGCTTGTGGAGATGACGGCTGAAAACACCAGGCTGGCTGAAGAAAATTCTCGCCTCCGTGGGCAGATGCGCTGGGCAGAAAAGGTTCAAGCTGAAAACGCTGACCTGAAGGGGCAACTGATGCGAGTGGCAGAGGAGCGAAATTCTGTCGTCCAAGCCATCAGCTGTCTTCAAACACGACTGGAAGAGGCAGAGCGCAAACTGAAAGCCGTGAGAGAAATGGCAGAAAGTGCTCAGAGAGAAGTCAAAAGGGACCACGGAGAAGCCGTGCAACTGTTTCGAGCTCAGGTGAGTGAACCGGAGAATCGGTTTCAGAGCCCCTCAGGGTCAGCTTGGGCAGAGGACAGTCCTGGGTCCTGCCTTCTTTCAGAGGAGGACCCCACAAGGGAGCCAGAAGAACCGGTAGCAGTCAGTCAGTCAGTCAGTCAGTCAGTCATCCTGCAGGCTCTGGGACAACAGCCGGGAAAGCTTTGAACAGTCATAGCTCAATACAGCTACGATCCTTGTGACGGTCCCAGTGAGCAGCCTGAACTGGAGCTTCCTCTAACTGCTGGACAATATGTTTATGTCTTTGGGCAGGTGGGTGAAGACGGTTGCTCTGTGGGAGAGCTGGCGGATGGCACAAGAGGATTCATCCCCTCCAATTTTGCCGAAGAAGATTCGGATGATGACCTGGAAAACGAGAACTGGGATGATCCTCGTTATTATCTTTTCGGTCTCTCACCTATTTTGGAGGAAGATGAAGAGGCTCTAGAGGTGGGCGTCGGGGGCTAAAAAGCATAAATAAACGTAGCCTATACAAACCTCCAGAATAGCTACAGAAGTGAATTTGTATTTAAAAGTGGGTCTTTCTTAGACTTTCAGATTTGGTAGAATGGGGGGACCTCTGGAGGGCGGCAGGGTCCTCCAGCGGGCCCCAGCAAAGCCCGGGTGAGGCCCCGGGGCACTCTGGAGGGTAATTAGGGCTCTGCACGGGCCCCTGCAGAGCACAGCAAAGGCCCCTGGGGCTTTCCGGAGGGCAACTCTGCCATGTCAGAGCACCACTGCTGCTGGCAGCGATGGGGGCCCTCTTGTCAGGGCTGGTCACTCTGCATGGTCTCGCCGTGGGGAGCAGAGAGAAGCGAAACAGTGAGTGGCATTGCTCAAGGGACCGTCCGCACAGGCATCGGTCACGCGCCAGGAAAGGATGTTTGCGGGGCACCTCGAACCCACTGCTGCCCCTGCGTTCGCAGCCTGGAATTAAGCTGAATGAATGGGCTGGGCTTGGCCGGGGCTTTCCAGGGCGTCCCCGCATCCCTTCCCCAGCCCGAACCGGCCCTGCAGGTCTTTGGGCTCAGAGACCTTTCCGCTGGCTTCCTGTGAGTGTTGTTGCCTGTCGTGGTTTAACCTCAGTCGGCAACTGAGCACCACGCAGCCGCTCGCTCGCTCCCCCGCCCACCCCCTCCCGGTGGGATGGGGGAGAGAATTGGAAGAGCACAAGTGAGAAAAACTCGTCGGTTGAGATAAAAACAGTTTAATAATTGAAATAAAATGATGATGATGATGATAATAATAATAATAATAATAATAATAATAATAATAATAATATTAATATCATAATACTACTAATACACAAAGCAAGTGATGCACAGTACAATTGCTCACCACCCGCCGACCGATGCCCAGCCAGTCCCCGAGCAGCGGCCCCCCCGGCCAGCTTTCCCCAGTTTATGTACTGAGCATGACGTCACATGGTATGGAAAGTGTCTTTGGCCAGTTTGGCTGTGCCCCCCTCCCAGCTTCTTGTGCACCTGCAAGCCTTCTCAGTCGGTAGAGCATGGGAAACTAAAAAGTCCCTGGCTAGTGTAAGCATTACCTAGCAACAACTAAAACATCGGTGCGTTATCAACTTTGTTCTCATCCTAAATCCAAAACACAGCACTGTACCAGCTACTAGGAAGGAAATTAACTCTATCCCTGCCGAAACCAGGACATTGCCCATTCAAGCACTTCTGAGTGTGAAGCCTGCTGCCTGGCCGCATGACTGCTAATGGAGCACACCGCGCGTGCACGGGTGCGCGGGTGCAATTGCTGCTCACACACAAAGCACCCCGAGGAGCATGTGCTCGAGGACATCCCCTGTGCTTGTTGCTTGTGCTCCTTGGGAGCATTTCACTGACTGCTTCTTCCACAGACCGCTTTTTTCCCAAAAAAGACGGCGCCCTGCTCTGCCCTTGTTGCTCCGCCTGGAAAATAAAGAACGCCCAGGCTTTCCTCCTTCCTGGACCATTGCACACCACACTCCTGTGCGGCCCCCTTCCATGACCCTCGCTAGGCCTGCCAGCTTCACCTCCAGCCCTGGGGAGGTGACGGAGCAACAGATCCTGGAAACAACTTCCAACTTGTCCTGTGAAGGACAAGAAGGTGATGGGGAGTAGGCAGCGTGGATTTACCATCTAAGGCAATTCTGCCTTATCCCGTATCACATACGAGGCAGGAAGGTCAGCTTACTCCTAGCAAATGAACCTTCCAGGGGCCAGTGCTCGGAGGGTGTCCCCTCCCGAGTTCCAGCTGGCCACTCATCCCGACAGAGAACTACAGCTCGAGCTTTACCGAGTCCTGAAGAACCCTCAATTTCCTTCCGGTTTCCCAGAATTTCTGACAGCGGCAAATCCCATTTTCCCTTACCTGTGGACCCCCCCCCAGGACTGAGGCTGCCCCCGGTTTTAGTACCTTCCCAGGGAATGAGGACCCCGCAAGGGCAATCGGGTGAACTCAGCCAGTACCGGCTGTGTCGTACGCGGTAGCCACGCTCAACAGGTCGGCAACCCGCAGAGTCCCACCTGGGTCACCACACTGTTACCACAACGGATTTGCTTGCGTTTTCCATTTTTCTAGTTTGTGTGCAGGTACCGGACAGAAGGCAGCAGAAGTACGCGCTAGCTAAAACCCCTTTTTTATTGCCAGCAATAAAGGTGGCTCTGGGCTGGGAGCACGAGTAGGACCCCGTCTTACAGCTCTTGATTTCTTATCAGCAATCCGAAGACTATTCACATAGTGAATTTTTCCAATTTACATAACCTATTGGCTTTGGCCGTGACATCGTCTGTTACCATTCACTTTTGAGCATTTGTACACACAAACTCCTTGTGCAAGCACGCTTAATACATATTTATTAGCTGAGTTTGCACAATGGTGTGGCAACTTTGCCGCTTTCCGATGGTTTGGTCTGGTTTCTTCTCGCAGCAAACCCATTTGTATAGGCGAGGTCACTGTCGGTCAAGTCCTGTTGCGCATGTCTTGGAAGGCATCTTTGCAGTGCAGCTTTCCCTTCTGGAACTCGTCGCACCTCTCCTTTGTGTGCAGGGGGGCCAGGACAGACCACGTAAAGCTGTATTGGGTCTGGCTGGGGTGGAGTTAACTTTCCCCATGGCAGCCCTCAGAGCGCTGGGCTTTGTATTGGTAGCTAGAAAGGTGTTGATGACACACCCGTGTTTGGGTTACTGCTGAGCAGTGCTCCCACAGCATCAAGGCCGTCCCTCCAACATCCCGGTCAGCCCCAAAGGCCAGTAGGCTGGGGGTGGGCAAAAGGTTGGGAGGGGACATAGCCAGGACGGCTGACCCAAGCTGACCAAAGAGATACTGCATACCATATGACGTTGTGCTCAGCAGTAAAAGCTAAGAGAAAGGAGGAGAGGGAAGGGGGGCTTTTGTCGTTAAGGTGTTTGTCTTCTGGAGCAACCGCTACGCGTACTGAGGCCCTACTTCCCAGGCAGTGGCTGGACATTGCCTGCTGATGGGAAGTAGAGAATAAATCTTTTTGTTTGTTTTCCTTGGCTTCCGCGTGCGGCCTTTGCTTTTGCTTTATTGAACTGCCTTTATCTCGACCCGCGAGTTCTTTTTCGTCTTATTTCCTTTCCCCTTGTCCTGTTGAGGAGGGGAGTGATAGAGCGGCTGGGTGGGCACCTGGCAGCCAGCCAAGGTCAACCCAACACAAAGGCCACACTGCCGCACCCCCCATTGTGTGCAGGGGGGCCAGGACATACCATATAAGGCCATACAGCCACACCCCCCCATTGTGTGCTCGGGGCCAGGCCACACAAATAAGGTCGCACTCGCCCACCCCTGGCCCACAGCAGACGCTGTCTCTGCTCCTGCACGGTGAAGGGAGGCAGCGGCTGACACAGGGTCAGGGGGCTGCCGCCCCTCGCAGACCCAGGGAACGCGACCGGTGGTGACTGTTGGCAGCAGGGTTCGGTGGCCAACGGCCCGCTCCCCGTGCCTTCAGCCATGAGGCGGGATGGTGTGGGCTGGGGGCCTGTGGCGTGCAGCTGCCCCTCGCCCCGCCGGGGCCCGGCACAGGCCCCCGGCCACCCTGCGCAGAAGGAGGAGCGCCGGCGGGAGCTGGAGGTGCTGCGGGCTGAGCTGGGGGGCGAGCGTCTCTGCTCCCACAAGCTGCGCCTCTGGGTCCAGCCTGAAGGCCCTCCTGGGCACGGGGGCCATCAGCAGATGCAGAGCTCCTGCTCCCCTGAAGGAAATGGGCCCCGGGCCCTGGCAGCGGCCAGCCGCCAGGTCGAGCCTCGGTCTTTGCGGTTGGTACTACAGGAGAGACCCCCTGAAAGCCGCAGCGCTGGGCAGCAGATGACATGCCAGGCTGTGGCAGATGCTCTGCTCCAGGTGCTTCCTGGTAGCGCCTGCAGCCGGCTGCTGGAGCAGAACGCCCGCCTGCAGCGTGCCCTGGAAGGCCTGGAGAGGCAATGCGATGCCCTTGAGACGGAGAACCGCCTCCTGAGAAAGAGAAGCTCTCCGGAAGCGTGCAAGGAGGCAGAGAGACTCCAGCAGAAACATGCTCAGCTAGCTGCCCTCACCGAGCAGCTGAAGGAAAGATGCAGGCATCTGCAGGAGACCATCGAGCACCTGGTAAATACTCCAGTGCCGCCAGCCATCCAAAGCTCCGCTGAGGAACCGTGCATGAAATCGTTCCCTCAGCAGAGGGCTGGAGAAAGGAGAGAGCCTGCCGGAGCTTTGCTGGCACAGGACCAGCAGAATGAAGTCTCGCAGGAGGCGGCTGAGGAGCTTCAGGCCCAAGTGGCTGCAGACGACGAGGGCTCATACGGTGTGAGCACCCTCAGCCAAAGGTGTGAGGAGTTAGAGGTGCAGCTTGTGGAGATGACGGCTGAAAACACCAGGCTGGCTGAAGAAAATTCTCGCCTCCGTGGGCAGATGCGCTGGGCAGAAAAGGTTCAAGCTGAAAACGCTGACCTGAAGGGGCAACTGATGCGAGTGGCAGAGGAGCGAAATTCTGTCGTCCAAGCCATCAGCTGTCTTCAAACACGACTGGAAGAGGCAGAGCGCAAACTGAAAGCCGTGAGAGAAATGGCAGAAAGTGCTCAGAGAGAAGTCAAAAGGGACCACGGAGAAGCCGTGCAACTGTTTCGAGCTCAGGTGAGTGAACCGGAGAATCGGTTTCAGAGCCCCTCAGGGTCAGCTTGGGCAGAGGACAGTCCTGGGTCCTGCCTTCTTTCAGAGGAGGACCCCACAAGGGAGCCAGAAGAACCGGTAGCAGTCAGTCAGTCAGTCAGTCAGTCAGTCATCCTGCAGGCTCTGGGACAACAGCCGGGAAAGCTTTGAACAGTCATAGCTCAATACAGCTACGATCCTTGTGACGGTCCCAGTGAGCAGCCTGAACTGGAGCTTCCTCTAACTGCTGGACAATATGTTTATGTCTTTGGGCAGGTGGGTGAAGACGGTTGCTCTGTGGGAGAGCTGGCGGATGGCACAAGAGGATTCATCCCCTCCAATTTTGCCGAAGAAGATTCGCATGATGACCTGGAAAACGAGAACTGGGATGATCCTCGTTATTATCTTTTCGGTCTCTCACCTATTTTGGAGGAAGATGAAGAGGCTCTAGAGGTGGGCGTCGGGGGCTAAAAAGCATAAATAAACGTAGCCTATACAAACCTCCAGAATAGCTACAGAAGTGAATTTGTATTTAAAAGTGGGTCTTTCTTAGACTTTCAGATTTGGTAGAATGGGGGGACCTCTGGAGGGCGGCAGGGTCCTCCAGCGGGCCCCAGCAAAGCCCGGGTGAGGCCCCGGGGCACTCTGGAGGGTAATTAGGGCTCTGCACGGGCCCCTGCAGAGCACAGCAAAGGCCCCTGGGGCTTTCCGGAGGGCAACTCTGCCATGTCAGAGCACCACTGCTGCTGGCAGCGATGGGGGCCCTCTTGTCAGGGCTGGTCACTCTGCATGGTCTCGCCGTGGGGAGCAGAGAGAAGCGAAACAGTGAGTGGCATTGCTCAAGGGACCGTCCGCACAGGCATCGGTCACGCGCCAGGAAAGGATGTTTGCGGGGCACCTCGAACCCACTGCTGCCCCTGCGTTCGCAGCCTGGAATTAAGCTGAATGAATGGGCTGGGCTTGGCCGGGGCTTTCCAGGGCGTCCCCGCATCCCTTCCCCAGCCCGAACCGGCCCTGCAGGTCTTTGGGCTCAGAGACCTTTCCGCTGGCTTCCTGTGAGTGTTGTTGCCTGTCGTGGTTTAACCTCAGTCGGCAACTGAGCACCACGCAGCCGCTCGCTCGCTCCCCCGCCCACCCCCTCCCGGTGGGATGGGGGAGAGAATTGGAAGAGCACAAGTGAGAAAAACTCGTCGGTTGAGATAAAAACAGTTTAATAATTGAAATAAAATGATGATGATGATAATAATAATAATAATAATAATAATAATAATATTAATATTAATATAATAATACTACTAATACACAAAGCAAGTGATGCACAGTACAATTGCTCACCACCTGCCGACCGATGCCCAGCCAGTCCCCGAGCAGCGGCCCCCCCGGCCAGCTTTCCCCAGTTTATGTACTGAGCATGACGTCACATGGTATGGAAAGTGTCTTTGGCCAGTTTGGCTGTGCCCCCCTCCCAGCTTCTTGTGCACCTGCAAGCCTTCTCAGTCGGTAGAGCATGGGAAACTAAAAAGTCCCTGGCTAGTGTAAGCATTACCTAGCAACAACTAAAACATCGGTGCGTTATCAACTTTGTTCTCATCCTAAATCCAAAACACAGCACTGTACCAGCTACTAGGAAGGAAATTAACTCTATCCCTGCCGAAACCAGGACATTGCCCATTCAAGCACTTCTGAGTGTGAAGCCTGCTGCCTGGCCGCATGACTGCTAATGGAGCACACCGCGCGTGCACGGGTGCGCGGGTGCAATTGCTGCTCACACACAAAGCACCCCGAGGAGCATGTGCTCGAGGACATCCCCTGTGCTTGTTGCTTGTGCTCCTTGGGAGCATTTCACTGACTGCTTCTTCCACAGACCGCTTTTTTCCCAAAAAAGACGGCGCCCTGCTCTGCCCTTGTTGCTCCGCCTGGAAAATAAAGAACGCCCAGGCTTTCACCCTTCCTGGACCATTGCACACCACACTCCTGTGCGGCCCCCTTCCATGACCCTCGCTAGGCCTGCCAGCTTCACCTCCAGCCCTGGGGAGGTGACGGAGCAACAGATCCTGGAAACAACTTCCAACTTGTCCTGTGAAGGACAAGAAGGTGATGGGGAGTAGGCAGCGTGGATTTACCATCTAAGGCAATTCTGCCTTATCCCGTATCACATACGAGGCAGGAAGGTCAGCTTACTCCTAGCAAATGAACCTTCCAGGGGCCAGTGCTCGGAGGGTGTCCCCTCCCGAGTTCCAGCTGGCCACTCATCCCGACAGAGAACTACAGCTCGAGCTTTACCGAGTCCTGAAGAACCCTCAATTTCCTTCCGGTTTCCCAGAATTTCTGACAGCGGCAAATCCCATTTTCCCTTACCTGTGGACCCCCCCCCAGGACTGAGGCTGCCCCCGGTTTTAGTACCTTCCCAGGGAATGAGGACCCCGCAAGGGCAATCGGGTGAACTCAGCCAGTACCGGCTGTGTCGTACGCGGTAGCCACGCTCAACAGGTCGGCAACCCGCAGAGTCCCACCTGGGTCACCACACTGTTGCCACAACGGATTTGCTTGCGTTTTCCATTTTTCTAGTTTGTGTGCAGGTACCGGACAGAAGGCAGCAGAAGTACGCGCTAGCTAAAACCCCTTTTTTATTGCCAGCAATAAAGGTGGCTCTGGGCTGGGAGCACGAGTAGGACCCCGTCTTACAGCTCTTGATTTCTTATCAGCAATCCGAAGACTATTCACATAGTGAATTTTTCCAATTTACATAACCTATTGGCTTTGGCCGTGACATCGTCTGTTACCATTCACTTTTGAGCATTTGTACACACAAACTCCTTGTGCAAGCACGCTTAATACATATTTATTAGCTGAGTTTGCACAATGGTGTGGCAACTTTGCCGCTTTCCGATGGTTTGGTCTGGTTTCTTCTCGCAGCAAACCCATTTGTATAGGCGAGGTCACTGTCGGTCAAGTCCTGTTGCGCATGTCTTGGAAGGCATCTTTGCAGTGCAGCTTTCCCTTCTGGAACTCGTCGCACCTCTCCTTTGTGTGCAGGGGGGCCAGGACAGACCACGTAAAGCTGTATTGGGTCTGGCTGGGGTGGAGTTAACTTTCCCCATGGCAGCCCTCAGAGCGCTGGGCTTTGTATTGGTAGCTAGAAAGGTGTTGATGACACACCCGTGTTTGGGTTACTGCTGAGCAGTGCTCCCACAGCATCAAGGCCGTCCCTCCAACATCCCGGTCAGCCCCAAAGGCCAGTAGGCTGGGGGTGGGCAAAAGGTTGGGAGGGGACATAGCCAGGACGGCTGACCCAAGCTGACCAAAGAGATACTGCATACCATATGACGTTGTGCTCAGCAGTAAAAGCTAAGCGAAAGGAGGAGAGGGAAGGGGGGCTTTTGTCGTTAAGGTGTTTGTCTTCCGGAGCAACCGCTACGCGTACTGAGGCCCTACTTCCCAGGCAGTGGCTGGACATTGCCTGCTGATGGGAAGTAGAGAATAAATCTTTTTGTTTGTTTTCCTTGGCTTCCGCGTGCGGCCTTTGCTTTTGCTTTATTGAACTGCCTTTATCTCGACCCGCGAGTTCTTTTTCGTCTTATTTCCTTTCCCCTTGTCCTGTTGAGGAGGGGAGTGATAGAGCGGCTGGGTGGGCACCTGGCAGCCAGCCAAGGTCAACCCAACACAAAGGCCACACTGCCGCACCCCCCATTGTGTGCAGGGGGGCCAGGACATACCATATAAGGCCATACAGCCACACCCCCCCATTGTGTGCTCGGGGCCAGGCCACACAAATAAGGTCGCACTCGCCCACCCCTGGCCCACAGCAGACGCTGTCTCTGCTCCTGCACGGTGAAGGGAGGCAGCGGCTGACACAGGGTCAGGGGGCTGCCGCCCCTCGCAGACCCAGGGAACGCGACCGGTGGTGACTGTTGGCAGCAGGGTTCGGTGGCCAACGGCCCGCTCCCCGTGCCTTCAGCCATGAGGCGGGATGGTGTGGGCTGGGGGCCTGTGGCGTGCAGCTGCCCCTCGCCCCGCCGGGGCCCGGCACAGGCCCCCGGCCACCCTGCGCAGAAGGAGGAGCGCCGGCGGGAGCTGGAGGTGCTGCGGGCTGAGCTGGGGGGCGAGCGTCTCTGCTCCCACAAGCTGCGCCTCTGGGTCCAGCCTGAAGGCCCTCCTGGGCACGGGGGCCATCAGCAGATGCAGAGCTCCTGCTCCCCTGAAGGAAATGGGCCCCGGGCCCTGGCAGCGGCCAGCCGCCAGGTCGAGCCTCGGTCTTTGCGGTTGGTACTACAGGAGAGACCCCCTGAAAGCCGCAGCGCTGGGCAGCAGATGACATGCCAGGCTGTGGCAGATGCTCTGCTCCAGGTGCTTCCTGGTAGCGCCTGCAGCCGGCTGCTGGAGCAGAACGCCCGCCTGCAGCGTGCCCTGGAAGGCCTGGAGAGGCAATGCGATGCCCTTGAGACGGAGAACCGCCTCCTGAGAAAGAGAAGCTCTCCGGAAGCGTGCAAGGAGGCAGAGAGACTCCAGCAGAAACATGCTCAGCTAGCTGCCCTCACCGAGCAGCTGAAGGAAAGATGCAGGCATCTGCAGGAGACCATCGAGCACCTGGTAAATACTCCAGTGCCGCCAGCCATCCAAAGCTCCGCTGAGGAACCGTGCATGAAATCGTTCCCTCAGCAGAGGGCTGGAGAAAGGAGAGAGCCTGCCGGAGCTTTGCTGGCACAGGACCAGCAGAATGAAGTCTCGCAGGAGGCGGCTGAGGAGCTTCAGGCCCAAGTGGCTGCAGACGACGAGGGCTCATACGGTGTGAGCACCCTCAGCCAAAGGTGTGAGGAGTTAGAGGTGCAGCTTGTGGAGATGACGGCTGAAAACACCAGGCTGGCTGAAGAAAATTCTCGCCTCCGTGGGCAGATGCGCTGGGCAGAAAAGGTTCAAGCTGAAAACGCTGACCTGAAGGGGCAACTGATGCGAGTGGCAGAGGAGCGAAATTCTGTCGTCCAAGCCATCAGCTGTCTTCAAACACGACTGGAAGAGGCAGAGCGCAAACTGAAAGCCGTGAGAGAAATGGCAGAAAGTGCTCAGAGAGAAGTCAAAAGGGACCACGGAGAAGCCGTGCAACTGTTTCGAGCTCAGGTGAGTGAACCGGAGAATCGGTTTCAGAGCCCCTCAGGGTCAGCTTGGGCAGAGGACAGTCCTGGGTCCTGCCTTCTTTCAGAGGAGGACCCCACAAGGGAGCCAGAAGAACCGGTAGCAGTCAGTCAGTCAGTCAGTCAGTCAGTCATCCTGCAGGCTCTGGGACAACAGCCGGGAAAGCTTTGAACAGTCATAGCTCAATACAGCTACGATCCTTGTGACGGTCCCAGTGAGCAGCCTGAACTGGAGCTTCCTCTAACTGCTGGACAATATGTTTATGTCTTTGGGCAGGTGGGTGAAGACGGTTGCTCTGTGGGAGAGCTGGCGGATGGCACAAGAGGATTCATCCCCTCCAATTTTGCCGAAGAAGATTCGCATGATGACCTGGAAAACGAGAACTGGGATGATCCTCGTTATTATCTTTTCGGTCTCTCACCTATTTTGGAGGAAGATGAAGAGGCTCTAGAGGTGGGCGTCGGGGGCTAAAAAGCATAAATAAACGTAGCCTATACAAACCTCCAGAATAGCTACAGAAGTGAATTTGTATTTAAAAGTGGGTCTTTCTTAGACTTTCAGATTTGGTAGAATGGGGGGACCTCTGGAGGGCAGCAGGGTCCTCCAGCGGGCCCCAGCAAAGCCCGGGTGAGGCCCCGGGGCACTCTGGAGGGTAATTAGGGCTCTGCACGGGCCCCTGCAGAGCACAGCAAAGGCCCCTGGGGCTTTCCGGAGGGCAACTCTGCCATGTCAGAGCACCACTGCTGCTGGCAGCGATGGGGGCCCTCTTGTCAGGGCTGGTCACTCTGCATGGTCTCGCCGTGGGGAGCAGAGAGAAGCGAAACAGTGAGTGGCATTGCTCAAGGGACCGTCCGCACAGGCATCGGTCACGCGCCAGGAAAGGATGTTTGCGGGGCACCTCGAACCCACTGCTGCCCCTGCGTTCGCAGCCTGGAAGTAAGCTGAATGAATGGGCTGGGCTTGGCCGGGGCTTTCCAGGGCGTCCCCGCATCCCTTCCCCAGCCCGAACCGGCCCTGCAGGTCTTTGGGCTCAGAGACCTTTCCGCTGGCTTCCTGTGAGTGTTGTTGCCTGTCGTGGTTTAACCTCAGTCGGCAACTGAGCACCACGCAGCCGCTCGCTCGCTCCCCCGCCCACCCCCTCCCGGTGGGATGGGGGAGAGAATTGGAAGAGCACAAGTGAGAAAAACTCGTCGGTTGAGATAAAAACAGTTTAATAATTGAAATAAAATGATGATGATGATAATAATAATAATAATAATAATAATAATAATAATAATAATAATAATAATAATATCATAATACTACTAATACACAAAGCAAGTGATGCACAGTACAATTGCTCACCACCCGCCGACCGATGCCCAGCCAGTCCCCGAGCAGCGGCCCCCCCGGCCAGCTTTCCCCAGTTTATGTACTGAGCATGACGTCACATGGTATGGAAAGTGTCTTTGGCCAGTTTGGCTGTGCCCCCCTCCCAGCTTCTTGTGCACCTGCAAGCCTTCTCAGTCGGTAGAGCATGGGAAACTAAAAAGTCCCTGGCTAGTGTAAGCATTACCTAGCAACAACTAAAACATCGGTGCGTTATCAACTTTGTTCTCATCCTAAATCCAAAACACAGCACTGTACCAGCTACTAGGAAGGAAATTAACTCTATCCCTGCCGAAACCAGGACATTGCCCATTCAAGCACTTCTGAGTGTGAAGCCTGCTGCCTGGCCGCATGACTGCTAATGGAGCACACCGCGCGTGCACGGGTGCGCGGGTGCAATTGCTGCTCACACACAAAGCACCCCGAGGAGCATGTGCTCGAGGACATCCCCTGTGCTTGTTGCTTGTGCTCCTTGGGAGCATTTCACTGACTGCTTCTTCCACAGACCGCTTTTTTCCCAAAAAAGACGGCGCCCTGCTCTGCCCTTGTTGCTCCGCCTGGAAAATAAAGAACGCCCAGGCTTTCACCCTTCCTGGACCATTGCACACCACACTCCTGTGCGGCCCCCTTCCATGACCCTCGCTAGGCCTGCCAGCTTCACCTCCAGCCCTGGGGAGGTGACGGAGCAACAGATCCTGGAAACAACTTCCAACTTGTCCTGTGAAGGACAAGAAGGTGATGGGGAGTAGGCAGCGTGGATTTACCATCTAAGGCAATTCTGCCTTATCCCGTATCACATACGAGGCAGGAAGGTCAGCTTACTCCTAGCAAATGAACCTTCCAGGGGCCAGTGCTCGGAGGGTGTCCCCTCCCGAGTTCCAGCTGGCCACTCATCCCGACAGAGAACTACAGCTCGAGCTTTACCGAGTCCTGAAGAACCCTCAATTTCCTTCCGGTTTCCCAGAATTTCTGACAGCGGCAAATCCCATTTTCCCTTACCTGTGGACCCCCCCCCAGGACTGAGGCTGCCCCCGGTTTTAGTACCTTCCCAGGGAATGAGGACCCCGCAAGGGCAATCGGGTGAACTCAGCCAGTACCGGCTGTGTCGTACGCGGTAGCCACGCTCAACAGGTCGGCAACCCGCAGAGTCCCACCTGGGTCACCACACTGTTACCACAACGGATTTGCTTGCGTTTTCCATTTTTCTAGTTTGTGTGCAGGTACCGGACAGAAGGCAGCAGAAGTACGCGCTAGCTAAAACCCCTTTTTTATTGCCAGCAATAAAGGTGGCTCTGGGCTGGGAGCACGAGTAGGACCCCGTCTTACAGCTCTTGATTTCTTATCAGCAATCCGAAGACTATTCACATAGTGAATTTTTCCAATTTACATAACCTATTGGCTTTGGCCGTGACATCGTCTGTTACCATTCACTTTTGAGCATTTGTACACACAAACTCCTTGTGCAAGCACGCTTAATACATATTTATTAGCTGAGTTTGCACAATGGTGTGGCAACTTTGCCGCTTTCCGATGGTTTGGTCTGGTTTCTTCTCGCAGCAAACCCATTTGTATAGGCGAGGTCACTGTCGGTCAAGTCCTGTTGCGCATGTCTTGGAAGGCATCTTTGCAGTGCAGCTTTCCCTTCTGGAACTCGTCGCACCTCTCCTTTGTGTGCAGGGGGGCCAGGACAGACCACGTAAAGCTGTATTGGGTCTGGCTGGGGTGGAGTTAACTTTCCCCATGGCAGCCCTCAGAGCGCTGGGCTTTGTATTGGTAGCTAGAAAGGTGTTGATGACACACCCGTGTTTGGGTTACTGCTGAGCAGTGCTCCCACAGCATCAAGGCCGTCCCTCCAACATCCCGGTCAGCCCCAAAGGCCAGTAGGCTGGGGGTGGGCAAAAGGTTGGGAGGGGACATAGCCAGGACGGCTGACCCAAGCTGACCAAAGAGATACTGCATACCATATGACGTTGTGCTCAGCAGTAAAAGCTAAGAGAAAGGAGGAGAGGGAAGGGGGGCTTTTGTCGTTAAGGTGTTTGTCTTCCGGAGCAACCGCTACGCGTACTGAGGCCCTACTTCCCAGGCAGTGGCTGGACATTGCCTGCTGATGGGAAGTAGAGAATAAATCTTTTTGTTTGTTTTCCTTGGCTTCCGCGTGCGGCCTTTGCTTTTGCTTTATTGAACTGCCTTTATCTCGACCCGCGAGTTCTTTTTCGTCTTATTTCCTTTCCCCTTGTCCTGTTGAGGAGGGGAGTGATAGAGCGGCTGGGTGGGCACCGGGCAGCCAGCCAAGGTCAACCCAACACAAAGGCCACACTGCCGCACCCCCCATTGTGTGCAGGGGGGCCAGGACATACCATATAAGGCCATACAGCCACACCCCCCCATTGTGTGCTCGGGGCCAGGCCACACAAATAAGGTCGCACTCGCCCACCCCTGGCCCACAGCAGACGCTGTCTCTGCTCCTGCACGGTGAAGGGAGGCAGCGGCTGACACAGGGTCAGGGGGCTGCCGCCCCTCGCAGACCCAGGGAACGCGACCGGTGGTGACTGTTGGCAGCAGGGTTCGGTGGCCAACGGCCCGCTCCCCGTGCCTTCAGCCATGAGGCGGGATGGTGTGGGCTGGGGGCCTGTGGCGTGCAGCTGCCCCTCGCCCCGCCGGGGCCCGGCACAGGCCCCCGGCCACCCTGCGCAGAAGGAGGAGCGCCGGCGGGAGCTGGAGGTGCTGCGGGCTGAGCTGGGGGGCGAGCGTCTCTGCTCCCACAAGCTGCGCCTCTGGGTCCAGCCTGAAGGCCCTCCTGGGCACGGGGGCCATCAGCAGATGCAGAGCTCCTGCTCCCCTGAAGGAAATGGGCCCCGGGCCCTGGCAGCGGCCAGCCGCCAGGTCGAGCCTCGGTCTTTGCGGTTGGTACTACAGGAGAGACCCCCTGAAAGCCGCAGCGCTGGGCAGCAGATGACATGCCAGGCTGTGGCAGATGCTCTGCTCCAGGTGCTTCCTGGTAGCGCCTGCAGCCGGCTGCTGGAGCAGAACGCCCGCCTGCAGCGTGCCCTGGAAGGCCTGGAGAGGCAATGCGATGCCCTTGAGACGGAGAACCGCCTCCTGAGAAAGAGAAGCTCTCCGGAAGCGTGCAAGGAGGCAGAGAGACTCCAGCAGAAACATGCTCAGCTAGCTGCCCTCACCGAGCAGCTGAAGGAAAGATGCAGGCATCTGCAGGAGACCATCGAGCACCTGGTAAATACTCCAGTGCCGCCAGCCATCCAAAGCTCCGCTGAGGAACCGTGCATGAAATCGTTCCCTCAGCAGAGGGCTGGAGAAAGGAGAGAGCCTGCCGGAGCTTTGCTGGCACAGGACCAGCAGAATGAAGTCTCGCAGGAGGCGGCTGAGGAGCTTCAGGCCCAAGTGGCTGCAGACGACGAGGGCTCATACGGTGTGAGCACCCTCAGCCAAAGGTGTGAGGAGTTAGAGGTGCAGCTTGTGGAGATGACGGCTGAAAACACCAGGCTGGCTGAAGAAAATTCTCGCCTCCGTGGGCAGATGCGCTGGGCAGAAAAGGTTCAAGCTGAAAACGCTGACCTGAAGGGGCAACTGATGCGAGTGGCAGAGGAGCGAAATTCTGTCGTCCAAGCCATCAGCTGTCTTCAAACACGACTGGAAGAGGCAGAGCGCAAACTGAAAGCCGTGAGAGAAATGGCAGAAAGTGCTCAGAGAGAAGTCAAAAGGGACCACGGAGAAGCCGTGCAACTGTTTCGAGCTCAGGTGAGTGAACCGGAGAATCGGTTTCAGAGCCCCTCAGGGTCAGCTTGGGCAGAGGACAGTCCTGGGTCCTGCCTTCTTTCAGAGGAGGACCCCACAAGGGAGCCAGAAGAACCGGTAGCCGTCAGTCAGTCAGTCAGTCAGTCATCCTGCAGGCTCTGGGACAACAGCCGGGAAAGCTTTGAACAGTCATAGCTCAATACAGCTACGATCCTTGTGACGGTCCCAGTGAGCAGCCTGAACTGGAGCTTCCTCTAACTGCTGGACAATATGTTTATGTCTTTGGGCAGGTGGGTGAAGACGGTTGCTCTGTGGGAGAGCTGGCGGATGGCACAAGAGGATTCATCCCCTCCAATTTTGCCGAAGAAGATTCGGATGATGACCTGGAAAACGAGAACTGGGATGATCCTCGTTATTATCTTTTCGGTCTCTCACCTATTTTGGAGGAAGATGAAGAGGCTCTAGAGGTGGGCGTCGGGGGCTAAAAAGCATAAATAAATGTAGCCTATACAAACCTCCAGAACAGCTACAGAAGTGAATTTGTATTTAAAAGTGGGTCTTTCTTAGACTTTCAGATTTGGTAGAATGGGGGGACCTCTGGAGGGCGGCAGGGTCCTCCAGCGGGCCCCAGCAAAGCCCGGGTGAGGCCCCGGGGCACTCTGGAGGGTAATTAGGGCCCTGCGAAGGCCCCTGCAGAGCCCAGCTATGGTTCTGGGGCACTCTGGAGGGTAATTAGGGCTCTGCACGGGCCCCTGCAGAGCACAGCAAAGGCCCCTGGGGCTTTCCGGAGGGCAACTCTGCCATGTCAGAGCACCACTGCTGCTGGCAGCGATGGGGGCCCTCTTGTCAGGGCTGGTCACTCTGCATGGTCTCGCCGTGGGGAGCAGAGAGAAGCGAAACAGTGAGTGGCATTGCCCAAGGGACCGTCCGCACAGGCATCGGTCACGCGCCAGGAAAGGATGTTTGCGGGGCACCTCGAACCCACTGCTGCCCCTGCGTTCGCAGCCTGGAAGTAAGCTGAATGAATGGGCTGGGCTTGGCCGGGGCTTTCCAGGGCGTCCCCGCATCCCTTCCCCAGCCCGAACCGGCCCTGCAGGTCTTTGGGCTCAGAGACCTTTCCGCTGGCTTCCTGTGAGTGTTGTTGCCTGTCGTGGTTTAACCTCAGTCGGCAACTGAGCACCACGCAGCCGCTCGCTCACTCCCCCGCCCACCCCCTCCCGGTGGGATGGGGGAGAGAATTGGAAGAGCACAAGTGAGAAAAACTCGTCGGTTGAGATAAAAACAGTTTAATAATTGAAATAAAATGATGATAATAATAATAATAATAATAATAATAATAATAATAATAATAATATCATAATACTACTAATACACAAAGCAAGTGATGCACAGTACAATTGCTCACCACCCGCCGACCGATGCCCAGCCAGTCCCCGAGCAGCGGCCCCCCCGGCCAGCTTTCCCCAGTTTATGTACTGAGCATGACGTCACATGGTATGGAAAGTGTCTTTGGCCAGTTTGGCTGTGCCCCCCTCCCAGCTTCTTGTGCACCTGCAAGCCTTCTCAGTCGGTAGAGCATGGGAAACTAAAAAGTCCCTGGCTAGTGTAAGCATTACCTAGCAACAACTAAAACATCGGTGCGTTATCAACTTTGTTCTCATCCTAAATCCAAAACACAGCACTGTACCAGCTACTAGGAAGGAAATTAACTCTATCCCTGCCGAAACCAGGACATTGCCCATTCAAGCACTTCTGAGTGTGAAGCCTGCTGCCTGGCCGCATGACTGCTAATGGAGCACACCGCGCGTGCACGGGTGCGCGGGTGCAATTGCTGCTCACACACAAAGCACCCCGAGGAGCATGTGCTCGAGGACATCCCCTGTGCTTGTTGCTTGTGCTCCTTGGGAGCATTTCACTGACTGCTTCTTCCACAGACCGCTTTTTTCCCAAAAAAGACGGCGCCCTGCTCTGCCCTTGTTGCTCCGCCTGGAAAATAAAGAACGCCCAGGCTTTCACCCTTCCTGGACCATTGCACACCACACTCCTGTGCGGCCCCCTTCCATGACCCTCGCTAGGCCTGCCAGCTTCACCTCCAGCCCTGGGGAGGTGACGGAGCAACAGATCCTGGAAACAACTTCCAACTTGTCCTGTGAAGGACAAGAAGGTGATGGGGAGTAGGCAGCGTGGATTTACCATCTAAGGCAATTCTGCCTTATCCCGTATCACATACGAGGCAGGAAGGTCAGCTTACTCCTAGCAAATGAACCTTCCAGGGGCCAGTGCTCGGAGGGTGTCCCCTCCCGAGTTCCAGCTGGCCACTCATCCCGACAGAGAACTACAGCTCGAGCTTTACCGAGTCCTGAAGAACCCTCAATTTCCTTCCGGTTTCCCAGAATTTCTGACAGCGGCAAATCCCATTTTCCCTTACCTGTGGACCCCCCCCCAGGACTGAGGCTGCCCCCGGTTTTAGTACCTTCCCAGGGAATGAGGACCCCGCAAGGGCAATCGGGTGAACTCAGCCAGTACCGGCTGTGTCGTACGCGGTAGCCACGCTCAACAGGTCGGCAACCCGCAGAGTCCCACCTGGGTCACCACACTGTTACCACAACGGATTTGCTTGCGTTTTCCATTTTTCTAGTTTGTGTGCAGGTACCGGACAGAAGGCAGCAGAAGTACGCGCTAGCTAAAACCCCTTTTTTATTGCCAGCAATAAAGGTGGCTCTGGGCTGGGAGCACGAGTAGGACCCCGTCTTACAGCTCTTGATTTCTTATCAGCAATCCGAAGACTATTCACATATTCATTTTTCCAATTTACATAACCTATTGGCTTTGGCCGTGACATCGTCTGTTACCATTCACTTTTGAGCATTTGTACACACAAACTCCTTGTGCAAGCACGCTTAATACATATTTATTAGCTGAGTTTGCACAATGGTGTGGCAACTTTGCCGCTTTCCGATGGTTTGGTCTGGTTTCTTCTCGCAGCAAACCCATTTGTATAGGCGAGGTCACTGTCGGTCAAGTCCTGTTGCGCATGTCTTGGAAGGCATCTTTGCAGTGCAGCTTTACCTTCTGGAACTCGTCGCACCTCTCCTTTGTGTGCAGGGGGGCCAGGACAGACCACGTAAAGCTGTATTGGGTCTGGCTGGGGTGGAGTTAACTTTCCCCATAGCAGCCCTCAGAGTGCTGGGCTTTGTATTGGTAGCTAGAAAGGTGTTGATGACACACCCGTGTTTGGGTTACTGCTGAGCAGTGCTCCCACAGCATCAAGGCCGTCCCTCCAACATCCCGGTCAGCCCCAAAGGCCAGTAGGCTGGGGGTGGGCAAAAGGTTGGGAGGGGACATAGCCAGGACGGCTGACCCAAGCTGACCAAAGAGATACTGCATACCATATGACGTTGTGCTCAGCAGTAAAAGCTAAGCGAAAGGAGGAGAGGGAAGGGGGGCTTTTGTCGTTAAGGTGTTTGTCTTCCGGAGCAACCGCTACGCGTACTGAGGCCCTACTTCCCAGGCAGTGGCTGGACATTGCCTGCTGATGGGAAGTAGAGAATAAATCATTTTGTTTGTTTTCCTTGGCTTCCGCGTGCGGCCTTTGCTTTTGCTTTATTGAACTGCCTTTATCTCGACCCGCGAGTTCTTTTTCGTCTTATTTCCTTTCCCCTTGTCCTGTTGAGGAGGGGAGTGATAGAGCGGCTGGGTGGGCACCGGGCAGCCAGCCAAGGTCAACCCAACACAAAGGCCACACTGCCGCACCCCCCATTGTGTGCAGGGGGGCCAGGACATACCATATAAGGCCATACAGCCACACCCCCCCATTGTGTGCTCGGGGCCAGGCCACACAAATAAGGTCGCACTCGCCCACCCCTGGCCCACAGCAGACGCTGTCTCTGCTCCTGCACGGTGAAGGGAGGCAGCGGCTGACACAGGGTCAGGGGGCTGCCGCCCCTCGCAGACCCAGGGAACGCGACCGGTGGTGACTGTTGGCAGCAGGGTTCGGTGGCCAACGGCCCGCTCCCCGTGCCTTCAGCCATGAGGCGGGATGGTGTGGGCTGGGGGCCTGTGGCGTGCAGCTGCCCCTCGCCCCGCCGGGGCCCGGCACAGGCCCCCGGCCACCCTGCGCAGAAGGAGGAGCGCCGGCGGGAGCTGGAGGTGCTGCGGGCTGAGCTGGGGGGCGAGCGTCTCTGCTCCCACAAGCTGCGCCTCTGGGTCCAGCCTGAAGGCCCTCCTGGGCACGGGGGCCATCAGCAGATGCAGAGCTCCTGCTCCCCTGAAGGAAATGGGCCCCGGGCCCTGGCAGCGGCCAGCCGCCAGGTCGAGCCTCGGTCTTTGCGGTTGGTACTACAGGAGAGACCCCCTGAAAGCCGCAGCGCTGGGCAGCAGATGACATGCCAGGCTGTGGCAGATGCTCTGCTCCAGGTGCTTCCTGGTAGCGCCTGCAGCCGGCTGCTGGAGCAGAACGCCCGCCTGCAGTGTGCCCTGGAAGGCCTGGAGAGGGAATGCGATGCCCTTGAGACGGAGAACCGCCTCCTGAGAAAGAGAAGCTCTCCGGAAGCGTGCAAGGAGGCAGAGAGACTCCAGCAGAAACATGCTCAGCTAGCTGCCCTCACCGAGCAGCTGAAGGAAAGATGCAGGCATCTGCAGGAGACCATCGAGCACCTGGTAAATACTCCAGTGCCGCCAGCCATCCAAAGCTCCGCTGAGGAACCGTGCATGAAATCGTTCCCTCAGCAGAGGGCTGGAGAAAGGAGAGAGCCTGCCGGAGCTTTGCTGGCACAGGACCAGCAGAATGAAGTCTCGCAGGAGGCGGCTGAGGAGCTTCAGGCCCAAGTGGCTGCAGACGACGAGGGCTCATACGGTGTGAGCACCCTCAGCCAAAGGTGTGAGGAGTTAGAGGTGCAGCTTGTGGAGATGACGGCTGAAAACACCAGGCTGGCTGAAGAAAATTCTCGCCTCCGTGGGCAGATGCGCTGGGCAGAAAAGGTTCAAGCTGAAAACGCTGACCTGAAGGGGCAACTGATGCGAGTGGCAGAGGAGCGAAATTCTGTCGTCCAAGCCATCAGCTGTCTTCAAACACGACTGGAAGAGGCAGAGCGCAAACTGAAAGCCGTGAGAGAAATGGCAGAAAGTGCTCAGAGAGAAGTCAAAAGGGACCACGGAGAAGCCGTGCAACTGTTTCGAGCTCAGGTGAGTGAACCGGAGAATCGGTTTCAGAGCCCCTCAGGGTCAGCTTGGGCAGAGGACAGTCCTGGGTCCTGCCTTCTTTCAGAGGAGGACCCCACAAGGGAGCCAGAAGAACCGGTAGCAGTCAGTCAGTCAGTCAGTCAGTCATCCTGCAGGCTCTGGGACAACAGCCGGGAAAGCTTTGAACAGTCATAGCTCAATACAGCTACGATCCTTGTGACGGTCCCAGTGAGCAGCCTGAACTGGAGCTTCCTCTAACTGCTGGACAATATGTTTATGTCTTTGGGCAGGTGGGTGAAGACGGTTGCTCTGTGGGAGAGCTGGCGGATGGCACAAGAGGATTCATCCCCTCCAATTTTGCCGAAGAAGATTCGGATGATGACCTGGAAAACGAGAACTGGGATGATCCTCGTTATTATCTTTTCGGTCTCTCACCTATTTTGGAGGAAGATGAAGAGGCTCTAGAGGTGGGCGTCGGGGGCTAAAAAGCATAAATAAACGTAGCCTATACAAACCTCCAGAATAGCTACAGAAGTGAATTTGTATTTAAAAGTGGGTCTTTCTTAGACTTTCAGATTTGGTAGAATGGGGGGACCTCTGGAGGGCGGCAGGGTCCTCCAGCGGGCCCCAGCAAAGCCCGGGTGAGGCTCCGGGGCACTCTGGAGGGTAATTAGGGCCCTGCGAAGGCCCCTGCAGAGCCCAGCTATGGTTCTGGGGCACTCTGGAGGGTAATTAGGGCTCTGCACGGGCCCCTGCAGAGCACAGCAAAGGCCCCTGGGGCTTTCCGGAGGGCAACTCTGCCATGTCAGAGCACCACTGCTGCTGGCAGCGATGGGGGCCCTCTTGTCAGGGCTGGTCACTCTGCATGGTCTCGCCGTGGGGAGCAGAGAGAAGCGAAACAGTGAGTGGCATTGCCCAAGGGACCGTCCGCACAGGCATCGGTCACGCGCCAGGAAAGGATGTTTGCGGGGCACCTCGAACCCACTGCTGCCCCTGCGTTCGCAGCCTGGAAGTAAGCTGAATGAATGGGCTGGGCTTGGCCGGGGCTTTCCAGGGCGTCCCCGCATCCCTTCCCCAGCCCGAACCGGCCCTGCAGGTCTTTGGGCTCAGAGACCTTTCCGCTGGCTTCCTGTGAGTGTTGTTGCCTGTCGTGGTTTAACCTCAGTCGGCAACTGAGCACCACGCAGCCGCTCGCTCACTTCCCCGCCCACCCCCTCCCGGTGGGATGGGGGAGAGAATTGGAAGAGCACAAGTGAGAAAAACTCGTCGGTTGAGATAAAAACAGTTTAATAATTGAAATAAAATGATAATAATAATAATAATAATAATAATAATAATAATAATAATATCATAATACTACTAATACACAAAGCAAGTGATGCACAGTACAATTGCTCACCACCCGCCGACCGATGCCCAGCCAGTCCCCGAGCAGCGGCCCCCCCGGCCAGCTTTCCCCAGTTTATGTACTGAGCATGACGTCACATGGTATGGAAAGTGTCTTTGGCCAGTTTGGCTGTGCCCCCCTCCCAGCTTCTTGTGCACCTGCAAGCCTTCTCAGTCGGTAGAGCATGGGAAACTAAAAAGTCCCTGGCTAGTGTAAGCATTACCTAGCAACAACTAAAACATCGGTGCGTTATCAACTTTGTTCTCATCCTAAATCCAAAACACAGCACTGTACCAGCTACTAGGAAGGAAATTAACTCTATCCCTGCCGAAACCAGGACATTGCCCATTCAAGCACTTCTGAGTGTGAAGCCTGCTGCCTGGCCGCATGACTGCTAATGGAGCACACCGCGCGTGCACGGGTGCGCGGGTGCAATTGCTGCTCACACACAAAGCACCCCGAGGAGCATGTGCTCGAGGACATCCCCTGTGCTTGTTGCTTGTGCTCCTTGGGAGCATTTCACTGACTGCTTCTTCCACAGACCGCTTTTTTCCCAAAAAAGACGGCGCCCTGCTCTGCCCTTGTTGCTCCGCCTGGAAAATAAAGAACGCCCAGGCTTTCACCCTTCCTGGACCATTGCACACCACACTCCTGTGCGGCCCCCTTCCATGACCCTCGCTAGGCCTGCCAGCTTCACCTCCAGCCCTGGGGAGGTGACGGAGCAACAGATCCTGGAAACAACTTCCAACTTGTCCTGTGAAGGACAAGAAGGTGATGGGGAGTAGGCAGCGTGGATTTACCATCTAAGGCAATTCTGCCTTATCCCGTATCACATACGAGGCAGGAAGGTCAGCTTACTCCTAGCAAATGAACCTTCCAGGGGCCAGTGCTCGGAGGGTGTCCCCTCCCGAGTTCCAGCTGGCCACTCATCCCGACAGAGAACTACAGCTCGAGCTTTACCGAGTCCTGAAGAACCCTCAATTTCCTTCCGGTTTCCCAGAATTTCTGACAGTGGCAAATCCCATTTTCCCTTACCTGTGGACCCCCCCCCAGGACTGAGGCTGCCCCCGGTTTTAGTACCTTCCCAGGGAATGAGGACCCCGCAAGGGCAATCGGGTGAACTCAGCCAGTACCGGCTGTGTCGTACGCGGTAGCCACGCTCAACAGGTCGGCAACCCGCAGAGTCCCACCTGGGTCACCACACTGTTGCCACAACGGATTTGCTTGCGTTTTCCATTTTTCTAGTTTGTGTGCAGGTACCGGACAGAAGGCAGCAGAAGTACGCGCTAGCTAAAACCCCTTTTTTATTGCCAGCAATAAAGGTGGCTCTGGGCTGGGAGCACGAGTAGGACCCCGTCTTACAGCTCTTGATTTCTTATCAGCAATCCGAAGACTATTCACATATTCATTTTTCCAATTTACATAACCTATTGGCTTTGGCCGTGACATCGTCTGTTACCATTCACTTTTGAGCATTTGTACACACAAACTCCTTGTGCAAGCACGCTTAATACATATTTATTAGCTGAGTTTGCACAATGGTGTGGCAACTTTGCCGCTTTCCGATGGTTTGGTCTGGTTTCTTCTCGCAGCAAACCCATTTGTATAGGCGAGGTCACTGTCGGTCAAGTCCTGTTGCGCATGTCTTGGAAGGCATCTTTGCAGTGCAGCTTTCCCTTCTGGAACTCGTCGCACCTCTCCTTTGTGTGCAGGGGGGCCAGGACAGACCACGTAAAGCTGTATTGGGTCTGGCTGGGGTGGAGTTAACTTTCCCCATAGCAGCCCTCAGAGTGCTGGGCTTTGTATTGGTAGCTAGAAAGGTGTTGATGACACACCCGTGTTTGGGTTACTGCTGAGCAGTGCTCCCACAGCATCAAGGCCGTCCCTCCAACATCCCGGTCAGCCCCAAAGGCCAGTAGGCTGGGGGTGGGCAAAAGGTTGGGAGGGGACATAGCCAGGACGGCTGACCCAAGCTGACCAAAGAGATACTGCATACCATATGACGTTGTGCTCAGCAGTAAAAGCTAAGAGAAAGGAGGAGAGGGAAGGGGGGCTTTTGTCGTTAAGGTGTTTGTCTTCTGGAGCAACCGCTACGCGTACTGAGGCCCTACTTCCCAGGCAGTGGCTGGACATTGCCTGCTGATGGGAAGTAGAGAATAAATCTTTTTGTTTGTTTTCCTTGGCTTCCGCGTGCGGCCTTTGCTTTTGCTTTATTGAACTGCCTTTTTCTCGACCCGCGAGTTCTTTTTCGTCTTATTTCCTTTCCCCTTGTCCTGTTGAGGAGGGGAGTGATAGAGCGGCTGGGTGGGCACCTGGCAGCCAGCCAAGGTCAACCCAACACAAAGGCCATACTGCCGCACCCCCCATTGTGTGCAGGGGGGCCAGGACATACCATATAAGGCCATACAGCCACACCCCCCCATTGTGTGCTCGGGGCCAGGCCACACAAATAAGGTCGCACTCGCCCACCCCTGGCCCACAGCAGACGCTGTCTCTGCTCCTGCACGGTGAAGGGAGGCAGCGGCTGACACAGGGTCAGGGGGCTGCCGCCCCTCGCAGACCCAGGGAACGCGACCGGTGGTGACTGTTGGCAGCAGGGTTCGGTGGCCAACGGCCCGCTCCCCGTGCCTTCAGCCATGAGGCGGGATGGTGTGGGCTGGGGGCCTGTGGCGTGCAGCTGCCCCTCGCCCCGCCGGGGCCCGGCACAGGCCCCCGGCCACCCTGCGCAGAAGGAGGAGCGCCGGCGGGAGCTGGAGGTGCTGCGGGCTGAGCTGGGGGGCGAGCGTCTCTGCTCCCACAAGCTGCGCCTCTGGGTCCAGCCTGAAGGCCCTCCTGGGCACGGGGGCCATCAGCAGATGCAGAGCTCCTGCTCCCCTGAAGGAAATGGGCCCCGGGCCCTGGCAGCGGCCAGCCGCCAGGTCGAGCCTCGGTCTTTGCGGTTGGTACTACAGGAGAGACCCCCTGAAAGCCGCAGCGCTGGGCAGCAGATGACATGCCAGGCTGTGGCAGATGCTCTGCTCCAGGTGCTTCCTGGTAGCGCCTGCAGCCGGCTGCTGGAGCAGAACGCCCGCCTGCAGCGTGCCCTGGAAGGCCTGGAGAGGCAATGCGATGCCCTTGAGACGGAGAACCGCCTCCTGAGAAAGAGAAGCTCTCCGGAAGCGTGCAAGGAGGCAGAGAGACTCCAGCAGAAACATGCTCAGCTAGCTGCCCTCACCGAGCAGCTGAAGGAAAGATGCAGGCATCTGCAGGAGACCATCGAGCACCTGGTAAATACTCCAGTGCCGCCAGCCATCCAAAGCTCCGCTGAGGAACCGTGCATGAAATCGTTCCCTCAGCAGAGGGCTGGAGAAAGGAGAGAGCCTGCCGGAGCTTTGCTGGCACAGGACCAGCAGAATGAAGTCTCGCAGGAGGCGGCTGAGGAGCTTCAGGCCCAAGTGGCTGCAGACGACGAGGGCTCATACGGTGTGAGCACCCTCAGCCAAAGGTGTGAGGAGTTAGAGGTGCAGCTTGTGGAGATGACGGCTGAAAACACCAGGCTGGCTGAAGAAAATTCTCGCCTCCGTGGGCAGATGCGCTGGGCAGAAAAGGTTCAAGCTGAAAACGCTGACCTGAAGGGGCAACTGATGCGAGTGGCAGAGGAGCGAAATTCTGTCGTCCAAGCCATCAGCTGTCTTCAAACACGACTGGAAGAGGCAGAGCGCAAACTGAAAGCCGTGAGAGAAATGGCAGAAAGTGCTCAGAGAGAAGTCAAAAGGGACCACGGAGAAGCCGTGCAACTGTTTCGAGCTCAGGTGAGTGAACCGGAGAATCGGTTTCAGAGCCCCTCAGGGTCAGCTTGGGCAGAGGACAGTCCTGGGTCCTGCCTTCTTTCAGAGGAGGACCCCACAAGGGAGCCAGAAGAACCGGTAGCCGTCAGTCAGTCAGTCAGTCAGTCATCCTGCAGGCTCTGGGACAACAGCCGGGAAAGCTTTGAACAGTCATAGCTCAATACAGCTACGATCCTTGTGACGGTCCCAGTGAGCAGCCTGAACTGGAGCTTCCTCTAACTGCTGGACAATATGTTTATGTCTTTGGGCAGGTGGGTGAAGACGGTTGCTCTGTGGGAGAGCTGGCGGATGGCACAAGAGGATTCATCCCCTCCAATTTTGCCGAAGAAGATTCGGATGATGACCTGGAAAACGAGAACTGGGATGATCCTCGTTATTATCTTTTCGGTCTCTCACCTATTTTGGAGGAAGATGAAGAGGCTCTAGAGGTGGGTGTCGGGGGCTAAAAAGCATAAATAAATGTAGCCTATACAAACCTCCAGAACAGCTACAGAAGTGAATTTGTATTTAAAAGTGGGTCTTTCTTAGACTTTCAGATTTGGTAGAATGGGGGGACCTCTGGAGGGCGGCAGGGTCCTCCAGCGGGCCCCAGCAAAGCCCGGGTGAGGCCCCGGGGCACTCTGGAGGGTAATTAGGGCCCTGCGAAGGCCCCTGCAGAGCCCAGCTATGGTTCTGGGGCACTCTGGAGGGTAATTAGGGCTCTGCACGGGCCCCTGCAGAGCACAGCAAAGGCCCCTGGGGCTTTCCGGAGGGCAACTCTGCCATGTCAGAGCACCACTGCTGCTGGCAGCGATGGGGGCCCTCTTGTCAGGGCTGGTCACTCTGCATGGTCTCGCCGTGGGGAGCAGAGAGAAGCGAAACAGTGAGTGGCATTGCCCAAGGGACCGTCCGCACAGGCATCGGTCACGCGCCAGGAAAGGATGTTTGCGGGGCACCTCGAACCCACTGCTGCCCCTGCGTTCGCAGCCTGGAAGTAAGCTGAATGAATGGGCTGGGCTTGGCCGGGGCTTTCCAGGGCGTCCCCGCATCCCTTCCCCAGCCCGAACCGGCCCTGCAGGTCTTTGGGCTCAGAGACCTTTCCGCTGGCTTCCTGTGAGTGTTGTTGCCTGTCGTGGTTTAACCTCAGTCGGCAACTGAGCACCACGCAGCCGCTCGCTCACTCCCCCGCCCACCCCCTCCCGGTGGGATGGGGGAGAGAATTGGAAGAGCACAAGTGAGAAAAACTCGTCGGTTGAGATAAAAACAGTTTAATAATTGAAATAAAATGATAATAATAATAATAATAATAATAATAATAATAATAATAATAATAATATCATAATACTACTAATACACAAAGCAAGTGATGCACAGTACAATTGCTCACCACCCGCCGACCGATGCCCAGCCAGTCCCCGAGCAGCGGCCCCCCCGGCCAGCTTTCCCCAGTTTATGTACTGAGCATGACGTCACATGGTATGGAAAGTGTCTTTGGCCAGTTTGGCTGTGCCCCCCTCCCAGCTTCTTGTGCACCTGCAAGCCTTCTCAGTCGGTAGAGCATGGGAAACTAAAAAGTCCCTGGCTAGTGTAAGCATTACCTAGCAACAACTAAAACATCGGTGCGTTATCAACTTTGTTCTCATCCTAAATCCAAAACACAGCACTGTACCAGCTACTAGGAAGGAAATTAACTCTATCCCTGCCGAAACCAGGACATTGCCCATTCAAGCACTTCTGAGTGTGAAGCCTGCTGCCTGGCCGCATGACTGCTAATGGAGCACACCGCGCGTGCACGGGTGCGCGGGTGCAATTGCTGCTCACACACAAAGCACCCCGAGGAGCATGTGCTCGAGGACATCCCCTGTGCTTGTTGCTTGTGCTCCTTGGGAGCATTTCACTGACTGCTTCTTCCACAGACCGCTTTTTTCCCAAAAAAGACGGCGCCCTGCTCTGCCCTTGTTGCTCCGCCTGGAAAATAAAGAACGCCCAGGCTTTCACCCTTCCTGGACCATTGCACACCACACTCCTGTGCGGCCCCCTTCCATGACCCTCGCTAGGCCTGCCAGCTTCACCTCCAGCCCTGGGGAGGTGACGGAGCAACAGATCCTGGAAACAACTTCCAACTTGTCCTGTGAAGGACAAGAAGGTGATGGGGAGTAGGCAGCGTGGATTTACCATCTAAGGCAATTCTGCCTTATCCCGTATCACATACGAGGCAGGAAGGTCAGCTTACTCCTAGCAAATGAACCTTCCAGGGGCCAGTGCTCGGAGGGTGTCCCCTCCCGAGTTCCAGCTGGCCACTCATCCCGACAGAGAACTACAGCTCGAGCTTTACCGAGTCCTGAAGAACCCTCAATTTCCTTCCGGTTTCCCAGAATTTCTGACAGCGGCAAATCCCATTTTCCCTTACCTGTGGACCCCCCCCCAGGACTGAGGCTGCCCCCGGTTTTAGTACCTTCCCAGGGAATGAGGACCCCGCAAGGGCAATCGGGTGAACTCAGCCAGTACCGGCTGTGTCGTACGCGGTAGCCACGCTCAACAGGTCGGCAACCCGCAGAGTCCCACCTGGGTCACCACACTGTTGCCACAACGGATTTGCTTGCGTTTTCCATTTTTCTAGTTTGTGTGCAGGTACCGGACAGAAGGCAGCAGAAGTACGCGCTAGCTAAAACCCCTTTTTTATTGCCAGCAATAAAGGTGGCTCTGGGCTGGGAGCACGAGTAGGACCCCGTCTTACAGCTCTTGATTTCTTATCAGCAATCCGAAGACTATTCACATAGTGAATTTTTCCAATTTACATAACCTATTGGCTTTGGCCGTGACATCGTCTGTTACCATTCACTTTTGAGCATTTGTACACACAAACTCCTTGTGCAAGCACGCTTAATACATATTTATTAGCTGAGTTTGCACAATGGTGTGGCAACTTTGCCGCTTTCCGATGGTTTGGTCTGGTTTCTTCTCGCAGCAAACCCATTTGTATAGGCGAGGTCACTGTCGGTCAAGTCCTGTTGCGCATGTCTTGGAAGGCATCTTTGCAGTGCAGCTTTCCCTTCTGGAACTCGTCGCACCTCTCCTTTGTGTGCAGGGGGGCCAGGACAGACCACGTAAAGCTGTATTGGGTCTGGCTGGGGTGGAGTTAACTTTCCCCATGGCAGCCCTCAGAGTGCTGGGCTTTGTATTGGTAGCTAGAAAGGTGTTGATGACACACCCGTGTTTGGGTTACTGCTGAGCAGTGCTCCCACAGCATCAAGGCCGTCCCTCCAACATCCCGGTCAGCCCCAAAGGCCAGTAGGCTGGGGGTGGGCAAAAGGTTGGGAGGGGACATAGCCAGGACGGCTGACCCAAGCTGACCAAAGAGATACTGCATACCATATGACGTTGTGCTCAGCAGTAAAAGCTAAGAGAAAGGAGGAGAGGGAAGGGGGGCTTTTGTCGTTAAGGTCTTTGTCTTCCGGAGCAACCGCTACGCGTACTGAGGCCCTACTTCCCAGGCAGTGGCTGGACATTGCCTGCTGATGGGAAGTAGAGAATAAATCTTTTTGTTTGTTTTCCTTGGCTTCCGCGTGCGGCCTTTGCTTTTGCTTTATTGAACTGCCTTTATCTCGACCCGCGAGTTCTTTTTCGTCTTATTTCCTTTCCCCTTGTCCTGTTGAGGAGGGGAGTGATAGAGCGGCTGGGTGGGCACCGGGCAGCCAGCCAAGGTCAACCCAACACAAAGGCCACACTGCCGCACCCCCCATTGTGTGCAGGGGGGCCAGGACATACCATATAAGGCCATACAGCCACACCCCCCCATTGTGTGCTCGGGGCCAGGCCACACAAATAAGGTCGCACTCGCCCACACCTGGCCCACAGCAGACGCTGTCTCTGCTCCTGCACGGTGAAGGGAGGCAGTGGCTGACACAGGGTCAGGGGGCTGCCGCCCCTAGCAGACCCAGGGAACGCGACCGGTGGTGACTGTTGGCAGCAGGGTTCGGTGGCCAACGGCCCGCTCCCCGTGCCTTCAGCCATGAGGCGGGATGGTGTGGGCTGGGGGCCTGTGGCGTGCAGCTGCCCCTCGCCCCGCCGGGGCCCGGCACAGGCCCCCGGCCACCCTGCGCAGAAGGAGGAGCGCCGGCGGGAGCTGGAGGTGCTGCGGGCTGAGCTGGGGGGCGAGCGTCTCTGCTCCCACAAGCTGCGCCTCTGGGTCCAGCCTGAAGGCCCTCCTGGGCACGGGGGCCATCAGCAGATGCAGAGCTCCTGCTCCCCTGAAGGAAATGGGCCCCGGGCCCTGGCAGCGGCCAGCCGCCAGGTCGAGCCTCGGTCTTTGCGGTTGGTACTACAGGAGAGACCCCCTGAAAGCCGCAGCGCTGGGCAGCAGATGACATGCCAGGCTGTGGCAGATGCTCTGCTCCAGGTGCTTCCTGGTAGCGCCTGCAGCCGGCTGCTGGAGCAGAACGCCCGCCTGCAGCGTGCCCTGGAAGGCCTGGAGAGGCAATGCGATGCCCTTGAGACGGAGAACCGCCTCCTGAGAAAGAGAAGCTCTCCGGAAGCGTGCAAGGAGGCAGAGAGACTCCAGCAGAAACATGCTCAGCTAGCTGCCCTCACCGAGCAGCTGAAGGAAAGATGCAGGCATCTGCAGGAGACCATCGAGCACCTGGTAAATACTCCAGTGCCGCCAGCCATCCAAAGCTCCGCTGAGGAACCGTGCATGAAATCGTTCCCTCAGCAGAGGGCTGGAGAAAGGAGAGAGCCTGCCGGAGCTTTGCTGGCACAGGACCAGCAGAATGAAGTCTCGCAGGAGGCGGCTGAGGAGCTTCAGGCCCAAGTGGCTGCAGACGACGAGGGCTCATACGGTGTGAGCACCCTCAGCCAAAGGTGTGAGGAGTTAGAGGTGCAGCTTGTGGAGATGACGGCTGAAAACACCAGGCTGGCTGAAGAAAATTCTCGCCTCCGTGGGCAGATGCGCTGGGCAGAAAAGGTTCAAGCTGAAAACGCTGACCTGAAGGGGCAACTGATGCGAGTGGCAGAGGAGCGAAATTCTGTCGTCCAAGCCATCAGCTGTCTTCAAACACGACTGGAAGAGGCAGAGCGCAAACTGAAAGCCGTGAGAGAAATGGCAGAAAGTGCTCAGAGAGAAGTCAAAAGGGACCACGGAGAAGCCGTGCAACTGTTTCGAGCTCAGGTGAGTGAACCGGAGAATCGGTTTCAGAGCCCCTCAGGGTCAGCTTGGGCAGAGGACAGTCCTGGGTCCTGCCTTCTTTCAGAGGAGGACCCCACAAGGGAGCCAGAAGAACCGGTAGCAGTCAGTCAGTCAGTCAGTCAGTCAGTCATCCTGCAGGCTCTGGGACAACAGCCGGGAAAGCTTTGAACAGTCATAGCTCAATACAGCTACGATCCTTGTGACGGTCCCAGTGAGCAGCCTGAACTGGAGCTTCCTCTAACTGCTGGACAATATGTTTATGTCTTTGGGCAGGTGGGTGAAGACGGTTGCTCTGTGGGAGAGCTGGCGGATGGCACAAGAGGATTCATCCCCTCCAATTTTGCCGAAGAAGATTCGGATGATGACCTGGAAAACGAGAACTGGGATGATCCTCGTTATTATCTTTTCGGTCTCTCACCTATTTTGGAGGAAGATGAAGAGGCTCTAGAGGTGGGCGTCGGGGGCTAAAAAGCATAAATAAACGTAGCCTATACAAACCTCCAGAATAGCTACAGAAGTGAATTTGTATTTAAAAGTGGGTCTTTCTTAGACTTTCAGATTTGGTAGAATGGGGGGACCTCTGGAGGGCGGCAGGGTCCTCCAGTGGGCCCCAGCAAAGCCCGGGTGAGGCTCCGGGGCACTCTGGAGGGTAATTAGGGCCCTGCGAAGGCCCCTGCAGAGCCCAGCTATGGTTCTGGGGCACTCTGGAGGGTAATTAGGGCTCTGCACGGGCCCCTGCAGAGCACAGCAAAGGCCCCTGGGGCTTTCCGGAGGGCAACTCTGCCATGTCAGAGCACCACTGCTGCTGGCAGCGATGGGGGCCCTCTTGTCAGGGCTGGTCACTCTGCATGGTCTCGCCGTGGGGAGCAGAGAGAAGCGAAACAGTGAGTGGCATTGCCCAAGGGACCGTCCGCACAGGCATCGGTCACGCGCCAGGAAAGGATGTTTGCGGGGCACCTCGAACCCACTGCTGCCCCTGCGTTCGCAGCCTGGAAGTAAGCTGAATGAATGGGCTGGGCTTGGCCGGGGCTTTCCAGGGCGTCCCCGCATCCCTTCCCCAGCCCGAACCGGCCCTGCAGGTCTTTGGGCTCAGAGACCTTTCCGCTGGCTTCCTGTGAGTGTTGTTGCCTGTCGTGGTTTAACCTCAGTCGGCAACTGAGCACCACGCAGCCGCTCGCTCGCTCCCCCGCCCACCCCCTCCCGGTGGGATGGGGGAGAGAATTGGAAGAGCACAAGTGAGAAAAACTCGTCGGTTGAGATAAAAACAGTTTAATAATTGAAATAAAATGATAATAATAATAATAATAATAATAATAATAATAATAATATCATAATACTACTAATACACAAAGCAAGTGATGCACAGTACAATTGCTCACCACCCGCCGACCGATGCCCAGCCAGTCCCCGAGCAGCGGCCCCCCCGGCCAGCTTTCCCCAGTTTATGTACTGAGCATGACGTCACATGGTATGGAAAGTGTCTTTGGCCAGTTTGGCTGTGCCCCCCTCCCAGCTTCTTGTGCACCTGCAAGCCTTCTCAGTCGGTAGAGCATGGGAAACTAAAAAGTCCCTGGCTAGTGTAAGCATTACCTAGCAACAACTAAAACATCGGTGCGTTATCAACTTTGTTCTCATCCTAAATCCAAAACACAGCACTGTACCAGCTACTAGGAAGGAAATTAACTCTATCCCTGCCGAAACCAGGACATTGCCCATTCAAGCACTTCTGAGTGTGAAGCCTGCTGCCTGGCCGCATGACTGCTAATGGAGCACACCGCGCGTGCACGGGTGCGCGGGTGCAATTGCTGCTCACACACAAAGCACCCCGAGGAGCATGTGCTCGAGGACATCCCCTGTGCTTGTTGCTTGTGCTCCTTGGGAGCATTTCACTGACTGCTTCTTCCACAGACCGCTTTTTTCCCAAAAAAGACGGCGCCCTGCTCTGCCCTTGTTGCTCCGCCTGGAAAATAAAGAACGCCCAGGCTTTCACCCTTCCTGGACCATTGCACACCACACTCCTGTGCGGCCCCCTTCCATGACCCTCGCTAGGCCTGCCAGCTTCACCTCCAGCCCTGGGGAGGTGACGGAGCAACAGATCCTGGAAACAACTTCCAACTTGTCCTGTGAAGGACAAGAAGGTGATGGGGAGTAGGCAGCGTGGATTTACCATCTAAGGCAATTCTGCCTTATCCCGTATCACATACGAGGCAGGAAGGTCAGCTTACTCCTAGCAAATGAACCTTCCAGGGGCCAGTGCTCGGAGGGTGTCCCCTCCCGAGTTCCAGCTGGCCACTCATCCCGACAGAGAACTACAGCTCGAGCTTTACCGAGTCCTGAAGAACCCTCAATTTCCTTCCGGTTTCCCAGAATTTCTGACAGCGGCAAATCCCATTTTCCCTTACCTGTGGACCCCCCCCCAGGACTGAGGCTGCCCCCGGTTTTAGTACCTTCCCAGGGAATGAGGACCCCGCAAGGGCAATCGGGTGAACTCAGCCAGTACCGGCTGTGTCGTACGCGGTAGCCACGCTCAACAGGTCGGCAACCCGCAGAGTCCCACCTGGGTCACCACACTGTTGCCACAACGGATTTGCTTGCGTTTTCCATTTTTCTAGTTTGTGTGCAGGTACCGGACAGAAGGCAGCAGAAGTACGCGCTAGCTAAAACCCCTTTTTTATTGCCAGCAATAAAGGTGGCTCTGGGCTGGGAGCACGAGTAGGACCCCGTCTTACAGCTCTTGATTTCTTATCAGCAATCCGAAGACTATTCACATAGTGAATTTTTCCAATTTACATAACCTATTGGCTTTGGCCGTGACATCGTCTGTTACCATTCACTTTTGAGCATTTGTACACACAAACTCCTTGTGCAAGCACGCTTAATACATATTTATTAGCTGAGTTTGCACAATGGTGTGGCAACTTTGCCGCTTTCCGATGGTTTGGTCTGGTTTCTTCTCGCAGCAAACCCATTTGTATAGGCGAGGTCACTGTCGGTCAAGTCCTGTTGCGCATGTCTTGGAAGGCATCTTTGCAGTGCAGCTTTCCCTTCTGGAACTCGTCGCACCTCTCCTTTGTGTGCAGGGGGGCCAGGACAGACCACGTAAAGCTGTATTGGGTCTGGCTGGGGTGGAGTTAACTTTCCCCATAGCAGCCCTCAGAGTGCTGGGCTTTGTATTGGTAGCTAGAAAGGTGTTGATGACACACCCGTGTTTGGGTTACTGCTGAGCAGTGCTCCCACAGCATCAAGGCCGTCCCTCCAACATCCCGGTCAGCCCCAAAGGCCAGTAGGCTGGGGGTGGGCAAAAGGTTGGGAGGGGACATAGCCAGGACGGCTGACCCAAGCTGACCAAAGAGATACTGCATACCATATGACGTTGTGCTCAGCAGTAAAAGCTAAGAGAAAGGAGGAGAGGGAAGGGGGGCTTTTGTCGTTAAGGTGTTTGTCTTCTGGAGCAACCGCTACGCGTACTGAGGCCCTACTTCCCAGGCAGTGGCTGGACATTGCCTGCTGATGGGAAGTAGAGAATAAATCTTTTTGTTTGTTTTCCTTGGCTTCCGCGTGCGGCCTTTGCTTTTGCTTTATTGAACTGCCTTTTTCTCGACCCGCGAGTTCTTTTTCGTCTTATTTCCTTTCCCCTTGTCCTGTTGAGGAGGGGAGTGATAGAGCGGCTGGGTGGGCACCTGGCAGCCAGCCAAGGTCAACCCAACACAAAGGCCATACTGCCGCACCCCCCATTGTGTGCAGGGGGGCCAGGACATACCATATAAGGCCATACAGCCACACCCCCCCATTGTGTGCTCGGGGCCAGGCCACACAAATAAGGTCGCACTCGCCCACCCCTGGCCCACAGCAGACGCTGTCTCTGCTCCTGCACGGTGAAGGGAGGCAGCGGCTGACACAGGGTCAGGGGGCTGCCGCCCCTCGCAGACCCAGGGAACGCGACCGGTGGTGACTGTTGGCAGCAGGGTTCGGTGGCCAACGGCCCGCTCCCCGTGCCTTCAGCCATGAGGCGGGATGGTGTGGGCTGGGGGCCTGTGGCGTGCAGCTGCCCCTCGCCCCGCCGGGGCCCGGCACAGGCCCCCGGCCACCCTGCGCAGAAGGAGGAGCGCCGGCGGGAGCTGGAGGTGCTGCGGGCTGAGCTGGGGGGCGAGCGTCTCTGCTCCCACAAGCTGCGCCTCTGGGTCCAGCCTGAAGGCCCTCCTGGGCACGGGGGCCATCAGCAGATGCAGAGCTCCTGCTCCCCTGAAGGAAATGGGCCCCGGGCCCTGGCAGCGGCCAGCCGCCAGGTCGAGCCTCGGTCTTTGCGGTTGGTACTACAGGAGAGACCCCCTGAAAGCCGCAGCGCTGGGCAGCAGATGACATGCCAGGCTGTGGCAGATGCTCTGCTCCAGGTGCTTCCTGGTAGCGCCTGCAGCCGGCTGCTGGAGCAGAACGCCCGCCTGCAGCGTGCCCTGGAAGGCCTGGAGAGGCAATGCGATGCCCTTGAGACGGAGAACCGCCTCCTGAGAAAGAGAAGCTCTCCGGAAGCGTGCAAGGAGGCAGAGAGACTCCAGCAGAAACATGCTCAGCTAGCTGCCCTCACCGAGCAGCTGAAGGAAAGATGCAGGCATCTGCAGGAGACCATCGAGCACCTGGTAAATACTCCAGTGCCGCCAGCCATCCAAAGCTCCGCTGAGGAACCGTGCATGAAATCGTTCCCTCAGCAGAGGGCTGGAGAAAGGAGAGAGCCTGCCGGAGCTTTGCTGGCACAGGACCAGCAGAATGAAGTCTCGCAGGAGGCGGCTGAGGAGCTTCAGGCCCAAGTGGCTGCAGACGACGAGGGCTCATACGGTGTGAGCACCCTCAGCCAAAGGTGTGAGGAGTTAGAGGTGCAGCTTGTGGAGATGACGGCTGAAAACACCAGGCTGGCTGAAGAAAATTCTCGCCTCCGTGGGCAGATGCGCTGGGCAGAAAAGGTTCAAGCTGAAAACGCTGACCTGAAGGGGCAACTGATGCGAGTGGCAGAGGAGCGAAATTCTGTCGTCCAAGCCATCAGCTGTCTTCAAACACGACTGGAAGAGGCAGAGCGCAAACTGAAAGCCGTGAGAGAAATGGCAGAAAGTGCTCAGAGAGAAGTCAAAAGGGACCACGGAGAAGCCGTGCAACTGTTTCGAGCTCAGGTGAGTGAACCGGAGAATCGGTTTCAGAGCCCCTCAGGGTCAGCTTGGGCAGAGGACAGTCCTGGGTCCTGCCTTCTTTCAGAGGAGGACCCCACAAGGGAGCCAGAAGAACCGGTAGCCGTCAGTCAGTCAGTCAGTCAGTCATCCTGCAGGCTCTGGGACAACAGCCGGGAAAGCTTTGAACAGTCATAGCTCAATACAGCTACGATCCTTGTGACGGTCCCAGTGAGCAGCCTGAACTGGAGCTTCCTCTAACTGCTGGACAATATGTTTATGTCTTTGGGCAGGTGGGTGAAGACGGTTGCTCTGTGGGAGAGCTGGCGGATGGCACAAGAGGATTCATCCCCTCCAATTTTGCCGAAGAAGATTCGGATGATGACCTGGAAAACGAGAACTGGGATGATCCTCGTTATTATCTTTTCGGTCTCTCACCTATTTTGGAGGAAGATGAAGAGGCTCTAGAGGTGGGCGTCGGGGGCTAAAAAGCATAAATAAATGTAGCCTATACAAACCTCCAGAACAGCTACAGAAGTGAATTTGTATTTAAAAGTGGGTCTTTCTTAGACTTTCAGATTTGGTAGAATGGGGGGACCTCTGGAGGGCGGCAGGGTCCTCCAGCGGGCCCCAGCAAAGCCCGGGTGAGGCCCCGGGGCACTCTGGAGGGTAATTAGGGCCCTGCGAAGGCCCCTGCAGAGCCCAGCTATGGTTCTGGGGCACTCTGGAGGGTAATTAGGGCTCTGCACGGGCCCCTGCAGAGCACAGCAAAGGCCCCTGGGGCTTTCCGGAGGGCAACTCTGCCATGTCAGAGCACCACTGCTGCTGGCAGCGATGGGGGCCCTCTTGTCAGGGCTGGTCACTCTGCATGGTCTCGCCGTGGGGAGCAGAGAGAAGCGAAACAGTGAGTGGCATTGCCCAAGGGACCGTCCGCACAGGCATCGGTCACGCGCCAGGAAAGGATGTTTGCGGGGCACCTCGAACCCACTGCTGCCCCTGCGTTCGCAGCCTGGAAGTAAGCTGAATGAATGGGCTGGGCTTGGCCGGGGCTTTCCAGGGCGTCCCCGCATCCCTTCCCCAGCCCGAACCGGCCCTGCAGGTCTTTGGGCTCAGAGACCTTTCCGCTGGCTTCCTGTGAGTGTTGTTGCCTGTCGTGGTTTAACCTCAGTCGGCAACTGAGCACCACGCAGCCGCTCGCTCACTCCCCCGCCCACCCCCTCCCGGTGGGATGGGGGAGAGAATTGGAAGAGCACAAGTGAGAAAAACTCGTCGGTTGAGATAAAAACAGTTTAATAATTGAAATAAAATGATAATAATAATAATAATAATAATAATAATAATAATAATAATATCATAATACTACTAATACACAAAGCAAGTGATGCACAGTACAATTGCTCACCACCCGCCGACCGATGCCCAGCCAGTCCCCGAGCAGCGGCCCCCCCGGCCAGCTTTCCCCAGTTTATGTACTGAGCATGACGTCACATGGTATGGAAAGTGTCTTTGGCCAGTTTGGCTGTGCCCCCCTCCCAGCTTCTTGTGCACCTGCAAGCCTTCTCAGTCGGTAGAGCATGGGAAACTAAAAAGTCCCTGGCTAGTGTAAGCATTACCTAGCAACAACTAAAACATCGGTGCGTTATCAACTTTGTTCTCATCCTAAATCCAAAACACAGCACTGTACCAGCTACTAGGAAGGAAATTAACTCTATCCCTGCCGAAACCAGGACATTGCCCATTCAAGCACTTCTGAGTGTGAAGCCTGCTGCCTGGCCGCATGACTGCTAATGGAGCACACCGCGCGTGCACGGGTGCGCGGGTGCAATTGCTGCTCACACACAAAGCACCCCGAGGAGCATGTGCTCGAGGACATCCCCTGTGCTTGTTGCTTGTGCTCCTTGGGAGCATTTCACTGACTGCTTCTTCCACAGACCGCTTTTTTCCCAAAAAAGACGGCGCCCTGCTCTGCCCTTGTTGCTCCGCCTGGAAAATAAAGAACGCCCAGGCTTTCACCCTTCCTGGACCATTGCACACCACACTCCTGTGCGGCCCCCTTCCATGACCCTCGCTAGGCCTGCCAGCTTCACCTCCAGCCCTGGGGAGGTGACGGAGCAACAGATCCTGGAAACAACTTCCAACTTGTCCTGTGAAGGACAAGAAGGTGATGGGGAGTAGGCAGCGTGGATTTACCATCTAAGGCAATTCTGCCTTATCCCGTATCACATACGAGGCAGGAAGGTCAGCTTACTCCTAGCAAATGAACCTTCCAGGGGCCAGTGCTCGGAGGGTGTCCCCTCCCGAGTTCCAGCTGGCCACTCATCCCGACAGAGAACTACAGCTCGAGCTTTACCGAGTCCTGAAGAACCCTCAATTTCCTTCCGGTTTCCCAGAATTTCTGACAGCGGCAAATCCCATTTTCCCTTACCTGTGGACCCCCCCCAGGACTGAGGCTGCCCCCGGTTTTAGTACCTTCCCAGGGAATGAGGACCCCGCAAGGGCAATCGGGTGAACTCAGCCAGTACCGGCTGTGTCGTACGCGGTAGCCACGCTCAACAGGTCGGCAACCCGCAGAGTCCCACCTGGGTCACCACACTGTTGCCACAATGGATTTGCTTGCGTTTTCCATTTTTCTAGTTTGTGTGCAGGTACCGGACAGAAGGCAGCAGAAGTACGCGCTAGCTAAAACCCCTTTTTTATTGCCAGCAATAAAGGTGGCTCTGGGCTGGGAGCACGAGTAGGACCCCGTCTTACAGCTCTTGATTTCTTATCAGCAATCCGAAGACTATTCACATAGTGAATTTTTCCAATTTACATAACCTATTGGCTTTGGCCGTGACATCGTCTGTTACCATTCACTTTTGAGCATTTGTACACACAAACTCCTTGTGCAAGCACGCTTAATACATATTTATTAGCTGAGTTTGCACAATGGTGTGGCAACTTTGCCGCTTTCCGATGGTTTGGTCTGGTTTCTTCTCGCAGCAAACCCATTTGTATAGGCGAGGTCACTGTCGGTCAAGTCCTGTTGCGCATGTCTTGGAAGGCATCTTTGCAGTGCAGCTTTCCCTTCTGGAACTCGTCGCACCTCTCCTTTGTGTGCAGGGGGGCCAGGACAGACCACGTAAAGCTGTATTGGGTCTGGCTGGGGTGGAGTTAACTTTCCCCATGGCAGCCCTCAGAGTGCTGGGCTTTGTATTGGTAGCTAGAAAGGTGTTGATGACACACCCGTGTTTGGGTTACTGCTGAGCAGTGCTCCCACAGCATCAAGGCCGTCCCTCCAACATCCCGGTCAGCCCCAAAGGCCAGTAGGCTGGGGGTGGGCAAAAGGTTGGGAGGGGACATAGCCAGGACGGCTGACCCAAGCTGACCAAAGAGATACTGCATACCATATGACGTTGTGCTCAGCAGTAAAAGCTAAGCGAAAGGAGGAGAGGGAAGGGGGGCTTTTGTCGTTAAGGTGTTTGTCTTCCGGAGCAACCGCTACGCGTACTGAGGCCCTACTTCCCAGGCAGTGGCTGGACATTGCCTGCTGATGGGAAGTAGAGAATAAATCTTTTTGTTTGTTTTCCTTGGCTTCCGCGTGCGGCCTTTGCTTTTGCTTTATTGAACTGCCTTTATCTCGACCCGCGAGTTCTTTTTCGTCTTATTTCCTTTCCCCTTGTCCTGTTGAGGAGGGGAGTGATAGAGCGGCTGGGTGGGCACCGGGCAGCCAGCCAAGGTCAACCCAACACAAAGGCCACACTGCCGCACCCCCCATTGTGTGCAGGGGGGCCAGGACATACCATATAAGGCCATACAGCCACACCCCCCCATTGTGTGCTCGGGGCCAGGCCACACAAATAAGGTCGCACTCGCCCACCCCTGGCCCACAGCAGACGCTGTCTCTGCTCCTGCACGGTGAAGGGAGGCAGCGGCTGACACAGGGTCAGGGGGCTGCCGCCCCTCGCAGACCCAGGGAACGCGACCGGTGGTGACTGTTGGCAGCAGGGTTCGGTGGCCAACGGCCCGCTCCCCGTGCCTTCAGCCATGAGGCGGGATGGTGTGGGCTGGGGGCCTGTGGCGTGCAGCTGCCCCTCGCCCCGCCGGGGCCCGGCACAGGCCCCCGGCCACCCTGCGCAGAAGGAGGAGCGCCGGCGGGAGCTGGAGGTGCTGCGGGCTGAGCTGGGGGGCGAGCGTCTCTGCTCCCACAAGCTGCGCCTCTGGGTCCAGCCTGAAGGCCCTCCTGGGCACGGGGGCCATCAGCAGATGCAGAGCTCCTGCTCCCCTGAAGGAAATGGGCCCCGGGCCCTGGCAGCGGCCAGCCGCCAGGTCGAGCCTCGGTCTTTGCGGTTGGTACTACAGGAGAGACCCCCTGAAAGCCGCAGCGCTGGGCAGCAGATGACATGCCAGGCTGTGGCAGATGCTCTGCTCCAGGTGCTTCCTGGTAGCGCCTGCAGCCGGCTGCTGGAGCAGAACGCCCGCCTGCAGCGTGCCCTGGAAGGCCTGGAGAGGCAATGCGATGCCCTTGAGACGGAGAACCGCCTCCTGAGAAAGAGAAGCTCTCCGGAAGCGTGCAAGGAGGCAGAGAGACTCCAGCAGAAACATGCTCAGCTAGCTGCCCTCACCGAGCAGCTGAAGGAAAGATGCAGGCATCTGCAGGAGACCATCGAGCACCTGGTAAATACTCCAGTGCCGCCAGCCATCCAAAGCTCCGCTGAGGAACCGTGCATGAAATCGTTCCCTCAGCAGAGGGCTGGAGAAAGGAGAGAGCCTGCCGGAGCTTTGCTGGCACAGGACCAGCAGAATGAAGTCTCGCAGGAGGCGGCTGAGGAGCTTCAGGCCCAAGTGGCTGCAGACGACGAGGGCTCATACGGTGTGAGCACCCTCAGCCAAAGGTGTGAGGAGTTAGAGGTGCAGCTTGTGGAGATGACGGCTGAAAACACCAGGCTGGCTGAAGAAAATTCTCGCCTCCGTGGGCAGATGCGCTGGGCAGAAAAGGTTCAAGCTGAAAGCGCTGACCTGAAGGGGCAACTGATGCGAGTGGCAGAGGAGCGAAATTCTGTCGTCCAAGCCATCAGCTGTCTTCAAACACGACTGGAAGAGGCAGAGCGCAAACTGAAAGCCGTGAGAGAAATGGCAGAAAGTGCTCAGAGAGAAGTCAAAAGGGACCACGGAGAAGCCGTGCAACTGTTTCGAGCTCAGGTGAGTGAACCGGAGAATCGGTTTCAGAGCCCCTCAGGGTCAGCTTGGGCAGAGGACAGTCCTGGGTCCTGCCTTCTTTCAGAGGAGGACCCCACAAGGGAGCCAGAAGAACCGGTAGCAGTCAGTCAGTCAGTCAGTCAGTCAGTCATCCTGCAGGCTCTGGGACAACAGCCGGGAAAGCTTTGAACAGTCATAGCTCAATACAGCTACGATCCTTGTGACGGTCCCAGTGAGCAGCCTGAACTGGAGCTTCCTCTAACTGCTGGACAATATGTTTATGTCTTTGGGCAGGTGGGTGAAGACGGTTGCTCTGTGGGAGAGCTGGCGGATGGCACAAGAGGATTCATCCCCTCCAATTTTGCCGAAGAAGATTCGGATGATGACCTGGAAAACGAGAACTGGGATGATCCTCGTTATTATCTTTTCGGTCTCTCACCTATTTTGGAGGAAGATGAAGAGGCTCTAGAGGTGGGCGTCGGGGGCTAAAAAGCATAAATAAATGTAGCCTATACAAACCTCCAGAACAGCTACAGAAGTGAATTTGTATTTAAAAGTGGGTCTTTCTTAGACTTTCAGATTTGGTAGAATGGGGGGACCTCTGGAGGGCGGCAGGGTCCTCCAGCGGGCCCCAGCAAAGCCCGGGTGAGGCCCCGGGGCACTCTGGAGGGTAATTAGGGCCCTGCGAAGGCCCCTGCAGAGCCCAGCTATGGTTCTGGGGCACTCTGGAGGGTAATTAGGGCTCTGCACGGGCCCCTGCAGAGCACAGCAAAGGCCCCTGGGGCTTTCCGGAGGGCAACTCTGCCATGTCAGAGCACCACTGCTGCTGGCAGCGATGGGGGCCCTCTTGTCAGGGCTGGTCACTCTGCATGGTCTCGCCGTGGGGAGCAGAGAGAAGCGAAACAGTGAGTGGCATTGCCCAAGGGACCGTCCGCACAGGCATCGGTCACGCGCCAGGAAAGGATGTTTGCGGGGCACCTCGAACCCACTGCTGCCCCTGCGTTCGCAGCCTGGAAGTAAGCTGAATGAATGGGCTGGGCTTGGCCGGGGCTTTCCAGGGTGTCCCCGCATCCCTTCCCCAGCCCGAACCGGCCCTGCAGGTCTTTGGGCTCAGAGACCTTTCCGCTGGCTTCCTGTGAGTGTTGTTGCCTGTCGTGGTTTAACCTCAGTCGGCAACTGAGCACCACGCAGCCGCTCGCTCGCTCCCCCGCCCACCCCCTCCCGGTGGGATGGGGGAGAGAATTGGAAGAGCACAAGTGAGAAAAACTCGTCGGTTGAGATAAAAACAGTTTAATAATTGAAATAAAATTATAATAATAATAATAATAATAATAATAATAATAATAATAATAATAATATTAATATCATAATACTACTAATACACAAAGCAAGTGATGCACAGTACAATTGCTCACCACCCGCCGACCGATGCCCAGCCAGTCCCCGAGCAGCGGCCCCCCCGGCCAGCTTTCCCCAGTTTATGTACTGAGCATGACGTCACATGGTATGGAAAGTGTCTTTGGCCAGTTTGGCTGTGCCCCCCTCCCAGCTTCTTGTGCACCTGCAAGCCTTCTCAGTCGGTAGAGCATGGGAAACTAAAAAGTCCCTGGCTAGTGTAAGCATTACCTAGCAACAACTAAAACATCGGTGCGTTATCAACTTTGTTCTCATCCTAAATCCAAAACACAGCACTGTACCAGCTACTAGGAAGGAAATTAACTCTATCCCTGCCGAAACCAGGACATTGCCCATTCAAGCACTTCTGAGTGTGAAGCCTGCTGCCTGGCCGCATGACTGCTAATGGAGCACACCGCGCGTGCACGGGTGCGCGGGTGCAATTGCTGCTCACACACAAAGCACCCCGAGGAGCATGTGCTCGAGGACATCCCCTGTGCTTGTTGCTTGTGCTCCTTGGGAGCATTTCACTGACTGCTTCTTCCACAGACCGCTTTTTTCCCAAAAAAGACGGCGCCCTGCTCTGCCCTTGTTGCTCCGCCTGGAAAATAAAGAACGCCCAGGCTTTCCTCCTTCCTGGACCATTGCACACCACACTCCTGTGCGGCCCCCTTCCATGACCCTCGCTAGGCCTGCCAGCTTCACCTCCAGCCCTGGGGAGGTGACGGAGCAACAGATCCTGGAAACAACTTCCAACTTGTCCTGTGAAGGACAAGAAGGTGATGGGGAGTAGGCAGCGTGGATTTACCATCTAAGGCAATTCTGCCTTATCCCGTATCACATACGAGGCAGGAAGGTCAGCTTACTCCTAGCAAATGAACCTTCCAGGGGCCAGTGCTCGGAGGGTGTCCCCTCCCGAGTTCCAGCTGGCCACTCATCCCGACAGAGAACTACAGCTCGAGCTTTACCGAGTCCTGAAGAACCCTCAATTTCCTTCCGGTTTCCCAGAATTTCTGACAGCGGCAAATCCCATTTTCCCTTACCTGTGGACCCCCCCCCAGGACTGAGGCTGCCCCCGGTTTTAGTACCTTCCCAGGGAATGAGGACCCCGCAAGGGCAATCGGGTGAACTCAGCCAGTACCGGCTGTGTCGTACGCGGTAGCCACGCTCAACAGGTCGGCAACCCGCAGAGTCCCACCTGGGTCACCACACTGTTGCCACAACGGATTTGCTTGCGTTTTCCATTTTTCTAGTTTGTGTGCAGGTACCGGACAGAAGGCAGCAGAAGTACGCGCTAGCTAAAACCCCTTTTTTATTGCCAGCAATAAAGGTGGCTCTGGGCTGGGAGCACGAGTAGGACCCCGTCTTACAGCTCTTGATTTCTTATCAGCAATCCGAAGACTATTCACATATTCATTTTTCCAATTTACATAACCTATTGGCTTTGGCCGTGACATCGTCTGTTACCATTCACTTTTGAGCATTTGTACACACAAACTCCTTGTGCAAGCACGCTTAATACATATTTATTAGCTGAGTTTGCACAATGGTGTGGCAACTTTGCCGCTTTCCGATGGTTTGGTCTGGTTTCTTCTCGCAGCAAACCCATTTGTATAGGCGAGGTCACTGTCGGTCAAGTCCTGTTGCGCATGTCTTGGAAGGCATCTTTGCAGTGCAGCTTTCCCTTCTGGAACTCGTCGCACCTCTCCTTTGTGTGCAGGGGGGCCAGGACAGACCACGTAAAGCTGTATTGGGTCTGGCTGGGGTGGAGTTAACTTTCCCCATAGCAGCCCTCAGAGTGCTGGGCTTTGTATTGGTAGCTAGAAAGGTGTTGATGACACACCCGTGTTTGGGTTACTGCTGAGCAGTGCTCCCACAGCATCAAGGCCGTCCCTCCAACATCCCGGTCAGCCCCAAAGGCCAGTAGGCTGGGGGTGGGCAAAAGGTTGGGAGGGGACATAGCCAGGACGGCTGACCCAAGCTGACCAAAGAGATACTGCATACCATATGACGTTGTGCTCAGCAGTAAAAGCTAAGCGAAAGGAGGAGAGGGAAGGGGGGCTTTTGTCGTTAAGGTGTTTGTCTTCCGGAGCAACCGCTACGCGTACTGAGGCCCTACTTCCCAGGCAGTGGCTGGACATTGCCTGCTGATGGGAAGTAGAGAATAAATCATTTTGTTTGTTTTCCTTGGCTTCCGCGTGCGGCCTTTGCTTTTGCTTTATTGAACTGCCTTTATCTCGACCCGCGAGTTCTTTTTCGTCTTATTTCCTTTCCCCTTGTCCTGTTGAGGAGGGGAGTGATAGAGCGGCTGGGTGGGCACCGGGCAGCCAGCCAAGGTCAACCCAACACAAAGGCCACACTGCCGCACCCCCCATTGTGTGCAGGGGGGCCAGGACATACCATATAAGGCCATACAGCCACACCCCCCCATTGTGTGCTCGGGGCCAGGCCACACAAATAAGGTCGCACTCGCCCACCCCTGGCCCACAGCAGACGCTGTCTCTGCTCCTGCACGGTGAAGGGAGGCAGCGGCTGACACAGGGTCAGGGGGCTGCCGCCCCTCGCAGACCCAGGGAACGCGACCGGTGGTGACTGTTGGCAGCAGGGTTCGGTGGCCAACGGCCCGCTCCCCGTGCCTTCAGCCATGAGGCGGGATGGTGTGGGCTGGGGGCCTGTGGCGTGCAGCTGCCCCTCGCCCCGCCGGGGCCCGGCACAGGCCCCCGGCCACCCTGCGCAGAAGGAGGAGCGCCGGCGGGAGCTGGAGGTGCTGCGGGCTGAGCTGGGGGGCGAGCGTCTCTGCTCCCACAAGCTGCGCCTCTGGGTCCAGCCTGAAGGCCCTCCTGGGCACGGGGGCCATCAGCAGATGCAGAGCTCCTGCTCCCCTGAAGGAAATGGGCCCCGGGCCCTGGCAGCGGCCAGCCGCCAGGTCGAGCCTCGGTCTTTGCGGTTGGTACTACAGGAGAGACCCCCTGAAAGCCGCAGCGCTGGGCAGCAGATGACATGCCAGGCTGTGGCAGATGCTCTGCTCCAGGTGCTTCCTGGTAGCGCCTGCAGCCGGCTGCTGGAGCAGAACGCCCGCCTGCAGCGTGCCCTGGAAGGCCTGGAGAGGCAATGCGATGCCCTTGAGACGGAGAACCGCCTCCTGAGAAAGAGAAGCTCTCCGGAAGCGTGCAAGGAGGCAGAGAGACTCCAGCAGAAACATGCTCAGCTAGCTGCCCTCACCGAGCAGCTGAAGGAAAGATGCAGGCATCTGCAGGAGACCATCGAGCACCTGGTAAATACTCCAGTGCCGCCAGCCATCCAAAGCTCCGCTGAGGAACCGTGCATGAAATCGTTCCCTCAGCAGAGGGCTGGAGAAAGGAGAGAGCCTGCCGGAGCTTTGCTGGCACAGGACCAGCAGAATGAAGTCTCGCAGGAGGCGGCTGAGGAGCTTCAGGCCCAAGTGGCTGCAGACGACGAGGGCTCATACGGTGTGAGCACCCTCAGCCAAAGGTGTGAGGAGTTAGAGGTGCAGCTTGTGGAGATGACGGCTGAAAACACCAGGCTGGCTGAAGAAAATTCTCGCCTCCGTGGGCAGATGCGCTGGGCAGAAAAGGTTCAAGCTGAAAACGCTGACCTGAAGGGGCAACTGATGCGAGTGGCAGAGGAGCGAAATTCTGTCGTCCAAGCCATCAGCTGTCTTCAAACACGACTGGAAGAGGCAGAGCGCAAACTGAAAGCCGTGAGAGAAATGGCAGAAAGTGCTCAGAGAGAAGTCAAAAGGGACCACGGAGAAGCCGTGCAACTGTTTCGAGCTCAGGTGAGTGAACCGGAGAATCGGTTTCAGAGCCCCTCAGGGTCAGCTTGGGCAGAGGACAGTCCTGGGTCCTGCCTTCTTTCAGAGGAGGACCCCACAAGGGAGCCAGAAGAACCGGTAGCAGTCAGTCAGTCAGTCAGTCAGTCAGTCATCCTGCAGGCTCTGGGACAACAGCCGGGAAAGCTTTGAACAGTCATAGCTCAATACAGCTACGATCCTTGTGACGGTCCCAGTGAGCAGCCTGAACTGGAGCTTCCTCTAACTGCTGGACAATATGTTTATGTCTTTGGGCAGGTGGGTGAAGACGGTTGCTCTGTGGGAGAGCTGGCGGATGGCACAAGAGGATTCATCCCCTCCAATTTTGCCGAAGAAGATTCGGATGATGACCTGGAAAACGAGAACTGGGATGATCCTCGTTATTATCTTTTCGGTCTCTCACCTATTTTGGAGGAAGATGAAGAGGCTCTAGAGGTGGGCGTCGGGGGCTAAAAAGCATAAATAAACGTAGCCTATACAAACCTCCAGAATAGCTACAGAAGTGAATTTGTATTTAAAAGTGGGTCTTTCTTAGACTTTCAGATTTGGTAGAATGGGGGGACCTCTGGAGGGCGGCAGGGTCCTCCAGCGGGCCCCAGCAAAGCCCGGGTGAGGCCCCGGGGCACTCTGGAGGGTAATTAGGGCCCTGCGAAGGCCCCTGCAGAGCCCAGCTATGGTTCTGGGGCACTCTGGAGGGTAATTAGGGCTCTGCACGGGCCCCTGCAGAGCACAGCAAAGGCCCCTGGGGCTTTCCGGAGGGCAACTCTGCCATGTCAGAGCACCACTGCTGCTGGCAGCGATGGGGGCCCTCTTGTCAGGGCTGGTCACTCTGCATGGTCTCGCCGTGGGGAGCAGAGAGAAGCGAAACAGTGAGTGGCATTGCCCAAGGGACCGTCCGCACAGGCATCGGTCACGCGCCAGGAAAGGATGTTTGCGGGGCACCTCGAACCCACTGCTGCCCCTGCGTTCGCAGCCTGGAAGTAAGCTGAATGAATGGGCTGGGCTTGGCCGGGGCTTTCCAGGGTGTCCCCGCATCCCTTCCCCAGCCCGAACCGGCCCTGCAGGTCTTTGGGCTCAGAGACCTTTCCGCTGGCTTCCTGTGAGTGTTGTTGCCTGTCGTGGTTTAACCTCAGTCGGCAACTGAGCACCACGCAGCCGCTCGCTCACTCCCCCGCCCACCCCCTCCCGGTGGGATGGGGGAGAGAATTGGAAGAGCACAAGTGAGAAAAACTCGTCGGTTGAGATAAAAACAGTTTAATAATTGAAATAAAATGATAATAATAATAATAATAATAATAATAATAATAATATTAATATCATAATACTACTAATACACAAAGCAAGTGATGCACAGTACAATTGCTCACCACCCGCCGACCGATGCCCAGCCAGTCCCCGAGCAGCGGCCCCCCCGGCCAGCTTTCCCCAGTTTATGTACTGAGCATGACGTCACATGGTATGGAAAGTGTCTTTGGCCAGTTTGGCTGTGCCCCCCTCCCAGCTTCTTGTGCACCTGCAAGCCTTCTCAGTCGGTAGAGCATGGGAAACTAAAAAGTCCCTGGCTAGTGTAAGCATTACCTAGCAACAACTAAAACATCGGTGCGTTATCAACTTTGTTCTCATCCTAAATCCAAAACACAGCACTGTACCAGCTACTAGGAAGGAAATTAACTCTATCCCTGCCGAAACCAGGACATTGCCCATTCAAGCACTTCTGAGTGTGAAGCCTGCTGCCTGGCCGCATGACTGCTAATGGAGCACACCGCGCGTGCACGGGTGCGCGGGTGCAATTGCTGCTCACACACAAAGCACCCCGAGGAGCATGTGCTCGAGGACATCCCCTGTGCTTGTTGCTTGTGCTCCTTGGGAGCATTTCACTGACTGCTTCTTCCACAGACCGCTTTTTTCCCAAAAAAGACGGCGCCCTGCTCTGCCCTTGTTGCTCCGCCTGGAAAATAAAGAACGCCCAGGCTTTCACCCTTCCTGGACCATTGCACACCACACTCCTGTGCGGCCCCCTTCCATGACCCTCGCTAGGCCTGCCAGCTTCACCTCCAGCCCTGGGGAGGTGACGGAGCAACAGATCCTGGAAACAACTTCCAACTTGTCCTGTGAAGGACAAGAAGGTGATGGGGAGTAGGCAGCGTGGATTTACCATCTAAGGCAATTCTGCCTTATCCCGTATCACATACGAGGCAGGAAGGTCAGCTTACTCCTAGCAAATGAACCTTCCAGGGGCCAGTGCTCGGAGGGTGTCCCCTCCCGAGTTCCAGCTGGCCACTCATCCCGACAGAGAACTACAGCTCGAGCTTTACCGAGTCCTGAAGAACCCTCAATTTCCTTCCGGTTTCCCAGAATTTCTGACAGCGGCAAATCCCATTTTCCCTTACCTGTGGACCCCCCCCCAGGACTGAGGCTGCCCCCGGTTTTAGTACCTTCCCAGGGAATGAGGACCCCGCAAGGGCAATCGGGTGAACTCAGCCAGTACCGGCTGTGTCGTACGCGGTAGCCACGCTCAACAGGTCGGCAACCCGCAGAGTCCCACCTGGGTCACCACACTGTTGCCACAACGGATTTGCTTGCGTTTTCCATTTTTCTAGTTTGTGTGCAGGTACCGGACAGAAGGCAGCAGAAGTACGCGCTAGCTAAAACCCCTTTTTTATTGCCAGCAATAAAGGTGGCTCTGGGCTGGGAGCACGAGTAGGACCCCGTCTTACAGCTCTTGATTTCTTATCAGCAATCCGAAGACTATTCACATATTCATTTTTCCAATTTACATAACCTATTGGCTTTGGCCGTGACATCGTCTGTTACCATTCACTTTTGAGCATTTGTACACACAAACTCCTTGTGCAAGCACGCTTAATACATATTTATTAGCTGAGTTTGCACAATGGTGTGGCAACTTTGCCGCTTTCCGATGGTTTGGTCTGGTTTCTTCTCGCAGCAAACCCATTTGTATAGGCGAGGTCACTGTCGGTCAAGTCCTGTTGCGCATGTCTTGGAAGGCATCTTTGCAGTGCAGCTTTACCTTCTGGAACTCGTCGCACCTCTCCTTTGTGTGCAGGGGGGCCAGGACAGACCACGTAAAGCTGTATTGGGTCTGGCTGGGGTGGAGTTAACTTTCCCCATAGCAGCCCTCAGAGTGCTGGGCTTTGTATTGGTAGCTAGAAAGGTGTTGATGACACACCCGTGTTTGGGTTACTGCTGAGCAGTGCTCCCACAGCATCAAGGCCGTCCCTCCAACATCCCGGTCAGCCCCAAAGGCCAGTAGGCTGGGGGTGGGCAAAAGGTTGGGAGGGGACATAGCCAGGACGGCTGACCCAAGCTGACCAAAGAGATACTGCATACCATATGACGTTGTGCTCAGCAGTAAAAGCTAAGCGAAAGGAGGAGAGGGAAGGGGGGCTTTTGTCGTTAAGGTGTTTGTCTTCCGGAGCAACCGCTACGCGTACTGAGGCCCTACTTCCCAGGCAGTGGCTGGACATTGCCTGCTGATGGGAAGTAGAGAATAAATCATTTTGTTTGTTTTCCTTGGCTTCCGCGTGCGGCCTTTGCTTTTGCTTTATTGAACTGCCTTTATCTCAACCCGCGAGTTCTTTTTCGTCTTATTTCCTTTCCCCTTGTCCTGTTGAGGAGGGGAGTGATAGAGCGGCTGGGTGGGCACCGGGCAGCCAGCCAAGGTCAACCCAACACAAAGGCCACACTGCCGCACCCCCCATTGTGTGCAGGGGGGCCAGGACATACCATATAAGGCCATACAGCCACACCCCCCCATTGTGTGCTCGGGGCCAGGCCACACAAATAAGGTCGCACTCGCCCACCCCTGGCCCACAGCAGACGCTGTCTCTGCTCCTGCACGGTGAAGGGAGGCAGCGGCTGACACAGGGTCAGGGGGCTGCCGCCCCTCGCAGACCCAGGGAACGCGACCGGTGGTGACTGTTGGCAGCAGGGTTCGGTGGCCAACGGCCCGCTCCCCGTGCCTTCAGCCATGAGGCGGGATGGTGTGGGCTGGGGGCCTGTGGCGTGCAGCTGCCCCTCGCCCCGCCGGGGCCCGGCACAGGCCCCCGGCCACCCTGCGCAGAAGGAGGAGCGCCGGCGGGAGCTGGAGGTGCTGCGGGCTGAGCTGGGGGGCGAGCGTCTCTGCTCCCACAAGCTGCGCCTCTGGGTCCAGCCTGAAGGCCCTCCTGGGCACGGGGGCCATCAGCAGATGCAGAGCTCCTGCTCCCCTGAAGGAAATGGGCCCCGGGCCCTGGCAGCGGCCAGCCGCCAGGTCGAGCCTCGGTCTTTGCGGTTGGTACTACAGGAGAGACCCCCTGAAAGCCGCAGCGCTGGGCAGCAGATGACATGCCAGGCTGTGGCAGATGCTCTGCTCCAGGTGCTTCCTGGTAGCGCCTGCAGCCGGCTGCTGGAGCAGAACGCCCGCCTGCAGCGTGCCCTGGAAGGCCTGGAGAGGCAATGCGATGCCCTTGAGACGGAGAACCGCCTCCTGAGAAAGAGAAGCTCTCCGGAAGCGTGCAAGGAGGCAGAGAGACTCCAGCAGAAACATGCTCAGCTAGCTGCCCTCACCGAGCAGCTGAAGGAAAGATGCAGGCATCTGCAGGAGACCATCGAGCACCTGGTAAATACTCCAGTGCCGCCAGCCATCCAAAGCTCCGCTGAGGAACCGTGCATGAAATCGTTCCCTCAGCAGAGGGCTGGAGAAAGGAGAGAGCCTGCCGGAGCTTTGCTGGCACAGGACCAGCAGAATGAAGTCTCGCAGGAGGCGGCTGAGGAGCTTCAGGCCCAAGTGGCTGCAGACGACGAGGGCTCATACGGTGTGAGCACCCTCAGCCAAAGGTGTGAGGAGTTAGAGGTGCAGCTTGTGGAGATGACGGCTGAAAACACCAGGCTGGCTGAAGAAAATTCTCGCCTCCGTGGGCAGATGCGCTGGGCAGAAAAGGTTCAAGCTGAAAACGCTGACCTGAAGGGGCAACTGATGCGAGTGGCAGAGGAGCGAAATTCTGTCGTCCAAGCCATCAGCTGTCTTCAAACACGACTGGAAGAGGCAGAGCGCAAACTGAAAGCCGTGAGAGAAATGGCAGAAAGTGCTCAGAGAGAAGTCAAAAGGGACCACGGAGAAGCCGTGCAACTGTTTCGAGCTCAGGTGAGTGAACCGGAGAATCGGTTTCAGAGCCCCTCAGGGTCAGCTTGGGCAGAGGACAGTCCTGGGTCCTGCCTTCTTTCAGAGGAGGACCCCACAAGGGAGCCAGAAGAACCGGTAGCAGTCAGTCAGTCAGTCAGTCAGTCATCCTGCAGGCTCTGGGACAACAGCCGGGAAAGCTTTGAACAGTCATAGCTCAATACAGCTACGATCCTTGTGACGGTCCCAGTGAGCAGCCTGAACTGGAGCTTCCTCTAACTGCTGGACAATATGTTTATGTCTTTGGGCAGGTGGGTGAAGACGGTTGCTCTGTGGGAGAGCTGGCGGATGGCACAAGAGGATTCATCCCCTCCAATTTTGCCGAAGAAGATTCGGATGATGACCTGGAAAACGAGAACTGGGATGATCCTCGTTATTATCTTTTCGGTCTCTCACCTATTTTGGAGGAAGATGAAGAGGCTCTAGAGGTGGGCGTCGGGGGCTAAAAAGCATAAATAAACGTAGCCTATACAAACCTCCAGAATAGCTACAGAAGTGAATTTGTATTTAAAAGTGGGTCTTTCTTAGACTTTCAGATTTGGTAGAATGGGGGGACCTCTGAAGGGCGGCAGGGTCCTCCAGCGGGCCCCAGCAAAGCCCGGGTGAGGCCCCGGGGCACTCTGGAGGGTAATTAGGGCCCTGCGAAGGCCCCTGCAGAGCCCAGCTATGGTTCTGGGGCACTCTGGAGGGTAATTAGGGCTCTGCACGGGCCCCTGCAGAGCACAGCAAAGGCCCCTGGGGCTTTCCGGAGGGCAACTCTGCCATGTCAGAGCACCACTGCTGCTGGCAGCGATGGGGGCCCTCTTGTCAGGGCTGGTCACTCTGCATGGTCTCGCCGTGGGGAGCAGAGAGAAGCGAAACAGTGAGTGGCATTGCCCAAGGGACCGTCCGCACAGGCATCGGTCACGCGCCAGGAAAGGATGTTTGCGGGGCACCTCGAACCCACTGCTGCCCCTGCGTTCGCAGCCTGGAAGTAAGCTGAATGAATGGGCTGGGCTTGGCCGGGGCTTTCCAGGGCGTCCCCGCATCCCTTCCCCAGCCCGAACCGGCCCTGCAGGTCTTTGGGCTCAGAGACCTTTCCGCTGGCTTCCTGTGAGTGTTGTTGCCTGTCGTGGTTTAACCTCAGTCGGCAACTGAGCACCACGCAGCCGCTCGCTCACTCCCCCGCCCACCCCCTCCCGGTGGGATGGGGGAGAGAATTGGAAGAGCACAAGTGAGAAAAACTCGTCGGTTGAGATAAAAACAGTTTAATAATTGAAATAAAATTATAATAATAATAATAATAATAATAATAATAATAATAATAATAATATCATAATACTACTAATACACAAAGTAAGTGATGCACAGTACAATTGCTCACCACCCGCCGACCGATGCCCAGCCAGTCCCCGAGCAGCGGCCCCCCCGGCCAGCTTTCCCCAGTTTATGTACTGAGCATGACGTCACATGGTATGGAAAGTGTCTTTGGCCAGTTTGGCTGTGCCCCCCTCCCAGCTTCTTGTGCACCTGCAAGCCTTCTCAGTCGGTAGAGCATGGGAAACTAAAAAGTCCCTGGCTAGTGTAAGCATTACCTAGCAACAACTAAAACATCGGTGCGTTATCAACTTTGTTCTCATCCTAAATCCAAAACACAGCACTGTACCAGCTACTAGGAAGGAAATTAACTCTATCCCTGCCGAAACCAGGACATTGCCCATTCAAGCACTTCTGAGTGTGAAGCCTGCTGCCTGGCCGCATGACTGCTAATGGAGCACACCGCGCGTGCACGGGTGCGCGGGTGCAATTGCTGCTCACACACAAAGCACCCCGAGGAGCATGTGCTCGAGGACATCCCCTGTGCTTGTTGCTTGTGCTCCTTGGGAGCATTTCACTGACTGCTTCTTCCACAGACCGCTTTTTTCCCAAAAAAGACGGCGCCCTGCTCTGCCCTTGTTGCTCCGCCTGGAAAATAAAGAACGCCCAGGCTTTCCTCCTTCCTGGACCATTGCACACCACACTCCTGTGCGGCCCCCTTCCATGACCCTCGCTAGGCCTGCCAGCTTCACCTCCAGCCCTGGGGAGGTGACGGAGCAACAGATCCTGGAAACAACTTCCAACTTGTCCTGTGAAGGACAAGAAGGTGATGGGGAGTAGGCAGCGTGGATTTACCATCTAAGGCAATTCTGCCTTATCCCGTATCACATACGAGGCAGGAAGGTCAGCTTACTCCTAGCAAATGAACCTTCCAGGGGCCAGTGCTCGGAGGGTGTCCCCTCCCGAGTTCCAGCTGGCCACTCATCCCGACAGAGAACTACAGCTCGAGCTTTACCGAGTCCTGAAGAACCCTCAATTTCCTTCCGGTTTCCCAGAATTTCTGACAGCGGCAAATCCCATTTTCCCTTACCTGTGGACCCCCCCCCAGGACTGAGGCTGCCCCCGGTTTTAGTACCTTCCCAGGGAATGAGGACCCCGCAAGGGCAATCGGGTGAACTCAGCCAGTACCGGCTGTGTCGTACGCGGTAGCCACGCTCAACAGGTCGGCAACCCGCAGAGTCCCACCTGGGTCACCACACTGTTACCACAACGGATTTGCTTGCGTTTTCCATTTTTCTAGTTTGTGTGCAGGTACCGGACAGAAGGCAGCAGAAGTACGCGCTAGCTAAAACCCCTTTTTTATTGCCAGCAATAAAGGTGGCTCTGGGCTGGGAGCACGAGTAGGACCCCGTCTTACAGCTCTTGATTTCTTATCAGCAATCCGAAGACTATTCACATAGTGAATTTTTCCAATTTACATAACCTATTGGCTTTGGCCGTGACATCGTCTGTTACCATTCACTTTTGAGCATTTGTACACACAAACTCCTTGTGCAAGCACGCTTAATACATATTTATTAGCTGAGTTTGCACAATGGTGTGGCAACTTTGCCGCTTTCCGATGGTTTGGTCTGGTTTCTTCTCGCAGCAAACCCATTTGTATAGGCGAGGTCACTGTCGGTCAAGTCCTGTTGCGCATGTCTTGGAAGGCATCTTTGCAGTGCAGCTTTCCCTTCTGGAACTCGTCGCACCTCTCCTTTGTGTGCAGGGGGGCCAGGACAGACCACGTAAAGCTGTATTGGGTCTGGCTGGGGTGGAGTTAACTTTCCCCATAGCAGCCCTCAGAGTGCTGGGCTTTGTATTGGTAGCTAGAAAGGTGTTGATGACACACCCGTGTTTGGGTTACTGCTGAGCAGTGCTCCCACAGCATCAAGGCCGTCCCTCCAACATCCCGGTCAGCCCCAAAGGCCAGTAGGCTGGGGGTGGGCAAAAGGTTGGGAGGGGACATAGCCAGGACGGCTGACCCAAGCTGACCAAAGAGATACTGCATACCATATGACGTTGTGCTCAGCAGTAAAAGCTAAGCGAAAGGAGGAGAGGGAAGGGGGGCTTTTGTCGTTAAGGTGTTTGTCTTCCGGAGCAACCGCTACGCGTACTGAGGCCCTACTTCCCAGGCAGTGGCTGGACATTGCCTGCTGATGGGAAGTAGAGAATAAATCATTTTGTTTGTTTTCCTTGGCTTCCGCGTGTGGCCTTTGCTTTTGCTTTATTGAACTGCCTTTATCTCAACCCGCGAGTTCTTTTTCGTCTTATTTCCTTTCCCCTTGTCCTGTTGAGGAGGGGAGTGATAGAGCGGCTGGGTGGGCACCGGGCAGCCAGCCAAGGTCAACCCAACACAAAGGCCACACTGCCGCACCCCCCATTGTGTGCAGGGGGGCCAGGACATACCATATAAGGCCATACAGCCACACCCCCCCATTGTGTGCTCGGGGCCAGGCCACACAAATAAGGTCGCACTCGCCCACCCCTGGCCCACAGCAGACGCTGTCTCTGCTCCTGCACGGTGAAGGGAGGCAGCGGCTGACACAGGGTCAGGGGGCTGCCGCCCCTCGCAGACCCAGGGAACGCGACCGGTGGTGACTGTTGGCAGCAGGGTTCGGTGGCCAACGGCCCGCTCCCCGTGCCTTCAGCCATGAGGCGGGATGGTGTGGGCTGGGGGCCTGTGGCGTGCAGCTGCCCCTCGCCCCGCCGGGGCCCGGCACAGGCCCCCGGCCACCCTGCGCAGAAGGAGGAGCGCCGGCGGGAGCTGGAGGTGCTGCGGGCTGAGCTGGGGGGCGAGCGTCTCTGCTCCCACAAGCTGCGCCTCTGGGTCCAGCCTGAAGGCCCTCCTGGGCACGGGGGCCATCAGCAGATGCAGAGCTCCTGCTCCCCTGAAGGAAATGGGCCCCGGGCCCTGGCAGCGGCCAGCCGCCAGGTCGAGCCTCGGTCTTTGCGGTTGGTACTACAGGAGAGACCCCCTGAAAGCCGCAGCGCTGGGCAGCAGATGACATGCCAGGCTGTGGCAGATGCTCTGCTCCAGGTGCTTCCTGGTAGCGCCTGCAGCCGGCTGCTGGAGCAGAACGCCCGCCTGCAGCGTGCCCTGGAAGGCCTGGAGAGGCAATGCGATGCCCTTGAGACGGAGAACCGCCTCCTGAGAAAGAGAAGCTCTCCGGAAGCGTGCAAGGAGGCAGAGAGACTCCAGCAGAAACATGCTCAGCTAGCTGCCCTCACCGAGCAGCTGAAGGAAAGATGCAGGCATCTGCAGGAGACCATCGAGCACCTGGTAAATACTCCAGTGCCGCCAGCCATCCAAAGCTCCGCTGAGGAACCGTGCATGAAATCGTTCCCTCAGCAGAGGGCTGGAGAAAGGAGAGAGCCTGCCGGAGCTTTGCTGGCACAGGACCAGCAGAATGAAGTCTCGCAGGAGGCGGCTGAGGAGCTTCAGGCCCAAGTGGCTGCAGACGACGAGGGCTCATACGGTGTGAGCACCCTCAGCCAAAGGTGTGAGGAGTTAGAGGTGCAGCTTGTGGAGATGACGGCTGAAAACACCAGGCTGGCTGAAGAAAATTCTCGCCTCCGTGGGCAGATGCGCTGGGCAGAAAAGGTTCAAGCTGAAAACGCTGACCTGAAGGGGCAACTGATGCGAGTGGCAGAGGAGCGAAATTCTGTCGTCCAAGCCATCAGCTGTCTTCAAACACGACTGGAAGAGGCAGAGCGCAAACTGAAAGCCGTGAGAGAAATGGCAGAAAGTGCTCAGAGAGAAGTCAAAAGGGACCACGGAGAAGCCGTGCAACTGTTTCGAGCTCAGGTGAGTGAACCGGAGAATCGGTTTCAGAGCCCCTCAGGGTCAGCTTGGGCAGAGGACAGTCCTGGGTCCTGCCTTCTTTCAGAGGAGGACCCCACAAGGGAGCCAGAAGAACCGGTAGCCGTCAGTCAGTCAGTCAGTCAGTCATCCTGCAGGCTCTGGGACAACAGCCGGGAAAGCTTTGAACAGTCATAGCTCAATACAGCTACGATCCTTGTGACGGTCCCAGTGAGCAGCCTGAACTGGAGCTTCCTCTAACTGCTGGACAATATGTTTATGTCTTTGGGCAGGTGGGTGAAGACGGTTGCTCTGTGGGAGAGCTGGCGGATGGCACAAGAGGATTCATCCCCTCCAATTTTGCCGAAGAAGATTCGCATGATGACCTGGAAAACGAGAACTGGGATGATCCTCGTTATTATCTTTTCGGTCTCTCACCTATTTTGGAGGAAGATGAAGAGGCTCTAGAGGTGGGCGTCGGGGGCTAAAAAGCATAAATAAATGTAGCCTATACAAACCTCCAGAACAGCTACAGAAGTGAATTTGTATTTAAAAGTGGGTCTTTCTTAGACTTTCAGATTTGGTAGAATGGGGGGACCTCTGGAGGGCGGCAGGGTCCTCCAGCGGGCCCCAGCAAAGCCCGGGTGAGGCCCCGGGGCACTCTGGAGGGTAATTAGGGCCCTGCGAAGGCCCCTGCAGAGCCCAGCTATGGTTCTGGGGCACTCTGGAGGGTAATTAGGGCTCTGCACGGGCCCCTGCAGAGCACAGCAAAGGCCCCTGGGGCTTTCCGGAGGGCAACTCTGCCATGTCAGAGCACCACTGCTGCTGGCAGCGATGGGGGCCCTCTTGTCAGGGCTGGTCACTCTGCATGGTCTCGCCATGGGGAGCAGAGAGAAGCGAAACAGTGAGTGGCATTGCCCAAGGGACCGTCCGCACAGGCATCGGTCACGCGCCAGGAAAGGATGTTTGCGGGGCACCTCGAACCCACTGCTGCCCCTGCGTTCGCAGCCTGGAAGTAAGCTGAATGAATGGGCTGGGCTTGGCCGGGGCTTTCCAGGGTGTCCCCGCATCCCTTCCCCAGCCCGAACCGGCCCTGCAGGTCTTTGGGCTCAGAGACCTTTCCGCTGGCTTCCTGTGAGTGTTGTTGCCTGTCGTGGTTTAACCTCAGTCGGCAACTGAGCACCACGCAGCCGCTCGCTCACTCCCCCGCCCACCCCCTCCCGGTGGGATGGGGGAGAGAATTGGAAGAGCACAAGTGAGAAAAACTCGTCGGTTGAGATAAAAACAGTTTAATAATTGAAATAAAATGATAATAATAATAATAATAATAATAATAATAATAATAATAATAATAATAATAATAATATCATAATACTACTAATACACAAAGCAAGTGATGCACAGTACAATTGCTCACCACCCGCCGACCGATGCCCAGCCAGTCCCCGAGCAGCGGCCCCCCCGGCCAGCTTTCCCCAGTTTATGTACTGAGCATGACGTCACATGGTATGGAAAGTGTCTTTGGCCAGTTTGGCTGTGCCCCCCTCCCAGCTTCTTGTGCACCTGCAAGCCTTCTCAGTCGGTAGAGCATGGGAAACTAAAAAGTCCCTGGCTAGTGTAAGCATTACCTAGCAACAACTAAAACATCGGTGCGTTATCAACTTTGTTCTCATCCTAAATCCAAAACACAGCACTGTACCAGCTACTAGGAAGGAAATTAACTCTATCCCTGCCGAAACCAGGACATTGCCCATTCAAGCACTTCTGAGTGTGAAGCCTGCTGCCTGGCCGCATGACTGCTAATGGAGCACACCGCGCGTGCACGGGTGCGCGGGTGCAATTGCTGCTCACACACAAAGCACCCCGAGGAGCATGTGCTCGAGGACATCCCCTGTGCTTGTTGCTTGTGCTCCTTGGGAGCATTTCACTGACTGCTTCTTCCACAGACCGCTTTTTTCCCAAAAAAGACGGCGCCCTGCTCTGCCCTTGTTGCTCCGCCTGGAAAATAAAGAACGCCCAGGCTTTCACCCTTCCTGGACCATTGCACACCACACTCCTGTGCGGCCCCCTTCCATGACCCTCGCTAGGCCTGCCAGCTTCACCTCCAGCCCTGGGGAGGTGACGGAGCAACAGATCCTGGAAACAACTTCCAACTTGTCCTGTGAAGGACAAGAAGGTGATGGGGAGTAGGCAGCGTGGATTTACCATCTAAGGCAATTCTGCCTTATCCCGTATCACATACGAGGCAGGAAGGTCAGCTTACTCCTAGCAAATGAACCTTCCAGGGGCCAGTGCTCGGAGGGTGTCCCCTCCCGAGTTCCAGCTGGCCACTCATCCCGACAGAGAACTACAGCTCGAGCTTTACCGAGTCCTGAAGAACCCTCAATTTCCTTCCGGTTTCCCAGAATTTCTGACAGCGGCAAATCCCATTTTCCCTTACCTGTGGACCCCCCCCCAGGACTGAGGCTGCCCCCGGTTTTAGTACCTTCCCAGGGAATGAGGACCCCGCAAGGGCAATCGGGTGAACTCAGCCAGTACCGGCTGTGTCGTACGCGGTAGCCACGCTCAACAGGTCGGCAACCCGCAGAGTCCCACCTGGGTCACCACACTGTTACCACAACGGATTTGCTTGCGTTTTCCATTTTTCTAGTTTGTGTGCAGGTACCGGACAGAAGGCAGCAGAAGTACGCGCTAGCTAAAACCCCTTTTTTATTGCCAGCAATAAAGGTGGCTCTGGGCTGGGAGCACGAGTAGGACCCCGTCTTACAGCTCTTGATTTCTTATCAGCAATCCGAAGACTATTCACATATTCATTTTTCCAATTTACATAACCTATTGGCTTTGGCCGTGACATCGTCTGTTACCATTCACTTTTGAGCATTTGTACACACAAACTCCTTGTGCAAGCACGCTTAATACATATTTATTAGCTGAGTTTGCACAATGGTGTGGCAACTTTGCCGCTTTCCGATGGTTTGGTCTGGTTTCTTCTCGCAGCAAACCCATTTGTATAGGCGAGGTCACTGTCGGTCAAGTCCTGTTGCGCATGTCTTGGAAGGCATCTTTGCAGTGCAGCTTTCCCTTCTGGAACTCGTCGCACCTCTCCTTTGTGTGCAGGGGGGCCAGGACAGACCACGTAAAGCTGTATTGGGTCTGGCTGGGGTGGAGTTAACTTTCCCCATAGCAGCCCTCAGAGTGCTGGGCTTTGTATTGGTAGCTAGAAAGGTGTTGATGACACACCCGTGTTTGGGTTACTGCTGAGCAGTGCTCCCACAGCATCAAGGCCGTCCCTCCAACATCCCGGTCAGCCCCAAAGGCCAGTAGGCTGGGGGTGGGCAAAAGGTTGGGAGGGGACATAGCCAGGACGGCTGACCCAAGCTGACCAAAGAGATACTGCATACCATATGACGTTGTGCTCAGCAGTAAAAGCTAAGCGAAAGGAGGAGAGGGAAGGGGGGCTTTTGTCGTTAAGGTGTTTGTCTTCCGGAGCAACCGCTACGCGTACTGAGGCCCTACTTCCCAGGCAGTGGCTGGACATTGCCTGCTGATGGGAAGTAGAGAATAAATCATTTTGTTTGTTTTCCTTGGCTTCCGCGTGCGGCCTTTGCTTTTGCTTTATTGAACTGCCTTTATCTCGACCCGCGAGTTCTTTTTCGTCTTATTTCCTTTCCCCTTGTCCTGTTGAGGAGGGGAGTGATAGAGCGGCTGGGTGGGCACCGGGCAGCCAGCCAAGGTCAACCCAACACAAAGGCCACACTGCCGCACCCCCCATTGTGTGCAGGGGGGCCAGGACATACCATATAAGGCCATACAGCCACACCCCCCCATTGTGTGCTCGGGGCCAGGCCACACAAATAAGGTCGCACTCGCCCACCCCTGGCCCACAGCAGACGCTGTCTCTGCTCCTGCACGGTGAAGGGAGGCAGCGGCTGACACAGGGTCAGGGGGCTGCCGCCCCTCGCAGACCCAGGGAACGCGACCGGTGGTGACTGTTGGCAGCAGGGTTCGGTGGCCAACGGCCCGCTCCCCGTGCCTTCAGCCATGAGGCGGGATGGTGTGGGCTGGGGGCCTGTGGCGTGCAGCTGCCCCTCGCCCCGCCGGGGCCCGGCACAGGCCCCCGGCCACCCTGCGCAGAAGGAGGAGCGCCGGCGGGAGCTGGAGGTGCTGCGGGCTGAGCTGGGGGGCGAGCGTCTCTGCTCCCACAAGCTGCGCCTCTGGGTCCAGCCTGAAGGCCCTCCTGGGCACGGGGGCCATCAGCAGATGCAGAGCTCCTGCTCCCCTGAAGGAAATGGGCCCCGGGCCCTGGCAGCGGCCAGCCGCCAGGTCGAGCCTCGGTCTTTGCGGTTGGTACTACAGGAGAGACCCCCTGAAAGCCGCAGCGCTGGGCAGCAGATGACATGCCAGGCTGTGGCAGATGCTCTGCTCCAGGTGCTTCCTGGTAGCGCCTGCAGCCGGCTGCTGGAGCAGAACGCCCGCCTGCAGCGTGCCCTGGAAGGCCTGGAGAGGCAATGCGATGCCCTTGAGACGGAGAACCGCCTCCTGAGAAAGAGAAGCTCTCCGGAAGCGTGCAAGGAGGCAGAGAGACTCCAGCAGAAACATGCTCAGCTAGCTGCCCTCACCGAGCAGCTGAAGGAAAGATGCAGGCATCTGCAGGAGACCATCGAGCACCTGGTAAATACTCCAGTGCCGCCAGCCATCCAAAGCTCCGCTGAGGAACCGTGCATGAAATCGTTCCCTCAGCAGAGGGCTGGAGAAAGGAGAGAGCCTGCCGGAGCTTTGCTGGCACAGGACCAGCAGAATGAAGTCTCGCAGGAGGCGGCTGAGGAGCTTCAGGCCCAAGTGGCTGCAGACGACGAGGGCTCATACGGTGTGAGCACCCTCAGCCAAAGGTGTGAGGAGTTAGAGGTGCAGCTTGTGGAGATGACGGCTGAAAACACCAGGCTGGCTGAAGAAAATTCTCGCCTCCGTGGGCAGATGCGCTGGGCAGAAAAGGTTCAAGCTGAAAACGCTGACCTGAAGGGGCAACTGATGCGAGTGGCAGAGGAGCGAAATTCTGTCGTCCAAGCCATCAGCTGTCTTCAAACACGACTGGAAGAGGCAGAGCGCAAACTGAAAGCCGTGAGAGAAATGGCAGAAAGTGCTCAGAGAGAAGTCAAAAGGGACCACGGAGAAGCCGTGCAACTGTTTCGAGCTCAGGTGAGTGAACCGGAGAATCGGTTTCAGAGCCCCTCAGGGTCAGCTTGGGCAGAGGACAGTCCTGGGTCCTGCCTTCTTTCAGAGGAGGACCCCACAAGGGAGCCAGAAGAACCGGTAGCCGTCAGTCAGTCAGTCAGTCAGTCATCCTGCAGGCTCTGGGACAACAGCCGGGAAAGCTTTGAACAGTCATAGCTCAATACAGCTACGATCCTTGTGACGGTCCCAGTGAGCAGCCTGAACTGGAGCTTCCTCTAACTGCTGGACAATATGTTTATGTCTTTGGGCAGGTGGGTGAAGACGGTTGCTCTGTGGGAGAGCTGGCGGATGGCACAAGAGGATTCATCCCCTCCAATTTTGCCGAAGAAGATTCGGATGATGACCTGGAAAACGAGAACTGGGATGATCCTCGTTATTATCTTTTCGGTCTCTCACCTATTTTGGAGGAAGATGAAGAGGCTCTAGAGGTGGGCGTCGGGGGCTAAAAAGCATAAATAAATGTAGCCTATACAAACCTCCAGAACAGCTACAGAAGTGAATTTGTATTTAAAAGTGGGTCTTTCTTAGACTTTCAGATTTGGTAGAATGGGGGGACCTCTGGAGGGCGGCAGGGTCCTCCAGCGGGCCCCAGCAAAGCCCGGGTGAGGCCCCGGGGCACTCTGGAGGGTAATTAGGGCCCTGCGAAGGCCCCTGCAGAGCCCAGCTATGGTTCTGGGGCACTCTGGAGGGTAATTAGGGCTCTGCACGGGCCCCTGCAGAGCACAGCAAAGGCCCCTGGGGCTTTCCGGAGGGCAACTCTGCCATGTCAGAGCACCACTGCTGCTGGCAGCGATGGGGGCCCTCTTGTCAGGGCTGGTCACTCTGCATGGTCTCGCCGTGGGGAGCAGAGAGAAGCGAAACAGTGAGTGGCATTGCCCAAGGGACCGTCCGCACAGGCATCGGTCACGCGCCAGGAAAGGATGTTTGCGGGGCACCTCGAACCCACTGCTGCCCCTGCGTTCGCAGCCTGGAAGTAAGCTGAATGAATGGGCTGGGCTTGGCCGGGGCTTTCCAGGGTGTCCCCGCATCCCTTCCCCAGCCCGAACCGGCCCTGCAGGTCTTTGGGCTCAGAGACCTTTCCGCTGGCTTCCTGTGAGTGTTGTTGCCTGTCGTGGTTTAACCTCAGTCGGCAACTGAGCACCACGCAGCCGCTCGCTCACTCCCCCGCCCACCCCCTCCCGGTGGGATGGGGGAGAGAATTGGAAGAGCACAAGTGAGAAAAACTCGTCGGTTGAGATAAAAACAGTTTAATAATTGAAATAAAATGATAATAATAATAATAATAATAATAATAATAATAATAATAATAATAATAATAATAATATTATCATAATACTACTAATACACAAAGCAAGTGATGCACAGTACAATTGCTCACCACCCGCCGACCGATGCCCAGCCAGTCCCCGAGCAGCGGCCCCCCCGGCCAGCTTTCCCCAGTTTATGTACTGAGCATGACGTCACATGGTATGGAAAGTGTCTTTGGCCAGTTTGGCTGTGCCCCCCTCCCAGCTTCTTGTGCACCTGCAAGCCTTCTCAGTCGGTAGAGCATGGGAAACTAAAAAGTCCCTGGCTAGTGTAAGCATTACCTAGCAACAACTAAAACATCGGTGCGTTATCAACTTTGTTCTCATCCTAAATCCAAAACACAGCACTGTACCAGCTACTAGGAAGGAAATTAACTCTATCCCTGCCGAAACCAGGACATTGCCCATTCAAGCACTTCTGAGTGTGAAGCCTGCTGCCTGGCCGCATGACTGCTAATGGAGCACACCGCGCGTGCACGGGTGCGCGGGTGCAATTGCTGCTCACACACAAAGCACCCCGAGGAGCATGTGCTCGAGGACATCCCCTGTGCTTGTTGCTTGTGCTCCTTGGGAGCATTTCACTGACTGCTTCTTCCACAGACCGCTTTTTTCCCAAAAAAGACGGCGCCCTGCTCTGCCCTTGTTGCTCCGCCTGGAAAATAAAGAACGCCCAGGCTTTCCTCCTTCCTGGACCATTGCACACCACACTCCTGTGCGGCCCCCTTCCATGACCCTCGCTAGGCCTGCCAGCTTCACCTCCAGCCCTGGGGAGGTGACGGAGCAACAGATCCTGGAAACAACTTCCAACTTGTCCTGTGAAGGACAAGAAGGTGATGGGGAGTAGGCAGCGTGGATTTACCATCTAAGGCAATTCTGCCTTATCCCGTATCACATACGAGGCAGGAAGGTCAGCTTACTCCTAGCAAATGAACCTTCCAGGGGCCAGTGCTCGGAGGGTGTCCCCTCCCGAGTTCCAGCTGGCCACTCATCCCGACAGAGAACTACAGCTCGAGCTTTACCGAGTCCTGAAGAACCCTCAATTTCCTTCCGGTTTCCCAGAATTTCTGACAGCGGCAAATCCCATTTTCCCTTACCTGTGGACCCCCCCCAGGACTGAGGCTGCCCCCGGTTTTAGTACCTTCCCAGGGAATGAGGACCCCGCAAGGGCAATCGGGTGAACTCAGCCAGTACCGGCTGTGTCGTACGCGGTAGCCACGCTCAACAGGTCGGCAACCCGCAGAGTCCCACCTGGGTCACCACACTGTTGCCACAACGGATTTGCTTGCGTTTTCCATTTTTCTAGTTTGTGTGCAGGTACCGGACAGAAGGCAGCAGAAGTACGCGCTAGCTAAAACCCCTTTTTTATTGCCAGCAATAAAGGTGGCTCTGGGCTGGGAGCACGAGTAGGACCCCGTCTTACAGCTCTTGATTTCTTATCAGCAATCCGAAGACTATTCACATATTCATTTTTCCAATTTACATAACCTATTGGCTTTGGCCGTGACATCGTCTGTTACCATTCACTTTTGAGCATTTGTACACACAAACTCCTTGTGCAAGCACGCTTAATACATATTTATTAGCTGAGTTTGCACAATGGTGTGGCAACTTTGCCGCTTTCCGATGGTTTGGTCTGGTTTCTTCTCGCAGCAAACCCATTTGTATAGGCGAGGTCACTGTCGGTCAAGTCCTGTTGCGCATGTCTTGGAAGGCATCTTTGCAGTGCAGCTTTCCCTTCTGGAACTCGTCGCACCTCTCCTTTGTGTGCAGGGGGGCCAGGACAGACCACGTAAAGCTGTATTGGGTCTGGCTGGGGTGGAGTTAACTTTCCCCATAGCAGCCCTCAGAGTGCTGGGCTTTGTATTGGTAGCTAGAAAGGTGTTGATGACACACCCGTGTTTGGGTTACTGCTGAGCAGTGCTCCCACAGCATCAAGGCCGTCCCTCCAACATCCCGGTCAGCCCCAAAGGCCAGTAGGCTGGGGGTGGGCAAAAGGTTGGGAGGGGACATAGCCAGGACGGCTGACCCAAGCTGACCAAAGAGATATTGCATACCATATGACGTTGTGCTCAGGAATAAAGGCTAAGAGAAAGGAGGAGGGGAAGGGGGATATTCATCATTAAGGCATTTTTTTTTCCTTTGCTTCCGCGTGTGGCCTTTGCTTTTGCTTTATTAAACTGCCTTTTTCTCGACTGTCGAGGTTTTTTTCCATCTTATTTTCTTCTCCCCCATCACTGTGGAGGGGAGTGATAGAGGTTGGCACCTGGCGTCTTGACCCTTTTCTTCAAAGGTTCATCGTCCTCACTGAGGTATTTCTTACTAACACTGTTTTTTTCCTGCCTACAACCATATATTTCTATCTCTCTAGGTCCTAAGCATCAGATAGTTTGGTTTGCAATTTCATTCATACAACATCAAGTTTCTTAAAATGGAAGGGACATCAGAAGGCAACCTACACAATCATCAGGGACGTATAATGATACCCACAGCTTTTCTGACAGACTTGTTCCCTAGTCTGACTCAGTCTACCTATATTAGTTGTAGCTTACTGCAAATTAGTCATGCGCCATTTCCATCTGCAATGAAGGGAGAGCATTCCAAGTTTAGACGTCTTAGCAAGAACTATAAATATATAGAACATAAAGAATAAGACGAAAGAATTGATTTGTAAATGGCTCATCACTAATACAATCTTCCTGAATTTCCATAAATTTCAATCCATGGAATTATGCACAAGAATAATGTGTACTCATGTACTCATTTACTCACGAGTTTATTTGGAAGACTGAAGTATTGGGAAGACAAAATAGATTCAAAATGAGGAATAGAAATATCATACTGCACATAATTGCTTTTACTCCTAATTCACTGGCTTAATTTTGGTTTCATAAAAGCAATGATGAACTCATTTAGTATTATTGTGAATTTCATGAGTATTTCTGGAGGTTTCTCATTCAGCATTAATTAACTCTGATCATTATTTTAAAGTGTTCGTTGTTATTTCTTGCTGTTACAGCTAGCTATTTCTTGCTGTTGTGTCATTTCTGATGGTATACTTTTAAAATATTTCTTTACCTAGTTTGAGTTTCTTCATCCTAATTACATATACCCATTTCTAACTGTTACTGTTCTAGAGGGAAAAATAAACTGACTTTTTATTAAATGAAAATATTTTAATTTTCCTTTTACATCATAGTTATTGGAAATTATCATATATGCATTTTTTTTCTGTAAACCATTAATAAAGTATAATGCACAAGGTGTCCTTTTTATGATCAATATCAGAACAAGCTCAGTAACTTTCCATGTCACAGATAAAATCACTGCCATGGTAGGAGTTTCTTTTGGAGCAGGGCATTAACATTCAGAAGCACTATCACCGATCCTGATCTTTAAATACAGAATAGTCTGTCTTCTCACAGTTGCAAAGGGAGATGAAAAGGGTGCCTGAGGATTTGAACTTCCTGGGGGGGAACGTCAAGTGATGTGCTTTTAAATGAATGCTTTCCTATGGACAGGACTGGATGGACTCTACCAGGCTTAACAGCTAGCGGTATTAAGTGTTTATGAACTAATGTACAAAGATACTCTTTTTGTTCTTGATTTTAACAAAAAGGCTTAAGGATGAATAATTTGTAATTACTTTTTTAACATAGCAGTGCATTTAGAATGAACCAATATTTACATAGGAATTAAACGGGGTGTATAGCCTCCTAATATCTCAGCTATCTGAAAATATTAATGATATTTCATATTCAAACTCAAATTCTGAACAGGGTTTGTTTACACTTAACATGAGGTTAAAGAAATGTTAGAGAAAAAGTGCCTCAGAGGAACATCATTTCTTTCCCTGAATTTTTCTTTAAATAAGAAATCTTTAGATTAGTAAAGATGGTAGGAAAGAATACAGTAGCCTTCTAGATGGATTCCCAAGTTTAAAGTGAGAGAAAAATCTCACCTCTTATCATATAGCGATGGAGAAAACTGTATGAATGAAAATGAGAAAAGAATAGTGTAAAGGAAGTCAGAGTTGGAAAATAATGGCAGGGAAACTGAGAAATGTGATGTGCGCTGCTGAATGATAAACTGGTGGTTATTTTCAAGGAAAGGGTCATATAAATAAATCCTCTGTGCAACTCCTGAAATCAAAAAATGTCAGTGCTTTGCAGTAGGTTTTTTTGCCTTTTGTTCCTATATTTTGTTTGTTTACTTCTATAAATGTGCTTTTTTACTAATCAGCTAGGTGTTAGGATTTACACTTGATAGAGGACAAGTCCAGCTCTTCCAGTCCTGATATTCCTAGATTCATAATTTTGAAATAGACATTCAAAACACTCCTGCCTGAGCTTATTGCTTACAGTCTATTTTTAATCTCGATGCGCTAATATGTTGGGTTTTTTTTTGTTTGCTTTTTAATATAAATAATATTATCTGTAACTGATATTACTCTAGGGAATGAGAATTTGTTTGGACCTGTCTATTTGTAGAGAAATAAATAAGGGCATACCCCAATCGATCCCAGAGATATTCTCAGCAAACAAATCATAATGTGTAGTGGGCAAACTGCATCGTCAATCTCCTATAAATTAGTGTGAGATTTCTCTGAGATCAAATGTCTTTCATTTGCCAGCAGAAAAAAGAATTCAGGTGTGTTTCTGCACATGAAATGGTCTATGCTTCATGATTTCTAAGCATTTATTTAAATTCTATGATTCAGAACTTATAATGTGTTTTCTGTGGATGGAAGACACAAATGTGACCATATACTCTAAACCATTACAAAGTGCCTGAAGTCATGCTTATCTGGAGAAACTGCAGTTTATTGTATTGACAATTTTTTAAATATATTGACAAATCAAATGGATAAATAAAATAAAATAAAAAAACCCAAAACCTTTAACACAATACTAAAGCTAAAATATTAAAACTAAAAAAACCCAAAACCAACCAATGAAATAAGTAAATAAATAAGTGCTAGTATTTAGTTTGAAACTGGCAGCTTCAATCTACCTGTAGATCAGATGTAAATATAACCTGCTGGCACAATTACATCGGCTAGGATGTACATTTATTTTTGTGAAACAGTTTTGAAACTTCCTGTCCATGTAAACTGTGTGATCCTACAGTGATACCATGAGTTGAAATAAGTGCTTTGGAAGAAGAAATGTCAGATTATGCATGATGCATGGAATTTTCAAATGAAATTGATGTGCTCATTAAATATACTAATGCAATCATCCACTTATATAATATAGCTTAATCTTGGTTTACCAGCATTCATGTTCTATGTCTCACTGTTAAGTGTCTATCAGATGTCACAGATTCCTGAGTGAAACAACACTTTTTTCTTTTATTGGCCAAGTTCCTTCTTTAAATTTTCTTTTAGATAAGAAGATGTTATGGCAGATTTTGGCAATTTGAAAGCTCTTCCTACCTTTGCAACATTTACAGAAATTTAATTTAGGTAAAAGTTCACCCCTTAATCTCATATGAATTTTTATATAACTAGATATGAAACCAAGGTTTCAAGTTTTTCCCTTGGGTTAATAACTTCATATTGTGACATGTATCTGATTATCATAACCAACGGAATAATGTTTGTAAAACATTTTAACAAACTGCAGCTATAGTAGTTACCATAGAAACAGGTTTAAAAAAGAGAAATAACATAGAAATGTAGTATTTTCTGTAATAGGAATTGGTAGTACTAAATACAGGACATTACATTAAAAAATTTTCCTATTTTGTGCCAGATAGCAATAACCAAGACAACGAGATATTTTGTAGTATCGTCTATGTATCAGTCTTCATCGTTATATTTGTATCATCTTCATCTATTTGTAATTTAAATACATTTCCTTCAGTACAAAACTTACTTTGCATTTTGCAAAACCAGAAATATATCTAGCTGAGTTCTAAATAAAATCTCTACTGATACATCAGTCAACGAGGAGGCATAATATTCTCTGAAATCAAAGTACATGATTTGTCACAGTTCGAGGTAAAATTGTTGTGCAAAGAAAAGAGATTTTTGACCTATGAAAAGAATAACATTGACTTTATTTTCTTTTCATTTTAAAGGCAGAGATACTTCTCCTTAAGAAAGTGAAAACATTTGGATTGTATCTTTACATAATTTCTTTCCATACTTGTTTTAAATTTAAAGATTTGAGGGATGTTTTCTAGGGAAAACAAACAAACAAACAAAAAGTACTTTTATGATCTAGGTAAAACAAAACACTGGTTACAAATTATTGGTAAATGCTTTGTGGGATTTAATTTTTTTGCTTTTAATGAGAGAATATTGTGTTTGAAGTACACAAAGCACATTAGGGAACCCTCAGTCCTCCCAGTGTATTGAAACTGGAGATCTGATGTTGTAAATTCATAAGCAAACATCTAACTTTATTCCTATGATTAATTTCACTAAATCAGGTGAGTCTATTCACTAACTTAATTAGGTATGTATGCAATCTTTTCTGAACACCATAAAAAATTTTTCATTTAAACATGAAAATATATCAGTGCTAACGATTTGAAATGATTTAGATTTTTTGACTATTAGAAAGTGCACTGTGGAATTTTATTGTATCCCCAACCAACACTTTTAAGGGGTGGCACATTTAGAAAACATATTCTTTAAACTAAAAGTCTTACTGATCTCACGTTTGATATCTGATATAAGAACACAGTCTTATCATAAACAGCAAACAACAGCATGAGGAATCCAAACTACATTTTTCACAAGGCGGTGAGGCAACTCTGATGGTCACAGAACAAAGCTGAATTGACTTTTTATTCTGGTTTGCATCTCTTGTACCTCAAATGAAATTTTTTTGCTTTGAGTTAAGTGCATTCTCATGGTGAAATGTTCCTGTGTAAAAGTACCATTGTGGGAAACCTACTTTCCCCTTTAAAAACACTTTTAAATGGAACCTTCAGATAACCCTACTCTTTTACTGTTTGCCTTTTTTATGATCATTCAATATTTTAATCTGTAATGGGAAGTTATGTCTTCACAGCTGTGGATTTTTCTTTCCAACATACTGAGAGTTTTATGTAAGAGAGGGAGTCTAGAAAAGTTACCAAAAGACTAAGTGGGTCTTTTGTATGGCAGAGTACTTGGCTACAACATACGTAAAGTTAAGTTGTGAATAAAAATAAATTAAAAGCACCCTGTTTTTAGGTTAGTTTTACATGTTCATTCTGAGTGTTGTTTTCTGTCTTACAGCAGAAACAAGGAAACCTTTATCATCCATTCCAAACTGGGATTTGCTTGGAACGTTACTTGAACACCTACAAAATACAAAGAAAAATCTTGTTTATGGAGCGCATAATGTTTTGGTGTCAGCTGAACGCGTGGCAGTTACTGATTTCACTCCATCAGATATTTTTAACAAATATGATTGTTCTTCAGAAAAAATTTCCAGGAGCCTTTTTGATTGTAGCACATGATGATGGCAGATGCCATCAAGCTTTTAATGACCATGAGATGTACCTTACAGACAGGATTAATGTAGTTAAATGCATTCAGCTGCCTTAATTTTATGATTAGTTTTGGTCACTTTCATTTTGGGAACATCTGTGGTACCAGTTGGTTTCGTATTTGTTGTAACTGCTGCTTTGCTGTGTTGTTACTATCTTTTTTCTTCAATAAGTACTAAGCATTTTTGGAGAGTGCAGTTAATATTTTAGAAACTCACAATGCACTCTAACTAAAAGTACAGATTTCACAAGTTCCTTCAGCTTGAAAATTTATTAATCCTTCCCTCTTCACAAAAGACAGCTGTCAGCTGTCTTTCATTTCTGTTATTCTCTTGGCTCCATGAAAGATAAACAAAATGTTTTATTTCATGGTTTCTGTATTTAAAAAGGCAAATATTTTCTTTTACAGGTCTTGTATTTTTTAAATTGGATTTAAGTTTCGAATTATTTTCATATTCAGCAGTATTAGGGTTTCTTTTTCCCAGTAGCCTTTGCTGTTTTACTACATGGTTTTTGTTCCACAGTACATTTGAAGTTTATTTCTTGTCTTTTTTCACACAAGCACCTATGTTCATTGTTTGCTTTTCAGGGCTGTTGTAGATGAATGCACTGGACAAATGAAGTGAGGTTTATTTGGTATTGCAATAAATACACAAATTTCTTGAGTACATTGGTGCCTTAACCTTCAGAAGGACTGGAGCAGCTATGTCAGTCTGTGTATAGAACTAGTCATTATCTAAACCCTGATCTTGATGGTTTTAAGGCTATCACAATCACAACTCATATATGTATACACACATGCACATGCACACACACACACATAGATTCTAGATTCCTACATGTAATTGTATATTCCAGCAACTTCAGTGCTGTGCAAGAGCTATTTTACAGGAACAAAAAGACTCCCCCATTTTAATGACTGTTTAATTCTAGTTTCCATGGAAATATTTTGAAGGGAAAAACTCTCTAAATAACTGCCAATGGCTACTTAAAGGTAATGGAAAATGTCATGCGTGAAATTATAAAATGGACAGAAGCAGTTACAAAACTGACAAAATGACTAGAGTGAGTTATTTGAAATAACATGCAAATTATATTTTAGGGTGGAAGCAAGTAAGAAAAAAATAAAAATTTTCCCTACAAACATTTTGCAACACAAAACTTGTTAGGCACAAAACAAGGTGGTAATTTGTGTTACATAACTTTTAATAACCAAATTTCACCATTTAAAAAAATCTGAAGGTTTGATTTGAAAACAATTGTTAGCATTTTAAGGTAAATGTACATCTGTGGGGTTTTTTAAGAGATATTTTATATTTAATGATAGCTTGCTTTAAGGAGGGAATCTGAAAAGTATGCAAGACTTAGCATTAACATTTATTGTTCTAAGTTTGGGAAACTGGTTATATTCCTAGGATGTAGGACATCTGCCTGATCCTTAGGACCTTTTGGAGCACATGGCCCATGCTGCACTGTCTCATGCAGTGCTGCATCTTCCAGGAGTCCCTGCTCCCCCCGCTACTCCTTGATGGTTAAGTATCTTTGAAAAGGTAAGAGTTGTCATACTGCTGGACTTTCCTTACCTGAATTTCAGTCATAGTATAGACAAAGGATTAAACGTTTATGATATGACTGTTAAAAATCGGAACAGTCCAGAAGAAGAAAAAGAACTGCAAACCAGTCACAACCAGTCTAGCTGCTTTCACTAGCTTCAAAGCACCTGAGTAGCAGCAAGGAAACTGTTGCTGCAAGCCAGATTCAGCCAGCTGAGGCCAAACTGCACCAGTAAGAAGAACAATGTAAAAGAACATGTCAAAGAGATGCAAGGTGAGGTTTTCTCTGCTGCATGCATAGTGAGCAGGACTTTAGGGGTGTCAAGGGCTCTCACAGTACCATCTCTGAAGAAGCTGCTGGACTGTCTATCTGGTAACTTAGTTTAATACAGGTTTTGTATGTTTTGTGACTAATGTTAGCATTAAATTAATGAACAACTTCTAGTTTGTCTTTTATTCACCCTGGAACTTGTTTAATATATATGCCAAAGATCTTACTCTTCAGTAATTATTTGGAAAAGCATAACTATTTGGTGTACTAGCATTAATCAGAAGCTGTCAGTTTATGTCAAAAAGACCCTTTGATGGCTCTATCACAGGATCCCCATGATCATAGTTTTTCAGAGAAGCCTGTATTTATCATTTCAAATGAGTTTTAATATTTAAATTCCTACAACGTTAGCTGGTTTTTTTTGTTCTTTCACTTAGATATTTTGTTGTTGAACTAAAGTTATTGTGGAACATTTTAAACTATAAATTTGTTTTGCTCTGTTTAAGAGGATCGGTTTAACTTCTGGCAGCTGTCCATAGAGGTTTGAGTTCCTTAAGTATAAAAAGCCCAATCACACTGCATATAATATAACTGGTAGCTCCAGTGATTTGTAGAGATGGGAACACAAAAATCAACCTCTTGAAAAAGTCTAACATTGACATCTTGATGAAAGAATAGTTCAGAGGACAATAACATGGTCTTTAGACTAAAACTTTATTTTTAAAACCAACAGTCTCTACCACAGTGCCTAAGCAAATGAATTTCACAGTGAAGTTATGCTACTGAGAAAACTTAGTTTCAGTTGTTTGTCATTGTAATAGATAGTAGGTTTTTAGTCAAAGTGTTAAGGGAAGCTGGATCCTGTGGACCTTCGACAGAGCCAGTGGCGAGGCTGAGCTCCAAAGACGCACGTGCCTGTGTGCACACATACATACATACAGAGATGGCCAGACATGCTGATCAGCGCAATGGGGTACAATGCCTTTGCCTGCACCCAGGTAAACACCAACAACGCTCCCATACATGTGAGCATGAAAGGCCTAATCCCACCCCTGTTCTCATCTGATTGAGATGGAAGTTCACTACCGACACATGCATGGACCCTCTTGATCGACAGGCATACCCACATTTGCACATCTTTTGATATTAGCATGGGCTCTAAGACTGCCTAATACCCATCGTCAGATCCTAGGCTCAGTCTTTGCATCAGTCCTAGGATGAGAGCTTGATCTGTGCACATGTGGGTCTCCTCCTACTCACTGTCGAGTCCAGCTTCAGTTGTGAATCGTGCACCAACCCAAACACAGAGAGCATAAAGTAAGATGACACAGCGAGAGCTAGGGAAGGAATTTAACAAGAAGACAGAACAACAGTGTTGATGAGGCAACAGCTGTAGCCAGACAAGTGGCTGGCTCAGTGGCTCTTATTTCCACTCCACTTTCCCAGACTTGTTGCACCCCATCCAATTTGATCCTTCCCTTTCTCCTCTTCTTTGGAGACAAAATAAGATGAAAAAGCTTGTGGGTCAAGATAAGGACAGGGACATAGCTTGCTAAGTACCGTTGTGGGCAAAAGAGTCTTGACTTGGGGAAAATTAATTTAATTTATTGCCAATTAAAAATAGAGTAGGATAGTAAGAAACAAAGACAAAACTAAAAACACCTTTCCCCTTTCCCCTCCTTCTTCTCAAGCTCAACTTCACTCCTTTGTTCCCAACTCTTCTACCTCCTCCCCCTGAGCAGCACAGGGGGATGGGGAATGAGACTGTGGTCAGTTCATAACAATTTGTCTCTGCCACTCCTTCCTCCTCATGCTCTTTCCCTGCTCCAGTGTGGGGTCCCTCCCATGGGAGACAGTCCTTCATGAACTTCTCCAATGTGGATCCTTCCCACTGGCTGCAGTTCTTCACAAACTGCTCCAGCACAGACCTTTTCCATGGGGTGTAGTCCTTCAGGAACGGACTCCCCTCCAGTGTGGGTCCCCCACGGGTCACAGGTCTTGCCAGAAAACCCAATCCTGCATAGGCTCCTCTCCACAGCTGCTGCTCCTGCGTGGGCTCTCCATGGGCTGCAGCTTCCTCCAGTGCACGTCCACCTGCTCTGGTGTGGCTCTCCATGGGCTGCAGTGTGGATATCTTCTCCATCGTGGACCTCCATGGGCTGCAGGGGGACAGACCTGCCTCACCATGGTCTTCTTCACAGGCTGCAGGGGAATCTCCATTCTGGTGCCTGGAGCACCTCCTCCCCCTCCTTCTTATCTCACCTTGGTGTTTGCAGGGCTGTTTCTGTCACATTTTTTCTCACTCCTCTCTCTCACAGCTGCTGCATAGCATTTTTTACCCTCTGTTAGATACATTATCACAGAGATGCCACTCGCTTGGCTGAGGGGCTCAGCTGTGCCCTGCAGTGGGTCTGTTGGAGCCAGCTGGAACCAGCTGGAACCGGCTGTGTCCAGCACGGGGCAGCCCCGCCTCTCCTCACAGAGGCCGCCCCTGCAGCTCCCCCTGCCAGCACCTGGGCACCGACACCCCGTACAGTAACTTATGAAAAAACAATAGTTGGTCAAAAAGTGGTTTAGAATTGGCCACCTTGGTTAAACTAAATCTTTTTTTCCTCAGTATTTGTGATATATGTGCAATCTGAGTGAGATTTCATTACAAAATCACATAATCTCATCTTTCTTGCCCAGATGGTGAGAAAATTAATGAGGATTATTGACCTTAGTTTACTTTAACAGAACTTTCAGTAGAGAATAACAGTAACTAAAATTGTTCAACTAATGAATAGAACTGCATTCAATTGTAAACCTCCTTGAATACTTACCATACATTTAAACCACATAAAACATTTATGCAAAAAAAACCTACTCTATGAGTAAGGTAATATTGTGTTTATCTAAGGTTCACTTACATTAATACCACATACTTAAAATATATAAAAAAAATTGAAGTTGAAAATTAATTCAGAATTAAATCATAAACCATAAAATAACATTCCAAAACACTGAGGGACAGATACTCTAGTGTATAAATGTATACATGCATAATTTTATTTGCACCAGTTGAGAATCTGTTTCTAGATATCCAAAGGTTTCAGGTAGACAGAACAGATATTTGTAACAGGAACCCATTGAATGGGCTAACAAAGATGTTACTGAAGCACACTGTCATGTGCTTTTTTTTTTTAAAAAAGTCCTCCTTCTAACTAAAGAAAACTGAAAAACACTTTTATAGTTAAAACAAACATTTTTCCTCTAAACATATTGAAACAAAAGAAGCAAACATTTTGTCTGTTTTGGTCTTTGTATTACTTGCTTTTTCTCTTCTTGAGAATTTTGTATTGAAAGCTTCAAACAAATCAATCTATACTGAAAAGCCACTGATACTCATCAACCAGATCATTGACGTGGTCAGTGGTGTTTACAGCTTTTCAGCTTTTCCTTTTGAAGTTCACCAGAACAAGGATTTCCTTAATGCAAAAGCTCCTGAAGACAATTGTGAAGCTATAGATTACAGCCTCTGTTTAAGAGCTACTGCCAAAAAAAAACATTTAGGATCAGCTAACTTAACCCAGGAAGCACCAAAAAGAAAGCACTCAGAGCCAATTAAAATCACATTGAATCTTAATGACTGCCCATGACAAGGAAACAAAAGTGTGACCTGAAGTCTGATGGCTATCTTAGCATCAGTCTCTTGAATGTGATGTTTTTGTTTTAGTGTGCAGCTACTCCACTTTTTAAAGTCCTTTAAATCTTGTGTCTGCCTGGGCAGTTAGGCTTTTGTTTATAAACAAAACTTTTTTTTTTCTCTTTCTCTCCTTCACCGCCCCCATCTTTAGTAATATGTTTTCCACTTTCTGCTATTTTTTAATCATCTTGTTAAAATAGAGAAAATTAAATTACTCTTTCTAAATTGGAAAACTGCCTTAGTAAGTAGGAACATGGAGAAAGACTAATAAATGTTTCAAATGGATCAATTCCAGTGGTGTTTATAATAAGGATAGGGATAAGAAAACAAACAAACAAACAAATTATCCATTATGCATGTATATTTACCAAAAATCTTATCCAGTCAAGGAACAGTAAAAGATATGGGATCTGTTTTGTTTGGGTTTTTTTTCCAATTAAAAATAACCAGCACAGCCGCAATTTTTTTATAAGATGTGCTAGAGGCAAAGAATTGTTAACGAATCTGGAGAGAATTTGCAATGACCATTTTATAAAAATATTTGCAGGTATTTTTTCCCTTTTGAACACAAAAACAAACCTATCACCGCTCTAAGTGAATTGTCCAGTTCTGGTTATTTTATGATAGACTTCATTGCAAATGTGAAATGAGATTTCATTATTCCAGGAACAAGTAGAAGGAACTTGCATTACTATTGCAGGGTTGACTTCAGGCTTCAGTCCAGCAGTCAGTGATTTTGTATTGAATAAAACCAGGGGTGAGGGACTACTATTTTTGTCTGTGAAGGAGGACATTGGATATGGCCATTAAAGCAGCATGTGCTGCTAATGTTATAACTGAAAAGAACTAAATTCTATTTCATACCAATAACATTGCTATAATTCAATATTAATAATAAATAGCTAAGAAGATATTTTATGTACATATGTTTGTGTGTGTGTGCATGTATATGCTTCTAAACACCATTAGTATGTAAAGGGAGCTATCAGTGGCATTACAGTAAGAATATGTGTAAAAGTGAATAGTCACAAAGCTGTAGCACAGAACTTTGAAATTAAAAGATAGAAGAGGCATAAAAAATACAGGAACAGAATGATAACAGCATCCCCAGGGCTAGTCACACAAATGACCAATTACTGATACAGGATTGTGTGACAACCTAATGAAGCTGCTCACATCTGATAGCATAGGAGAGCTTGCTTTAATGTGTATATATACCAGAACCAGCTAGATGCGCTGGCACCATGATTCAAAATCAGATAAACTGAACTAATCAGAACAGTTAGAACTAATAGAGACATCAGAACTAATATCAGAACCGATCAGAGCTGTACAGTACTGTGCTGTATTGTACTACTACATACATACATATTGGTTTATTATCACAAAAGGGAACTGGTCTAAGGTTTTGCTAATCGTGTTTGACTGGTCTGGTTACCAGTCTTCAAGGACTGGTTGTTAAATCTGAGTGCAGCACTAGATATTTGAACCCTGACTCCAATGCTGCTTGGGGAAAGTGGGATGAAGAACACCAGAGAAGAAAAACAAATATATAATACAGCAGGTGTTGCTTTTCTGTTGCTCTGCTTCCAGATGACTCTCTAGACCTAGGTCCACATCTAGCAATGCTTCCCTTATCCACCCTGACCCTGGCAGCAGAAACAATGAGCCCATGCTTTCCTGGTGTCTTCCAGGTGATCAGGCACTGCCCTGCTCACCTCTGTGGTAGGAACAGGTCCAGCTACTGCGGAGGATAAAGGCAGGGACTTTTTGTGGAAGAGCGATAAGTGGGTTTGGTTTTCCTAAAAGAAGCACAGGAAGCACCTTTGGAAATGGGTTTGCATGCAAAACGGGTTGAGCAACAGGGAAAGGTCTGTTCAATATAGAGGCAGTATTTCACATCCTCTCGTTACCCTATCCTCGGGTCCACACTGGACTCACCCCTAGAAAATCTAATAGTCTCCACACCCACCCACTTTTGCGCAGGCTCTGTAGCATGTCTGTGACCCCAACAATGATTTGATATCTGCCTTTAGAAACACAGTGAACTGGCTCTAACTAGATCTACAGTACTACTACACAATTATATAACCTCCTGCAATTAGCCCTAGAATGCAAATATTTAAATCTGAGGGGACAAGCCCCCAGAAAACATCACTTAGATATATAGTTCTGTGCTTAGGTGGTAAAAGCCTTTTAGGGCTGAGATTTTCCTCATTTGTCTGTTGCCAAATCAACCAGTCATGTGTTCACTTACATATCGCAACAGGCGATGCCAGAAGTTACTGCTTTCAGCTTAGGACAAAGTCTCATAGATGTGTAATAATGGTGACAGTATTACTACTACTATTATCAGCACTTACTTTTCTCCTTCCTGCATATTTTTAAATAGCAGACCATTTGGAGTTTAAGGAAGAGAAAACTTTAATGCTGACATTGAGAAAAAGATCTGGGGTTTGGATCTCTGTTATGTTGTATGTCTGACATCTGGAGAATGTTGGGATTTCTGAGGAAAAGAATTAGCATGTCCCTGCTGCGAGTCCTACCTGAAGGGGCTCAGCTGTATGAATGTATCTGCAATTCAGGTGCCTGATTTGGAATTCTAGATTCTAACCTGCAATCAGAGTGCTAAAATGTTAAACACTGCTAAAACCCAGCAAATGTAAATATCTTTGTAGATTGATTTTGATCTGGATAAGTATTGGACTTTTAATGATATTTCAGTGTCTGTCTCCCCAAGTGTACTATAAGCTAATTCAACAAATATATCTGTCAAGTTGAATTGTCATCATATTTGAAATACAAACTTGATTTTGTACCTGTGTGTGTTTTATCAGAAAAAGAAATAATGGAATATATTCTAAGTTGTAGTTGCTTCTGAAACATTTCAACAGAACTTCAGAACAAAGGTACATTTTGCTCTGGGTGTTTTCTTTGCATTCAATAAACATATGTAAAGAGGTCTTAATTAAGAAAGACTCTATTTTACTCTTGAAAAAGACTTTGACATCCCTTCTAATAGTAATAATCTATAACCATCTATAGCAGGAATAATCCCATTTTATCTAACTGTAGGATTACAGCTAAACTCTTCATAACTGTAGATACTAGAGAACGTGTTTTTGTGATATGTTCTGATACCGATACTCAAAATTGTTGCTTTTTGAAATAGTGAATGCCAATAAAGGCATTAAAGTGCATATTTTCACAAGCAGTTGTGTTTAATGATAGCCTTGCTGAGTACTACAGATCAAAATTAAGCTATTAGTGTTCACACGAGTTTCAGTAATTTTGAGACTATATTAGTGGGCACTGTAACCTTCTTTAGTTAACATTAAGCACTTTGTTGATAGAGTGCTTAATGATTATTATTTCAATAATAGTGGAAGCAGATTGTGCAGACCTCTTTAGAGAGGACAGAGCTGCAGAAAAGATGTTAGAACTTGAACAAAATTACTGCTTTCCTCTTTTAATGAAAATAACATTTTTTACAGGGATTCAAACATTTGTAACTTCAGCAGTTGTCTCGCTGAAATGCCCAGGTTGAAGGTAATACCACTTCTCTTCTGCTTTCTTCCCAAATGAACATCATTATGGGAAAAACAAGAAGTTTAAGTTCTTCTGAAAGCATTACTGAGTTTGTTCACTTTGCCCATTGCTTATATCAGGATAGGCGGGTCACATCTACATTGTTATAAATTTGATTCACAATTACAACTGAATAATACTTCAAAGAAGGACAGCAAAAGGCCAGATGCTACAGTTTTGTATGCTACAGGAACATTATGTAGAGCCAGCTGTATCAAATAAATGCTGGGTGTTTTTATAACGCTATTGTTCTTCCATATGCTTGGTCCTATATGCATGTAGCTGAACAATATACAACTTGAGCATGTGTGACAGCTTATTTATGTGTGTACCAGTTCTGTCCACTTTCAACAAAGCAGGAGTAGTTCAATCAGGAAACTGCAGCTGGAATCCTTCGTTCCATTCGGCTCATGTTCCAACAAGTCTCTGGTTCTAAACTGAGAATCCTAGCAAATATTGACAATATTAAAATTTTATTCTCTTATTTCTCTATTAAAAAAGCAATGGGACAGATCCTGGTAGATTCTGAGTGTTTCACATAATTGCAGAACAACCTATGTTCTTAAAATTTAAGAACTAGAGCTTTTCAGTGAGTTGCAATAACAATAGTAATGATATTAGCATATATTTTTCAGTGAGAAAAGGCATCTTGCTCTTAAATGTTTATTAAAAGAAAACTACGGGTAAAGAGAGTAGCAGTAAACTGTGACAGCCACAGTCTAAAGAGAATACAGACTTCAGTGCATTAAGTTACTATACTTTTGAATATGTATTCCTTTTTCCTTCTATTTTCACAGTCAAGCCATGCTTAACAAAATTCCCAGGGAAAAAATCTGAAGCAAAATGTCACAAGGTATAAAACCAGGTGAAAATACTATTAATGAAATGAAAGTCATAATCAGTGTGTAAGTGGATTTCTGAATTTGTGGAATAAAAACTTTGATGTTAACATTTACCACAATATGCAATGAAGGATTTACAATAAACTTGACCAATTGAAAATGTATTATTATTATTATTTTAAAATTAATTGCCATTAATTTTAATTAATTTGTTGCCAATCATTTTATACTGTAACAGTCAAATCAGCACAGAAAATGGTAACAGGGATTTCCAACTCATTTGATATCATATTGTTTGATTGGTGTGAAACTTGTTAATGTAAAATATTGGGTGGCTGGACGTGTCTAGCATATGAAAAGGGAAATGTTATAAAATTCCAAAGCCTTAAAATTCCTGCTATGCCTGCAGATCATCTAAAATTGAAATTCAGGGTACCTTTTCCAAATTTGAATCTGATTTGAATTGCTAATTATATTTCAATTGGACTCTATTCTAATTTAATTGTTAATGCAAACAAAAAATGATTACTTAAGAAATGCATATTCTAGAGATTAGCTGGTCAAATAAATCCAGTAATATACTTGTATTCATAATGAATGACACAATAAACTGGTATTTAATTTGGCATAGACTTTCTTCAACCTCTTTCTCCTTTGTCTAAATCAATATTATCTTTACGACAGTTGCAATTAGATGAGAAATTGTTAGTGTTGTGCATATGATGTGACCTGTCTTATTCTTAACAAAAAACGGGTATTGGAGATTAAAGAAAGAGCTCCCTTTTCAGCTTCATTTTTGTAGTCATTATCTAAAAGCTACAATTCCTGGATTCCTTATCTAAATTGAGAAATAGCTAAGCAGCTGATTATTAAACTGTGAGGTATAAAAGATTTTAAAGAAGGACTTTGCATTTTAGGTAATTGAAACCTTTTGGAATAACAATATTTCACATCAAAATATAACCATTTTAGAGCACGACAATGAAGCATTGGGGCAAGTGGCTTCACAAAAAAAAAAAAATCTGTCATTTGCAATAATTATTGCCTTAAGGTTTCTGCTCAGGCTTGATGAAAATAATCAAAGAAAGTAAGTCAATTTTTTTACCAATCCTAATCGTTACTACCAGAAAAGAGGCCCAGTTCCATACTCCTTACTCTGTTCCCATTTTTCAAGTGTGTGTGAAATTTTCCTGACCAGGAAATCAGCATTTGGCTGGTGTTCTTTAATGACTGTACAGGAGCATAGTTTATCACAAAAAGGTCTGTAATGACTAAAGTCATTACATTAACATTTTGCTAATAACTTTAGATTTATCACTTCTATTTAATAATTCAAACAAAATGTGCCAAATAGTAATATTGTAGAGTCTGCAATTTCAACTTTATCTGCAAGACTCTGGTTTAGGCAACCAGTAGCTTCCAGGAAACACAATGAATATTAATTAAGTTTTCAGCTTGTGCTGAGACTTTAAATACGTTCTATGTTTTGGGGAGGTATCAGACTAGTGCATTTATCCTCAATTAGCAGAAATGTCAGTTGGTGGATAAAATTAGTATAATCTGATGCTAATCAAAATTTAATAATCCCTTCTTATTATAAAGGATTGTCAGTAGGGAACTGAAATTCACCAATAAGGTTGCTCAGCAAGAAAGTACTTTTGATTAGAGAGAGTGATTTACTTGCTATGCAAAATAAACTTGAGGGTCAGCAGATTACAGTAACATTCAAATGCCTAACTATTCAATTTCAATTCTACAGAAGCTTCAAAATCTCACTGGAAATTTAAAGGTACAAAAATTATATGAAATACGCATACAAAGCAAAACACTTCTTATTTTAAGAACCTTTTTGTGTATTTGTTTGCTTGTTTATTTTTTTTTTTTTTTTTTTTTTTTAATTTTAGCAAGTATTAGTGTAATCCTTGGGAAGTTTTTAAGTGTAGAACTTGACTTCACTTGAGGTCTATAACGTGTGATCATATTTTTGTTGAGAAATTGTTCACACTGAGGACAGCTGCAAAATTTGTATGGACTTAACTGAGGAATGCTGCAAACGAAAATGTGCCTTTCCAGTAATGTTGTTTAAAAATGGTATTGGAATGTGGAGTATTTAACTATGTGGAATATTTAAATCTAAGTTTTGAAAAATTTATGATATTTCATAATAGAAAAAATATAAAAAGCATCACAAATATAAGATAGAAGTTTTATCAGATTTTGATTTTGGCTCAGAGATATGCATGTAACAGAATAACACTGGGGAAACATTTCCTGACCAGTAACAATAAATAACAAACTCTTCAGAACTTCAAGAGCTTTCAATAAACTGTCATGTTATTTTTACTATACAAACAATAAATTTTGAGATGAAAATATGTTGCTTTTATTAAATCCAGTATTATGATTAAATATACTGCCAGAGTAACCTGAAGGAGAGAGATTTAAGAAGGTATATCCCAGTACATAGCTTGATCCTTAATTATTCCATTTGGAATTGAACCTACATCTGCAATAGATAAGGACCTCCTTCTGGTGGAGGCATTAACAGGTAAAGAATTAGAATGTCCTTAATCAAGGACAACAACTGATTTAAATTTAACAGAAAATACAAAATAAAACTTAGCATTTCCTTACAGGAATAGTATATAGTTCTGTGTATTCCTAAGTTTTGTCAGTCTTTATTAGATGACCCTGTTTTTGTTGTTTATAATTTTGCCAACATAAAGTCATCTTATATTGATTCCTCTGAGAAGCAATAGAGAAGTGGTTTGATACTTGGGACAAATCTAAGTCTTAGGAACTTTTCAAGTGTAGAACATGAATTTACTTTGTGCGTATTAATTGTGTAGTTGTCTGTCAGATCTACCCAATATATAATTCATAGTCTAATAATACTTGTATTTAGACACAGTGCATACTTGAAATGCTACTCGTCTTTGAAGAGTACATTTTTTCATTGGTCTGCTTAGTTGCTAGGGCTGTTGTAAGATGATAGGTTCACAGGATGACACAGGTGGGAAAGCAGGCCAGGAGGTCTTCAGTTCAGCTTCAGCTGAACTTCAGCAGTTCAGCTTCCCCCTTAGGGGAAGCTTCTTCCCTTAGGGGAAGCTGAGCTCACAGGCCAGCTGTGAGCTCAGACTAGGCTGCTTAGAGCTGTGCCTTGTCAGGGCTTGGAAATCTCCAAGGATGGAGCCCGTACAGCCTTGCTGGGAACCTGTGCCCCTGTCCAGCCCTGTCCCCCAAGGGGAAAGGGTCTCCTTATCTCTGTTCTGAACCTCTCTTCTTTCAGTTTCATCCTCCTGCTATTTACTGCTGTGAAGAGCCTGGCTCCAACTCCTCAGTCACTTCCCTGTAGGTGTTGGGGAATGCTGTGAGCCCCTCCTTCCCCTCTCCTCGTCTCTTTTCCAGGCTGAATAGGCCCGGCGCCTGCAGCCTCTCCTCACGGGGCCAGTGCTCCAGCCCTCTGAGCATCCTGGGGGCCCTCTGCTGAACTCATTCCAGTTTATCAGTGCCTTTCCTGTCTTGGGGGCCCAAAACTGGGTGCAGTATTTTAGATATGCCCTAATGAGTGCAGAGTAAATGGAGATAATCACTTCCCTCACTGTGTTCATGCAGCCCAGGATATTGTTGGCCTTCACTGCTGTTGGGGCATACTGCTGCCTCATGTTCAACTTGTTGCCTGCCAGGACACTCATGGCCTTTTCCACAGAGCTCCTTCCCAGAGAGCATAAAATCCAAGAATTAGAAAGTGCTGTGTCTGTGATAACAGTTAGTTTAGATCCAGTCAGGCAATCACTTGTACATTTAGTCAAGTTTATGCACCAGGTAGCCCTATTTCATACATGGCTAAGTGATATCTAATGTTTCAGTCTAAAGAATAGTGTAGGAGTTTAATAATAGTGTATGCTGAGCAGCTGTCCCTTCTTATGTAAAGTATATTTTTTTCCATAATATGCAAATTAGAAGTTTACCTAAAGTGGGAATTTTTGCACAATAAAATTTCTATTAATACACTTCAATCCTACTTATTAATTCTAATGACATTTAAAAAAATCCAAAGCTAACATAAAGAAAAGAAAAACAATTACTATCAGAAGTTAATTTAATGTTAGGAAAATTTAAATATTAACTGCAACTCATACAGTGGAATTTGTGAACTCAGAAAGAATATCTTAATAGAAATTTGCATGGAAGAATAAAGTCTAGTGCAACCTTCTTCCTTTAAAGCATAAGATAAAAAGAACTTTGTCTTTCAGGCTTTTTTGCTTGTTTGTTTGTTTTTTTTTTAATCTGAGAATACCTTCATTATTAGATGGATAATGACAGTGATAAAATATTTACTAAACCTACACGAATGTTTAGGATCCATTCTGAAATCACTGTAGTTCTGTTCCATGTAAAGGAGCTTGAATAAACCTCTTAACAGTTACTACTCCAAAGCAATTGATTGCTGCTGTACCTACTCTCAGTCAAGAGCCAGTTATACACAACAGAAAACTAAACAGTTTACACGTTTGTACCATGTTTTAAATGTAAAATCTATTGTAATCACTATGTAAGATAAGAATGAAAGATATGCTCCTTACCGGGTAATGCTAAGCATTCATCAGAGAGGGGCGTTTCATTCTTCTAGTAGACAAAAGATTGCTTACTAATTAGTTACATAAACGAGATGACTGCCAGCATATTTAGGGAAACAGCCTCTCTTAAGACAGTTCTTAATGAATTAAAGGAGGTTCTTTTATTTTTATCCTCCTGAAGGACAAAATTGAAGGAGTTTGGGAAAAAAAAACATTAAACTAGACCATATCTCTCAGAAGGCTTTGAAAGGATGACTGGCTATAGGAGCTGAAGAGCACCTAGAGGGGAAGTAAAAAAAGCTGAAAACTTGACTACCAATCTATCAGGAGGGAACAGCAAGTGAACTGAGTAGTGCAACATTATGGAAAAAGCTTTAGCATATTTTTTAAAATGTGTTTTTGTAAGCTTTTATAGCTGTTGTCAGTTTTGAATAGTATGAATTAATACTTGTATTTGAATTTTTATTAGTTTATTCCTCTATGTACTATTTGTCCCTTTCTATAGGCCTCTACAGTACTCAAGCTGGCCACGCAGAAAGACAGATGACATCTCTCTTTCTAACAGTACTCCTCTTTATATGATTCATTTCTTGCTAAAACTATTCTGTCCAACATATCACAATGGCTGATCATGATGATTAACTCAAACATGTTCCAAAAATATGCTTTGATGCAAAAAGTATTAAAACATCAATCAGTCAGCCTCTAATTGTGATTTATTAGCCTTCCAGTAACTTCAGTGATTATGAATTCTTATTTTCTTTTTCTGTCATGAAACAACTGCTACAGATCTGTTCCCTGAAAGAAAATGTCTAATTTTCCTCTTTATTCAGCAAGCACATACGTTTAATGTCTTCTACTATTAGTATCGCTGGGATATCTAAAAATACGATTCTTTAACTTCCTTGGAAGGAACACAAATATAAATTTCCAATGTTCTGTGTCACACTGGATTTCTGTATTATATAAAGTATGTTTTTAAATGTGGTTCGACATAGAAAGAATGTGGGAAGACCTCATCGTTCTACTTTGGTAGGAATGTTGTGTAAATTCATAACAGATTCCATTTTGATTTTTCTGTTTGAAATTAATTTTAAAGTGGTGGTTATACTGAAGAAAAACTTATCTGCTGGTTTAGGCTATTTTAAAGTTGAGCCATGTAAGAGTTCCACAACATACTGTTTCAAAACACTGTTTGGCTGACCTAACCCTAAGGAATGATCTGAGACCCAATGGGAGTAGAGATTAATTTGCTGCAATGAATCCGGTGTCTCTGTAGAACTACTCAAATGTGTTAAATGCACTCAAAATATTTCTATCTTTTAATGCCACTGGTCCAAGTTATAAACCTGATGAAATATTTTTCTCCATAGTGCTTCAAAACCAATTCTTTCTTTTTCTGAAACTCAAAACAGAAATAGTAATGACACACAGGGAGAAATTCACTTATGTAAACACAGGTAGGGAGTGCTATGTGAGATATTTTAGAGTTTCTGAGCTGACCATAGAGGATTAACAGATAAGGCACAAGCCTCCAAGAGATCTGCATACTTCTGCAGCAGCAGCCAGAGCCCAACTGTATACCTTCTGGAGTCTCAAAAGACACTGCACACCTATGCTTGCTCAAGTGAATTGAGCCCTCAGTCTTCATTTACAGTAGATTTTTACTCTGTGGTGGTAAGAGCATGTGACATTAAAGATCAGCAGATGTATTCAGCTCCCACCTCCTTTAAGAAATAGGAGAACAAAAACCAATGTTCTGAGGATTCAGATATCACTCTAGAAGTGTTTGTCTGTTATTCATGACCCAAGGGTATATCCAACCTTTTTTTCTTACTTTATCAGACTCCCATTTTTGCCAGGTTTTTAGCTTGGCTTAAGACATAGATTTCAGCCTCAAGTTAGAGATGAACTTATAGAAACTGTTGTATAAGCTGCCAAAAGACATAGCTTTGATCAAACTTGCCCCATTTATTATGTAAAAGATGCTTAAAAGGAAAACTATTATGTAGCTATAGTACAGTACTAATCTTTCAAAGATTAAAGGTCTGATCTAATTCACACAGAAGTCAGTTTAAAGGTGCCCACAGAGTTGAAAAGGACTTGAGCGAGCCCCTGAGATGATAAGAACAAAATTAGTAACACCTTGCAATAACAAATACATTTTTCCTTTGTTCTAATTGTATTTTAATTGTGACAGGCTTTTTTATAATATTAATGATGGGAATGACAAAATATGGAAAGTTGCCTTTCAACTCTGCTAAAAATTTGTTTAGTTACCTGAGAGGGAAATTTTTTTTTTTATAAACTGAGTGCATATGTTTATACATATATACACAATTTAAAAACAAAACAAAACAAACCAACAACATATATATAAATAAATCATTCTAGGACTTCTCTTTTGCCTACACTACTGTTCACTCAGGCTAATTCCTCTAAACTTAATTTGTTAGTCAGAGTGGAGTATATGGGCCAATGGTATTCTGGAAATAAGTGACAGAGGGAAATAGGGACCCTCTGGTCAAATATTCTTTTCTGCAAGTGCAGCTAAATTCTGTTGTAATTCACAACTGACAAGGCAGTTAGAGAAGAACTGTTGAACATTCTATTTTTTAAAAGAAATGTAAAAATGTTGTGTAAGATATTGTAGGTTTTCAGCTCAGAAGTCCCAATCCCTCACTTGAAAAATCCTAATTTTATCTGTTGTTTATATAATTGTTTATACGTTATTTATATCTATTGTCTATACAATCCTTATGAGATATCAATTGAAATCTAATGGAAACTTTTCACTGACAGGGCATTTGTGGAGTCCTTGACTTAATTCATCCCACCTCACATGAGGCATGTAACAAAAGTATCTAGGACAAGAATGTAAATGCTCTAATATCCTTTAAAATATGGCTTTTTGTAAATTTTAAATATTTAAGATTACTCCTTATGTTCATTGAATAAATTATATTTATAATAGAGTATTTAAAACAAAAACTGGAAAATAGCATTCATATTATTCATTTTACTTAGCATTAGCTTATGTAGTTTCAATGAAGTTGAAAGTTGACAAAAGATTTATAGCCTTTGGATTCAGTCACTTGGATTAGATTTGGAATGATTTTGAATCAGTTTGACGCTGAGAAAGGAAAAGACCTAACAAGAGTAAGACTGAAATGAACTAGATGGGGTTTTGAAGATTGATAGGAAAACTCTAATATCTTGCTGGGGCATTGCACTCTTTTCAAACCAAACACTTTCATTTTAAGTGTACGTAAAGATACCTAGCACATTGTAACATTGTAGAGATCATGTTTTCTCAGAGAAGTTGTTTTTAACCTCTTTTTAACCACACCTGTATTTATCTTTCCATATTTCACACAAGAACTATCTCCACCTGAGGAGAAAGGTGATATACCTATTCAACAAGGAGAAAGGTTTTCAAATGAAATTAAATCTTAGTTACTATATACAGTGTTCTTAAGTTCAGCCTCTTTCTTAGCATCCTAACAAATTCACTGTGTATGCAGTAAGTAAATAGGTTCAAAGCATCTTAATCCTCTCCTGATACAGAAAAACAAGTCCTGATAGGAAATTTAAATATTTTAGTTGTATACACATCTTTGAAAAAAGGATAACATAATTAAGGTCAAGAAGCAATTAGTATAAACTGACCCTTGCTTCTCTTCAAGCACAACATTTAGACCCTCAGTCGTGATTTCACTATCATTTCCTTCACCGTGGTAAGTCTATGAAGGCAGATTATGTAACTGTGGGGAAGGAACACAATTTTCACTCTTGCATGTGTAGGTGTTGAAGCTTCCTTAGAACCAGATTTGCATAATTATACATGTAATGGTTATAGAGCTGTCTCTTACTAGATGGAATGACGCAATCTTGGGGTGGGCGGGGGAAAGACAACCTTTCAGGCGGACAAAAGCTTATTCAGATTAGACAGGGTTTTGGGTTATGGTGAATACATGAAAAACACTTATAAGGCCAAGTGAGGTTTCTCGACAATGCTCAATAGGGTTTTTCATGTTTTCTCCAGTCATGCTGCAAGGGCAAAGAGCTCAAGCAGTCTGCAACCCTGGGCCATGAAGTTTCTTTCAGTAACTATGAAAGGAGGGACTGTGAAGTTGGCAAAATAAATGAAGTGTACAAGATGAAGGATAAGTGTACTAATAACACAAATTCAAAATAAAGTCATTTTCTCACAAATGAGGGAGAAATATGTAGATTTTTTTGGCTTAGTATTTAATAAAACTATGCAATAGAAATAACAAAACACACATAAACACCATCTCACTTATAAAAAATATTTAGAAATATGTATTTTTATCTTTGGTGTTCTAGTCCTTTAGAACTAGGGTTGGTAAGCCAGTAAGAGCTCATGGTTACAACCCACAAGACTCTTTCCTCTCAGCTTTTTTTTTTTTTTCTTCCCAGAATATAGTAGATATTGCTAAATATAGTTTTCCTATATAATAATGACAGTTGCAAGCTAAAACAACACAAATAGCCAAAATACTCCCCAAAATCCTTGTAATCTTTAAATTTATTTGAGTACTGTGCCAGACTGGGTTCCTCAAAATGGTGGTGCTACTGTCATTGTGATCATCATTTTGCAACATTGTATTTCAAAAATGGTAAGGAGAAAAGAACCGCATGTTTTTATTTTTATGATTTAACATATGAAACAATAAATACATTTCTTTAATGTTTAACAGTGTTGAAGGGAAAATGTAAATCTGTAACAAACTATCATATGGTCAGTATTTGCAATGATATGTTCAAACTACACATATATAATTTCCGTATGTTTTTAGAAATAACAAGTCCTGAAGTGTTCATGTTAATTTGCAGTTACGCACAAAACCAGAAGTATTTTTTCCAGTTGCTTTACTGTTCTGGTAAACACAGCTATGTATAGATGAATTCAGAAAAAGGAGTGTAAACTAGTTAGTCACAGTACCTATGTTATTGACAAAAGTTGAATAAATAAACTATCATTACAGTTATGCATAACCATTTGCAGAGTTTATTAAATGCATGTTGTTTGTCAATTTTTTTCAATTTTTTTCATATAATTGAGTAAAAGCCTTTTTTGCCTATGTACTGGCTGATACTGAGTTTTAGTAGCAATGACTAAGGCTAGAATATGAAATTTTGACTTACTTTTCTGCTAATAGTTTACAACGTAGTTTGCTGTACTGATCACTGAGACAGTATTCTTCTCTTCTCTTCTCTTCTCTTCTCTTCTCTTCTCTTCTCTTCTCTTCTCTTCTCTTCTCTTCTCTTCGCTTCGCTTCGCTTCGCTTCGCTTCGCTTCGCTTCTCTTTTTTGGTTTGGGTACCTAATTTGATACATTTTAAAAATAGAAATGATTTTCAGAAAGGGCCATTGACTACTGATTAAAAAGTTGCCTCCTGAGTGTCAGCAGAGTAAGCCAGAACAGAGTGCAGCTGACAACTCTTAAAAGCAAAATGTGTTCTTAAGAGGTTGGTCTATAAAATCTTCAGGTTAGCTTTCTCTCTGTACACTGGTATTCTTCCAACTGAAAGTGCCACACAAATTAAGTAGGCAGTTAAACTTTTAATTGCTCAAGTCTTTTAGATCATACAGAAAATATATTTAGAACTGAAGAAACAGCTTTGCATTGTTACCTTGTTTTCAAAGACTTATCTAGTTTACAGTTTTAAGTTCCTGATTAAAAGTCCTCGTTCTTATCAAATAGCTTCTTTTCTTATCACAGCTGACAAAAATATAGAAATATACAAAAACTATTCAACGGAAATTGTGTGTTTCATCCTGCTTTTCCCTACAACATTTATTCAAAATTTAGAATTTTATTTTGTCCTCTTGATGAATTCAGTTCATATAAAAACTTTAAGAAAACAAAGGAACCTAGAAATAATTATACACATATCATCTTTTTTTTTTTTTTGTCTCCAAAGACTCCAATACATGTTTGTAATTTCTTTCTTTCCCAAAACAGTACTGGAATCTCTGCTCTCTGTTGATACACTAGGATAGATTTTGTAGAGAAAAATGGCTACTGACTGCAAAAATGCAGGACTAAGAGTATTGTGTACATAACACAATACCAGGCATCTTTTAAAAAATACTGATTTTCAGAGAGCGCTGATTCATAGAGACTGAAATATACTTTAGTTTTGATTTCAATATTATGTCAGATTCTTAGGAATTGTATATCTTTCAACATAAAAAGGGCAGGGAGTGGAAATGGCTCTTGAACTGACTGTGATTCTTATAAGGATCTTAAAAACTGACATATAAAGGTAGCTTGACTCCTACCTTTTCAGACTGTTTTTTTGTCAAGTTTTGATAGTCTTCTACTGTTAGGTTACTTATTGTCATTGTTCTCTGCACTGTGAATGGTAGTGCATGTACTGTATCTATTTGTCTAATATCTTTCTTTCCTATTGTTTAAGCCAACAATGAAACCTACATGCTCATAAATATGGTAGTTGAGTGTTCAGTTTAGTTTAGCCTATCAACTTTTGTTTCTGCTGAGTTACAGCAGGTCAATACTACTGCATTCACGTGTTCTTCCTCAACAAACTGCTAAACTGTCCAACATCACAGAGCAAGGGTAATATCACCCTTGAAGGTACATGGAATTTCTTGTAGAATAAGATGCAAATATGGAATTTCTGACAGTAGGTGTTCATAATAACATTTTTATGAATCACTGAATTAAACATTATAATTAAAGAATTAAAAATGGATACACTTCTGCAGGGGAAAAAAAAAGCTAAAATAATTTTCCAAGTGACATTTATTTCCAATAAACAAGGAAAAATGTATTAAGTGTAAAAACTAGCTTCATTTCATACTTTTAATTTTATTTCTTTACAGATGTAAATAATTCTAAAATTAATCAGTGTCAAAAAATGCAGAGGAAGTTTTGTGTAAAATTGCAAAATATGGGTCCAATCCTATTTTTCTGCCTCTTTTTTCCATCTATTCCATCCATTGAGTGCAGTATCTAGAGATATGAAGTGGTCTATGCCTGTTAGTTATTCATCTACTGTACTGCAATTTGTCTTTTATGATGTTTATACATTCTGCTCTGGAATGTATAATGGAATGTATAACTGGAATTCGTGGAGATAGTTCCACACCCAAAAGAGACAATCCCATGTACGTTTTATAATGTGTGTAATTTATAATGAAGGATAGCACCTATTATAACTTTTTGCTTGATAGGTGTGAGAGGAACGTTAATTAAATTAACCATTTTTAATTCAAAGATAACTCTACTTAAAAATAAATGGCTTTTTGAACGAGATTCCACTTTCTTGTGTACCTAAAACCTTTCATTTGTTCATAACTGCAGGCTTGCATAAATGGGAGTTTGTGTCCTTTCAGCTTGCTAGTAGCACAAATAATTTCATCTAAGGCAAAAAATATCCATGTAGTGTCAATTATCAGTAAGGATATGCAAGCAAATGATAAGATGAAAGATGACAAATATTTTCCTTGTTATTAAAAATAAACTCTTTCATGATAAGGAAGATTTGGGAACATTCATCTGAATCTTTCCTGAAAAAGAAATCAGGCTCTAGCTGCCAAGTTATGCTATGTTGCATTTCTGTGCACTTTTTGCTCTATTCCACCAAAAGAGTGAATAACATGCCTGATCAGTCACCAATCTTAATCTACTAAAATTGGACAGGATTTGGAGGTGAGCACCACCGACCAGAGTATACTAGGTGACAACTGTGAATCTATAGTCTGCGTACTGGATGAAAAGGAAACATACAGCCAAGGAATTTAATATAATGATTTTTTTTTTTTCATATTAACATTATCAGAACATATAGATACTGGAATTCAACAGAAAAAACTGTGACATTTAGCCATCACAACTTTTAAAAGATCAGAACAACATTCATCAAAAATTTATTTTGAGGAAGAAAAGAAAATGTTATTTATGTTGAAACATCTTATTTTAACAAGAAAAGCAAAGTAAAAAAATAGAATGTAGATTAAAATGCAATGTTTAGCATAATCTAAATCTTTGCATTTTACTTTAGCAGGTGATATCATTTTAGCAGAGAATATATCAATTTTTTGGTTCATTTTAAGTGTAAGAATAGTTGCAAAATGGAATTGTTGTCATCTGAAATAGTGGATACTGAAGCAAGTAGTACCATAATCAAGCTTTAAGAGAAGAAATAGAGAGGTATGTGTTAATAACTAAGTACAGAAATAAAAATAAGATTAGTTGCTGAAAATTGTTCCTGTCAGGTTTACCATATGTTTTAAGGGCACTGCTAGTAACAGCTATGATCAGTAAGCTAAAAAAGGGAGGATAAACCTAACAACCAAGGTAGCAGATGGTCCACGATCAGTAAAAAGTGATTCATTACAGAAAAGTGTCCAGAGTTATTTCATTGCCATTACCTTGTCAAAATCCTGATAGAAATTCAACAAAATTTTCAGCATATGTGAATCAATGACTGAAATGCTACAAATTTGGCCAGAAATTGTAAATTTGAAAATGCACTGGTGAAAATTGGCAAACTTTATGAAACTAATTTATTATCTCAGGTAATAAAGTGGAATGTTGATACAATTAATGAGCTGTAAAAGAGGTCTAGTTCAATGTACAGGAAGTCATGATGAATTAAAGAGCAAACAGAAATTGCTGGGCAACTATAGGTCACCAATCATTTTTTATGCATTTACTGTCATTGCCAATAGCAAATCTAATATGAAATGTAAAGAAAATTACATTTGTAACACAATGTTGTTTGTTAACTTCTAGTGATGTTAGTCAGCATAGAGACAATGATTAACTCTCATTTGAAAATGACAGCAGTCTGTCATCCCTCAGAGCACGTCTGCAGAATGTTGTTACATATTCCATGCTCTGAAGTTGGACTACATGTTATTTCAATGTGTGAAAAATCTTAGTTATGGGAGCACAGAAATTGCCAAATTGTTCCTTTTTTAATTTTTTTTGCAAGTGACAGGGATAATTTGATCTATAGTCTGTCACCATAAAAATATAAATGAATAAGTAATTAAATAATGTCATGAAAACAAAGCAAGGACAACATAGTTCATAAACTTCCCTCATCTCAAAGTTGAACACATAATCACTCCTTTAAAGCATAGGACTGGCGTGTGGCAGAAGAGATGAAGCCATGCTCTCATTCAATGGTTACAAAAAAAAGGCACAATCTTCTGCAGCAGATATATAGAGTATTAGATATGAACACCAGATAAAGTAGCCTTTCCTATTTTCAACTGAATGCAGTAATTTCTTTGGTCTGCATTCACACACAGGTCTAAATATCCCATTTCTGGGGAGCCAAATAGTCTCTAGGAAGCAGATTTGAGAAATCTTGTCATATATATTAAGTGACTGAGTTGGTGGAACTCAAATTACCTGAACACTACTTTATTCACATATTGGTTGTAATTCCCCTTTTTTTTTTTTCTTTTTCTTTTTTTTTAACATAAGCGTGGAATGCATCAGTAGTCATAGAATTTGTTAAATACTATTAAATAAGGGTGATAATTATTTAATAAAAATTAATAAAAATAGTTACAGAGAATTGTTAATGTTCAGGATTGGTGGGACACTTTTCATCTATGGCTGATATAATCTCAAAATATTCAAAAGGTAGACCAGAAAAGAGGGCTTTGCCTGCTTATGTAAATATCTAAGACATATTAAGAGAGATAGAGGCAGATTTGAGAAATAAATCAACTTATATAAGTTCTTTTTGGAAGAAAATATCTGTCTTCTTCATTAGTACTACATAAAAACACAGAAGCAGGAAAGCACTCCACAAAATAGGAGAAAAGATCCTAAAGCTTCACAAAGCTATTAACCCTTTAACCTTCCTTTAGTCATCTTGAATTCAACCACCAGTTGTCAAGATATTTCCCTTTAGGGTTTATCTACAGAGAGATGCTTAGGGAAATTAATTCAAATCAATTAACAAGTTTGATTTATGGATGACTAGTTAAATACTATTAGCTCCCTGTGTAGACATTCAAAATCAGAACTGAAGTAAATTAAAGGGGTTCTAATTCACCTGGAAATGAAGTGAGTTAAGTTGAATAAAGGATACTTTCCTTGGGAAGAAAAGAGTCACAATAAATGTTTAATGTAATCTAATTAATCCATTTAAAATGTGTAATTTTGTTTAATTTGTATGAGCTTTCTTGATTGTCTTTATAGACTCAGACAGTGAGGGCTAATCTGCATGGATCATTTATTAGAATATTTTATGAACATCAGTGTGTTTATTTCCATCTAAAAATGGAATTATATCAGGGGCTTCCTAATTAAAAACAGCACTTCAAAACATTCATTACAATGATTAGGAGTAGTAATAAGCAGTGCCAGAATCTCTCCACACATAGAAACAGTTAAATTATGTGATCTGAGGGAAAGAAATATTGATTAAATGTGCAAAAGAGAAATACCAGATTTGATGAAATAAAAAAAATCTGAGAAATGGTAGTTTCTTCTTCTACTTATTTTTGTTCTCCTGATTCTGTAGCCCTGCCTTTTAACAGAAAAATTACACTTGCACATTTTATGTGGAGGAAAAAAAGACACTAACCCTCAAAAAACTTAAGTGTATTTTAAGCCCGCAAAACAATACAGAGTATTTCAGGAAGTGCCTTTCTTCTGAGAGCTTAAATTGATGTTAGGCATGCATGTTATTTAAACGGACTTTTGGGTTTGCATAAGCAATTCTGTTCATCGTCTTCATCAGTATGAAATTGTTTACCTGTTGACAAAGATGAAGCCATATTATTTATTTCCAGTACTATTTCTAATAGTATGAAGTAAAAATCACATTGAAACCTTCAGTATTTATTTTTACACATGAAGCGAAACTGTGTAGCTGGTATTGTCCTTCACTGAAATAGAACAGCAATTTAGTCATGAAGTTTTATTGCTAATTATTTTATATGGTGTATTTTTATTCTTAATTTAGGTTTATTCTAAAAGAAGTCAACATATTGTCCAGATATAATCCCATGCTGGATTTTGATTCTATTTTAAAAATAGCTGTAATAAACTCCAATTTCCTCTTTAGTTTGCTTTTTCCGTTAAGATATACTTCTGTACAAATTGTGATAGACAATTCTAATAAAAATTGGGAGGTTCTGTCCCTCAAAAACATTGGTTACAGTCATAGATTAAAAATTATGACTCTTAGGATCATAGAATCATAGAATCATTAAGGTTGGAAAAGACCTCTAAGATCATCAAGTCCAACTGTCAACCCAACACCACCATGCCCACTAAACCATGTCCCTAAGCGCCTCATCTGCATGTCTTTTAAATACTTCCAGGGATGGGGACTCAACCACTTCCCTAGGCAGCCTGTTCCAATGTTTAACCACTCTTTCAGTAACGAAATTTTTCCTCATGTCCAATCTAAACCTCCCCTGGTACAACTTGAGGCCATTTCCTTTTCACCATAAAGAAGGAAAGATGTTTGAAGGTTTCATACTGTAAGGATTAAAACAACAAATAAGAAAATAACATCTTATATATTGTCTAAATGACCCATGAGTGATGGGAAAGTAAAATTTCCCTCTTCCACTATAAAACCACTTTTATTTCAGTTGCTGCAGTTTGGAAGTTACTTTTTTTTTGATAAAATCATATTATTGCCTGGTGTTTTCCCTGAATGTTAGAAAATCCAGCAACATACTAGAATAGCCATTAACAAAATAGTCTAGATTGCAACAAATAATACTTCTTTTGTTCATACTCATAGCAGATTCTGGAGAACTTGTTAAGTCTCCTTGTTTTAGGGAACTTACTAGCTTTTGTACAAGCCAGAATGACTGAACTTTACCATAAGCAATGTAAAAAAAAAAAAGGGAAGATCCTCCTATAACACTAACATACTTAGAAAAAGAATTACAGAAGTAGGCTAGACTTTCTATATTTCTTAAACAACAGCAATAAAAGTGGGTTTTTTGGCATTGAGTGGAAGAAATACAGTGGCCATGCTGGGTCCTTAAAATGTCTAACTCTCATCACAAAACAAAGGTAACTATTTTGTGAAAGTAATTTGAGACTGTAAATGGAGTCTCACACAAGCAAATTCTGAAAAAAAGTTATGATTCCTTTTAAGACAAAAAAAGCTGTTTGAGGAAGTAAAAATCAGCACAAACAATACAGGTGGAATTCAAATTGTATGTATCTGGCTGGTATAATAGCAAGTAATTATTTTTTTCTTCCTATCTTTCTTATAGTAGTAACCTGGTAAAAAAAATATGTTGAGATGTGTGTGTGTATTTTTGGAGGTGTTATTTCAAAGTGGTCGTACAAAAACTTTAAATATATACTATATTTAAATCACTAAAACTGCATAACCAATATAATTACATCAGTTATACCTAGACTGTTTTCTGTATTGTCATCTGAAACCACAATGAATTGAAATACATCCTGCTGGCCTGATGCTTCATTTTATGAAAAAATGGACATTATGAGTTAATAGTGAAAGTTTGAATGAATGCTTGAAATTTCAGACATAATTTTTGTTTTCTGTGTTCAATAATTTAGCTTTACTAGCATATCAGACCTAACATCAGCCTCTTGTCTTGGATTATATCAGATCTTTGAAAGATCCTTCCTGTTTATTTGAAATAGGTAAATGTCACACCCATCATCAAGGAGGGCAAGAAGGAGGATCTGGGCCGGTCAGCCTCACTTGCCTCAGTCTCTGGGAAGGTTACGGAAGTCATTTCAACATGAAGGACAAGGAGATGTCTGTGAACAGCGAGTATGAATTTGTCAAAGGCAGATTATGCCTGCCCAGCGTGATTGCTTCTTTCATGAAATGACTTGGTCAGTGGATGAGGGAAGAACACTGATTGTTGCTTTCCTTGTCCTTCACACAGCCTCCCCCTTTATACCCAAACTGGGGAGATATGATCTAGATAAGTAGATTTATCCTTCTAATTACCACTCCCTTTCAGAGATGTAGGAAATTCATGTCTGGGGTTTTCTATTTGGGTTTTGGAGGTTTTGTGGCTGCTGTTGTTGTTGTTGTTTCTTTGTTCTTTTAATAAAGAGTTCAATATATTCCTTCATTAGAAAAGAGTTTTTGGAAAAAATGGACCAGAAAACCTGGTCTGAAAAGTTTTGCTGTGATGTGGTAGAAAACCACTGTGCTTACAGAAGCTGATAAAGTCCAATCACATAAATATAAAAATGGTGAAATTAATCTGTTAATCGTAGATTGGCAACATATTGTTCTCTCAAATATTTGAATTGTGTTAAAAAGGAAAGCCAGTATTTTTGGCCAATATGTAGACATTCTGACCCTGATATCCGTAACTTCAGGCTGGGCTGGAAGGAAAGTGGCCATTAAAATTCTAACTTTTAATTGGGCTAAATGTCCTTGGCAAGTATCCGTGCTGTTCAGCATCTGCTTTTCTGAAACAATTCAGGTGGACATAAGAGGAAGTTATCTGTGTATAGTACGATGTCCAGTATGCAAAGATGTCATCACTTTTGACTCCTATCTCATAAAACGAATATAGGTTATTACCCAGTGATTGAGATGAAGGGTGGAAATGGGGAGGAGTAACTGAAGAAAAACTAAAGCAGCTGAGAAACAAATGGTGCCCTGTACAAGATTGTTTATTCCAACTTCCTGAAGGTTGTTCTGAATGCTGGAGGAAACAAAATATTCAGGTCTGTGCCAACACTTCTTTCTCCAAATTGAGCTGATTGGGATATACTAGAGCAGAAAACAGCAGATAGAGCACCAGGTAGTCCAGGGGTTAGATGGTGAAACACAAGAGGGGAGTTTATGATTTGAACATGTTTTTAGAGGTCCATAAGACAGTTATGAGGCTAGAATAATAGATCATACTGAAGATCAAGATTCTTGATCCTAGACACTTGAGTCACACTTCTGATGTGCTAGAATATATTTCTGTTTTTCTGTGAACAGTAAAGTTTCTGTGGGAAGGGGGGGATGACTATTGATTTTCCACACTGCTTTTGAATAGCAGTTCTAGTTCTCGTTGAGCTCTGTGATTCACAGAAATAAATTTATCCCTAGAGAAGGTTTGCCAGCAGTCATTGCTCCCTAATTCCCGAGTTTCTTAATTAATAAACTAGAATTTAGGACAATGTATTTGGTTTGCATGGCGAGGTTTTGGTAGCAGAGGGGCTACAGGAGTGGCTTCTGTGAGAAGATGCCGGAAGCTTCCCCTATGTCCAATAGAGCCAGTGTCAGCCAGCTCCAGGACGGACCCCCTGCTGGCTCTCCCTGTCCTTATTTCGACCCAGGAGCCTTTCATTATATTTTCTCTCCCCTGTCCAGCTGAGGAGGGGACTGATAGAGCAGCTTTGGTGGGCACCTGGCATCCAGCCAGGGTCAACCGACCACAGATGCTTATGTTTTGTTGAGATAATGCTGCTTATTGAAGCTGTTCTGCAATACTTTCTAGGTTTTTCTTTGGTTTGTTTGTGGATTTTTTTTTTTAAATAGAGCTGAATATTTGCAGACAGAAATAAGAAATATTCTCCAGAAATATTCTCCAGAATAATAGCCATTTTATTACCACTGTTTTGTCTAGTCCTAAAAAGGCTTGACACAAAAGGCCTGTTATTTCGTCTAGTCCATTTCCCACTTCATGATTGTTCCCTGAGTTATATCTACTAGCTAGTTGTCTATTTCTTTTTTCCCCCAATAACAAAGAACCCTTCCACATATACATATATATACATTAATTTATTTTTTATTTTCTATATCATGAAACATGGTACTATTTGACTATCTCACAACTTCAAATAAATATATCTTAACAACAATGTTAATCACTTTGACAAATAAGGAAAAAGGCAAGAAGAAATTGTCCTTTAAATGTGGTGTTGCTACAAGCAATGGGTGGAACATAGGACAGTATTACTGGATGTTACTGATATGTTCAGGGTTCATGGCTTCACTTTTAGTATTGCCTACCATATGAAGAAGTTTTCCTTTTTTGAAAAGATAAATACTTTGCATACAGTTAATAATTTACCAAGACAAAAAGCAAGACCAAGTAGTTCTCTCTCTCAAATAACCTCTCACTTTGAAAAATGCTTATTTTCTGTCTACTGTAGACATTTAGGAAAGTTCAGCCTTTTGCAACCAGTGAATTGATATGAGTGGGACTAGGCATGTGTTTAAAAGGAGTTACTTTCTACCTGTTTGTGGAATAAATTGTGAGTTGTGTCTGGCTGCTACATAACTAGCCATTTATAGAAATACACCTTATTATTTTCCACTATTCCTTGTGCAGGTGCTTATCTTCTTAGTTCACTGCTTCAAATAATCATGGACTAAGTTAACAACAATTATAAAACACAGCAGAGTTAATGAAAATATACTACCTGCTTTCACTGCTTAACTGTATATTTAATTATAGTGAAATATTTTACTAGTTGCATATTCAGAATGCAAATATTCATAAATCTCCCAAATGCCATCAGATACTGTACATAACACTCCATTTAATAAAAAATAGCTAAATAAAGAAAATATTCCATTTAACATGCTATGACATAATTAATGAGAGGAGTATCTGGGATATCAAATAAATAATTGCTGAATATGAGAAAGAAGGAAATAAAGTTGGAAGGGCTTGATTCCGATTTCACCAAACACGATAGAGAATTTTTGCAAGCAAAAGCACAACTCACTGCTGCAGACTCTTCTGCACTTGCAATGTGACAGACTAGGAAAGGGGAAAAAAAATCCAAACCTAGCCCAGAAACAATTCAAGTTTCCTATCAAATAGACTTTCACAATGGTGAATGGCTGTAGGCTATCACGAAACAAAACAATTTACTACTCTCAGATATTGGTAAGATTTTACATATTTCTCATTTTTCTAAGATAAAGTTGCTTCTGCTTTCTTTCTGGTTTTAAAACATAGGCTTTAACTTTATTTAAAAGTTTGATTTCTGAAAGCATAGTTAACACTCAGTTAAATAACAATTTAATCAGAATGGCCTGACTATGCATGGTTCATGCAAGTTTTGATATCTTCTCTCATGTAGTTTTAATTCTTCTCATATGTATAAAATCTCTAGAACTAAAGGATTTTACAAAATCAAACATACCTATAGGCTCAGCAAATCTGAAGGGTCCCATTGCCTATGGTGTCTGTAGGGTCAAGAAATTTTTAAAATGTTTGCAGACAATTCTGGTAGGAAGCGCACCCTGGGTGGCATTAGCAAGAGGACAGCCCGCAGGCCAAGTGAAGTGATTGTTTCCCTCTATTTCACACTTGTGATGCTGAGGCTGAAGTACTGTGTGGAATTCTGGGCTCCTCAATAGGAGAAAGTCAAGGGTAGCCTGGAGAGAGTCGAGTAGTAGAGGCTGGAGACCCAGCTTTGCTTACCCAGTAGACTAGAAGGCTGAAGGAGAATATCATTGCTGTCTTCAACTCTCCGTTTTTTGGTTGCAGGAAAGAGCCAGACTGTTCTCAGAGATGCAGGGTGAAGAGGTAACGGTCACAAGCTACAACAAAGGAAATTCCCATGAGACTGAAGGAGAAGAGTTTTCCTTGGAAGAGTGGTTATGCACAGGGTCAGAGGCCCCAGGAGGTTGTGGGAATCCCCATCCCTGGAGATACACAAAACTTGACTGGAAAGGTCCTGGGCAACATGCTCAAATATTACCTGACTTTGAGCAGGAAGATGGATTAGATGACCTCGGGAGCTGCCTTCCAGCCTAAAACATTCAATAGGTCTATGAATTCAAGAAGGACATATAGGTTTTACAGAAACTGGTGTATATATTAATTTCTGAAAACAACACCACTAAAAACATACACTGCATAATCACTTCACAGTTTTGTTTGTAGAACACAGGGCACTTTATTCACAGACCTCATTTTTAGTTAGAAACTACAAGTTTAAATTCTGAATCCTTGCTTTCTGAGTGTTAGGGTGGAGAAACTGTTCTGCTTGTACCACCAAAAATTATATGCATTATAGTAAACTAGATTTATGTGCTTTCAATTAATTTTTAATAATTCAGTGAAAACCTATGTTATTTCAACAACACAAATCCTGGATCATTTTTAGAATTTTTCTCCATGATGGATAAGATAATCAATCATGCCTTTATCTTTCTTAAAGCAATTCTTATTCCTCTGTTCTGATCACTACTTTTTAAACCAAACTTAAAATTTTAGAGATGATTGTGCAAAGGTCTCTCAAACCTTTTTTCCTTGACATAAAGTTTCAATTAAATGGAAAAGCATTGCAAAAAAATACATAGAATCCTGCTTTAAAAGAAAGATGAAGTGAAAAAAATCTGAAAAAGATCTATTGGAAAATCACACTTTTATAGCTTTACAATAAAAATGCAGTCTTTAATTTTGCAGAAATATATATGCACACACGTAATTTCCAAATTAGAGTTACACAAAAAGTTCGATTTTGACTAATCAGAACACCTTGATAGTCTTGAAATAATTTAATTTTCTGTATTTTTCCCTGTACCTCACTGATAGCATCTATATGGTGGAGTTTTATCTGCTTAAATTTTGGTCAAGTGCATTGATATTTCATTTTAACTCTGCCAGAATAAAATGATTGAAATATGGGTACATTAATGAGTACTGTAGAAAACTCTGGAATAGATTATCTTTTGTCTTTATCTGAACTACAGTACAGAGGCTTTTGGCTCACTCTTTTTGTTTGTTTGTTTTTAATACACAAATTTCTTTTTTTTTCTTTTTTCAAAATGCATGTGTTAAATACAGGGAAAGTACCTTATCTTGTAGATTCTGCTAGCTTCTCTCACAATTTCAAGTAAGGACTAAGACTACATGTAGTATTTTTGACAAATATGATTTGCTGTCTTGATATTTTATTTATTTATGAAGTGTCATGTTTACCTATGGTGCTACAAAAGTAATTAGCAATATATAATGAGTCATAGTGGAAAGCTGACACGGTGGATGTTATTTGAATTCCAAAAGGTCTTGATTTACAAGCCTGGTTCATAACTTCCCTTCTAATGATGAATAATATCTTACCTTTTTACATGTAGTTGTCACAAAAGGGGATCTCGAAGCACTTTACATCAGACATAGACAACTGTTGCACTGCTTTGCCAGGATCTTAAGGCTTAGTATATACACTCAGTGTAAAAAAAATGGTGAAAATTAAAAAGGGAAAGAAGAATGAATATGCAATATAACTGTCTTAAAAGTTGAAATGGCATTTTGACTTATTTCAAATAATGACAAGGTGTACAGTAGTAGTTAATGGCAACTGCTGAGGGGAGTGAGCGAGCAACTGGAGAGGGGCTTAGGTGCCGACCAGGGTCAACACACCACTTTTTACAATTCTAATAATATAATATAATTTGAAAATAAGGAGAAGAATAAGGTTTATTGCCCTCTTGGAAAATGGAAAGTTCTGCTGGCCAAAAACCATCAGGTCACATGAAGTAATCTGAAAACCAAGTGTCACTGATATATGCTGAAAAAATTATTGTGGAAAGGGCTATTTTGCAGACATTCTATAATTTGGATATGAATCTTTCTACTGGTTGAAAACATAGATTTTGTCATGTACTCTATCTATCTTCAAAACCAGTCTGCTTTAATAGAATCAGACAGTTGTGAATTATTTAGATGATGATTTGACCCCCTTCTTCACTTTATAACTTTCCTGAACATGTTTAGCATTCAAAAACAATTCTTTTTTGGCTGTCAGCATTTGGGTCTTGATCCTAGATGACCTAATTGTGTACTTATTATCACTACTGAAAGTAATCTAAGGAGTAATCTTGTTTAAGTATTGTGCATTGTACAAATAAAATATTATCTACAAGTCTTATGACTTGATTCTAAGAATGTGGAAAGAGAGAAGAGTTCCCAAAGGAGGACAACATAAATAGCCAACAGTTTGGGAAATAACCCTTATCTTCAGAGCCTTGTATTGCTTACTCCTGGCAGGGAACACTGGATCATGAACTCTTAGTCCTCTACTGTAACAGAAAATCAAAACTATAGAGAAGAAATAAAAAATACAGAAACAAACCATTTTAAAAATGGATCAACCTCATTTTAAAGTTAGTTCTGTTTTGCCTCAGTCTTCCCTTCAGAGGGTTGTTCTGGGAATTTACAAATCTAGTGGTTAAAAAGCTTGTTCTGTTTTCCACCTTCAAAGTACACAAGGCTGATTACATCCAGTTTTTTTCTTGCCCTAATTCTCCCATTAGGTTAAAGAGTTCATCTCCATCCCTTGAGTATGCACTTACACAGGAAAAGTCCCCCATGAGGACCAGGGCTTGTGAGCGTGAGGCTGCTCCTATCTGTCTATAGAGGGCCTCATCCACTCAGTCTTCCTGGTCAGGTGGCCTGTCACAGACCGCCACTGTAATGTCACCTGTCCCTGTCTTCCCTTTAATTCTGACCCATAAGCTCTCGGTCGGCTCCTCATCCATCCCCAGGCAGAGCTCCATGCACTCCAGCTGGTCATTGACATAGAGGGCGACACCCCGTCCTCATCTCCCCTGCCTGTCCTTCCTAAAGAGCCTGTATCCTTCCATCCCAACACTCCGATCATAGGAGCCATCCCACCACGTCTCCGTGATGCCAATAAGGTCGTAGCCCTGCAGGTGTGTGCATGTGTCTAACTCCTCTGGTTTATTCCCCATGCTACGTGCATTTGCACAGAGGCATTTAAGCTGGGCCCCCAATGAAGCTGTCTTACTGGCTGGAGTTCCTTTGTGCTGCTCTTCAGACACTCTCCTGCTGACCTGTGTTCCTTCTCCAGGCTCTGGGCATCTATTGCTGGCCCTGGCATCAAACTGGTAGGAGTGGGATGGATTGAGGTTCCCCTCCCCCAGCATCTCTAGTTTAAAGCCCTCTTCACCAGCTCGGCAAGCCTATGACTGAAGATGCTCTTCCCCTTCTCTGACAGATGGACCCTGTCAGCCCCCAGTTGACCAGGTTTCTCAAAGCAAGTCCCATGGTCTAAGTAACCGAACCCCTGGCTGGGGCACCAGTCCCGTAACCATTTGTTGACTCGCCCGATTTGACTGGCCCTTTCAAACCCCTTCCCTTTGACCAGCAGGATTGATGAAAAAACTACCTGCACTCCCGAGTCCCTTACCACCGCTCCCAGGGCTCTGTAGTCCTTCTTGATAGTCCTCAGACTGCTTCTGGCTGTGTCACTGGTGCCCACGTGAAACAGCAGCAGCGGATAATAGTCAGTGGACTGTAGGAGGCTTGGTAGCTTCTTGGTGACATCCCTGATGCAAGCCCCCGCTAAGCAGCACACCTCTCTAGAGAGTGCGTCCGGTCACCAAATGGGTGCCTCCGTACCTCTCAGAAGAGAGTCGCCTACTACTATCACCCGTCGCCTTTTCTTAGTTGCGCTGGTTGTTAAACGGGGGGCAGATCGGGCTGCACTACTCAGCTCCAGAGCTTCTCCTGGTGTGACAGGACTTTCCTCTTTGGCCTGCAGAGCGGTGAAGCGATTCTGCAAGGGCATCTCAGGCTTCGGGGGAAGTCTCTTCCTCCTGCTGGTCCTTGCCTTTGCAACTGTCCATTCTTCTGCATTATTGGCCCCCCTGCTCCCTTCTCCGTGTGCCAGTGGGGGAGTTATTGGTTGTTTGGCTGTGGGTTGCGGGTCCACTGCAGACTGCGCTTGGAACCAGCAATCTAGCTCCTTCTCTGCCTCCCTGATGTTATGCAGTCTTCTCACTGCCTCCTGCAGCTCAGCCACCTGCTGCAGGAGGTCCTCGACCCGGGCACAACTTTTGCAGGCAGGTCTGCTGCCTGTCCCTACCCCAGGAGAGAGGTCTAGGCACTTCCTGCAGCCTGAGGTCTGCGCTGCAGCCTCTCCCTTCAGCAGTTCCATCTGCCTGGAGGCATCGGCCGCCGCTGGGGTAGATGGTGCAGACCCCCCAGCTGGAGCCGCAGCTTTTATCCTCAGATGAGTGCCCACCATTCTGCCTTGAGGGTCAGGTAGAATGAGTGCCCTTGACCTGTGCCCAGTTGCTGGGTTATGTGTACGCCGAGTCCCCCACCCGGCCTGTGGAATGCCTCTCCTTTGAAGAGGCACCCTCCCTGCATGCCCTTCCATGCAAACTGCTGCACGAACTGCCATGCCACGCCCTAGCTGACATGTCACGCCGTGTTTGCCTGTCCTGTTCGCAGCACTCCTGGTCGCTAGCGTTCCCTGGGGCTGCCTTTAGTGGGAATGGGGGGTGGCAGCCAGTTACTCCTGGCCCTGCCCATGCCTCAGCAGCTGCCCTTGTGAGAGCTGCCGGCTCCCAGCGGGTCTCTGTGCTCCTCTGTGGGCTCCCCGGCTCAAGAAACCTGCCTGTATGTGGCAATCCGCTACTCCAGTGCGGGATGTGCCTGCACCAGAGCTGATCGCCTCTGTGAGTGGCAGTTGGTGGCAGTTAGACCGCGTTTAAATCTGCTGCCACTACTCCTGGCCCCGCCCATGCCTCGTCAGCCACCTGTCAGGGTGGCTGACATGTGGGCAAGGGGACAAGGAAAGGAGAAAAAATGGAAAGAAAGCATGTGTAGAAAAGTAAAGCAACTAGACATTAAATGTGTAGAGAGAATGCAGAGAATGACTGAAAGAAAACAATGAAAAAGGAGGCATGGCTGATACGCCAGAGGGTTGTGCTGCCATCCAGAGAGACTTCAACAGGCTGAAGAAATGATCCAACAGGAACATCATGAATGAAGTTCAACAAGGAGAAGTGCAAAATCCTGCACCTGGGGAGGAACAACCCCATGCGCCAGTGCATGGCTGGAAAGCAGTTTTGCTGGAAAGCAGTTTTGCAGAAAAGGTCCTGGGGGTCCTGGTGGACACCGAGTTGAACATGAGCCAGCAATGCACCCTTGCAGCAAAGAAGGCGAGTGATGTCCTGGGCTGCATTAGACAAAGTATTGTCAGCAGGTCGAGGGAGGTGATACTTGCCCTCTACTCAGCACTGGTGAGGCCACACCTGGAGTGCTAGGTCCAGTTCTGGGCTCCTCAGTACAAGAGACACATGGACATATTGGAGAGAGGCCAGCGAAAGGCCACAAAGATGATGAAGGTACTGGAGCATCTCTCCTATGAGGAAAGGCTGAGAGAGCTAGAATCATAGAATCATTAAGGTTGGAAAAGACCTCTAAGATCATTGAGTCCAACCGTCAACCTAACACCACCATGTCCACTAAACTATGTCCCTAAGTGCCTCATCTATTCGTCTTTTAAATACTTCCAGGGATGGGGACTCCACCACTTCCCTGGGCAGCCTCTTCCAATGTTTAACCACTCTTTCAGTAAAGACATTTTTCCTCACGTCCAATTTAAACCTCCCCTGGTGCAACTTGAGGCCATTTCCTCTTGTCCTATCGCTAGTTACTTGGAAGAAGAGACCAACACCCACCTCCCTACAACCTCCTTTCAGGTAGTTGTAGAGAGCGATGAGGTCTCCCCTCAGCCTCCTTTTCTCCAGGCTAAACAACCCCAGTTCCCTCAGCCGCTCCTCAGAAGACTTGTTCTCCAGACCCTTCACCAGCTTTGTTGCCCTTCTCTGGACACTCTCCTGCACCTCGATGTCCTTCTTGTAGTGAGGGACCCAAAACTGAACACAGTATTTGAGGTGCGGCCTCACCAGTGCCGAGTACAGGGGCACCATCACTTCCCTACCTCTGCTGGCCACACTAGTTCTGATACAGGCCAGGATGCCATTGGCCTTCTTGGCCGCCTGGGCACACTGCTGGCTCATGTTCAGCTGGCTGTCGACCAACACCCCTAGGTCCTTTTCCGCCAGGCAGCTTTCCAGCCACTCTTCCCCAAGCCTGTAGCGCTGCATGGGGTTGTTGTGGCCGAAGTGCAGGACCTGGCACTTGGCCTTGTTGAATCTCATACAGTTGGCCTCGGCCCATCGATCAGCTGGGACTGTTTAGCCCGGAGAAGTGAAGTCTCAGGGGGGATCTTATTAGTGTTTATAAATACCCAAAGGAGTGTGCAAAGAGGACAAAGCCAGGCTCTTTCTGGTAGTGCCCAGTGACAGGACCAGAGGCAACGGGCACAGACTGAAACACAGGAGGTTCCCTCGGAACATCAGGAAACACTTTTTCACTGTGAGGGTGACCGAGGGCTGGCACAGGTTTCCCAGGGAGATTGTGGAATCTCCATCCCTGGAGATATTCAAGAGCTGTCTGGACATGGTCCTGGGCAACCAGCTTTACGTGGCCCTGTTTGAGTAGGGGCATTGAAGAAGACCTCCAGAGGTCCCTTCCAACCTCGACCATTCTGTGATTCTGTGAAAAGTCACTAAGCACATGAAAATGTAAGTACAGGAAAGAAATAGCAAAACCCAGAAACTTCAGTAGTAGAACAATGTAGAAGTAATCACGTAAAGGCTGAGGACAAAGTGACAGCAGTATTTGCAGAATTAGTTCTGCCTCTGTGCCAGCATGCCCAATAGATATGTTTCAATAGTACTCGGATGTAGGTTCACTGGCATGATATATATATGACAGTTTGGAAATATCAAATTTAAAAACTTGAATCCAGACAAAAATCAATGTAATTTGTGCTTCAAGTTACATATGGGTGATTTTGAGAATCCCACATTTTTCTTAGTGATCACAGTGCCTGTAGAGCTGATCAAACCAAGCCTTCCTTAAATTCCTCTCAGACTCTCCCTTCCCCTTACCTGTGCTTTGTTTTCCCCTTTAGCATTCTGTACAACTTCACAAGAACTTGAATCTTGTAACATATTTTTTCCTCTCATATCCTTTTGTCTTCATTTTTTTCACATGATCTCAGTACAAGTGGCCCTCCTTCCCTTTTTCCGCTTTTGTCTTTGCTTTTTGTGCCTAAACACACAATATCTGTTTGCTAGGCAACACTTTCACTCTTAAGTCCATTCTGAAAAATCACTTCAGTTGCAATATACAGAAGAATACTAATATTAACTTTAAAATTGCCCACTGCATTTCTTCCCTAGACTTCTCAGCGTGTCCTCCTGACATCTTTGTTTGTCTCTAAGATTTTAGGTTCTTTGGGGTACAGATTGCCATTGCTCATTCTGTGCAGCTGGTAATGCTTTACACTTAAGGAGTAATATTACAGTCTGAAGTCTGGTTTCCATTTTCATACAAGACATACCATCTAGGCAAGAGAATATATGTATTAGTATGAGGACCGGAATTAGTGTTCTCATTTGGGATTGGCTAATGGTACTGTCGAGTGATTTGTAAACCTGATTATACCTGGTGATTGATAATGGTTAATTTATTTTGAAGAGCACAGTGCCAAGACTAAAAGAAGAATCAGCCAACAAAAACATCACTTCATCATGTAGATAACTCACATCCACTTTTTTTTTCACTTTCAGCTATATTAAAATATTTTAAAAATAAAGTCCTTGAACAAAGAACATCATGGTGCTGATTCAAGGCTCTATTTAGCTGAAAATTATTCATACCCAATAGAAATGACATTTTAGTTTTAGACTGCCAAAGTGAACTTTATTAGTGTGTCATTAATCATTGTCTTGGAGGTGACACGTGGGGAAAATGATTTAGTGGAGATTAGAGCACTCAAATGTAACACTGAAAATATCACATTTATTTCCAGCATCAATCAGTCAATGAAACACATTAACAAAAAATGACATTTATGTACATTTAAATCTGCTCATAACAAAATGCACTGCTTTTTATTCAGGAACATTTTCTAATTTTTTCACATTTTATATTGAATTTATAGTTTAAATAAAAACCTGCTGTTATCAATATATTCAATTTAAAATCTGTGTAATAAAACACATTTGAAAGAAGATAGAAATTGGAAAGTTGTGCCAAAAAGAACCATGTGTTGGAAAAACAAACATTTCAAAAAGAAATATCCACCTCTCCATATAGTCTACAGGCATTGCTGCATAGCCAATATTTAACTCCAAAAGTTTGAAATTCTGTTCACTTTCTTAGTGAACCAACCAACCTACCAATGAACCAACCAACCAACAATTTTTATTTTGAGATGAAAAAAATATCATTTAGAAAATCTCCCATGAAAGAGCTGTCATCAAAGCAAGAGCATATTAATTTTTATCTTTCAAAGAACAGTAACTTGTATAACTTATTTAAGTCATGTGATTTGGACTAAACAATAAAATTGTTCTCTTTCTCTCCTTTACTCTCTGTTAACGCTTCTCTGTATCTCACCTTTACCAGACTCAGGGTGCCATAATCTTATGGTTTTTAACTTAACTTCTTTCCCCTAATTTTCCCTGGGAATTCATTGTTAAAACTGAAGAAAGCAGAAAGTCACTCTTTTCTAAAGGAGGTGTTTTACTTGTTTTTACTGGAAGATGAGAAAATGAGCTGTTTCCTACTCTTTAGGTTTTTGAGCATGAAATACTGTCCTTATACAAAAAAAACATATCTGTTACTAAGAAATAAAATATTAAGTCACTGTAAATTAAAATCAAGCAGAGTTAGTATACACATTTACAGTTTTACAAATAAATTTTGATACTAAATTTTGCTTTATTTTAAAGTTTTTTTTTCATATTAATGAAAGTTTTTATTATCTAATTCTTAGTGGAAAACTTTAAAAAAAAATCTCAGTATGTTGTACTCTATTCTGAAAATTGATTACCTCCTCTGTTATCCCCTCTTGCACTAATGTAGTGGGTAGAAACATAATTTCCTGGCAATGTCAGAGAAGCATGTCTATAAATAACTGTATATACTAAATGTTACAGAGGTGCATACTATTCCATATTTACTATGACACAAACCTAATTTAAAGGCTGTGTGTATTATGTATGTATGCAGTACAATTAAGCATATTAAAAGGAAACAGTAATAAATAGAGAATTTTAAATATAATGCTGTTTCACAGAGAAACTGAATGTTCATTTTCAAAATGAGTGACTGCTATGGAATCTGCAAAATAAATATGATTCAGACCTCTTAGCATGCAGAGGTAGTTCAAGAAAGTGAGAATGAATTGGTATCTATGACCGATTTAGAAGATACAGCCGAAAAATAATAGTACCCATCCAGTTTCTCTAGTCAATAAAACATGAGCTCTCTGGAGCTCCCTGGAGTCGAGGTATATTTGCTCTGATAAACTGAACAGTAAGAATTGTCACCACACATCAGCAATCCACAACAGGGAGGAGTTTGAATAGCTACAGCTGCAAATCAAAAATATATTTGAGAAACAAACATTTTTCCTTCCTAAAAATAGATCCTTATCATCCACAACACTGCTTTTCCTCATGCTGGCAGCAGTGGCACTGTAAGAAATAAACATTTGTGTCTCAATGAGGGCTCTGGGAATATGAGACGTCTAGCTGAAAGACAATGAGAGAAAGTACTGGAAACTATGGAAAATGAGTTATTTCGGAACTAAGTCATTGGGAGTAGAAGTTACAACCTGAAGTTTGATCTGATCTAAAGCAAATACTTCCTAAATGTAGCTTTCATTCCTGGCTTTAAAAGCATGTTTCTTGTGCAGAGGCACCTCATCACTGAGAACTCAGCGATGTTTCAGGATTAGATGAGGGCAGGGTGCTCTTTGGGGAGCAGCAGCAGAGCTCAATTTATTTGTTTGTCTTTTCAGCCAGACATAGGCTTCCATTATTGCTGAACTCTTTAGTCCCTCACCAGTCTAGAAAAGGCACAACTGCTGACAGAAGTAATGCCCTTTCCTTTAGATGGTGCTGGAGTCTTTACATCAGCTCCAAAGAGCCCACCTTGAACAACTGATCTTCACTGTCTGTGCCTCACTTTCCTCTTTGGCTATATGAGAACTATAAAGTTTGTAAAGCAGAATGCTCTTAAGTAAAAGTGCTTCATGAACATATTGTAGAGCTCAGAATGATATAAACTGAGAAGAAAACACAGCAAACATAATATTTATCCAAAAGTATGTGAAGAGTGGTAACAGCAAGCCTCTTTGGGCCTACTGCTTGAATCTTTATAGTGGTGCAGAACGATTATAAAAAAACCCACCACAAACAAAATGAAGCAAACAAAACTACAAACCACTGTATTTTAGTCAACGTGAGAATACACTCATAGAGAAAAGAGCACGTGATACTGGAACCCAGAATCGACCCCTAACCAAATGAAATGAATCAAGGATATCTCAAGGTACTACAAGTATTAATATTTAACAGAACCTATTTTGCCTGAAATAAAGGTCAGGAATGCACTTGCAATACCATTATCGCAAATGTGAAATCCAGCATGGATGGAGACTCAAACCATAGCTGGCTGCTATAGGTTGCTACAGCAACATGTAAAGGTTGAAAACAAGGTTCAATGAAGTCAAAAGTCAGGAAGCTGAAGTTAGAACAGACTTCTTTGTTCATTTTACATTATTCTACCAGACTGGTGTATTCCTGATATTTTAAACACAGGAAAACTAAATGTGTTTCATTTGTATATGTGTAATTTTGCTACAGGAATATTAGCTGTTTAATACATCAAAATGTATTTTGTTATACTGCAAGCTGAGGTAACTTGTTTTCTAAGTATTTATTAATATATTAGTGAAGCATTAATAAAGAGTTTGCATGGACTGTAACTATAAAATTAACTTTTGAGTGAATATTGAAGTTGAATCCTGGTATGCAAACAGAGAATATTTTGCCTTTAGGCTCTGTGACATTTTTTATTTTTAAAAAATAAATTAGTTCCCCTGTTCATTTGTGAATGAAGATGTGCTTCAGTATGGAGATAAGTGACTTTTATAGATGTTCTTGGCTGGCAGGAGGTCTCTTCTAGGCTTAATAAGAAACATGTATTTTGAAAACATTTCTTACAATTTCACAAATTTTCTAATATTCTTTGGGAGGTAAACTTTTTTGAGGTCTGTTTAATCAAGTTAACCAAAACTCCTTATAAATGTAGACTATTATATCACTAAATAATGATGACCATGATGTGTGATTTTTTTCTGACCATGTAATAATTACATTTGCAAAAGCATTTCAGAAGTTCCCAAAACACATTTATTTTCTAAGAATGTTGTCTAAAGAAAAAGGATTATCCTAATACAATCTTGATAATTAAAAGAAGCAGTTATTCCAATGGTAGTAAATATTATCTGTAGAGCGAAGTAGTGAAGGCGTGGTAAAATGGCTTACAGTTTCTTCTTTTCTTCTGGAGTTTCTTTTTAGATTGTTTCTCAGGTTCACATTTTTCAGAATGTAATTATTAAATATGACTTAATAATCTGACATGCTGTCACTGTTTGTTTTTCTAGCCTTCTCTGTTTCCATTCCATGAAGAACAACAATTTTCGCATATGTCCTTTTATTCATTAGTCCCTTAGGATGAGACACTAATGATTCCTCTCTCTCTTTGCTGTTTATCCATTGGTCTAAGTGATGAGTGATATTTCATATAATAACCTCTGAATAAACCTTTTGCTGTTTTCTGAAATTTTGTCTGACATTGACCCCTCTATCTCAGGCAAGTTATAGAGGAAACATAAAATTCTTATGAGGCTGTAGAATAAATGATTAGGAATATGGAATTCATATTAAGAATTAATAGTAACGTTAGATTATGCCATTAGGAAAAGAGATGTGTGAAAGGACACAAACATATAAAAACATTAGAAAAGTAATATGGTAAACTTTCCAGGCCCCAATTTTTTTTGTTTTTTTTATAGACCTGGATGTTTTCATCAGTGACTATGATTTCTACATCCAAAGTTATTACTTGCTTTTGCTTTTAGTGTTTTCTCTAGCATACGTAGCTCAGTGTCACCAGTACATTACTGAGAGTATTCAGTCCCCTCAATAGAGATCTCATTTTCAAAACCAATTTCACAAATTCAAGCAGGAGAGGTCAACAGTCATATCCTCACCACCTGATGTGTTTCTAAACACAGATTTCCCCCAAATTTACTTAATTCCCTGGATGAGATCTTGACAGGGTGATAACAGTGTCCTTTACATTATTAACATTAAACAAAGTTACCTTTCCACTTTCCTAGAAAACTTGAGAAAAGATATAGTAGTCTTTTACTGACTTTTACATTTTTCTCCCTACCCTTCTTTAAATCATATTAATACCTTTTGCACTACTCTTTTCTCACAAAAAAGCCCTGAATCTTGTTTACTGGGAACCTCCCCTCTCAGTGACTTTCATCTTTTCTAGTTTCAGACTTGCAAGCACTTCTTTTGAAAAGCAACGATTCAGCAAAATGTTGATTTATTATTGGCTTCCTACTTACTCCTTAGCTTGTGTAATGTAATAGCCATAGCCACCTTTGACTACTCTCCTTATGGTTAGTAACATACAGTATGCATTAGAAGTGTGCTTTGCTGGTCTAAAAGCTCTGCACTTATATGACTGGAAACATACAGATCAGAAAATGACAGAAAGCCAGTTGCGGTACAACCATGGTGTGATGATCTTTACAATATGTTATTATCTGTGCAATATCCAAAGACCCTTCAAACTAAGATTCTATGTTTGTGCAAAATGTATCAAAATATGTAATGCAATCATCAAATGTATTGCAAGTAATAAGAAAGAAGAAAACAGATCAAAAGAGCAGGAAAGAGGGGCACACCAAGCTCAAGAGAGATTTAGGGATGGCTGAACCAGCTTCTCAGGGATTATTCAACTCATATGACAGTAATGGTTTAATCACGTATTTGTTCACCAATATGGGAAAGTAATCACAGGTTCAATTCACTTTCTGTAGTGTATTAAAGTTTTTTCTCTATTTTTTTAAAAGTGAGTCTCTCATTTTCACATGCTATTTTTGTAATCAAAATTATATGTATTGTAGTTACTGCTTTACCTTTAAATTCTTCACATGGTCCTTGCACAAGTGGCCTTCATTTAAGAAGACCTCTGAACTGCATAGTCAAACTCCTCAGTATAAAAACTTCTATTAAGAGTGAGTCTTTACAGTGGAAGTTGTGAACAATTTTCACAGTAAAGATTCTGTCTCCTTCCTGTTTCAGTTCTCAATAACTGTAAACTGAAGCTTAAGTCTGTAGGTTTAGATCAGTAGAATCACACACGTAGATCAGTAGAATCACACACGCTTTAAAAGAGTGGAAGCAGATTCAGAATTTGGCCCACAGATCATCCTCTCTATTTTATACACTAGGGAGTACAAGTCAGAGTTTGGAAACAAAGTATGAGTGCCTAAAAGTAGCTTTTTGTCCAGTGTGGGCCATTTGACTTCAGTGGCTATAGCTTTCTCTTACTCACCATTTGATTAGTTCTCCTGCTAGCTTCTTAGAGGGGACAAAAAAAAAAAAAAAGAAAAGGATCATATCATTGCAAGCCAGGGACAAATTGACTGAGGGTTTTACAGAAATTAATTTCTTTACTAGATCTTACACTTTTCATTTCATTTTTCAAACATGTTAACCTCCACCAATTTTTTAAACTAGGGCATTTTTTCTCTAGAGTGAGCAAACTAATAGAGTATATAGAGCAATAGCATAAAAGAACACCTGTGCAGTAATGAGATAACAGAAGATTTCCCAAATGAATATAGAAAAGGAACATATTGCCTAACTAACCTCTTTACCTTTTTGAAAGAGATAAGAAATGATGACAATGGTAGCTCAGAAGAGGGCATTTGCTGGGATTTTCTTAATCCTTTGGTAAATATTAGGAACATATTTTGTTTTGCTTTGGCAGTCAGAGTGAAAGAGGTCAAGGGACAAAAAGCTGATTTTAAAAATATCATATAAAGACCTTTTTGGTATCAATGGGAAGTTGCACTGCTCACTACCTACAATCAAAGCAGGGAGTGGTACATAGATGGAAAGAATATACCAAACACATGATAGAAACTGACTGCTCAAACCCTCTAGTTATGTATAAATTTCTTGGCGGAAAACCCAGTTAACAACTTGTTGAATTTTCTGATGATTCAGAACTTTGAACAAGTAGTTAATGAAGACTGCATGCATCAAAAGGAGCTCAGGTAGGTAAGACTTAACTGTATAATTGGCTTCACACATGGCAAATGAAATCTAACATCGAAGAACTTAAGGTATCACACATACAATTTCAAGAATATAGTAAGTAGAAATTGAATAAGCCTGCTCTGAAAGCAGGAGGTTTTGAAAAGTGCCTGTAAATTAAAATGGATGGCAAAGACTAAGCCTAAAAACTGTACAGAACACAGGGCTGAAGCTGATGTAGAACATGTTTGCATACAATAGTAATGAAAAACTTGCTATTTTTCTAACACAATGAAAATGGTTGGCAAATACCATAGAAGATACCATAACATACCTGAAGATAGGCAAATACCAGTTCCAGTGCTGCAGCATAAAGTTTATGCAATTTGTCAGTACATAGATTCAGTAAAGAACAATTACGCAATATTGCTTTGAATTTCAGGAGTCTAGGTTTAGAACTGACCTTGAAGATAAAAAAGGGCTTTTGAAGATCTCAACACTGATGCTTTTTTTAAAAACAGCAGTATGAAACTGAAACAGGCAGGCTGCTAGGTAATTGTGCTTTCTTCATTTCAGTTGGAGGCCATGCAAAACTGGAAGATTCCAAATGATGGTGTCACATTATTGTACTTTGCTACTTGTGTTCCTATCTGTCAGAAAAAAAAAACAACCTATGAGGCTGTCCTCACCAAAGATTCCTTGTTTGTCATAGAAATTTTGGATTTTATCAAGGGTGAATGCTTGTTCATTTTGTGAATATTCCTAAAGAGGGATCTGCTCTTAAATTCTGAGTTTGAGAGAAGAAATGAACCCACTGTAGTAACTTGTACATCAAATGTGACAGATTCGTCTTGGATGTACCTATTCACCGTTTTTCCTGTTTTCTTTCATTGTCTTCTAGAGAACTGAATTGCAGAAGTTGAATCATAGGGGATTGTTTATCTTCTATATTTGCTGAACATATAAAATACATGCCCACAGCACACTGACTAATGAATTAAAAGTTTTATAATTAAATTAATAAACTAATTAAACCTTTATACATCACATGCATCTACATTGTTACTGTATTTATTATATTGATTTTTCCATATGTCAGTGAGAGCTTTGTTATGTGTGTTTACAAAATACATTTTAAGTTACTTTAAAAATAATATTAAAAATTATTTTTTGCACACTCCCAAAGTCTGTGCACTAAATAATTCCTAAAATTAATTATGTATAATAAATTTAATATTTCCATAACAAAGAGTAACATTCCCACATTCGCATAGGTAGACCTTATTGAGATTAAATTATAGTGTGTTTAGTTTGTTGAACGTAGGGCATCAGTACCAAGAACAGTGGAGCTTTCACATTTAACATCTCTGTAATGTCATTACATTGGAAATGGAACGGGGAAATGTTACAACACTGAGACCTTTTTAATTCAGAGGAAAGCAAAGACGGTGCGTGACTATATTACTGGTGTTGTACCATACTAACAGTAAATGAAAGAATCTCAAGACAGGAAAAAACCCCAAACTTTCTTGATAGTTGTCCTTGTCTGCATGTAATAAGATTATTTATGACTGAAATCTGGAATTGTTTTGAGCTCACATACAGAACAGAAAAACATAAGTTCTTTGTGAAGGAAAGCATGAAGCTCTGGACCTTGCACTATAGGCAGCTGCTGCAGTTTGGAACTTTAAAGGCATTATCTTCCTAGAGAGAAACCTTAAGAGGGTACAGTCTATCCAGTGGTATTTTAATTAAAGCAAAAAAGATGAAGGTGTAGAAGCATAAGTTTTGTTTTTCTGTTTGAAAAATCATAGAATCATAGAATCATAGAATCATTGAGGTTGGAAAAGACCTCTAAGATCATCGAGTCCAACCGTCAACCCAACACCACCATGCCCACTAAACCATGTCCCTAAGTGCCTCATCTACACGTCTTTTAAATACCTCCAGGGATGGGGACTCAACCACTTCCCTGGGCAGCCTCTTCCAATGTTTCACCACTCTTTCAGTAAAGACATTTTTCCTCACATCCAATCTAAACCTCCCCTGGCACAACTTGAGGCCATTTCCTCTCGTCCTATCACTAGTTACTTCGGAGAAGAGACCAACACCCACCTCGCTACAACCTCCTTTCAGGTAGTTGTAGAGAGCGATGAGGTCTCCCCTCAGCCTCCTTTTCTCCAGGCTAAACAACCCCAGTTCCCTCAGCCGCTCCTCATAAGACTTGTTCTCCAGACCCCTCACCAGCCTTGTTGCCCTTCTCTGGACACGCTCCAGCACCTCAACGTCCTTCTTGTAGTGAGGGACCCAAAACTGAACACAGTATTCGAGGTGCGGCCTCACCAGTGCCAAGTACAGGGGCACGATCACTTCCCTACTCCTGCTGGCCACACTAGTTCTGATACAGGCCAGGATGCCATTGGCCTTCTTGGCCGCCTGGGCACACTGCTGGCTCATGTTCAGCCGGCTGTCGACCAGCACCCCCAGGTCCTTTTCCGCCAGGCAGCTTTCCAGCCACTCTTCCCCAAGCCTGTAGCGCTGCATGGGGTTGTTGTGGCCAAAGTGCAGGACCTGGCACTTGGCCTTGTTGAACCTCATACAGTTGGCCTGGGCCCATTGATCCAGCCTGTCCAGGTCCCTCTGCAGAGCCTTCCTACTCTCCAGCAGATCAACACTCCCGCCCAACTTGGTGTCGTCTGCAAACTTACTGAGGGTGCACTCAATCCCCTCATCCAGATCATCGATAAAGATATTGAACAAGACCGGCCCCAAAACTGAGCCCTGAGGAACACCCCTCATGACCGGCCGCCAACTGGATTGAACTCCATTCACCACAACTCTCTGGGCCCAGCCGTCCAGCCAGTTTTTGACCCAGCGCAGAGTACACCTGTCTAAGCCGTGAGCCACCAGCTTCTCGAGGAGAATGCTGTGGGAGACAGTGTCAAAGGCCTTGCTGAAGTCCAGGTAGACCACATCCACAGCCTTTCCCTCATCCACTAGGCGGGTCACCTGGTCATAGAAGGACATCAGGTTGGTCAAGCAGGACCTGCCTCTCATGAATCCGTGCTGGCTAGGCCGGATCCCCTGGTTGTCCCGCTCATGCCTTGTGAGCGCCCTCAAGATGAACCGCTCCATAATCTTCCCCGGCACCGAGGCCTGTAGTTCCCCGGATCCTCCTTCCGGCCCTTCTTGTGGATAGCCGTCACATTGGCAAGCCTCCAGTCATCCGGGACCTCCCCCGTTAACCAGGACTGCTGATAAATGATGGAGAGTGGCTTGGCGAGCACCTCCGCCAGCTCCCTCAGCACCCTCGGGTGGATCCCATCCGGCCCCATAGACTTGTGAGCGTCCAGGTGGCATAGCAGGTCATTGACTGCTTCCTCTTGGATTATGGGGGGTTCATCCTGCTCGCCGTCCCTGTCTTCCAGCTCGGGGGGCCGAGTACCCTGAGGATAACTGGTCTGCCTGTTAAAGACTGAGGCAAAGAAGGCATTGAGTACCTCAGCCTTTTCCTCATCCTTAGTGACAATGTTCCCCCCCGCATCCAATAAAGGATGGAGCTTCTCCTTGGCTCTCTTCTTATCATTAATATATTTGTAAAAACTTTTTTTGTTGTCTTTAACGATAGCGGCCAGATTGCGTTCTAGCTGGGCTTTTGCCTTTCTCATTTCTTCTCTGCACGACCTAAAGAGTTCCCTGTACTCTTCTTGAGTCGCCTGCCCCTTCTTCCACAAGCGGTAAACTCTCCTTTTTTTCCTGAGTCCCAGCAAGAGCTCCCTGTTCAGCCAGGCCGGTCGTCTTCCCCGCCCATTCTTCTTACGGCGTACAGGGACAGCCTGCTCCTGCGCCTTTAAGACTTCCTTCTTGAAGATCGTCCAGCCTTCCTGGACCCCTTTGCCCTTCAGGACGGTCTCCCACGGGACTCTCTCAGCCAATGTCCTGAACAGGCCAAAGTCCGCCCTCCGGAAGTCCATGGTTGCGGTTTTGCTGCCCCCCCTCCTTACTTCACCAAGAAGCGAGAATTCTACCATTTCATGGTCGCTAAGCCCAAGACGGCCTCCGACCACCACATCTCCCACCAGTCCTTCTCTGTTAGTAAACAGCAGGTTGAGCGAGGCACCTCCCCTGGTAGGCTCACATACCAGCTGCGTCAGGAAGTTGTCTTCCATACACTCCAGGAACCTCCTAGACTGCTTCCTCTCTGCCGTGTTGTATTTCCAGCAGATGTCTGGGAAGTTGAAGTCCCCCACGAGAACAAGGGCTAGAGATTGAGAGACTTCTGCCAGCCGCTTGTAGAACGCTTCATCCGCCCCTTCATCCTGGTTGGGTGGTCTATAACAGACTCCCAGCAGGATATCTGCCTTGTTGGCCTTCCCCCTCATCCTTACCCATAGACACTCAACCAGAAGACATTCAAAAATTCAAAATTCAAAATTCAAAAAATTCAAAAAAAGACAAATCAAAAATGATATTATATTAACCAGGCTCTTTAAATACATTTCCAGTCTCAGTAGGTTCAAATGAAACTTATAAAATCAGTTAAATCTAAAAATGGTGGCAACGATAGGTCATCCTTCTGGCTCCAGCAATGCTTTCACCAAAAATACTGCATTACCACCAGCATATCTGGGATTCTAATCAAAGATTTCACAAAAGAAAGTAATTAACATTACTCCTTTTAAGCTTTAGGAAAATTGAAGATATCATATTTCTGGACACTGGTTGGCTGAGCTAAGCCAATACATTACGATTGTTAATGAAGTGATTTGGAAGCACCATGGACTTTTTATAAACTAGGATGATTACTTTCAAAATTACTTTCAGTGAGGGAAACCATCTTCCACATGCCTGTGATCTTTTTGGTCAGTGCAAGAATTAAAATCATTATGTCAAATAGCCTTTGTGTGTGTGTGTGTGTATGCACACATGCATGTATATATATATGTATGCATATAAATGCAAATGTGTATATCTGTGCACTCATTTGTGTGTGTATATTTATATATTTATATATTATTTTTATATAAAGTTCTCATCTGTAACTACTCCTCGCCTTGCCTGATCCTCTTTAAAGATTTTGGAAGAAAGTCCTTGACAGGCAGCTGGGTAGACTGCTGCAGCCTCCTAACTGAAAGATTGAAAATGTAAAACTGCAGTATTGGTCAGCAGCAATCAGAAAAGGAATAGCTCTGAGAGGCCTTGATCTTTCTAACAAACAGACAAACACTGGCTTTAAGGCAGTCATAAAAGAATTCTACGTGCTCTAATACATGCTAAAGCGGACTGCCAAGAGGCTATGTTACATCGGCTTTTTTTCTTGTGATCAAATGGATTCAGCAATGTGAGGTGGGCAGAATATGAACCTCAGGGAAATCCATGGCATCACTAGAATGAACACAGAAATAGGGAGGTAATAGTTAGGTTTGGCTGAACCTTTTGTAAAAACTACCTATCTTACTACAGAAAAAAATAAGAATTTGGGTTTTATTTCTTTTTCCCTTTCATGCAAAAATTGTCAGGATAAATTAAAACTTACATTGAAAACAACAAAGACCTAACAAAAAATTTCTGGGTTGATCATTTCCAATTTGGAGTTTTTCATTAAAAAGATATCACTGGCAAAACCGATAGGAGAGTTATTTGAAAAATAATCCCTCCCTGAATCAGACTGGATTAAGTCTTTTAATGGAACTGAAATGTCTTCTGGCTGAAAAGGGTAGATCTCTGCCTGAGCTCATCAGCACAAAATGCCTTACCAAGAAATTTAATCTTACTGTTATCAAACATTCAAGAGGCCTTAACAAAAAATGCAATCTTAATATCATCGAACACTCTTTAGTTACCTGTTGAATTCCTGTCTTGTAAGCAGAACTGATTGAATAATGGATTTTTCATTGGAAAATTGAAAACATAAAAAATAATAACTTTGTACCAAACTAAATATCTCATTTGAACTGAAATTAATATATTGTAATACATTAAAAAGTATTTATTTTTTATATATATAAAGACAATGTGTTGGATAAGTTAAAATGATTTTGCGGAAGTAACAACTTAAAAATGTTATATAAAGTTTAGTCTAACAAATTCCTTTTATAATTACAGTTTTGAATTATCTTTTTTTCTGGACATTTCAATGTTTTTTAAAATCATGGTTCAGGTCAATCTCATCAATGTTTACAGAGAAAGTTATTATTTGCTGTTGTTTCTAGCCTAAATGAAGAATTCAGGATATATATTTCTATCCTCTGTATGAGGATAATTATTAAGTGGTATGATGGCTAGTTTTTTATTCCCAGCAAATCTTTAGCTGTGATCAGCAATATTCTGTCTTGAATGTATTACAGTTTTAATTTTAGTATAGCCAAAAGGAATTATGCATTATTTCTCTAAACTACAAGGATTCTAAAGGTTTATTATACCAGCTGAACTTGATGTCATATTCTCCATCTACTATGGCAGATGCTCCATTCCAATGTGAATATTAAAGTCATTCTGAAAACAATTTTTGTAATTGTAAGAAACATTCAGAACATGAAAGCAAGATGCTGCAGTTTTTTGATGATGTGTATGTTATCACTATCTGAGAGGAGGTTGTAGCGAGATGGGTGTCGGTCTCCTCTCCCAAGTAACAAGCGATAGGACAAGAAGAAATGGCCTCGAGTTGCACCAGAGGAGGTTTAGATTGGATATTAGGAAAAATGTCTTCACTGAAAGGGTTGTCAAGCATTGGAACAGGCTGCCCAGGGAAGTGGTGGAGTCACCATCCCTGGAGGTATTTAAAAGATGTGTAGATGTGGTGCTTAGGGACATGGCTTAGTGGTAGACTTGACAGTGCTAGGTTAACGGTTGGGCTTGATGATCTTAAAGGTCTTTTCCAACCTAAATGATTCTATGATTCTATGATTACATATGTCACAATGAATGTAAAACATTATAGATCGTATTTAAAAATGCAGTGCAAGTTAACTGTTGACAACTATATTCTTAGCATTATTTTTAGTGCACATTTTTCCATTCAGTCTACAATATAGTATCTTAAACTAAAATATTTTTTAATTATTGTTTTTATTTGTCACCCTGACATGTCTGTTGTGCCACTTCAAATATATTTGTGTTAAAACAACCAGTCGCAAACCTATCCTTAAATTACTTCAGAAAATAGTGGTAGAGTGCTAGAGGAAACCTTTCCCTTACTGAACTGAGTATAGAAGTCTAACAGCATAGAATGTAAAAAATATTCAACTAAATATACCTACCGGAATGAATAATAAGAGTCTAAGGGTTATTTCGGTTGTACTTTTATAACATCCAGTAAAGACCTACTCATAATTGATGCACATGCACGTGTATTAGAACACTACAAAATATAGGTAACATTAGCTAAGAATTACCTAAAGTTATCATAAAATCATAGAATATCCCAGTTTGGAAGATACCTCAAAAGATCTGCTCCAACTTTTGCTGGGAAAGGGAGCCTAGGTGAGATTATCTAGCACCCTGTCCAGTCATGTCTTGAAAACCTCTAGTGACAGGGAATCTACCACATCCCTGGGGAGGTTGTTCCAGTGAATGATTGTTCTTACTGTAAAAAAATTCTTTCTTATGTAGATATGAAACCTCTCCCAGTGCAAGTTGCACCTGTTGCCCCTTGTCTTCTCCATATGGCTCCTTGTGAAGAGAGAGCCTCCATCCTCTTTGTAGCCGCCCTTTAAGTACTGGAATACTGTGAACCTTTCCTCATAGAGCAGGTTCTCCAGCCCTTTGACCATCTTTGTGGTCCTCCTTTGGACCCTCTCCAGTCTGTCCACATCTTTCTTGAATTGTGGGGACTGGAACTGGACACAGCACTCCAGGTGCTCCCTGACCAGTGCTGAGTAGAGTGGGATGATCACATCTCTATCTCTGCTAGTAATCCCCCTGTAGATGCAGCCTCAGATCCAATTTGCCCTTGTTGCTGCAGTGGTGCACTGCTGAATCATGTTCAGCTTGTTGTTGTCCACCAGGACCCCCAGGTCCCTTTCAGCAAGTCTGCCCCCCAGCCACATAGATCCTAGCCTGTACTGGGCTCTTTGGTTAGTCCATCCCACGTGCAGGACTTTGCACTTGTCTTTGTTAAACTTCATACTGTTCTTGCCTGCCCACTATTCCAGCCTGTCCGGGTCTCTCTGTAAGATGTCTCTCCCTTCTGACAGGTTCACCTCACTGGCTGGTGAGTTTGGTGTCATCAGCAAACTTGGTGAGGGTGCTTTCAATCCCATCATCCAGGTAATTTATGAAGACGTTGAACAGTGTGGGACCCAGCATCATTCTCTGGGGGACCCAACTTGTGATGGGCTGCCAGCCTGAGTAAAAACCCTTGATCACCACCCTCTGAGTGCAGCCTCTTAGCCAATTCCCTATCCATCTTGCAGACCACCCATCCAATCTGTATCTTGCCAGTTTGTCCAGTAGAAGGTTATGAGAAACAGTATTGAATGCTTTGCTGAAGTCCAGGTAAACATCATCCACTGCTCCCCCCGTTGACAGAAGATGTTATTTTGTTGCAGAATGTGATCAAGTCAGTCTGGCATGATTTACCCTTGGCAAATTTGATTTCTATAGGGTGCTGAAATGATATTTATTTATGTCATCAATGCACTCTGAACAACAAAGTTTTGCAAACAAAATAAGAAAAGATTGAATATGTCTTTTTTTGTTACATTTTATTATTATTTCTACATTACATCAAGAGACAAAAATGAGCAAAAAGGAGCTTGGGTTTCTTACATTTTTGTGATACCTGTTTTCACTGATGGTTTCCGTGAAATTACACTTTTTGAAGAACATTCAAGAGTAAAGGACACTTCTGTAGTAAGTGCTTTGCAAGTGACCAGTTTCAATACCCATTTCTTTGCAGTTATGCTTTTAGTCTGTGGGAAGAACACATGCATTAATCTGCTGATCATCAGATGAAGAGTAAAATGTCTCCCAGAACTGCTGGGCTGACTCTGCAGGTCTACAGCAACTGTCATCTACTCCTAGTAATTCCAGCACTGTAAGATTGACCTGAAAATTTGCTGTGGACATGCCTAGGGCTTCAGTGGATTAGGTGGGCTGATAGCCAGCCTTAGAAAATTCTAAACAAATATCAATATTTTTCATAAGCATCTGGACAAATTTTCCAGGGAAAAAAACAAAATGCGTGGTAGTTGCTATAATCTCAAAATTTTTGTTATTTTTTTGCACACCATGTAACTTTGTTACTGAAAATATAGACACAAAAGAGATAGACATTCATAATTCTAGTAGTGAAAAAAACTGTTCTGAGGTCAACACCACATATTTGTAAACATATTTAACCACCTCTTTGATCTTACAATGAGGTGCAGAATCACGTTACTATTGTGAAGAAGAGTTTCTTTCACCACTTTGGATTTCTCAAAGGAGTTGTCACACCTGTGTCTGCTGCCCTGCTCAGAGCACTGAGGAAAATATAAGCAACATAATCTATTCATTAGGTTTTACCCTGATGTTCATCAGCTAACAATAAATTTTAAAACTTCAGCTATGATGTTTACAATTCCTTACAAACTCATTACAATAATTATAACTGTAGCTTTTCTTGAAACCCACTCTAGACTTTCTTGAAATCCACATACATATCAATCCAGTATACCGCTGATTCTGAAGGATTGTTTACTAGCTTCAGAGGAATGACTTCTTGCTTTAATAATCCCCTGGAATGAGAACAGGCTTTTCTCAGGGTCTTCATGTGTGACCCTTTTAAACATTTACACACTGTAATCCAGTCGTCTTTCATCCTTGAAAAAAAGAGGAGTGAGCATATTCAGCACTTGAAGCCTTTTCTAATAGGACTCCTAATCCCCAGATAAGCCTTGTAGGCCCCCCCCCCCCCCCAACAGTTTCTGTCCAAGGTTGCAGACAACATGCCAGACCTGGGCTTCTGATAAGCTGTGTAATTGAACCATTACAAGTCTTAAAACATAACTAGCCCCTCTGCTTATGCACCTTAAGTCCTTGCTAGACTGTTTTGAACAATCATTCATATATATATATATATATATATAAATATTTCATTTTTTTAAATAAAAAGCTTCTTTAATGGGAACACCGCACAATCCTGGGAGCAGGAACTACATCTCTGTAGTCTTTCCTGACTCTGCCACATTCATTTATAGATTCTGAATTTCTCAAGTGTCTGCCCTCCCTTCGTCACAGGAAACCAGAACACCAAAACCAGAACTTTGGATATCCTCTGGGGAATCACCCTCTGGACCCATTTCTTCCTTTCTCCATTTCCATCTTTATTTTTTTCTTTTTCTTTTTTTTTCTTTTTTTTTTTTTTTTAATCAGATGTGGAATACTGCAGTGAGAAAAACATTATTCACAAATGCATGGGAGATGTTCATGTTCAGGCCTTTGAAAATATTAAACCATATTCAATTTCTAACATCGGTTCCTCTTTTCAACAAATTTGGCACTTAAGTAACGTGGTCACATTGGTTCTCTGCTGCAAGTGTTGTTATAATCAGCTCTGGATTTATGAGAGAGGAGGGCACATTTTTACTCCTATTTCTAAACATAAAGCTGTCACAGCAGCATAGTTTTCTTCTGACTTTTGAACTCTGAGATCAGACGCAGGGAGACAAAGAGAATTGGTGGTGCTGGAGCAAGCTGAGTAACATGCTTTTCCCTTCTGCAGTTCTCAGTGACATGATACAAGAAGACAAAGCATCAGGGCTGTAATCACCGCTGTTTTCGACAGCCTGACAAATGCTTGAAATTACTGTAGCAGGACACATCTTCAAGTGGCATGTGACAGAGTCTCTCCATTAAAGTTTACATAATAGTGCTCATTTATACAAGCTGATACTAAGACCAAAACATGCATTTTAGTTTTTCTTTCCTGTCAAGTCCAAGACTTCACAAAGAAGCTGAAAAAAAATTAGCCCCTTTGTGTTAGGCAGGAAAGCAAAGGCAGAAGTTTTGTCGTGTTTTATATTCTGGTTTTCACTTGAGTGGATATGAGTTTTTAAACTTACAGCTGCATATGTACATTTCTAGCCCATGCACTTACACATACAGGTGATAGACTTTCCCAACACAAAACCCATTGAGTACAAACAGAAAGTAGTTGGCAGTAGATGTTGTGGGGTTTTTAGGGATAAATAAAGCCAGGTTTCTTTCACATTATGACCTGCATCTCTTGGGAAGTGAAGCTTATTCAAACTTGTTTTAAAATGGCTAAATTCAATGCTCCAAAGAGAAAATGGAAGACATGCTTAAATTATGAGAAGAAGTATTTTGGAAAGAAGTGTTTTAAAAAGGGTTTAATGCAGATTCATCAACAGAGCATTAACTGTGTGCATTAGGATGCCTAGAATAATAAAGGTGGTCTCTCATTGTTATGCAATAAAATATTGAGTAAAATGGAGACTTATTATCACAGTAACCCAGGATTGATATATATGGGGTAATCCATCAGCCTGGATATTGACAAATTTTGAATGAGTGATTCATATATTACCTCCCCCCTGTTTTGCTCTGTTTTCTGGTATAAAGTAGTCTACTATCTGATTCATTATTTTTACACTGTTGTGCTTCGAAGACTGCCTCCATTTTTTCATGACAATCCCCAAAAGTCAATTCACATTTAAAGAGTGAGACTTCTGACTGTTCTTTGCTTTCAGTTCTTCATTCCTTCTCTTTGATTATAGGTTTCTTCACACCTAACAGCCTTTCCACAGTTCTGTCATTGCAATCACAAATGAAAAAACGGGTCCAAAGGTAACTACAGTTTTTTTCTTCTCTATTTCACACAGAATTGGCATTCTGGATCCTAGTCAGACTCATGTTTTAGACTAGTTCTTCATCTGTACTGGCTTTAATTCAGGTCTCTCTTAGCTTACCTCCCGTTGTTGCTTATCCTGCCTTTTATTCTCAGTTTTGTGCCACGTGTCCTGATTTGCAAGGGACTAGCTTTCTATCTGTAGTTTTTGTATGGGGCTTTTTGCATTTTTTTTTTTTTTCTCCTAATTTCAGACTTTAACTGGTTTGATTCAAAGACCCCAGCTGGACTGGAGCTTGTTCCTGCTGCTTAATGAGACTGTAGTTGTTTACCCACACAGTCTCTCAGTCTTGGTGTTGAATTGATTCTTTCCTTTGTAACCACATCCATGATATGATGTTTGGTTCTCTTCATGGCTGACTGGGTAGAACTGACCAATTAGTCAGACTTACTTAACCTCTGAAGGTCTAAAGCTATTTCTACTTAGATTTGCAAACAGTGCAGTGTGATAGGATTGCATCTATAGAAGCAAGTAGTTGATGTGAGTATCCTTGGGGATTTTTATTGTACCCTTTGAGGAGAATTGAACACGTTTGTGCTTAAATATATATATATATTAAAAAATAAATTAATAAAAAATACATTAGAAAGAGTCCTATCACCATAAGTGGTTCTACAAAGAGTCTGCAAAGGTGTGTCATGAGCCAATTCCTTGTATATACTTGCACCAACACCAATCCTGTGAGTATTGGCAGGGAGAGCATCAGCCTGGCCTTGGGTCTTTAACAACATTGCAGTTGCTGTCCTTTGACAGGATTGGAGTTGGGTGTTCTGCCCTCGTTCATTCCCTGGTTCCTCACCTGTTCCAGATCCCCTTCTGTGGCTGGCAGTGCTTCCCTGCCACCACCCTGATTCCAGTGGTGCTAGTCACATCTGGCCCGGGGGTGTGGAAACAAAGGCCCAGTGTATTTACATTTCGGTGACCTTGAAAGGTATGAGGGAGCAGTCAGATTGTGTTGAGTTTCTCAGTGCCCTGATTTATTGATACTCCACAGTCATGACCAAGGAATACCTAGTTATTCTATTAATTAAAACCACACAATTCATGGCTGGTTAAAGTGAAATAGAAATTCAAAACAATAAGAATTCTCAAAAAGGTAATCACTGTTTATAAATGACAGATAAAGTGAAAGTAAAGCTACACAGACTACTGATGCTAATACTGTCAGAAAGACAACCCCTCTCTCTTTCTCTAATTTTTTCACTCTTTCTCTTTTTTTTCCCCAAATTCCCTGAGCCTTCTTCCTCTTCCCAAAGACTTTGTTCTTCTAGAGATGGCATTGATCAAGGTTTCGGTCTGTGAGTGTGCCTGGAATCTCAGGATGCATCTATTCAGAAAAATTCCTACATCTGTCCAAGAATTTACTTGTCAGATAAAAGTTGCCTAGACCTATGTATAAAAAAGATTCAATTTTCAGTTCTAAACACTCAGATTTATATTAAATTTCTCAGTCAAAGGTTAAAAGCATTTACAATTTCAGATCACCTTTCAAGGAAAGAAATAATGGTGCATTGTATCTTTTTTCCTAATGTCTGAGAACATTTTGTAACATCCACTATTAGATGACAGTCATTACCCTATCTCTTGGACCATACCTGTACTTGTGAACTGTTTATCTTTTCTCAATTTTGCATCTATGCAGATCTATATGATGAAAGCAAATTCATTCAGTCTCCTAAGTTCCAACACAAAGACCTGAGATTTGACAAATTGTATTGTAATTATGATTGCTAGTACTTATACTAATTGTACTAAAAAGTTTCAGCTTCCAAGCCTTTAAAATAATTCTATAACTAATTATATGGATTTAAGCCTAAGGTTTTTTGTCTAATTAATGGTTGCCTAGATAATGACACGTTCTAAAATGTTATATAAACCTCTGAGACGGTTTGTCAGGTTAAAGGGGTGGAGAAGGGTAGATATATTCAGATATTTCCTCTTTCATTTTTAAAAAAACCTGCATTGTAAGGTGGGATTTTTCAAGGCTGTTTAAGGGGATTTTTACAGTGCTTAGAAGAGGACAGAGACAATCATAATGTGTGTAGTTCTGTGACTGAAGCAATACAGCCATATCATGCTTGCTTTCTGCTTAGGCTAATTAGCTTTGTGGAGATGTAAACCTCATTCTTTTTTGATGCCATACTGCTCTAATGCAACTATGAATTTTGGAATTCCCTGTTCAACATACTGCTCAGCTCATTCCTATTTATTTTATTATGTGGCCATGTCAGTCCTCTTTGCAATATACCCTCTAATAAGATAAAAAAATATCTGAGAACACATTTTTTTCAAAGAAAGTATCCCCAAGGCTGTAGGCGCTTCTGAAAACCTCTGAATTTCTCACTCCAGTGATACCTGTTCTCATTAATTAATCCAAATATATTCCCAGTGTGACTAAGTTGTTTGCATCCAATATTTAGGCATTGATGAGCTCTGCCTAACACTGCTCAACTGTCACCTAACCCTTAATTTGTATTATTGGTCATAAGCAATTTTTGCAGGTACCCGACACTATTGATTTTGCTCAGAGCTCTAAGTCATAGCTAACTTGCTCATCTTTCTGTATGTGGGGGTTTTAGAAGACTAACTCTCCGTGAGTTGCATGAAGAGTCTAAACTCTGATGAGTTTCACAAGGCAGCAGGACATCAAGGTCCCTTTGTAGTTTTAGCTGTGGGAGTTTCTGAGACAGATAATTTTTCTTTTCTCTTTTTGTTTTCTTTTTTTTTTTTCCCATTACCTACAGCCAAGAGAGCTGTTAACATACATTGTCTATACGTTTGCTTGTGACATATCATCACAGAACTGATATGATGTTATTTATGTAAACATATGATTCCATTTATAAATGCAAACAAATGTACTGATGACAGTGATCAGGGATGAATTTCGTCACATTAATGTGACAATGACTTGTTCATTTGTGTGGTATTGACTCTATTAGTCAATATTTGTCTTTTTTGGTCAGTAATGTGTATGTTCCACCTGTGTTGGTCTCTTTTTAGTGTTCGCACTTTAATTTGTATTAATTTGACATAACATATAATTGCAAGTTAATCTTAATTATAGGGAAATGATCATCTAATTCAAATGGATAGATCACATGATGGTTTTAAAATAATCTTTTCTATCACACACAGATGTTCCTTCCATTGCAGATGTTACAAAATAAACCTTTTTGAAAAATTATTTCTTCTTCTACAGCCAAAGTTTGAACACAATCCACCACTTACTGGCAGCCTGTGGATTAGACATGTTCTCAGACAGATTGGTTTGTAAAAAAATGAAAACCAAAAGTCCTCTCCAAAATTTCATGCTGGCCATTTGCTCCCGTGTTCTGCTTTTTGTTTGCTTCTTTCCCTGTTTATAATACCCAGTTTGTATGGTCCTCTACATCCCTTTGCATTTTCTAGAACATGACTTCATATGAATTTATCCTTGCATTATTTCATCTTAGGCTATATATTAAAATTCAATAAATAATAAAAATTAAAGAACATTTGCAAGCATCTTGCAAATACTTTTTAAACAATTACTCTTGCTTTGATTATTTGTTTGTATTGCTTGGCAGAAAAACGCCAGGTTTTTTTGCAGCAATCTGGTATGTTACATTTTACTGAGGAAAGCAGTAATCTAAAATAAGTTTCTATCACTTAAAATTAACAGTTGTTAGAAGAACAAAGCTGTCATTCCTCAGTTTCTTCATACTACAACATTTTAACAAATCTTTAATCTCAATGGATGTAACCTTCTAATTTGGTTATACTATTAGCTCTTAATAGAGGAAACCTTTTAAACCAAGATCATGAATCTGTGATAGTGGTTCACTAAAATTTATCAACTTCTGAAGTTTAATGAAGTCTATTGACTTTTCCTTGTTCGAAATTTTTATAAAGAAGTGAAAGCTTAAGGACTAAAAGTATAATTTGATATTATGGAAGCATTACTTCTTAATGAATATCAGAAACAGGTCATGATCCCTAAAGCTCTTTGTTCAAATCTGAAACACTGATGTGATGAAATATAAATACAAAAGATTCTGTTCTTAATGCAATTTACTGTGATATATTGAACCCTTAAAAATGCCACAGAACTGGCCAGATGTGTTCCTCTTAAGCAAAGTTTTTGCTAGTGCAGTCCTAATTATGTAATTAGAAAATTCTCTTGATTCTCATGAGACTAGGCAGGTGAGCTACAAGGTATTATATTTAATGTTTCCTAATTTAATTCCAAGAACTAATAAACATAACAATAAGCCGGTTAGTTTTTCTGAACCTGAGATCTTCCTGTATAAATTCCAAAATGTATAACTCAGACCTGGTAAGATGTTATACTCAGAAGAGAAATCTCTGGCTGGTATAGTATTTTGATTTTTACTATAGAAGGAACTCATTCCTGTGTCACTATTTGCCTGCCTGCTGTTACTATTTCTGGTTGCTTTCCTCTGTAAAATGGAGATATCAATACTTTGTAAAATGCATATACCCTGATAAAAAGCACTGCTTCTGATTTTTCTGATGCACCTCTATAACTAATACTCTACTTGTGATGGAGAACAGTTATTGCTGAAAAGCCTCAGAGGAGACACAATGCATTTCTTCATATTCTTCGAGTTGCATGTAATTACACTTACTAACTTTGAAAGATTAAGTGTTAGCGTGACTCTTTTGGTTAGTTAGATTTTCAATCCAGGTTTCTGAGGACTGTTTACTAATTCATTGACTGGGGAGTCTTGTTTCTTAAGTACTGAAACAATTCTGAAAAATGTTTCCAGTATGTTAAAATATCTTGGGTTTAGATGACTGTATCCATACAACTAGTACACATAATGGTGTGGCTTACTCCTAGATATGTAAATATTTTTTAGAAGCAATTAGGGATTTTTTGTAGTTCACTCATAAGTAATGCCACCAGTCCATTGATTAAACTCCTGCATGTTACTTATTCATGTGCTTTCACTCACAGAGCAATTTGTTTAAAGTATTTTTAACTTTCTTGAAAAGTTTTAGTATGAAGTTTATACTAAAGGAAATATGAAGACAAAAAAGCCTAGAAACTTGTATTGTTCTAGCAGCCTCTTGTGATAATGTTTATAGTCATGAAGATGAAAATAAAATTATTCAGAGGGATCATTTCAATTTTAATGACTAAAATTTAAAGCTTGAGTGAATCCTCCATTTGCTCATTTATCTGTTGAGTCTAATATTAATCTTGGATTTGAAGAAACGTTAAAAAACAAGTTCTGAACATTATTTAATGAATTCAAAGAATTGTGCTGCTTTTCTTTTAAAAGAAAAAAAAGGATAAGTGTCATGGGCTAATCATCAGAAAATTAAAATCACAAGGAATGGAAGTTTTTCTAGAGTACATACTACACAGTGCTAATGCTCATTTCAGTCTTTTCTTGTATGAAGGAAATGTCATTGAATCTTTCTATAGAGTATGTGAAAGGCCAGCAATAATGGAATAGGTTCCACCAGATTATAGAAGTTATTGGTGATGTCCTCTCTAACAAAAAACAAAACAAACAAGGCAATTTTCAGATTTCTTCCATATAACAAGACAGATTAAAGGTGAGTCTTCAGTTTAGCACTTACTTCAGTCTGTGAATTGAAATGAAAACTATCAGGGTTTTTTTGTTTCTAATAGTAGGATTTCACTATTGTTCACTATATTTCACTCAGTGAACTGGAGTAAAAAACAAAAAAGCAAACCTTTTTTCTTGTAATGAAGGTGAGCATCCTATATCCATTATGACTTTCAGTAATATTTATTTTTCAGATGATCATAGCATTTAGAACAATTAATGTAGCTTAGGACTCTGTTTTCTTATGTGAGCTACCAATAGCTAAAAAAAAAAGTCTGACTTAAACTCCAAAGAAAAGTAAAAGATGGGTCTAGATGGACTGGTGGAGGAGTACAAGGAAACAATAAGACAATAAGGTGATGTAGAAATAATAACATTCTCAACATTATATTGTTTTACTTCTTATTGGGTTGTGTAAATAAACAATTTTAAGAGCAATCTGCAAGAGAAGAGCTAATTAACTCCTCCAGAATGGAAGAAGCATTCTGGGTAAAAAAAAATAGGCACCTTAAAAATAAACAAACAAATAGATAAAGGGATGATAGGGAAAACAGACATAAGAATCAGTTGATGAGAGGTAAGAGTTTGTACTCTGTTAGGAGTCTTAAATATGAAGAAAGTAGAGTAGTTATGCTGCAAGGTCAGCAAATACTCTTTTGAAATATTTTCCCAGACTACTGCCAAGGGAAATGAAATACTTCACTCCCAGATGAAATTGCAGTTGGCAGCAGGCTGTATTTTCCAACTCAAGTGCTGGGCTTCCATGATGAAATCCTTGCTTTTTGGAACTCAGTGGCTAGATAAGGGGAGACAGGGTGTGAGAAAGTGTTTTACTCATTTTATTTGATCTCTTAATACATATTCATGGACAATAAAAAGAAAAACATAGAAATACAAAAGAAATTCCCAAATTAACAAAAAAAAAAAAAAGGTAAAGAATACTATTTTGCAAAGAGTTAATGTGGAAAAAAAAGTTAAATAAATCAGAATTTTCATGCCTTTGATAAAATCTTTTCTTTACTAGCAATGCAATGTACAAAATCAATAAAGGTGAAGTACTGAAGACACTTAAAAATTGGCCTGAGTATTTTAGACAGCTGATTATCTGCAGGTCACATTGATTTCCCTGAGAAATGGAATGATCAGTTTTTCTAAAAATTTGTCCCACATGGCTAAGAATCTAAATATAGGTTTGACTTTAGGCTGAGTTTCAAAATGTTTGTCTAAGTCCTTTTTTATTTTGTTTTCTGCATTAAACAGACTTCAGATGAATGGGCAGATACTTTAAGTGACATTCTGAAGAGGCAATCGTTGAATCACATTAACTCAAAATAGCTATCCAGGTCTAGTTTCCTCATAGGTATTTCAAGAATAGTGTCCTGTCTACCTTGAAAACTGAATCTAAATTGATGAACAAACTGCTGAGCTTGGAGCTATCTTCTTTTAAATATGATTTGTCAGGCTCTGTCCCAGAAGTCAGGAGAAATTTTAAATGTAGATGCAGAGTTCAGTTACATTTCTGACACATATTTGTGTGTGTGTGTGTGTCAACTTGACCTCAAGCTGACATTAATTTTACACGGGTGAAGAGAACATTATGTATCTGAGGTAACTACCACTGATAACAAATACACTGAAAAAGATAACAAGGTATGCTACACAACCATGAAGGAAGCAAGTATAAATAGAGAGGAGCTGAATCTGCTGCATAGCTGGGGGGAAGTGATGGAAGAGAATTTATTTCTCGAAGCAGAATAGCCATAGTGTCACTCTAGGGTATCCCTGGTGACCTTGAGATTTAGAGGGAAAATATAGGTTTTAGGGCTAATTTAGCTTTTAAAAAAACTTTTATTGAATTCAGATATATCAGAGGGTATCTGTTCCTATTTTCAGTGGAAAAAAAAATTAGGTTTTTTCTTCATAAGTAAGCCTCTAGACAGAGGCTCAGTTTGCAGCCTCACTACAAACATGTACCTCAAATAGATATTTCAGTAGTGAGTGGATGATTACATGTACCACTAGGAGAACTGGTTACCAACATTGATGAAAAGCATAGTTTTGCTGCTACTCTTAAACAAAGTTGATTAGATATTAAGTAGACATCTTCATTGTGGATAGTTGGTACCTCCTGTAACTACAGAGGGTTTGAATTCTGGGAAATCTGAGCATTAGTTCCAGACGTCAGAGAAAAGTCAGTTCTCCCTAGTGTAAACAGAAAAAAAAGGAATTTTGGATTTGTTGTTATATTTCTACAACAAAGTGGGTTGGCAAAAAAATTTTCTCTGGTGAATATGCTGGAGGCACACTATCCTTTTCAGACAGTTTTCTGTATAGCAAAGTATTTTTTGTTGCTATCACTAAACTAGATGAAAAGAAATTGCAGCTCTGTTTGTCAATCTTTGAAAAGTAACAGTTACTAAGAGGAAGAGTATCACTATGAAACCTACAGAATCGGTTTTAGGAAATCTACTAAGGGCTTAATCTGGAAGGTAATGGTGCTTTATTTTCACCAGTAGAGGATGACACAATTTTTAAACTCCTAATTCTAGGAAATTATTTTTCTGTTGTTCTTATGCTCCTGCTATCTCACCTGTGTCTTTTTATGTGATAGGCAAAGTTACGCAAGCTTGGAGAAGCAAGAAAGGGCTCTTAACTGGGGGAAAGGGGGAGTAGCAAGTAGCATGATAGTGGTTATTACTTGAAAGATTAAACTTTGAAGGGTAGGAAGAAGTGAATAAAAGATTTATAGTGAGAGAAAAAGTGTAAACCTTGGAGGTGCTGAAGATCAGTATAGAACTTTTCTTCATTTTCATTCTAGAAATGATGTCTTTTACATGGCAAAGAAATCTGCTAAGAGAAGAGGGCAACAACATTTTCAGGAAAGCTCTGAGCCTAATTTAAATGGAGATATTTTTCAGGCCATTTATTCTCATTCATATTTTTTGAAAACATTTAATGAATCATTTTAATTATATTTAAAATATGGATTAATAACTTCCCCCGTAAGCTTTTTTCCCTTCAGATTTTTGATCATTGGAAGAGAAATATATATTTACATGTTGCTCATTTCCAGTTTATTTTAATTCAGCGTATCTGAGTTTGTACATTATATTACATGAACCAACATTAACAAATTCTCATTTATATGAGCTGGTCCCTTTCATGATTCATAAAAACATTTTATGGTTAATTTTTCTCACTTTTAACATCGATTTCCTTCTAATATTTTCCTAACATTGTGAAGTAAAACACTGCAGTTTTCTACTCTGAGTTTTATTTACCATCTCTCATCCAGCAAATATATTTCGTTCATAACGTCCTTTGGGCAATATGCTGAAGAGTATGGATCTTACTTGCTCCATTGTAATCCACAAGAAATGTCCTTCTAAGTCAGACTACTAGCCCATCTAGCCCAATATTCTGTCTCTCAGAGTGACAAAGGAAATTATACTTACGACAGGACAATAGATGTTATTATGCAGCTGCTTTTTCATAGAAAAAAGCCTTTTAAACGAAAGCAATTTTCATTTTGCATATGCACTCTCTTCTATATTGTCTACCTGTCATGAAATAGTCCTCGTGTTAATGAAAATCAGGGTATATTGCCCAGTGGCATAAGTGTAACTTCACATTTCTTTAAAGTGTCTTCTGGGCCCAAGTCTCTTGTACGTAGCAGCTGTTATCAGCTCTGCTGAATTAGGCCTTTTTTTTCTTTTTTTTTTTTTTTTCTGGTCATATACATCACAGCAGTCCAAAGAATATCTTCAGCCACTACATGAGTTAAAGGAGAAAGATCAATTTACGTTTCTTTCAACAGGTCATTTAAAATGATTTTAATTGAAATAAATAAGAATTTTGCAAGTACCTTAAATTACAGTGAGTTCATGTCTATGCTGGCTCTTTTTTAAAATTGAAGGCCATCTAGATGGTTTATAGTAGATAAACACTTGCAGCCAAACTCTTTTCTTAAACACAGTTGTGTTGTCCTCAAGAAATGTCAAGAAAAGGAATTAACAATAAAACATTAAAGTAAAACCCAGGAACTATCAGGAGTTAATTCAGACTAATACTTAGCCCAAGACAGGCATAGATGTAATTTTGACTCAGGGAGAAGGGACCAAGAAGGGGACAAAACCTTCACTATATGTGTTGAAAGATAGTAGGACATCATGATTTTCCAATGTCTTTCTGTCATCTTGTACACAGAAGTGGGAAACTGTAGTATTTAAATAGAATAGGAAGACTTCCCTTCCTTCTTCTTTACCTCTTGTGTCATTTTTATTTTCCTAACAATATGAAATCTATTCACAGATTTCTTTTTCTTTCAGCTGAATTAATTATTTAGCCATCATCAGCTATTGTTCCTAAATTGTTGAAAGCAGCAGGGAGGCACTAAAGCAGAAGCTGTGATTACTTTCTAAAATTGCAGATGTCTACTCAGTTCAGCAGTCATTACCATGTAAGGTCATTTAGTGATGAGGTGTAAAGAACTGTGGGCTGGGAAAATATAGGTTGAAGAGCATAATTTACCTCTAAAGCATCTCTCAAAAGCCTGATCCTTCAAGGTGCTGAGCAGCTCCCCAGAGACTAACAACTTCTATTGAAATAAACCAAATTTAAGGAGACTCAGTACTTCTGGGGATACACTCAGAGGTTTCCAGGAACAGTGCCTTGTTTCAGACTTAATTTCTTCATTTTGCACAATCCACAGGATGGTTTCATTTTTTGCTACTCTAATTCACAATTTTTTTTCAGACAGTTTTAGTGTGCAGGAGAATGTAATTTATTGAGGAAACATTTCTCATTCCAGTGGAAATAGTCATTCTACCTTAATAATTAACATGGTTGCAGAGCACCTACATTTTTGAGAATGTTTGGCAACATTCGTATCTGTTACATTGGGACCTTAATCTGAACAATGTCTTATTTTCTAAAATGTTAAGCCCAGTGCAAATGCCCAGCCTGTCAGCAATGACTAGTGGCACACATCATGAGGTGGATCAAAACAGAATTAATTTCAATATCTGGCCTCTTTAAGATTCTCAAGATACATTTCGAAAAGCAAAGCCCAGAGATATTATTGATTCCTTTGAGAATCTTAGTCTTTTTTCTATTCATAAAAGAAATACAAAAAATAAAATCCAATAAAGAACTTTCCAGACTCATCATTCATGTTGCCCCACTATAAATCTGGAATTTTTTGGTAACATTTCTTCTATGGTTATTTCATTCACTGTATGGCATAACACTACAGACTGAAATGCAGCAGAAGCAATTTGCCAATCAGAAATTTCACTTCTGAAAGACAAGATGTGCATGTATGCCTGGGACTTTATTTTTTCCAGCTGTGTAACAGGAGTAACTACTGCCTACTACTATTGCAGGATCTGCCTGAATCCTGAATGTAAGAATAGTATCTCTGGGGAATTGTCTTAGATGTGCTTTTATTTGCTTAGTATTGCACTGCCAAATAAATACTATTGCCAAAACCAGATTACCACTCTTTCAGTAAGTAGAGTTGAGTATTTTAGAGAAGTAGTTTTCAATTTTTTTTCTCAGAAATTCTGGAGATTTTTAGATGATGTTTAGTAAGCATGTGAGCATTAAATTAACAAAGTAAATCAACTCTCAGTAGGCTTTCTTTTGCTCTATGGTAAGGTATACCAATATTGGGAATTAGCTGTCTCACATCAAGAGTTGAAAACACCTCTTTAAGTTAATTTTTGTTAACTTAAATAGTTAATAAATAGAATGCTTTCAGAAAACAAGACAATCTTGAATATTCTGTTAACCAGGAAAAAAAAAGTGTAGACTGGTTTGATTTTTATTTCATTATTTGTGTATTTTTACATAGAGGAGGTAAGAAAACAGTACAGTATACACAGGAGGAAAAGACATTCAAAAAGATTGAAATTTTGGGCTCAAAAAAATTTGACCTCTTTTTAAAAAGTGTTAGTTTTAAAATATATTTTTAAAAAGTTCTCAATAACTTCATTCTGAATTCATTTTTTTAAACGATTTTTTGTTTTTTTCCTTCTAGGTCAGAACAGACAGGTTTTCCCTGACCTAAAATTTTGCATACGGCCTTTTGCTTAGTAACATCTCTTGTTGGTGAGACATCTTTAGGGCTTATACAGGAAAGAAGATGCTGAAGATAAAAAAAAAAAAAAAAGTTTTATTGTTAGCAAAGAAACTGTTTCTCAGAAAAGACTAATGATATTTTTCTACTAACCTGAGTTGAACCAGCTTACTAGAGAGAGAATTTTAGCTCTCAGCTTGAACAGCAATTTTGATATAAATATTAAATGACTAGAAGCAACATCCCCTAGTGATTTTAAGCATTGCTTGACATATATATTTATTGACTTCTCCCATCTTATCAGAACATTTTGTGGAAAAGTATTTTTCTATAAATTATTCCTTCAAAAATACATTTCCAACTGACAGATCAAAAAGTTAATTCCCAACTTCTAGCATATAGGTAATTAACAATGACCTTGATGACTAGAGATTTTCAATACACATCAGAATAATATAAGAGAGAAATTTAAGTAATTAAATAATTGTATGGCATGTGTTAGTCACCAAAGTTTAAGTGTAAGGCAAATTTTTTGAATTACATCTTTTTAAACACAGATCATCTATTTCTTCATATAAAAAACATATTTGTCTCTTTTGTAGTGAAAGATAGTGAATGTAGAAACTCAATCATTAGCTGCCAGGGATGGTGCTTAGAATCACGGAATCATGCAATAGTTTGGGTTGGAAGGGACATCTAAAGGTCATTTAGCCCAACCTCCCCTGCAATGAACATCTTCAACTAGATCAGGTTGCTCAGAGCCCCGTCCAACCTGACCTGGAATGTTTCCAGGGATGGGGCATACACCATCTCTCTGGGCAACCTGTGCCAGTGTTTCACCACCCTCAGCATAAAAAATTTCTTCCTTATGTCCAATCTAAATATACCCTCTTTCAATTTAAAACCATTACCCCTTGTCCTATTGCAACAGGCCCTGCTAAAAAGTCTGTCCCCGTCTTTCTTATAAGCCCCCTTGAAGTACTGATAGGCTGCAAGAAGGTCTCCCCGAAGCCTTCTCTTCTCCAGGCTGAACAACCCCAACTCTCTCAGCCTTTCCTCATGGGAGAGGTGTTCCGTTCCCCTGATCATTTTCATGGCCTTCCTCTGGACGCGCTTTAACAGGTCCATGTCTTTGCTGTGCTGAGGGCTCCAGAGCTGGACACAGTACTCCAGGTGGGGTCTCACCAGAAAGGAGTAGAGGGGCAGAATCACCTCCCTCGACCTGCTGGCCACGCTGCTTTTGATGCAACCCAGGATACCATTGGCCTTCTGGGCTGCAAGTGCACATTGCTGGCTCACATCCAGCTTTTCATCCACCAGTACCCCCAAGTCCTTCTCGGCAGGGCTGCTCTCAATCCCTTCATCCCCCAGCCTGTACTGATACCGGGGGTTGCCCTGACCCAGGTGCAAGACCTTGCACTTGGCCTTGTTAAACCTCATGAGGTTCTCACGGGCCCACTTCTCGAGCTTGTCCAGGTTCCTCTGGATGGCATCCCATCCCTCTGGTGTGTCAACCACACCACTCAGCTTGGTGTCATCTGCAAACTTGCTGAGGGTGCACTTGATCCCACTGTCTATGTCATTGATGAAGATATTAGACAGTACCGGTCCTAATACGGACCCCTGCAGGACTCCACTCATCACCAATCTCCATCTGGACATTGAGCCGTTGACCACTACCCTCTGGATGCGACCATCTAACCAATTCCTCACCCACCAGACAGTCCACCCATCAAATCCATACCTCTCCAGTTGAGAGAGAAGGATGTTGTGGGAGACCGTGTCAAAGGCCTTGCAGAGGTCCAGATGGATGACATCCGTGGCTCTTCCCTTGTCTACTGATGTAGTCACTCCATCACAGAAGGCCACTAGGTTAGTCAGGCAGGACCTGCCCTTGGTGAAGCCATGTTGGCTGTCTCAAATCATCTCCCTGTCCTCCACGGGCCTTAGCATAGCTTCCAGGAGGATCTGTTCCATGATGTTCCCAGGCACAGAGGTAAGGCTGACACATCAGTAGTTCCCAGGGTCCTCCTTTCTACCCTTTTTAAAAATGGGTGCCATGTTTCCCTTTTTCCAGTCACCAGGGACTTCACCTGACTGCCATATCTTTTCAAATATCATGGAGAATGACTTGGCAACTACATCAGCCAATTCCCTCAGGACCTTGGGATGCATCTTGTCAGGTCCCACAGACTTATGTATGTTCAGGTTCCTCAGGTGGTCATGAACCTGATCTTCTCTTACAGTGGGAGGGACTTTGCTCCCCCAGTCCCTGCCTTGAGGTCCATCCCCTCGAGAAGTGTGGGAAGAGAGATTGCCACTGAAGACTGAGGCAAAAAAGTTGTTGAGTACCTCAGCCTTCTCCTTGTACATTGTTACCATTTTGCCAGTCATGTTCATCAAGGGGGGTACACTTTCTTTGACCTTTCTTTTCTGGCTGACAACTATAGAAGCCCTTCTTATTATTCTTTGTGTCCCTTGCCAAGTTCAGCTCCAGATGCACCTTGGCCTTCCTGACCCCATCCCTGCACAACTGGGCAGTGTCCCTATACTCTTCCCAGGATACCTGTCCCTGCTTCCACTCCCTGTGCATTTCCTTCTTGCTCTTTAGTTTGACCAGCAGGGCTTGACTCATCGATGCTGGTCTCTTGCCATCCTTCTGTGATTTCTTACACCTGGGGATCGAGAGCTCTTGCGCTCTATGCACAAGAAAGTGTCCTTAAAGATCTGCCAGCTCTGTTCTGTTCCCTTGTCCCTGAGGGCAGTTTCCCAGGGGGTCCTATTGACTAACTCCTTGAACAGCAGGAAGTATGTTTTCCTAAAATTCAGGGCCCTGAATTTCCTCTTCATCTGACCTATATCCCTCAGGACTGTGAACTCCACCAATGCATCGTTCTTTGTACTTTTCCTCAGAGCATAGGAAGGAGAGAAATGGCAAGTTAAGAGAGAAATAAACCAACTCTTGTTCTCACTCTTCTATGAAGGCTATCTCCGTACCATGAGGTTTTCCTTTTAGAGAAACCATAGGGATGCCTCAGCCAGGACCAAGACTTTCAACACAGCTTTTGGACTCTCATCACTCTCATCATCACAAAGGAGAAAAGAACTTCAGAGAACTGAAGGCTATAGATTCATAAGAAACATTTTTCTAATAGAAGAGGCAATCAAGCAAAAATGAGGTTCTCATGATATATTTTATGATTCATATTTCTCTTGCTAATTCATTTACATAAAAAGGCTGTATCCTTAATCTGATTATATAATGATTGTGAAAGCCAAATTACATTAGTAACATTTTGTATCACAAACTATGCATGGAGAAAAAAAGCACAATTTTGATGACACTGAGTATTCAGAAAATAAAGAAAATCATGCTGTCAGCTCAAATAAACAAGAAAGTTATGTGCTTTAGGCAAAAACAACACAGAGAACACAGTGATGCTGTAAAGGCTATAGAGATAATACACTAGTGACACTGACGAAGTAAAACCAGCAACGGCTTAGTCACAGTCATCTTAATCTAAACCGTTTCTGTACTTTTTCAGTCTGAATAGAATTTTCATTGTAATTTCATTCTAAAACACTAAAATTCACAATCAAGGAATATTTATGTCATACCAAAGTTCATATACCAATTCATTTTTAAGAGATTTATAAAGAAGAAATATACTAAATAGTGTTTAAATTTTATTTATAAACAACATCTTTTTTATGTCCTTGAATCTATTATTTTTGCAGTCAAGAAGGGAGATTAGCCTCTTGCTATCCTCATAACTAGTGCATTATCCATTCATTCATCAGCTCTATTATTTATTATTGTACATATAGGCCAAGAAGAGATTCATTACTTCAAAAATTACATGCTATGAACAACCAAGAAAGATATAAGGCCTTTACTGAACATATTTTAACAAAAACTTTTGAATTCCAAAATTTAATCATTCCATGTGTACTAGGACAGACTATTTGATAATGTTTAAAGTTTACAACATTCCAAATTACATACTCATTGCTTTCAATACTGGGCTTTTAGCTTTTAATGTATTAGTTTTCCAGCATAGATTCACTCACTAAGCTAATGAAAAATCTTTTTTACATCAGACATTGGTCTCTATTGGAATCAAGGAATTACTATTGCATGGTGTAACACAAATAAACATCTGTTTCTTTTGTCCTTATACAAGTAATTAACACAAAATCAAGAAGCAGGTTTCTCACAGGAGGAATTCTTGCAACCTTCTTACAAATGAGATTTGCATTTTGACATTACAGAGGGTTTTTTTAAAACTTCCAGACAGAAAAACCTTGTACCAAAAAAACATTAAAAAATCCTCAGAACAAAATGCACAATAAGCTCCCCTAGTTTATATATTGCTATGTTTTATCATAAATTATCAAAATATCATTGCACATTGAAAGAGACTGTTCTAAACATTGCCATCCATCTTTTTACAAATTCTCCAAAATATTTTTAAAATTGCAGAGTTTGACCTTTGTATTAGAGTCACTGAGGTCAATCTTTCTCTTTTGTTCCTATTTGTTGTGTTCTTCCCTGGATGAGGGATTATTTCAGAGGTGCTCAGCACCTCTTGTGAAGTGCTTGGCTTTGTCACCCATAGTAGAGCCCTTGCTTAATGTGGTGCAATGCCTATTGTAGGATGAGAGAGAGAGAGAGATTGACAGCTGTACAGCTGTGGGTGTCCATGGTTCCTTTTTATTCACTTTTTTAATTACATCTCACATACCTTGTTTATCATAGCTAGATGGATTTTGGAAATATGTAACCTATCCAGCACCCAGTGAAGTAAATGAAATAAAAATCAATTGGCTTCAAGAAATTTTGGAATGGGAAATAGAGAATAGCATTATGTATTTATGCAGGTGTTCCTAATAACAATTTGAAAGCACAAATGAAGACATGACACAGACAGTAAATTTAGATGGCACAATGTGTGTATGGAAGGCAGGCAGGGAGGCAAAAAGTTATTTATGAATTATGAAACTGATAAATAAGCCAGTTGATAACGGCCTGTCTTCCTGAGGAAAGGTAATCTCTTCAGTAACCTTAGCAAACACTGGAGTTGAGACATGCCATAGTATGTGTTGTGCAAAGGGTGAGATCACTGATTTACCAGCCTCAATCCCAAACACAACAGCAAGGCTGGAGGAGTGGGATGGCTAAACAGCCCACTGCTGACACTGGTGAAGAAGCAGGGCCCTCCTTTGAGCCCACCTTCTCCTCCCATTCATCTGTTCCCTCCCCTCTTCCCAATGCACAGACACGTACCCAGAGGAAGCTGCTACCCCATCTTCTGTGAAGTCACAGACTGAGCTCTTATTCACACAATGCCTCAAAGTATTGAAACAGATTAATGGGATTTCAATGGAGATGCTAACAGGTATAACTGAACTGAAAATTAGTATTTTGAAAAACTCTCTTACTAAGCAATCCATTATGTCACCTCTTTCTGGTAACCTCAAAAACCTTTTGAATTTGTTTAGCAACACACAACATGAGAGAAGTCAGAAAGGAGGGGATTGAAGTGCATGAGCTAATGAGGATTTCAGCATTTTGAATGGAGAAATTTCCAGACCTTGGAGATACTACATGGGAAGACTCAGCAAAATTTATGCCTGCACAACTTGAAAAGGCTCAGTGGAAAAAGTGGCATTTCTTTACCAGTGTACAGACAAATCAAAGCTGCCCTGGGCTGCGCTAACCTTGCAGACACCAATGCAGGGCCAACTGTGCCCAGCCACTTTCAGACCCAGACTGGTAGGTGTTGACAGCAGGGTGCTGAGCTGTGAGTATTGCTGGGTACAAGTCAGTGCTGGCTAGGGGATCTTTGAGCTACTCTGTGCAGTAAAGATCTAATTGCAAATTCAGTCTCCTGCTAACCTGCTCACACGTTGATTAAACTCTGCCTTGAGAGTGAGGTGGAAGAAAGGTGGATGAGACTGTCTCAAACTTGTATGTCTACAGAGAGAATGGGGTGTGGTGGGTTGACCTTGGCTGGATGCCCACTATGCCGCTCTATCACTCCTCCTCCTCAGCTGGACAGGGGGAGAAAAACATGATGAAAGGCTCATGAGTCAAGATAAGTACAGGGAGATCGCTCAGCAATTACCATCACGGGCAAAACAGTCTCAATTTGGTGAAATTAATTTAATTTATTGCCAATCAAAAGTCAGAGTAGAGTAATGAGAAATAAAAAACAAATCTTAAAACACCTTCCCTCCACCCCTCCCTTCTTCCCAGGCTTAACTTCACTCCTGATTTCTCTACCTCCTCCCCACAAGCAGCACAGGGGGACAGGGAATGGGGGTTGCGGTCAGTTCATCACATGTTGTCTCTGCCGCTCCTTCCTCCTCATTCTCTTCCCCTGCTCCAGTGTGGGGTCCCACCCACAGGAGACAGTCCTCCATGAACTTCTCCAGTGTGGGTCCTTCCCATGGGCTACAGTTCTTCACAAACTGATCCATCATGGGTCCTTTCCACAGGGTGCAGTCCTTCAGGAACAGACTGCTCCAGCATGGGTCCCCCATGGGGTCACAAGTCCTGTCAGAAGCTCCTGTCAGGAGCTCCAGCATGAGCTCCTCTCTCCGTGGGTCTACAGGTCCTGCTAGGAGCCTGCTGCAGTGCAGGCTTTCCATGGGGTCACAGCCTCCTTTGGGTGTATCCACCTGCTCCAGCATGGGGTCTTCCCATAGGCTGCAGGATGGATATCTGCTTCACCATGGTCCTGCATGGGCTGCAGGGGGACAACCTGTGTCACCATGGTCTTCAGCATGGGCTGCAGAGGAATCTCTGCTCTGGCAGCTGGAGCACCTCCTCCCCCTCTTCCTTCACTGACCTTGGTGTCTACATAGTTGTTTCTCTCACATATTCTCACTCCTCTCTTCCAGCTGCTATTGCACAGCACTTTTTTCCCCTTAAATATGTTATCACAGAGGTGCTACCACTGTCGTTGATTGGCTCAGCCTCGGCCAGCAGTGAGTCTATCTTGGAGCTGGCTGGCATTGGCTCTATCGGACATGGGGGAAGCTTCTGGAATCTTCTCACAGAAGCCACCCCTGCAGCCCCGCTATGCAAACCAATGCTGCTTGGGGTCAAACACACAGAATATGAATGCTGAACAGGATGACAGTGGCTCTCAGAGTGACACAAAAGTAGAAAAAGTTTATGGGGGGGAAACTTTATGCAGGCAGTCTTAGCCATCCTGGTCTTCAGGAATGATCAGTTATCTAATCCAATAGCTAACCAATATCAAACTAATTCATGCAAATGAGGGTTATTTTATTCTTTAGATAAATACATGTAATGGAAAATGGAAAAAACAATTAAACACATTAAAGGCTAGATTATTGTGGTCAAGATATTATGCGATACTATCAAAAAGGTTATGCACTGACAAAAAATAAGAAGAATAAATAATTACAATATAAACAGTCGATCAAATTCACATCATCATATTTCCTGAGAGTAACCAAATTTATGCAAAATTGATGAGAAACTTATGACTGTGTACATTCAATAAATGTAAAGTCTTTTGATATTTATCATCGTAAATATTATCTTTTAATGTGAGTTTTCGTAATTGGTGTTTCCAGTAGAGGTGGGAAAAAAAGTTTAGATTGATATAGTAATTCCTTTCCAGCTCAAAAATGCTCGAGTCAGCAGTGATGATTTGGAATATTTACCTGAGTACAGCCTATGAATTCTGACCATTTATGTCAATGCATGAAAAAATTGCCCAATGGAATACTTGTGGTTTCGAATAGAAAATCCAGTCTCTGTGGATGGAGATTATAGCATATGTCTACATAAGCAAAAACACGAGGCAGTTGTTAACCAGATGTTTTGATCAAATATTATTCACCTGGTGCTTCAAACAGCAGTGCAAGAAAACCAAGCACGGAGATCCCCAAATGCAAACAAAGAAACTAATTTTTGTTTTGTTTGACCAGCTCACAGAATTTTGTGTCAGAGAGAAGAAGAGATGAGCATATTTCACAGCAGGAGCTATGAAATAGTAGAATAGAATAGAATAGAATAGAATAGAATAGAATAGAATAGAATAGAATAGAATAGAAGTATTTTCAGTTGGAAGGGCTGTAGCACTAACACAGATTAGAAAAAATGAGCTGACCTAGAAGCGTTCTGTTATTCTGAGCAGAAGCCAAGAACTGCTGAAGCTGCCTCCACAACAGTGGTCCCAGCCCAATTAGTTGAGTAATTATTCTAACTCTAGTTATTCCATGCAGAACTTCATATTATTTTTTTTCTCTGAACAGTTAACTTCTAAACTCAGAATGGAAATTTGAAAATCCTGTATATTTTGAGATTCTATAAAAAATGAAGCAATAGTAGTAGTGATGTGAATTGCATCCATTAATCTTAATGGAATGTCAGCTATAATGCCTATTCTCTACTATCATTATTTAAGTGAAGTTAATAAGAAGAAGCTTCAGCTTTAGATTAAAGGTCAATGAACAATGTTAGAAAAGTGAAGACTTATTTATGATATAAAGTTGCAAAACCAAAAATAGCTGTAACTAGCCTTGAAAACATTAGAGATTAGCCACAGTTAAAGCTTTTCCTTCTTAGGGAACTTGAATAAAGAGGGTCTATGAAGAAAATTTGTAAAACACACTTTAGAAAGTCCGCTAACATGCAAGCAATAAGTTCATAAAAGTAGAGAATAAGCATCAAATATAGAAGCACAATGAAGAAGGACCACTTTCTCCAGAATCCAGTAAGCTCTTAAACTGTCCTCTCCAACAGGCTGGTTATCACACATAGAGGTGTATTATTTAATAAACTCATATTTCAAAGCAAAAATTTCATAAGGTTTTGCTATTTATTCAAATACTAACAAACCCCTCCCATCCCTGAGCTGTACTGTGAATAGAAATTCAGAACAGGACAGTGTGCTGCTTTCTTCCCCAGTAGGTCATCATTCCATTGACATTCTTTCTGTGGCAACCCAAAGCTTAGGTATTTATAGGTCCTTCAGACAGGTACCAAGGGCACAATGGAGTAAGAGTTAACTTCCATCAGCTGATCCATGGCTTAGCTATTGATGTGTCAGGATAGCCACATGCTCTGGCAACAAGAAGACAATTTATCAATCTACATGAAAATGCCAGCTAATACAAAAATCAGAAGTAATGGAATTAATCTTCATTTTAGTTTTTTAATATGAATAAAACAAATCCTTAATTTACTGGCTTAGTTTCTGAGGTCATACATTCAAGTTTGAAGTCATTTTTGCAGTAGCATTTTTTTATCTCTGACTGTTTACGAGGCACTAACCAATATATTCCAATATATAAGGATTTTGCTATAACAGGCAAAATTTGGATGTTTATGTTTAAAGACTAAATAAGAAATCATAATAAAATAAAGCATAAAAGCATAAGCACAAGAAAAACAATGGGGAAAATGTATGGAAGCTGAGAAAAAGGATTTTTTTTTTAAACTACCAGATATTATAAAGTATAAAAAATAACAGGGCCCTGAGTGCAGTGAACAGGCCCTAATGGCCCTGAACAGCCTCACCTGGACCTGCACCCACACCCCTGCCCGTGGGCCTGGGGGGGTCCGTTTCAGCTTAGTCTTGTTCCCCCAATATTCGCTTGAGCCATACTGCAAGTAGACCTCTGCCCAGCTTGTACCCTGGCATTCCTGCCTTGTTGACTGGACTTCCCGGGTTCCCTCAGGTCTTTTTTGTCACCTTACTTTTGTATGATGATCATTGGGTTGTTGACAGGACTTGTTCCTCTCACCAGCCCTGCTCTGCTCACCTTGCTTAGGCCCATTGTGCCTTACAGGAGGGGACGCTGCCCTTCCCTTTGCTGGAGTGACTCTCAGCTCCCTGATGGAGAAGGGAAGTTGCCACTCCCTAACAGTAAACTGCTGCACCCATCCTGGGAGGGTGCAAGAATTAGTGAGGTTTGGTTTCAACCATTATCAACATACTTTAAAAAACGTCTCTGCTCAAAATAGTAATTCCTATCTATAGTTATCTTGTGCAGTGTGATTGTAATGTCTTTGAAGCGTTGTTCTTTGCTCTTATATTTCCTTTTAAAAGACTAACAAATTTGTTATTAGGACACTAACATATTAATATGACAAAAACATTAGTATGAATTACAGCGAGGTGTTAGGGAAGAGGGATGTGAGAAAAAAAGTGAAGAGGAGGAGGGATGGATTAGTTAGTAGGATATAAGTGCCTATAAAAATTGAATAGGTGGCAACAAAGAAGATGGGGAGGAATTATTTAAGATGATTAAAGGTGATAAAAGCAAGAGTAATAACGTGAAACTCAAACAGGAAATATTAATTTACATATTAATACAAAAAGTTGCGATAGTGAGGTCAATTAGAAAAAGGAATAATTTGCTGGAGAATGTAGTTCTACTAATATTGCCTAAGGCGTCAATGAGACTAACATAACCCATCTCTGCATTAACAAAGGCAATCCTTTTACAGGAGAGTGAAATGAAGATAGAGTTGATTTGCAAACTACTCTTCCGTGGTAGTATATCCATGGATATTTTTATCTGGACAAGGAAAGTATAGTTTGTTGTTTGTTTGGGGTTTTTTTATGGATTTATTTTAAAGTCAGTTTCCTGATTATTCTTATTCTGTGACACTTCACAGCATATAACTCCTACATTTTGTGCTTCATGGTTTATCTTGGATATTTATTCTATATTTTACATTATATTAATTCCAGATCATCTTACAAAAATGTTGTTGATTCTCCTTCTTGTTTCTGTTTTGCACTTAGGAAAAATTGGACCATATTCACTCTGAGTCAGTACACAGAAATCTGATTACATTTTCTTTCTTTTTTTCTTTTAATTTTGGAAATTAAATACGAATCTCCAACATTTTTGTAAATATATAATTATTTGCTTATTAGATCACAAATAAATACTCTTGAAGTCATTGATTTTTACCTTCTTATCCATGCCATGATGTTTGTTTAGTTGGGCTTGCAAGTCAAATTTTGTCATTAATTTTAAAGATGGATGTTAATGCTTATTTATTTTAGTACAATCATTTATCAGGTAACTTGCTCCAAACAAACTAAAGTGACCCACAGTGCTGTGTAACTCATTGCTATGAAATGCTGTAAATCCCAAAGTTTACATGGAACAAATCAAGAGGGCACAAAAAATAACCACTGAAGCCTACTGGATGCAAAAGCTATATACACATTAGTGACTGGTGCAGCACAAAAAAGAAGGGACACGAGTTTTACCTAACGTAATCCATTACAGTTCTTGTATTGTGTGTCCATATTAAACGTTTACCAGCAATGAAGTTCACTGCAGTTGCTTGTCCTAGATAGGTGCACATGCAATGCATGCAGACAATATGCAAAGTATTTCTGTGCACCTTCCTTGTTGCTAACTGAATCCTAGATATGTTGTAGAAGCTAAACTACAAGGGAGACACCTTGTGATATGGCAAGCAGGACACAGAGTTTGGCATGCTGATGACTGACTTCAACCTTGATTCCAACAGGAGAAAAAATGCTTAAACAACACTAATGTTCACTAATGGCCTCTGGAAGCTGGGAGAATGTAATAGGAAAGTACTCTTGTGTATTAACCCTGTCATTATATTCTTTAGGACTCCATCGATGAGTACCATAGGAGTTAAAATATTGGGATGGATGGACTAGACTTTGATCTTTGTTCTAGTATGGCTAATCTTAATTTTTATGTTAGGTTTGGTTTTGGGTTTGGTTTTTTTTGTTTTGTTTTTTTAAAACAAGAGATCCTACTGAAATAATGAAGAATATATGTAGGCTTTTTTATGAGCAGCTGATGATAAACCTGACCTTAGTATATGCTCTTGCAACAGCAAATTACTTTATAGCTCCTGCATCCAAATAAACATTAACACAAAAGACCCAACTAGTACCAAGTGGACATTGAGGTGCTTATTTATGATTATCCTTCTGAATATTTTAAGAACTGGATTTAATCTCTGCCCTATACCTAAGTAAGTGTTTTACCATTTCTTTTGGTAAGAGGTTGTGCAGTTGGAACTTTGTTCAAGGTGATGCTTCCTCATATTGAACCTGTGTGATTGATGGAAGATATAGATGCTTAAAAATGTATTTGATATTCAAAAAATTATTGTAATATCTGTGGTGAGGGAAGAATTGTGATGTTCAGCTGCTGGTCCTCAAAGAGGCAAACAGGCAAATTTTTAAAGTTTGTTCTTCAAGAGCCATACAGCACAGTCCAAGAATTCATTACACAACATACTTTTTTACTATGTAACAGTATATTTCATACTTGTTTAATATTGCTTCTAAATACACAGATAATTCTGAGTACATTAGTGTCCTTCATTTCCAGCATAGTTTGCATAACATTATTATTCACAACTTCTCAGGGGACATCACAGATGGATTCTTGGGTAATGTAAATGCAGATGACTTCACAATAGTTTCAGATGTATATAAACATTCTGAAGACCTCTTTAAGTATCCAGTTATGAGGTGGTCCAAAGGGTGAAAATTTCTTCTGCTACTAGTATAAAAGATTGCTACATCCATACTATCATGCATGGTACATTTAGGAATTTTTATGTTACTCATGTTGGAAGGAAGAGTAGGTGTTCGTGTAAGGAGGGCATTCCACTTAATTTTCCTTTTCTTTATTCCTTTTTTCTCTACCACTTCACACCAAAGTAAAGAAAACTCTGAAAATAAGAATAAGAGAAATTCCAACGTACAAAGATTTTTACTTTTTCCCTCACTAATAATGCCTTTCGCTTTTTCTGAGGTGTTCATTCAGTCTTCTAAGTGGACCTTCTCTACCAGTTCTTCCTTCTCCTCTTTTAAAATGGAAATCTTTGCTTAGCAATGCTACCAAAAGTGATGAGGGAAATTAGACTAAAAGCAAAATAAAACAAATGCTTTGACTGTTTACTATGAGCTATTTCCAGTTAGTTTTTTAATTTGAAAACTTAACTTTTAAATGATCATTGAATGTATGTAATTATTTTTAGTATTCATTACTGAACACCGTTTACCTCTTGTCTAAGGGGTTTCTCACAAAACTCTAATAAAGCTGATAAAAATCATTGCTTTCTTCTAATCCCACTGAAGTCAATAGGAGTCTGCACTGATTTCAGTGGGGACAGAGTCACACTCTTTTCCACATTTTAAAATTTATTTGTCTTTCTCAGCCAAATTGCATAATGTAGATCATATCCAGCATACCTCTGTCCAAAGGTTTGTTAATTTGATGTCAAGTGGACTATGACTTGCCTGTTTTTCTCTCTGTTCTTCTTGCTACCAATGCTATAGCTGAAAAAGTAGTCAAGTACGGGGTCTTTTTCTCTGCATATGTGTATTTATATATCTAATGTGTTTTTATATTTGTTAGTTGCCTTAGTATAATTTATTAAAATTAGAACTAATAATAAACTTTATGAAGTTTAATAATTCAAATTTTCTTTTTTTCCTAACATACTGTGAATCTGTTTAACAGTTCAAGTACTAATATTTTTAATAATCTTTTGTGAATATACTGTTTCATATTAAAATGTTCTGTCTGTTTTTAATGTGCAAGTAAAGTCTGTGACAACTTTTATGAAGGTTTACTTGGAAATATAATTAAAATTTATTGAGAGTTAAATTGAATGGTTTATTAACCATCCATTTACTTCTGAATTATGTTGCTTTATTTAGTCACTAAATGTATGTTTTCCTGAAACATTACTTAAATTAAGATGCTTAATTCTTCCAAGAAATCATTACAGTAGTCTTTCTCTGAAAGAGAAGCAGCAAATAATAATAAAGCATGTTAAGCAATGCTTTCAATTAGAAAAGTAGAATGCCTTGAGAAGTTATTTTCAAACATAAGAAGGTGTGAATTAACCCCTTATATGGTCCCCAATGAGTAGGCTATAAGGAAGAAATACAATGAGGTACAGATGACTCATAATACTTCTATGTTAGTAGTTGGGCTGAAGAAACTGTATCAGAAAGGATTAAAGGGTTAAAGTTTCATTACAGTACTAATATGTCATCACCAGAAATACTGCTACTGGGTGTGTAAAGCTTCAAGAAATTATATAAACCCTGATTATTTGGAATTAATACATTATGGTGTGTGGAAAAGTGCTGCTAAAATGCCCCAGGAATGGTTTCTAAACACTTAACTCATTCAGTCCATAGGAAGGTCTTATTAAAAAAAAAATCCAGTGGAATTTACCAGTTGCATCTGATTAAATGTCCCTCATGCCATGGAAAATTCAAATAGAACTGACTTTGCTTATCTGCATTTTCTTAACAAAGAATTAAAGTTACCTTGTATGCAGGTATCCAGTTTTAATAACTTAGCTGATTCATGGTAATATATTAATATGCTCATGACATTTGGCATGGAATCTGAGCCTCAATAGGAACAAAGGGAAAAAAATAAAAGCACAATGATTTTAGGCAAAAGACATATTCAACAAGCAAGACATACCACTGACACTAAAAAATGATATTAAAAAAATATATAAAAGACAGTGAGATATGCAACCTGGTCTTATTCAGAGTATATCTGTCAGACCACAGTATTACTTTCTTTTTCTAAAATAATTTAATTCCTTGACAAGAAATGTGTCAGACAGCATCTGTCAGAATGTTAACAAAATAATTAGGCCACTTTTTTTTTTGTGTGTGTGTGTGAAGGTATTGAAAATGTAATCTAATACAAGAACTGTAAGATGTTTAAAATAGCTACTGCACATTGGAAGTCATTGCTGATCCTGAAAAGGAGAACTTATAGGCTGGATGTTTACAAGTGGTGTCCTAAAGAATCAAATCTGGAAACGTTTTGAAAAATACTTTCAATGATGATCAAAGTATGAAAGTACAATGAAGGGTATTGATGACACAAATTTGAATCATCTATACATAGCAAGATGAGAAAAGATATCTTGGAAAATGGAGTAATAGGGATGAGGTGGTTTGTAAAGGTGTAAAGTTCAAGGTCATATATTTGAGATTAATAATGAGAATTCTGAATGGAGTTATGATCTAATCCCTTAGAAGCAAAAAAGGGGGAGAAATACAATGAATTAATGAAATATAATGAATAATACAACGAATCACAAAAGAGATACAGCCATGAATGAGGACAATATGGCTACAGAGTGCAAGAGACAAATAATTGCCAGTAGAAATGGTGAAACACGTTGTTTTGGAAGGGAAATGTTTAGGTTCTGTTTCTACAGAAACCAGAATAATGAAACTTTTTTCTTGACTGAAACTTTTGTCATTGCTGTAATGCAAGTCAGAAAAGGACTTAATAAAAATGACACAATAAGGCTAGAAAGGTAGTAGAAAATATATAACATAGAGGTGTCTTGACTGGTAATACAAGAACACAGTACTCAAAAATTTGACTTCACATCCTAAGAAGGAGGAAAACATTATTTGCTGTAAATTTAGTTTTTCAAGGTGCTGAACAATCAACTCTATTACAAGAATGATGTGTATCCCAAAACAGGTCTACATAAGCCTGTTAGTGCAGCTCTGAGTTTACATAGTCAGTTTTGTGTTATTTGACAACCATATGAAACCAATAAGATTAACTCAAAAACATTGTTAAAAGGTAAGAAGTCATCTACCTTTAAAAATTATTTCTTACTAACCTCGATATGCTTGAGTGCTATGAAATCAGCTTTTGTGTCATAAATACAGAATTCATGAAGAGAAAAGAGCTATTAAAGAGCAAATCATCTAGATTCTGAAATACTATAAATTATCATCTGAGACAGATGTGTTTGAATATCTCATTTCAATTTGTTTAAACTGCACTGTCAGTAAATGAATGATTAAATCCATGAGCAAATAAAATAATGAGTGAATTTTTCTCAGTAAGATCAAAATCAGTACATATGAAATGAAGACTAATACTCCTTTTAGTATAAATTTTATACCCTGGTAGTACGTATGTATAAAATTCCAATTACAATGAAACCTATATTTTAATGTAGTGTAGTAGATGTCAAAAATCTGTACAAAATTAGATCATAAAATCCTTGAAAGTCATATGTTATTTTTGGTAGAGTTCAGATGTTCTGTGTGCCAGAAAGAAGACAGAATCAGTAGTTTGCTGTCACTACTAAATAAGTCTCTTCCTGAATACAAAGAAGAAAAAGTTTTATTCTGTTTGATATAACAGCAAACAACTTTTGGAAGTCTGCCAATTTCCAAATTGATTATAATTGCTATAATTGGATATTTTAAACTCTAGAAAGCAGAGTCTCATTTAAGCTTGTGTTTGTGTGGCTGCATAAAGCCAGAGACAGATTTCAGTTTTGCCAGGTTACTTAGGAAATAGAAATACTGAAATGTGATTGTGCATCACCAGCAGTTTTTCAGTTCACATGGATCGGTATGGACCAAATCTTGACATCGTTACTCTGGAAAAATATTCAGTAAAGTCATAAAGTGAGAGAATTCTGTGGTGGATTGTGGCAGAAACAGAACATCCATGGGAAGTTATGGTAGGCACTGGATGGCAGAGGGAACAATGAACTCCTTGGACTCCCAGGGTAGAGATGGGATTAAATTTTGATATGCAAAGGAAGTCTTAAATAGACTTTAGTCAAGTGAGAACATGAAGAAGTAAAGATAGCTTATTGTTCAAACTAAAGGTATGTTATACCAGAATCTTCTGATAATTCATGATAGAGGCTTTCTATTGTACTCAGTCAGGTAACCTGTATGATTAGAAGTGGTCTTCTGTTGATGTTCGGGGGGAAAAAAAAGGAAAAAAGGTTAATGAGCCTCCATTAAACAGAAATGCAGTTTATATGTTGTTATGTTCCCTGATACTTTCAACTAAAAAGGGCTGAAGAAAGGGTAGAAGGCCTCAGCACATTTATATTAAAAGTTATTACCCACAATATATCAGAAGAAAGAGCTGTATTTTTGTATTCTGCTCATACCTACCTCTGACTAGTCCTGAAACTGTAGACCTACTTAAAAACATCTAACATCCCAGGGAATTGTTTCAATGCAATACCTGGTTATGAAGTTACGTCATTAACTTTTGATCCTCAGGTATGAGAATACTGGCCTTAACACCAATATGTGTGAGTTCACTGTCCTGTGAATGAGCATAGCTGTACTGATCTCCTGGGCTGCTTGACATGTATAAGAATACTATTAGTGCAAAATGTGATATAAAATCATTTATTAAAATTCAATACTGTCTTCTCCGTTTTCGTGCCTGCATTCAACTGTAAGAATAAATATTTCACCAAACAAGTTGAAAGTACATTTCTAGTAGCATTATTCTGTTAAAGAAATGGAAAATTATGACATTAACTAGGCAAAAATCAGATGCCATATGTCACAGGAAGCTGTGAAGAAGCATTGCTCTTTCTACCCATCTAATGCACTGAAATTCTTCTGAGAATGTAAGATTTGATGTGATTTTTCCTAGAAAAAATTCTACAGGTACCGGAACTTTCCAAAGTCTGGTGTCGAGGGAGGTGATTCTGCCCCTCTACTCTGCTCTGGTGAGACCCCACCTGAAGTACTGCATCCAGCTCTGGAGCCCTCAGCATAAGAAAGACATGGACCTGTTGGAATGGGCCCACAAGAGGGCCACGAAAATGATCAGGGGAACGGAACACCTCTCCTATGAAGAAAGGCTGAGAGAGTTGGAGTTGTTCAGCCTAGAGAAGAGAAGGCTTCGGGAAGATCTTATTGCAGCCTATCAGTACTTAAAGGGGGCTTCTAAAAAAGATGGGGGCAAACTTTTTAGCAGGGCCTGTTGTGACAGAACGAGGGGGAATGGCTTTAAACTAAAAGAAGGTAGATTTAGACTGGACATTGGAAGAAATTTTTTATGCTGAGGGTGGTGAAACACTGGCACAGGTTGCCCAGAGAGGTGGTTTCCATCCCTGGAAACATTCCAGGTCAGGTTGGACGGGGCTCTGAGCAACCTGATCTAGTTGAAGATGTCCCTGCTCATTGCAGGGGGGTTGGACTAGATGACCTTTAGAGGTTCCTTCCAACCCAAACTATTCTATGATTCTATGATTCTATGATTCTAAAGATTGCAGAGGTAAATACAGTGCAAGATTCTTAATTGGCATATTACAAAGAAAAAAATATTGCTTTTATGCAGACAACTATAGACAACTTTCTATAGTGACAAGGTTTCATTCATCATGTTGCCTTTTATAAAGTAACCTGTCAGCAGGAGATTCAAATTCAAAATTTTTCTTGTGGCTTTAAGGTCTCGGACTCAAAATATAAGATGATATTAAACTGTTTGTATACAAATATGCAACAACTAAGAAGAAGCAAAATTATTCCAGAGCTCTGCTGTAGCTATGGCAACCACGTTCCACTGTACATCATTTAGATAAATAAATCTGACAGCTATTAAGAATGAGTTTTAACATATTTTTTTTCATGATGGAATTTCTTAAATGTTATTTTCTTGGGAAAAATAATATTATATATATAAAAAAAATTGTTATTACTTCTCCTTTAACAGAAAAATTTTCTACCACAAATAGTGTGTTCAATAATTTTATGTTCAATTTTAGTTCTTACATATGAAACTTAAAATGCATAATTTCTTTGTTCTTCATTTTACTCAATCAGAGAAAATGGATTTGGGTTGAAGTCTTAGTTCTAGTGAAATTATGGATTTCAAAGTATTTTGCCAACTTGCCTTTGGTAACTCAATATCCTCTAACTTCTGATATATCTTGCACATACATATTTTAAGTATAGCAAAAGCCCAGAGAGGCAAAAACCCACAGTATAAGTAACCAAATTTATAAATATGCTGTGAAATCAGGACTCTGTTAGTGCTGTTCAGTGCCAGTTTATGCCAACTTAGGTCAGCATTGCAATCATCCCACTTATACTTGTCCACAACCGTTTCCTTGTGATGGTTGTTTAGCCTGGAGAAAAGGAGGCTGAGGGGAGACCTCATCGCTCTCTACAACTACCTGGAAGGAGGTTGTAGCGAGGTGGGTGTCGGTCTCTTCTCCCAAGTAACAAGCGATAGGACAAGAGGAAATGGCCTCAAGTTGCACCAGGGGAGGTTTAAATTGGACGTGAGGAAAAATCTCTTCACTGAAAGAGTGGTTAAACATTGGAAGAGGCTTCCCAGGGAAGTGGTTGAGTCCCCATCCCTGGAAGTATTTAAAAGACGAGTAGATGAGACGCTTAGGGACATGGTTTAGTGGGCATGGTGGTGTTGGGTTGACGGTTGGACTCGATGATCTTAGAGGTCTTTTCCAACCTTAATGATTCTATGATTCTATGATACTGATTCGTCCCTGATGCCAAAGTGAGATTAACCCCTGCAGGGTATTAACCCAGCTGAAAACTCACCTTACAAAAAAGGATACCATGTGTCAGTTTAACCCTGAGGTTAAATCTCAGGCTGAGATTGCATCAGGTGAATGCCAATGCTGGGCTAAGGGAGGTAAAAGTACTGCAAACAAAGTTTGGCTTTGATTGTATAGCAGCAGGTTAAAAATACCTGAAAACCTGGAACACTTTGGCCCAGATCTTAAAAGCCATTTAAGAACTTAATTGCCAGTTAAATGACTGTGTATAGAGGACTTCAGAGGGCAGATATAGACAAGGCCTAATTTTTGGTGCCTAACTTTGGTCAATGGAGAAGATTCCCCATAAATACTCTCAGAATGAGAACATCATTTAATCCTTTGAATCACCTGAAAGTCTCTCTCAAATAAAAAACTTTTTCACTTTAAAAATTTATTCACTAAATGTCTAAATAACTTTGAAATTCTAGATTTCAAACTACAATGAAATCAGGAAGTAACCTTCCCATTGACTACAGTGGATTTTATAATTTAATAATTTTTGTTTCAAGATTTTTATATATTGGCTTTCATTATCTCAGTATCTATGACACAGTTAGAACAATAATGCTTACATAAGGCATGAAGTACACCAAAACTCTTCTCTTCGCCTCAAAATGAAAAATAATTAGTTTTTTAAAATGTCCACAAAGCTACATTCAAGAGCAGTGCATGAGCATTATTGTTTTAAAATCTAACCCTGCAAAACATACTAAAATGTATGTCTTCAATATAACTTTGAAAATCCACATGAGAAGATCAAGAAAAATAAAAAAAAAATTAAAATATTTAATTTGAAGTGAAATGAAATTGTGAAACTCTCTCGATGCCCCACACCAGTAAATCAATTCGACATCAAAATAGCATGCATGCTAAATATGTGACTTACAGTGCCTTAATTATTTGGACTTTTGTCTTAAAAGTCTATGCAGGTAAAAAATAAATAATAAAATTCAGAACTGAAAATCACATCCATTTTCATTCTCCCCCATCTCTAAGGAAGGCAGTTTTATCTCCAAGAATATTTCCTAATAATGTATAATATATAACTGTTTCAATTATATTCCATTACTTTGAAGCAGGATGGAGCGTCACACATATTTCACCAGATTTCAAAGTATGGAACTATGTACAAGATTAAAAAATCATTCTAGTTTGTATTATAACTTCAATGCTGTGGGTTGACCTTAGCTGGCTGCCAGGTGCCCACCCGGCCGCTCTATCACTCCCCTCCTCAACAGGACAAGGGGAAAGGAAATAAGACGAAAAAGAACTCGCGGGTCGAGATAAAGGCAGTTCAATAAAGCAAAAGCAAAGGCCGCACGCGGAAGCCAAGGAAAACAAACAAAAAGATTTATTCTCTACTTCCCATCAGCAGGCAATGTCCAGCCACTGCCTGGGAAGTAGGGCCTCAGTACGCGTAGCGGTTGCTCCAGAAGACAAACACCTTAACGACAAAAGCCCCCCTTCCCTCTCCTCCTTTCTCTTAGCTTTTACTGCTGAGCACAACGTCATATGGTATGCAGTATCTCTTTGGTCAGCTTGGGTCAGCCGTCCTGGCTATGTCCCCTCCCAACCTTTTGCCCACCCCCAGCCTACTGGCCTTTGGGGCTGACCGGGACGTTGGAGGGACGGCCTTGATGCTGTGGGAGCACTGCTCAGCAGTAACCCAAACACGGGTGTGTCATCAACACCTTTCTAGCTACCAATACAAAGCCCAGCACTCTGAGGGCTGCTATGGGGAACGTTAACTCCACCCCAGCCAGACCGAATGCAATCTCCTCCTCCAGCTCTTCTAGAAGTTAAGATTCTTTTTATCTTTTTCACTATAATGTTAGAAAGCATAACTACAAGAGTCTCACCAAGCTTCTTTTTATATTATATATTAAATTAATCAAATTCCTGTGCAGGTATGTCTATAATGCAGGTATGTTGAAAGCTTTGCAAAAGCACCCCTTAATGCTAAATTATGTATTTTATTCTATAAGGATCTACTTATTATAGATATTTCATATATTATAATGTAACCATTTGCTTTCCATCATACTAGGTCTGTTGCTATTTCTATAAGGAATCTGTATTTGAGATGTTTCTGGCTGAGGTAAGAATGTAGATGCCTTTGTTCAAATTATTCTTTATCAATTCACAGACACTTCACTTCTGAATGACAGGAATTTTGTAACTAATTAAATTTATTTTCTTTTAAAAGAAATACCAAATTTCAAGGAACAGACATTTAAAGTATTCACACTTGGTTCCAGAGTATGTTTTCTTAGGTAAAAGCAAATATTTTTTTATAGTTGCACTTATCGTTTTTAACAGTCAGCCAGAGTAAATCTGGTAAAGGTTTCACATTCTTGATACAAGACACTTTAGACCACTAGAATATCATTATTTAATATAGTGATATATTTTTCATTTAAATTAATTGATCTTATTCTAGGAAAAGCTTTTGTTCCAATCTCCTAATTGCTGAAATCGTGCTATGATATTTGTGTGAATACTACTAAATACTGAAAAGAAAACCCAAGTTTCCATGGCAATAGTTCAGTGCCACAAAAGATTAAACTGGTCAGAAATATTTTTAGGTAAATTGAATTTATTATTCAGCCATTAGCAGGTTTTCTCATATATTATAGGGAACTCTGAGAGAAACAATTTATTTTCATAATGCAGCTCTTCTTCCAAGAAATACTGAATTATTTCAGTACAGTATTTCAGTCCACAGCAATCCAGAATTCACTTCAGCTGTATTTTCTCTCAGATGCAGAGCTATTATTTTGAAGATGGTGATTTTCTTAGTTTTTTTTTCTCTGATATTTAGTATCTTCCCTCTATAGATGTAAATATATATAAAAGCCAGATTGCACATGTATAAATATGTTGTAAATATGTATAAACATGATTTTAAGTTAAACATGAACATTTAATTATAAACATGTTTCACTAGGTTGCTAATTCTGTAACACTGAGTTTGAATTTATTTGTTTTAATATATACATTTATAAGTAGTATAACACCTGGTTGAATGAGAGGATTTTTGTTTCCAGTTATACAACAGCTGAAATAGCTGACATATTTGAGTGGAGTTCTCAGCTGAAGAACTGCTATCAAGAGAATTTTGTGGGAGCACTTTGAACTTTGATTTTGAATCCTTGTTCTCCAACATGGCATGTGGCAAACAATATTTTCGTTGATAATCTTTTAAAGTTTTTCAGGAGGTTGTGTTTACAGACAGATTTATTATAAAAATTTCTTTTTGTTTGCTAAGTTATTTTCAATGAACCTGAGAAGTACCCAGAGCAGTGGATTGATGCTGGTACTCTTTAATTTTGAAGTGCAATAACAATAACAAAAATAGTATGCTTTTTATTATTATTTATAAACATGTTTAAACATGAGCTCTGCATTACTAATATTACATAAATTTTATGAGCAATAACATTAACTTCTAAACAGAACAAATAATAAATATTTATCTGTAAAATGTCTTGGAAGTAATCTAACTATTTTTGTAAATAACTTGTTAATTTTGTGTGCATGCTGGTGAGGTGACCTGTCTACTGCTGCCCCTAATCCCCCTTTGCCACATCTGTCTGATCAGCAGAAGTGATATAGTCTTAACCAAAATGTTAAAACTTTAATTAATGTCCATGCTATGTACTTATCAGATATTGGGCATAGAGATATATTTAATTTATCATTCTTTCACAGCTAATTAAAATCACAACTTAGTATATTCAACAGGATATTTCCTGTCAGCTGAGTTAATTTTAATACAAGAAGGGCAATAGTAAATTACATAATCTGAGATGGGATCTAGCTGCATGTGTGCATGAATGTGCATTTACAATAATCTGTCTTTGTCACTGAATTGTCCATGCTCAAAATAATTATTTCTTGTGACCAAAATAAGCATGTGCCAAATAAATGCATAAAGTACAGTCTGCTATCATGCTAGCTTGAAAGTGATTATACTTTGTTGTGAACAGTAAATCTCAGTTACTAAGTCAGTAATTTAAAGTATTTTTTAAAATAAGTGGATGCATACTATAGTGAGTTTTCAAGAAAAGTTTTCTGAGGAAGTGATGCTCGCTGTTCCCCAGTTCTGTCTCAGTGATATTTTTCAAATTTTCTAGGAGAATTCTGGTCAAGTGCCTCAGATAAATATTAATAATATGGAATTTAATTGCACACCAAAGCTCCCAAACTACTTTACCTGCTAAAAATTGTAAGCAAATGAACAAGATACTTCACAGGGATGACATTATTATTTCTGGACCAGAGAATGGGGATATCAGTTATGTGGAAGGCTTTACCATACCTCATAAATGTATTGCTATATCAGAATCCTGTAAATACATTATAACTAGAGAGAAACAGGAATGAATGTGAAATATATAATTACAGTTTGAGCCTTATGGATTTGGGATAATGCAGTATGCAAAAGCCATCTGGGGCTGAGACTCCGTCTATTTGCTCTTGCTGTCTTGAAAATGCTCACTGTCAAGATATGAAAAAATTGCCAGTTCAACACCAGGGACACATCCTGTGGGACATAGGTCTAGTGAGAACTGGTGCCATCGGACAGCTGGGAGATTTTTCACAAAGAACATCTTGTCAGGAGGCAATAGAGATAAATGAAAAGGAAAGAAAAGGCCACTTTGTTCTCCTCTGTTGAATACTGACTAAGTTCAAGGCATGCATGAAATCAAAATCTGGCATATAGACAGTAAACGAGAGGGTTGTCAAGAAAGATGGGCTGTCCTGAGGCCTAACAGCAAAATTTTGAGAAAGGGGAGACCAATACCTCAGCTCCTGTTTGGCCCCCCTGAAGTCCATCCTTGGATCTGCATGTGGGAAAGAACTGCTGGAATTTCTGCTGAAGCGTTAGCAGAAAGTAAGGTGACATTACATGACAGGCCTTGAAGAACACTTTGAATTTTATTGGTTCATATCTTCAATTGTTCTAAGACTTGAAAACTTTACAAGAGCCATAGAAAAATAATGATAGTATGTCTTCAAGGCAGATTGTGAATGTCTGAATATCTGAACGGTTCTCAGAAGCATGCTGATATTGGCTTACAGGCAGGAATTTTTATGAATATTCTTCTAAGATTTCTAACCCCTAGTCTAGCAATACTATTAACTGCTGCCTGGGAAAGAATACAAAAGAGAAATGGGCAGTATCTGAAAACAGAGACAAAATATGAATGCACACAAGAAATAGAAAATAGTTTACAAATAGTGGCTAGAAAGCCAATGCAAGGAGGAATAAAAATCCTTAGAGCTGTGCAAAACTTGTCAAAATTTACTTTTTTTCTAAGGAGCAGCTGTTTCTTAGAAAATGTGATGTATGAATTCCAAGCAAAGGATGAGCTTTCAAAGCTTACAGAAGTCCCACTAGGATATGGATCATTCCATGAACTCAGTAAGACTACTCTTAGGAGAAAGGTCAGCCCCTAAAGGACTGCCTGTACAAGACCATGTTAATCCAGTAAAGCCTCTGCAGGTCAGTGACTACCCAAAGAACCAAGTATTTCTGTAAGGTTTGTGAAATGCCTGGAAGTTTAAAACCTGGCAACATCTGTGTTTGTAGGTAATTTAATTAATGAGCTTTTCTATATCTCTAGTGATTTTTCATTTGTGTTGTTCAGATTGTGGCATGTTTGAAAATGAATAGAAGTCCAATATCTTTTCCTCAATAAAAATAGCTCTAGAGATATATGTGAGTTATTGCTGAACACATATTTACTTTCATAGTCAGTGCCTTGGCAGTGTATAACTTAGATTGTAAAATACTCTAAGATATCTTCAATATGAAAGGTGCTGTTTAAATCCAAATTCCAATCTGTGTTTCTGCTCAAATGAACATAAATTTTAAGTCTGTGTACGGTAATTCATGTACTATAAAATGATATTTATCCTGTTTACATTTGTTTTAACTTAGTTCTGGTGTCAGTATGAAAAAAATGTACCTGAAGTTGTTTCATAAAACTGCCATACAGTGTCAAAAATGAAGTAATAGCTATCAGGTTCAGACCTTGACTGGATGGTTCATCTTCTTTTCAACATAAGTGAATACATCTTGGTCAAACTGGGAAGCAAATTCTGTTTGAGGAAGTGGGAGAGTAATATCTATTCTCTGAAACTGGACTCATGATAGTTTTACAGACTAGCAAACACAGGTTTTGAGTTTTCAGAGTATAAGGTGATTATAGCTTTCACATACTTTCTCAAATTCACTTGACATTGCAAGCAAGACTCAAATGTACAGAACTTTTTAGAACCTATTGATTTAAACATAATTTACTTATGATTACAAGAAAATTGGTAGCCATTGATGATAATTCTAGGGAGTAATGTGCTTGGGAAAGACGTATTACAGCAGGGTTCAAATCCACATTAGTTCTGTATTTCATTCTGAGAATTTAGGGAGTGGTAGTAGAAACTGCTTTGTTGTACTCAGCATGTTACCAAGTAACCTGATTTGACTTTAGAATTGTTTTTTCTAAATGGGTTTTTATTTGGGGGCAGGAGGGTGTCACAGACTAGCTGTTGATAATTTTTGTAAAAACAGACTTGTTGGCTGGGGTATTTTGCCCTTTGCACACTGGTGGAGGTTGAAGCTAATGATTTTTGCAGCATTACAGTAATGTACCAATTACAAATATAACAACTCTTTTAGTCTCACAGATCGTCACTGTTAGAGAGCTTAAGCAAAACCTAATGAAATAAGTGTGGGGCTCTCGTACTTATTAGATGTGTATACGCTTTTCAGAAGTTCCTGAAATCTTTCAGAAAAACAACACTAAATTTAAATGTTGAAGAGAAAATGAAATGTAACACCTACAAACTCAAATGAGAAATAGAAAGGACAATGCAGAAATATCTTGGCATAGTCACGTCTGAAATTTTTGCCACTGGAAATCCTGGAGTCACATAAATATTATTTTAATTAATTATATTCTAGTTGCACACTAGCCCTGCATGATCGTCCAAACTGTTAATATATATGTTCACAGTCTAGTTCAACTCTGAAGAAAGCTAATTGACTTTTAAGTTAGAGGAGGTGTGGGGGCTAAGGAGACAGTACTGGCTGAGAATGTTTTCCACCTCTGTTCTGCTCTTATGAACAGAATGAGCTCAAACAGTAATTAATTGTCTTAACTTGCCTTACCCATACATAGCACCCACACTTGTTAGGCCACAGTGTCTCACAGATACTTCTCTGCCTCCATGCCCTATACCGTGACCAGTGTTGCACTACAAAAGCTGAGTGCAGCAAAGCTCAGAAGGCTGGCGGTTCAAATTCAAGGGCATCTCTTCGGAAACCTGTGACTACCAATGCCCTTTCTTTGAAGACTTTTATAAAATCTAGGACATAAAGTCTTGCATCAAATCATGGGACCTTCAGCACAACATCCTTCTCTCTCTCTCCTCCCTCAGCTTAGATGGACTCCTGTAGGAGTCATAGCAGTCTAGTAAGTACACGTAATGGCTATCTACCCTTACATGGGAACCTGAGAATGTCACGATGGAATACAAAATTATTTAGGAGAATTTACAGCTCTGAGTTCATTCCTGCCAAAGGACAGTGATGACTTGTTTGAAATACGTCATAAACAGGCCAAGGTCAATGGAGTTCTCAGCTCACTTGAACTACTTGCTCTGAGGAACTCAAACATGAATTCAGACCCTTTTGTCAAATCAAGAAAGACACAGTTAACATAACTATTAAGTAGCGGTGAGAACATCTTTATACAACCTAAGGGTTACAACAGAGGCATGAAGAAAGAGACAGAGGAAGCACGGAAGGCTCCCCTCTGTCACAAGACTAGGGGCATGGGTGCTGTTAGGCTCTGTCAGTGAGAAGTGAAGGACCTGTGGTCATTTCAACTCTCCTGTCCGGTAAATGTGTTTTTCCTTTCTTTTCTTTGCCTAGAAGAGGGTGGAAAGATAGACAACGTGGCAGTACATGGAAGTGGAGAAGACTGACTTTTCTGTTCTGTCTGAACATTTTTCACATGCCACCAAAGGAGAAAGGACATTTGGCAATGTAGGGGCTGCTTGAGTAACACACAGAGTGGGAATAGGAACAAAACAGAAGCCAGCATATGGAGTGAAAGATACTTTGCACTACTACAGAGCCAAGGATTAGGAAATTAGCTATCAATGAAGGAAGCAGTTGATTGAGATTTTCCAACCTTCACATCATGAGAGCATGTGAAGAGACAGTCAGGTATGAAAGAGGAAGGAACTCTAGAAATTATTGGTTTTGGTTTTGCTTTTTTTGTTGTTTTGCTGGTTTTGGTTTTGTTTTTTTTTGGTTTTGATTTTGGTTTTGTCAGAGAGGTGAATATACATGAATATTTGTATGGTTTAGAAGCATCACACTGAGATTTCCTAGGTTATAATTTAACAGACTTAAGGCATAGAAAAGTCTGGGAATTGAAACTAGTTTCAGAGGAAGCCAGTCTTCCCAAAACTAATGCAAGATGACAATATTTCTGCAGTCCAAAATATGAAGAGATATACATAAATCTCCTACAAGAAGACGACAGGATCTTACTGACAGATGCATGCACCAAGTAGAAATTCTTAAGAATGATTATTAGAAGTTCGTAGATGAATTCCACTGATAAATTAATGATAATTTAACTACTGTATCTACTTCAGTCTGGTCATATTAATTGGATCTTGGCTGTCTTTCCATGCGTCCAAGCTAACAGCCAAACATATCATAACTAATTTGGGAAGATATAAGGAAAGAATGAATTATTAAAAAAAGACAGTGTCATTTTGAGACATACTGCTTTTCTAGAATGTGGGTAACACAATAAGTATATTTACTCCTCATTGCTGTCATAAGTTATCACAAGTTTAGTGAATAAATTACAGTGAAATACATCAGGAAATACTACTAGTATGTAGCATGATCACATAGTGATGTATGACACAATAATGTTAAATCTATCATCTGTGTACTGTATCTGAAACATTAGCCCCTTGATGTTGGCTTTTTATACAGTTACTCAGAATTTGGTGACTCATTTATCCCCATCCTCTCTAGTTTTTCTATATATAGTGGACTTAACAATTGAAATATTCATACCACTTATATAAAATTAGCTTTATGTTTATTCATGTACATTTGTAGCTCTTTCCTATTGGAACTTGGCTGAAATAATTAGCTTTAACAATATGTTATGATGTTCTATTATTATCAATTGCTGTTTGAAAAAGCGGCCATTTCACCTAAGAAGCACATTAGTGCTTTATTCATGGGGTATTGTAGCTGAAAAGCCCCAATGACAGATAAAAAGTCCAGATTTTATTTCATTTTATTAAGTTAAAAGGCACTGAAGCTGCAAAGAGAAGAGGTCTATTGCCATATTACTAATTGTCGTTGGAATAGGTTAAACTGTTAATTTTATCTTCCTCTAATCAGAGATTTGCTCATGATTGCTCTCATTTGTCATGCATCAGAACAAAGAGAGTGTTAATTCAATACTGGGAATGAATGCCTAGAAACCATTTAGTCTTTGGGGGATACTTTAATAGACCCCCCAAAGATAATATTTGTCTTCTGATGTATAATAGACATTCAGTAATTATGGGTCCAAAAATTGCTGCTGATGGAAGCTGGCATACCTTCATGCGCTTTGATGGAGATGACTCTTTTTAGACACAAAGATCTTGTCCCCAGTTAACAGCGTGCTGATGTAAATGTATTTACATACATTTAGGCACATTAAGAATTAGGAGCAGTTTGGCTGGAAACCTTACATCAATCTTACCATGTTCAAATCCTTCCCTGACTTACACCCATCACTCTTAAATACAGAGGATTCACTGTGTGCCATAAAGGCATCATTTCATCCTCTGCTAACAAGTGAATAAAATGATCATGCTTGCAAGTATTGTCAAGAGTGATGAATTTATAAGGACTAAATGTTATATCACCCTTATGATAGTTTTGTAGGTGAACGCATCAAGACCAGTCACAAGATTGGCCGCTAATACTAGCATGAATCTATTTAGATTCTTCTGTGGTCTTACTTCAACCTATTTGGTAAAATTAAGGTTTAAGATTTAAGGAAATCAGGAATAACTGTTAATGGCAAACAGCACTGACCAGCTCTGTACACAAGTAAATATTATTTCTGCCATTTCTAGTAAAAGGCCATAGGCTCTATACTGAACTGACAGTGCAGGGTCCTGCCTGGGACTGCCTGGGCCCAAGCTGGTTTTATTTGTTTAAAAAATTGTCTATTAGTCAAGTGACTATTACCTAATCTGCATTAGCTTAAGCTGTGTGCATCCCCTTCATGGTGTAAGTGTGGCATACCCAGTCAGTTCCTGTTTAACAAACAGCCCTTTAGGTCAACTGAGGCTGAGGAAGGCTACTGTGCAACTTCCAGACTTTGGCTGGGAGTCAATGAGAGGGAAGCAGACTGTGTTAGGAGAACCTAAAAAAGTAACCCCAACCTGACCTCAAGAATGAGGAAGGAGAAATCCCCACCAGGAACACGATCTTCTGCCAGTAAAGGCCTTGGTGTGCTAGTGACACCTGGGAACTGGCCCCCTCCCTCCCGTTCTGATAAAGGAAGACTGAAACTACCAGCTGTAGGACCCCAGGAACACATGTAGGGTCGGCCGAACACTACACCCAAGGCATAGAAACTCAGAAGCCTTCACGTAACAATTTTAACTATTTTATTAATGAGGCTTCTGGGTCTTAATTAAATAGTTTAGACTATTATACTGCTAAGATACTAATTGGAGTAAGAAATTTTTGGCTCTGTCTGTATGGCATGTTCCCTTTTGCCCACTACAAGATTTTGAGTGCAACAGCTCCTACCAGTCTCAAATGGTTATTTTTCCAAAGGCTGAAAATCCTAAAGAGATGTTCAGTTCATAGGTTGAATAGGGAATAGATGTTTGAGAAACACGAAAGGAGATTTTCTTGTAAACTAGTAGCTTTGAATTCTTTAAGTAGTGCAGTGTGCAGCAAGAGATGTGGGTTAGGAAGTCTGATGGGAATTTAGAAAGAATGCTTTCTTTCGGAATGATGTTTCCATGCCACTGAAAACACGGTTTTATATTTGCCCAGTGGGTAATGGCTTACACAAGCCTGGAAGAAACCTCTTCATTCTTTGAATCCTATCCCCATAGGCAGTCATGTAATATAAGTGTAGAAGGATGCTCAGGAATAATTACACAAAACACTTCCACAAATAGATTGAAGACCTTCAATATAAAAACCTAAAAAGCTTCAGCGTAAGCAGAAGACAGCAGGAGAATCCAAAGCAGTCCGAGCACATTTCCTTTAGCCTGTTTGTTATCAGGGTAAAATGGGTGCCCAACATAATTGTGTTTGTTGTGTTGACTGGGTCTTCAGGTCTTATTTCCACCATAAGGAGTGGATCCATCCAAAAGGAAGTTCTTCTGTCATTCTTAAAAACCTCAGTCTTGTTTATAGTGAAATCAGAATAAAAAGACATACTTCAAAGAACCAGATATGTTTTTCTTTTTAGGAAGGATATGACAACATAATTCCCTGAACGACTTTAAGCCATTGTTTGTCTGGGTTTTGAATGTGAACAGCACACGAAGAACAATCACCTTCTGTCAAAATGCTGCAGGACGCAAGTCCTCGTCAGTGTTTGTCACATCTATGTCTACTAAACTACCAATTGAGTGGGGAAAAGAGAATGATTTTTCAAATGGTTGCCTGTGTGCCTCCTCCCTTTGATAAAGCTTCTCAAAAATATTTTCAATAAATATTTCTATCCTGCTAAAAATGTTACTGTGCCATGAATACTTCCTGTCACGTAGATCGATGAGTCCCTGTGCTTTTTCCTGTCATCTGTTTCTCTCCTTTGCTGAACCACAGTAAAGACTTTTCACAAGAAAACCATCCCCCTTTTAGGTCACAAGGATGAAGTCAATATAAATGGAAGGAAACCTGTTGTGGCAAAAACAAATTTTGCTGCCAAATACTCTTGTGCAGCACAGGGAGATATTGGTCCATGACTAAGATTTCTAGCCTACTATTGAAATAAATATCTTATTCATCATTTTAATAATTTTAGTCAAGTGTGTTAACATGCTAGGAAAAAATATCTAGTTCTTTCTATGCCATTATAATTCTAATCAAATGTAATATGCATGACAGACATAGTGAATAGGATGTTTGGTATGTTATTTAGCCAAATAACCTTTTCCAGTGAAGTACTTGCTAGAAATTAAATATTCTTTGATATACTGCAGTGGCTTATGACATATCTCCCTACAAGACTTTACTGTTTCTGCATTGAAATATAAAGTGATTAAAAAGAAAACAATGAAAAAAAAACCAAAACCCAAACCACAAACCAAAATAAAAAAAACCCACAACACCTGGAACATCTGGAACATTTCCAAAGCTATTCAGTGTGTGTCCAGGTTTCATTATAAATGTTTTCAAAGCACTCTTTCAAAAATTGAGTTATATAAATATTCACTCTTATATTCACATTTCCATTTTCTAGACCCAAATCTAAAGAAATATTTTACTTTTCAAAATATCATACAGATATCACTTAGTGACAGGAGTGATAGAATCTCTCTAATGATTTGTTTTCCTTAATTTTTGTATTGGTTGGTTACTTGCTCATTTATTTCATTTTCGGTTCCCTTGCTTTTATTGATGCAATACAGTACTGACAGTCACTATTCACAAATGAAAGCAGAATTGTCACTCTCTTTTATAAAATAGCAGGATAGTGGCTGTATCCTAATACTTTAAGTATTACTGAAGAGTGAGTCATTACTACAGACAGAACCTATATTTTTTCCTTATTTGCAAATAGGTGCTTAAGTTAAGGCTGGGAAAAGAAGTCTTCCAATGCATAATACTAAAATAATCCCCCTTCCTCTAGGTCTTCTATTTATTAATAAACACTACATGGTCATTTACCCTAGTTATGCTCAAAGTCTTGTTTATGAGCAAAGGAAAAAAAACATCTTATATATAAAGCCAAGAATTTATTGTTAATGTAATTGAAAACTTGGCATTCTAAGTCAAGAATAATTATTTTTCTAGATCTAATTATTACAAAAAAAAAAAATTCCATACAGAAAAAAAACAACTAAATAATACTAATAGTACCATTAAAATTATAAAACACACATTTCTTGTCTTCTATCCTTTTCCCTGATGTTACTCTCACTCTTCCACAGCTCCTTTTAAGATGGGTAGCTTCAGGCTGCTGGGGTGGACATTACAGCAAGTCACCTCTGGAATCTGCAGCTCTACATTGCATACAAATTTACTATATATGGTGCCTTTTGCTTATGTTACATACTACTTCATTGCTTTCCTTGTTACCCCTAAAATTAGTTCTGTCTTGCTCCTGGTTTGCATTTCTTTTAACTGACCATTGATGAGATATTTATTGCCATGGGGTCTCCAGTGCCAAGATTCTGCCCCAACTCTTACCAACCTGTGCCTGCACTCCTCTACGTTGCGTCCTGTTACTAGCAATGGCGCTACTGGGCTACATGGTTACAGCCTTCTCTGAAGGTCTGGTTCCTTGAATTGCTTCCATCTGATGTTTTCTCTAGCCTTCCTGGGTATGCTATAAAGCCTCACTTTTAAACAAGGAGAGTGAAATTGAGCTCTGAAGTGAAGAAACCTAAAGTATCTAAATGATGGATACAAGCTGTCTAGTCCCATCTGAGATCCACTCTGGCTCCTAAGCTGCCTTTCCAGATGTGAGAAGACTCTTGTAAGTTTTTTGTTGCATCTTGCAACTCCATCCAGAAGTCCTGGACAATCAGTGCATCTGAAATAGTATTATGCACCTATGTTTAAGCAAATAAATCAAACCATAGGTGTTACATTTTACACATATCTGGTGTTGGTGAAACAGTGGAACCTTCCCTCATACCAAATGACACTGACAGTCAGCTGCAGAGACCTACAGGTTCACTGGCTGCTCTGAGGGAGCCTAAACATCTACCTTATGTGTATCTACTTACATTTAAGTGTCTGCAATCTGGTATTTGAGGTGAGATGCCTCATAACGGACAGCAGAAAACACATTTGACCTCCTTTGCTTACCACAATGGGCTGTTACAAGCAAACCCATTCATTCCACTTGCTGCATTCATCCACCTTAATTTCCTACTTCTAATTCAGATATTCTGAGCACTGTTTTTCACTTTATTAGGAAAACACATTATTGTGAGAGATGCAGATACTGCATGAAAGCTTTTTTTTGGCAGTTCCATGTGTCAGTGACAGTTCTGTCATTCCCACATAAGCTATGACCTTGTGGTTTGCAGTTAGTTTATACTCTAATAAAGATGTTTATATTTATAGTTGCTTCTAGTGTTATGCCAGCTCTTGTTTACTACTTTGTTTGCCTCTCTCTGATCGGTAAGATAGTGCATAACTCATGCAACATCCTGACAGCAGGAACAGAAAGCAGCAACACACAAGGACTGACGTACACTTTGATTAAAATTTCAGTGAGTTTATTAGGCATGAGATATCATCAAGTAACTTACTGTTAATGATAAGTACTAATATTCCTACTCAGTGCTAGCACTTAAAGAACTTAGTAGCTGAGTTTGATCTGTTCTTTATATATGATTACATGTACATTTGGTTACTTTTTTAACTGTTACTTCTTTATATGCGATTCTTTTTCAACAGGATTACTTTGGAACAGCATTTTCTCTCAAACATATTCACAGAAATAATCAATCTACATAGTTCTTGTTGTTTTAATCTGTTAGTAGTATGTGATTGAAGTCTCAGATCACATGAAGATCTATGATATACAGATCCTTTGAAGCTCTATAGTGATATCAATTGATTTCAAAGGATTTTGGATATGTTTCTATCTGTATAAATCTGTTGACTGACTTATATTTCAGAGAAAACTGGTGTCCTCATACTGGTCTTTGAAATTATCAGTAGCTCAGCTGTTCAGCCTCAGGAATTCTTATTTACCTGTCAAACCTGGACCTTGTTTCTGCCATCTTTCCTTCTAACAAGAAACTTCTGCTGACCAGAATCCTTGTTTAGTCTGTGCGTGTGGAAGACACTTTGCAGTAACCAAATGTGCCAGAATTAATTCTGCAAGGAAACTTCACCTTATTGTTGCTTCTCAGTTTGTCCACCAAGTGATCTGTCCATAGAATAAAGTTAAAAATTCAGTCAAGCCAGGAGATGCAGGATCTAACCAAATGTGTTGGAGCAGACTGACCAGCTTTTAGTTCCCAAATGCAGTAGCTGTCTACATTTCTCTGGATAGAATGTTTGGTGTCAATTTTGTCCTGCACTTGGACTTTCTTGCTTTCATGATTTGCCTTCCTCTTCAACCTTCCACACTCAAACCAGGAAGCAGAGCTTGGTTAAAAATGTCAACAGCAAACATAATGCCCAAATGAGAAATTTACCACCACGGTACAGAAAGAACAGTCTTAATCAACCCTGGAAAGTTACACTGCATCTAAACATAGAAACCTCCTCAAAATCGTTATAGATTGTAATAAAATAGAGATTAGCATCTACATTTTAATTTGTTCCTTATGGGTTAAGAACTATATTTTTAATAGGTTACATTAAAATTAATTATTCAACATTTATCATCACTATGAAGGAAATCACATTTAGATAATTCTGCAGACCACCTTTATTTAATTATTCTGAAGGAGAGATGCTTTATTGTACAACTCAATTAAAAGGTGATGGATCATACATAATTTGCTTCCTTAAATGGATTGCAGATTACAGGTGAATTTATCTCAAAATTTGTAATTTCACTCACAGTAGCGTGTGATTAAATACACTTACCTTTGGTCACGTAAGCTCAAGTTATCTCCCCCTCTTTGGTAGGACTAATTTTTATTTGCCTAGCAGACAACATTAACATATTATATTCTCCTGCTCTTCAAAAAGGATTTTATTGAAGATCTGACAGATAAAATTAAGCCTGTGACATTACAAAACTACAAAAATTACCTTTAACTCTCTTCCTTTTATTTATGTGTGGAGGTTTGTAGTTCATTGTAGCTAATAAATATTTGTTCATTAAAGATGAACTGATGAGGTACTTGTATTATGTCTAATAAAATATGACAGAACTGCAGCTATATTTTGCTGAGCTGTTTTGAAAAACAGTAACAGCAACAAAGAAAAATATTGTCATTTTATTTTAATACAGTTTTGCCAGGATGTGTCCTGATCACTACCTTCATGTACTATTGTCCTCTCCTGCAGCAATGCAAGCCCTCAGTTGGAGCCAATGCAGAGCTTTAACCACGGAAAGGACCTGGCGAGCGATCTTGCATTCACGAGAGGACAATGCAGTTTTGAAAGCTGCACTTCCATGCTTGTTATTCTTTATCCTTTGCAACTTTATTCATTACTTTCTGTAACTTTTCTGGAGGTGCTAAGATCAGCACCTCCAGAGTAGATACAGTGTGAGTCTCTTACAAATAATTGCACTTGTGTTCCTTCCTGCTGCATCCTTTTGCTTCACCTTCATTTGTTTCCTTTCCTTTCTTTACGCCTGTATATTTTCTTCTTGCCCAGATTGTTTCCTTCCCTCTAACTCCGAAACTACTTCTACCTATCCACCCATTTTAGCCAAATGATAGAAAACTACAAAGAGTGGTTGACCAGTTGAGGCTGGGTAATCTCTATGTATGGAGGTTTGACCTTTACAGTCAGAGTCTGGTTTATTATAGCAAGTTCACGGTGCAGAAATAAAGCAATTGGCTACTTTGGACAACAGCAATCATTCAGGAGTGCAGAGGGCTTACAACCCTTTTTTTCATCAGCTCAACTTCTGTAAATCACCATGCTTTTCAACTGCATAGAGAGTTTGCTAGAACTCATATATGGAGAGGTTTTCTGTTTAGCACAATGTTGTGAGATTTCAAAGTCCCACTCCGTATGGTGTGGAGCTGAGACCTTTCAAAGTTTTGTTGCATTTTATCACAAGAAAAAGCATTAAAAATATGGAACTGAATCAAAGAAAGCTATTTCCTATTAATGTTTGACGCTTCTTTTGGGGAGAATTTTCTTTTTTTATTTTTTTCCTTTTGTTTCTTTTGTTTCTTTTTTTCCCAGACCAGCATACTCACATGTAATATATTATTTTAGACTGACCAACTTCTTTTTGATTTGGGTTTCCTTTGTTTTTAAGAAAAGTACATTTCAGTGCAAAATTCCTGGACAGTTAAAATTTTCAGATTTTTTTTAAAAATTAAATTTTCTCTGTAACCAACTAAAAATCATTGTTGTCAGAAAGATTGAATTAAATTGTGGTGTAACTTAGCTGGAAGGAGTGTTATTATCAAAAGGATGAAACAGGTCAGATGTTTTAAACAGATGTTTCAGACAGTTTTAATATAATGCAAATAGATGTTGAACACCTCTTCAGAACATTGGTGGTAGGGTTTTCATGGTGATACAGCAGCTATCTTCTGCTACCTCTTTTAGAAAATGAGTATATTGTTAAAAGTAAACTACTGGACCATATGTTAAGAGAAATTATAGTTTCCTGAATGTCTTCAAGCTACTGAGACTGATGACTTTTTAAAAAATTTTATTAACCTCCAGAAGCGGTGACATTTACATGTTTCCTGTTGGACATGTACTGAAATACCTATGGACCTGACAGCTAATACATAAAGAGGTTTTGCCTGGGTTTCTCACTAATCAAAAATACATCTTTTGACAATTTTTCCTAAGGAAAATCTTTTTATGCAATCTCATCTTATTTCTTTTAATGGAAATATTTTGGAAATTGATGTCTCTATTTATCTGTCTCATTTTTTTTTTTTCTGAATGTGTGAGATAAGTAATTTCATTAACTGAACCTTCTTAGCTAAAGGATACAGATGGCCTCAGGATAATATTTCTTCAGCTAATTTAAACTTCTGAAATACTGGGAATTTAATGGCACAGAAAAATCTGACCTGACATGTTAGGTACAAATCTTTAAGAAGTTAACAATAGAACTGAATAATAATTGAAGCTTAAAAAAAATCAGAATATTGCTTACAATATTTCTAACCAGAGATAATTACTTAAGCATTATTAATAAAAAATAAAATTATGTCTATAGTTTTACTTCTAATTAGGAGGACAACGAATATGGATAAGAAACCAACTGTGAATTAAGATATCAAGAAAACATCATACCATGGAGACAAAATATGGTTGCCAGACTCTACTGGAGATTGCACAAAAAATGAACTATTTTTTCTTTTGGTAGGAAACAAAAAAGTGTCTTTCCACATATTCCATGTATTTCCAATATGCACAATGGTATGTGCTGAGTTAATAAAGCACAATATGTGAGCACATCTTTTTCATAATCATACCCTCACATATAATAAAATCATAAAGCATTTGATTAAAAAAATCAAGTAATGGAGTTCAAACAGTGCTCTAACAGCATGTAGACCAGACCTAATTTATTGTTTGTTGTTTTCTTTAACAAGTATTAACTCCAATTTTTTCATATGTTTCTCTACCACTAGACAATTTAATCAAGTATGTTTCAGGGTGTGATGTTAAAAGACAAAAGAATTGAAGATTACTGGGTTGATACAATAAAGTAGAGGGCAATATATCAGATTTCCCATAAAACTTAGTTATCAGTGTAATGTCCTTTCTGCACGTTAAGTGTACATGCATACTTGGAAAAGAAGGACTGTAGGCTCTATTTAATTTCTACCATGGCTTAAGACCACAGAATTCTCTTCCAGCGTTTTGTAGGAATAGATGGGAAATTTCCATCAACTAAAAGAGTTTACCAGTGTCTTCAGTAAATATTTCCACTGCGGCCTGATTAAACCAACACCTATTAAAAAGTCCTTAAGTCTTACATAATGTGAACAGAAAACAGCAGGGAATGAGAAATCCATCATAAATAGCTAGATCAACAGGCAGTCAACACTCAGTGGTAATATTTTGCACATACACCTATAATGAATAACACTGAGACATCATACCAGCAGGCCAGCCTTGGGGTAGGAGGATCGCATTTAATGACATTTCTGTAATCAGTTTTGTCACTGATGACCTTTGTGTGGGGTCTATAATATTTACAAGTTCCCAAGTGAATTACCACACAGAATTAAAAGTATGTTGCAGTTCAATTCCTGCACTACTACAGCTTTGGTATTCTTATTTGTGTTTATCCACAGTAATATTTCCGCATAGAAAGATGTGTATGGGCTATATTTATTATCAACTATACCATGCTGTTCCACAGGGTGCAACTAAAATCTGCTTCAGGTAATAAACTCATGATATCTGCCTCCATTTGTTGCAATAACCATTTAATTACAGAACTACGGCAATTTGCTCCAGCTGAAAATTTGTCCTGATTTTTTGAAAGGAGCACATGTGATCATTCTTAAAAAGCCAAGGAGATACTCTAGGTCTGAAGATTAAATTCATAAGCAAGCAAAATAAAAGCACAACTAGTTCTATAATACACTATAACACAAAATGATAAAAGATACACTATTTTTGTGAGTTATGTATGGTATTAACACTACGAGGAGATTGGTATACACAACCAGATGAAATGCATCTTAATGTTATAAAAAGGTATGACAGTTATATACCTGAACATATATCCCATCTGCAGAACATAATATTTTACTACATACATCTTTTCTTCTTCATTTAAAGTTTTGTTTTCTGGGTTTTTTTTAAATGGAAGTTATAAGTATACATGCATACTTTTTTCTTTGGCAGCCTTTGAATTTCCCTTCTGCATATCATGGTATGCTTAATCAAGACTATTATTTAAATTGCTCTAAATGAACAAATAAACAAACAAAAGCATTGGCATACCATTGCTTTTCTTTGAAATCAATGATTTTTTTTTGGTGAGTTGAATACTTTCATTTGCATTTTTATTTATATTATATTGTTCTATAATAGACAGTCAACACAGTAATGGACTAAAATTTTTCCATAGTAAGCAAGCCAAGCTGGCACAAATGAATTTCAAGAATTTGAATTTTAAGATAATAATCAAGATAAGGTTCAAGATATTCTGCAAGTCTGTCCACTGCCTAATTATATATTATTGTAATTATTAAATATTTTTATAGTCTTATTTTGTAGTGGAGCCTGAAACAACACAGTGAAAATACCTACTATAATCTACTCTCTCAAAAAAATGTATGTGTGTATATATGTATATATTAATATGTATGTATATGTGTGTATATATGTGTTTGGTTTATATCTTTATATGTGTGTATGCATATATATGTATACACACACTCAAGTGTGTGCATATGCTTGCATATACCAGCCCTCTCTCAGGTGTGTGTCGGACGCTAGTGCCCCTATCGCGTACTCCTAGTGTTGTCTGTCCAGGTGAAGGAAGGCTGTGATGAAAGTGCAGCACCAACCTGCACCATGGCACTGTGCTTTTGGGATGCAAACAAACCACAAGTCTGGTGCAACCTCTCCCTGATTTTTGTTCATATTCTTGTTAGTAGACATTTCTGCTAGATTTAAATAATAAAAACTCTCCCGCTTCCCTTCTTTCCCTGAAATTGAGCCAGACTTGTATGCATTATGTGTCCTGTATTGCCTCAACACCTTCTTACATCTTTTTCCTGCCTGGAATATAAAAGGGATTTTAGAAGTGTTACTATGCACAGATTTTACTTTTAATGCACTGTTTTACATTCTTCCTTTGAAACACCTATGGATTTTAAATAATACACTATTATCTTGCTGTCATTCCCTTCATGTTCAAATTAATAAGATTTTTCGTACATCCATCAAAATTGTTTGATGTTCTCTGATAGAGATGCTTTTAAGGATTTTCATGTCAATACAGATGTAGAAGTCATAATAATCATATTTTCAGCTGTGACAATCTTCAATACTACATAGAACTAGTACTGTGAAAAAAGGAAATGTTTGTTAGTTTACTAGCTTTTGTAGACCTTAAAGCAGTTTAGAGAACTATTCCAATGAAGAATTAATTTCTCCAGATCTAATAGACTAATTCAATACTTCAAAGCATTGTATTTAGTATATGACTCATTTAACATGCATTAGTCTCTCCCTAACAATGATTAATGATAGGTCATAAAAAATTGGATCAAACAGTTTTTTATTGTTCTTTAATTTCATCTTTATTCATAGAAAAGTGCTGCTTAACTGCTTAAAGGTTTACACCTACTATCCATTTTTATACTTATAGATCTGTAAAAGGAAAACTTAATTGTTGTATGTCGTTAACCTCCTTGCATTAAAAAAAGGAATGGAAATTCTGATATTTGCAATTGAACCTTGGTACCTACATATGCTTTCATTAAATACTAAATATAATAGTTCACTTTTTATTAAAACTGAGTATATTTGTTACGATAATCATAATTTCACTTTAGGACCACTCAAACTCTTCCTAAAGGTAGCCTAAGAAAGTTCAGAATAAAAGGGATATAATGTACAGAAGAGGCAGAAGAATTTTAAGGTAGATTTCAGTCTTTTCTGTACTTGGCACTGAATGAGATCAGGAAGACAGGTAGCAAAGCTTGATCATTAGGCAACAAAATTTAGCTGTGATCCTAAGCCATATCAAGTTAGTCTTCATTGTCCTTAAGACAAACAGTAGCTGGAAATCAAACAAAAACAGGAGGGGAGAGGAAAAGGATGAGGTATAGCCTTGAGATGCAGTGGATATGACAAAAGTCCTGACATTTATAATACTGAGACATTTACATTTTAAAAGGTATCTCAGATAGTCGATATTTTTAGAGAAGAATGTAAATAATATAATAACGTTACCTGTAGAGAATGCTAAATATTATTTCTGAAATGGAATTCCCTTATGGAAAAAATTCTGAGGCTTAGCTGCTTTACTGCGTGTTGTGGTTTAACCCGGCAGGCAGGTAAACACCACACAGATGTTCACTCACTCCCCACCCCCTCAGTGGGATGGGAGAGAGAATTGGGGAGGGGGGGGGGAAGTAAAATTCACGGGTTGAGATAAAGACAGTTTAATAGGACAGAAAAGGAAGGGAAAATAATAATAATAATAATAATAATAATAATAATAATAATAATAATGATAAAAGTATATACAAAATAAGTGATGCACAATGCAATTGCTCACCACCCGCCGACCGATGCCCAGCCAGTTCCCAAGCCGCAGTCACTGCCTCCCGGCCAACTCCCCCCCAGTTTATATACTGAGCATGACATCATATGGTATGGAATACCCCTTTGGCCAGTTTGGGTCAGCTGTCCTGGCTGTGCCCCCTCCCAGCTTCTCGCTGGCAGGGCATGAGAAGCTGAAAAGTCTTTGACTAGTGTAAGCACTGCTCAGCAACAACTAAATAATGTGTGTTATCAACATTATTCTCATCCTAAATCCAACACACAGCACGGTACCAGCTACTAGGAAGAAAATTAACTCTATCCCAGCTGAAACCAGGACACTGCATGGTTTTGAGGATGTAATTTTTCCCAATTTAAGAAGGAAAAACATTAATTTAGAGCTCATACTCTCACCACTGTTGTGAAGGCACGTAATTAGGATTATCTTATTTCCTTGTCTTTCTTTATTCACAATTATGTTAGTTACATATCAAATTATGAGAGTTAATGGACATGCATAAACCAATCGCACAAATACTAAAGGTATGTACACAAAGCTGTTGCTTGTATATGCACAAGATAACCTGTATTATTTCTGGCCCCTCTTATGTGCAAATGCATCATCTGCATCTGCATATTTCTGAGTTTAATTTAGGTTGCTTTAGCAATAATGAAAAAGCCTTTCCAATTTTTGATACCCTTCTTGGCATCAGAAACAAACATAGTTCTTCCATGAACCTAATGTTATACGTAGAAATTTCAGCATGTCTTTACGCATATGTCCAAGGATCACGTTAGTTCTTTCAGCAAGACCTCTTCACTAGGATGTAGTCAATCTACTGTAATATGTAGCTCAGACTGATCCTATACACATTTTCCTAATTGGAAATTGGGACTGGGATTCTATGAATACTCCTTTTTTTATTTTTCAGTCCACTAAGACATATTCATGATTACATCACTATGACATAATAAATAATTAAAAATTCTTATTTAATGTGTTACTAGGAGACACAGTCTTTATTACGGAAAGCAGTCATCCTGTTCCATCTTACAATATAGTGTGGTTGTGAGCATTCCTTGAAGTCATTCTGTCTAATAGTCATTCCCAAAGTAGTATTTTAAGGAATTAGTTATGATCCTGAATGTGGTAGTTAACTTCTACTGGTATGGTTTCAGTAAGTTTGTCTGATATGCATTAACTATCAGATGGATATCTATGTACCTCCAAGCAATCCAGAGAATGTGTAGTCGATAGCTAATACCTGGTAGGACATCTGATATTACACCCATTCTGATGGTGAAGGGTTCTTTCAGGGGAAAAGAAAGGGTGAGCAATGATTTAAATTAAAAAAAAAAACAAAACCCAAAACAAAAACAAAACCCCAAAATAATCCTGGACAAGAGAGGGAGAAGAGGGTGTTATGAAAAGCATTACTACATTGAGATTTTAATAATTAAATCAAATATGCTTTTAAAAAAGTTTGGGGTTTTGGTGTGGTTTTTTCCCTGTTTGAACCGTATGAAGTGGGAATGCATTTTAAGGGTTTTTCTTTGTGAAATTTGTGGGTTTTTTTCATTTTGATCATCATACAAGGAAAGTTTTTGTCTTTAATTAAGGGCCTTGTCTTTCAGTGAATTTATGGCTCAACCAAGTCACTGAATATTTCAGCCTTTTTTTTTTTTAAATGGTAAAATAACTTACTAATGAAAATAACTTAATATAACAACATAGGAAATATTATATAAATGAAAAAAGAAAATATGTCAAAGATTGGTGAATCATGTTCATTTTTGGATTTGTAAAAGCAATTCAAACTCAAACAGTACTCCCACAACTGGAACTTATTTTCAATTCATTCGTAATAGCAAATTAAGAAAAAAAAAATTCTCTGTTTTTTTCTGTATGAATCAGGGCTCTCAGCACCTCCTTTCCGACAAGAAGAAATGTTTTCAAATAATTTTAAAGAACCAGAAAATTATAAGAGCTTTAAGTTTCTAAATAAATGCAAGTAATTCTTTGCATAAATAAATATCTTCATAGTGCAGATGGATTGTCAGATGCCTGTGGACATGTTTCTGAAACGTACTTTGTTTGGCAAGTTAAGTGGTATTTCTGGATATTTCTGCATATTTATGATTTCTAAAATTCCTTTTTTTAATATAATTAACAGCTGCTAGAAGAGGTCTATAGTCAAATCATACTCAAATATAAGACTCTTCATACCATAAATGGCTTCCAAATAGTTTTATTATAGTATGTAATATGACATTTTCTATATTATTTTGAGAACCAAGAAGCAAGCATATTTCTGTACACTGTATAATAATATGGATATAAAAAGATTCTAGTTGTGTTGAGAACAAGAACTATGTCATTACCCAAAGAAGGTATATAAACATTTGCCTCATCAATTTTATGGTGTGTTGTGCAGTATTTTAGATTCTAGTAAAAGTAAGATGTAATACTTCCCATAAGATTTCCCAGTAGACAACCGAGACTATTTTTCCTGGCTTCTGAACTTCAAATCAAGTCCATTGGCAAGAGTCTCATTATTATTTTGATCAATCTACTGATGGGAGCAGTGCTCTAGTATGATCAATGTGACTATATTTAACTCTTTCTAAGAAGAGATTTTTATAAATAAAGGTCCATTCAGCTGTGGATCATTCCTCACTTGTGAAAGGCTGGTTCTTTCACAGTATAAGCAAGATTCAGTCTACATGGATTTTTTTTTTTTTTTTAATCTGTTTAGGTTTTTTACCACTTTGTATTATATACAGAGTTATGTTCAAATATTACACATTGATAACAAGGCAAAGACGTGTTAAAATCTCTCAAGATTTGCCCTAAACAATTTTCTTGGAAGAAATAAAGGAACTTTTTTGTATTTGGAGTTTGTGAAATTACTAATTTCTTTCTCAAGACTTATTAATTTCAAAATAAAAAAAATGTGTAACAGGTTTCCTGGCCAAAATACTACCTTAGGTGATTATATTATCTCAGCCTAAAATTCCAACCTATAATTTTATTTCAATTGTTTACAATATATTTTTCATTTTCCCTCATGACTGTTGTGTACCATGAACTGAGGGGGTTCTGACTGGTAGTCACTCATCACCCCATAATTAGTTGCATTTTGACACCCTGGTACAAAGGGATGGAATTCAAATCTGATGACAGAAAAGCCAATATTATTCACAGGATCTTCAATGGTAATATAATGCAGACTAACTTATGTGCTATCTACTCGGTACTAATTCTGTACGAAAGCAGATGCACTTCACAGAAATGAGTGTCCAGCAGCAGTCCATCCTCTTGTGCACAGCACAGTGCAAGTGAGCACTCAAGCACACATAGGGCACCCGTGAGCATGTCTGAGCCATCACTGTCATTACTTTCTCTTCCTGGATGAAAATCCAGTTTCAGGTATCAGTCTGACAACCTGCACAGTTCACAAGTGCATTTTTAGAAAACCCAATAAAGCAGTTACTTAACCGCTCTTTCTGTGTGAACAGCTTTGGGAGGAATTCATTTTACCTGAGGCGAGATGCTGACAATGTAGATCTCTCCACATCTAGCCACCACCACTTCTTTTTACAGTAACTGCAGGAGGGGAAAAAAAAACCCAAACATTTTTAGAACACAGCTCAGCTGATCAGCTGATCTATTTGAGGTCCTTTTAGTATATGCTGAATCAGACTCAAGAAGTGGCTACTTATCCCTCATGACCATAAAGGGTGTTCTGATAACTAATTCAGGTCACTGCATTTATTCAGAAAAAAATCCATTTCCTGTGTTCTGTATTACACCTTAAATCCAGGTTAGGTACTGTTGATTATTACTCACTGAGATAAAAATTACTATTCTTTGTGGAGTATATACGCAGGGCTGGATCTTGGTTGCTATAGTAATACTAATTCTTTCAGATTCACATTAAGGTCTAAAAATGTATAAACTAGGGAAAGAAAAAGAAACACCAAAACTTTATATATATTTAGAATCTTTTGCTCGTACAAACAAAAATAATTCAGTTGCTGTCTTTGCCTTGTGAATTTTTCCACATAGCTTTTCTCACTTTTCCATTTTTGAAATTTCTGAAATAATACCATTATGAATTTTAAAGCCATGAATAAATGTTTGAAGGAATCTCTTTTAGCAGTCTTTATGGACTGACCTAAACAGATGTTGTTATGGCCACTTTTTAATAATTTTTTAGTATAATTTTAAATAGTATTTTTAGTTTTCCATGTGTCAGCTTGACTTAGGTGAAAAGAAAATGCTCTATCTGTTCATTGCTGTTAACAAAATACACAGCTTACAATGAAACACATACTATCTCTGATCATACAAATCAGTATATACAACTTTTAAAGTGAGTAATTGGTATTTTTTTCCTGAATAATAATAATAAAAATATCTATTTTTAAAACCTTTTACTATTTTTCTCCTTTTCAGGACACATCCTGCTTCATGTACATGATGTTGCTGCCAGTGGGTTCCAACAGCAATTCACCACAGTGCTGATTCTGTCATTCCTCTTCCAGATAAGAAATGAATAGTAACTGTATTTTGCTGCCAGCTAGGCAACGCTATCACTTTATTTTTCGTGTGGTATAAATACTTTGGTTTTATGGCGCAACTTCCACAATCATTGCACATGTTATCATTGTGTATATGTGCGCAGAAAGCCAAAAGCCATCATTTTTCGAGTTCTTAAAGTAGTAACACAGCTGACACATAAATGTTCTTTAGTTCAAGAAGGTATAATGATCCCCAGTCACCTATCAATGACATCTGTCACCTAGCCCCCAGGGCTGTGAAAAAAGCAAGATCTGACTGGAATGAATGAACAGGAAGGTTGTATATGAGAAATGTAAAGTACTCATAATAAGGTCTCAGCTGAAGTTTTGTGCCCAGTTCTTACTACCCTGTTTCAAAAAAGGCATGGACCTACTGCAGAGAGTCAAAAAGAGAAAAAGAGGACAACCAGAGTTTAGATTTATGAGGAAAGATTGGAAGAACAGAAGTTGCTTAGCCCAGAAATGACAAGATCGGGGAGAAATGAAATAAGAATGTTCATTATTTAAAATGCAATAAACTGTTTTTCTTGGAAATGAGATAAATACACTTAAACTACAGATGGATGCAAAGTCTTTAATATAAGCATTACAAGACATTGCTAATAAAAAGTGTTTAAAGATCAGAACCTTTTGCACACAGGAAGTTAAGAAAGGGTTAAAAATTTCTTGGGAGTGTAGCAGTTCTGGATCATCCAACCTGCTTGGATCAAATTGCTGTGTTGGCTATTCAACACAGAAAGGACCATGACTTTCTGTGATTTTATATTTCTAAATTCCTCTCATGGCCTAAAATGTTAGAATTAATGTAAAACTACTTATAAAATCCTGCCTGATTGTTCATTATAACTCAAGCTACAGGAGATACAATAGACATAATTTAAAATGTAGTGTTTGTAATTTCAGATTGTATGTTCCCATTCTCCAATGGGAAATAATGATGTCTGATTATAAATGGTTTTTTGTTGTAGTTTTGTTTTGTTTTGTGAGAGTTACCCTTTGTAGTAACATTTTTCCTTCAAGTTATGTTTTTCTTTACTGTATCCATTTATTGAAATCATTCAGTAAATAATTTCTACTATCAGTTTTTTATCTGTGTTGCCTGAGAACAAATTGTGAACTCGGACTGCTGTTTCCCAGTCCTGCCTAATACTGCCCATGTGCTTATTTCTGCTGCACTTAACTGCATAGTGGATATGAATCTGCAGTCTAAAGGCTCCAGCCTTTAAGTCATATTAGGAAAACTCACATTCTTCTCCATGGATCAACCCTTAATCTAAATCTTGTTGTTAAGCAGAATGATCATCATATATTATGGTTCAAATCAAGGTCACCTTTGAATAATGCGTGTTGAAACTGAATTATAATTTTTCAGGAATATCTTCATGTCTAAAAAAATGGTAAAGCATTTTTTCTGGAGAGGGAAAGAAAAAGATGGAGAAATATGAGCTCCATGCATAAATAAGCTAATGACAGTTGATATGCATTCCCGGTCTGCCATTGTGTTTTGTCCTGCCACAACGGGCCACGGTCATTTTATGCTATTTCTACTAACCCATGAGAAGAATTCTGTTAAGGAAGAGTAGAAGTTAAAGAGAATTTGTGTCTTAACTTAAATGTGTCCATCTTGCTTGTTGACCTCAGTGCAGACTTCATCTACAGAGATGCTGTATAAGCTAGTCACCACAAAGTCTGTCATATCAAAGTAACATGGTATCTTGCTTTGCTACTTCATTTGATCAGACAGAAATTTTAAAAACATATTATAAAAGGGCAAAGTCATATTATTAATCAAACTTTTTGTATTGTCATATTTCTGCTTATGATACAGTTAAATTCCTTTTTCCAAATACAATGTAACCAACCCTTTTAGCAGAGAAAAAATTCCTTCTGATTAAAACATATAAAAACACACTTGGAAAAGCTTTCTTCTTCCTTTTCAATCAATCTTTTGCATATATTGAATGATAGCAAGGTGTGCGGTGGGTTTCCATAAAGGGAGACTTTTTCAGTGAGAGAGGCATTAGTAATCTTAACTTCAGAAAATGTGTAAACTAAGGTGTTCATACTATCTTCTGGCCTACAGATTCCTGTTTACAAAATGATCAGCTGGACCTCAACTTCTTCATTCTGCTAGAGAGTCATAGGTAGATATTAACAAGACTGATGATCTCGCTTTCAGACTTGAACTTAAATTTTAGTTGTTTCTGAATGTTTTAAATTTTGCCATTACTATCCACTAAAACACTGTACATATTCTGAACAGAGAATAGCAATCATTAAATAATACATTATGAAAAATTATTTTCATTCTGCACAACTTCTTTCATATGTCTAAAGTATTCTGTGATTGTTAGTACAGAAATCAGTGCTGAAAGGACATCTTTGAATTGAGCTATGTTCTGAGATCTTAAATACCCTGGACAGAAAGAATGGACAGAGCCAGTCTTCAGCATGGCCTTGAATTACATCAGAAATAGTTGAATTGTGATTTATATTTCCCCTCTCTCATATTTTTCATGTCATTGATGTTTTACTAATGAAAAATATTACCTCACAGTATTTCCTTTCCTCTGCTCTATGAAGTTTAAAGTCAACTAATCATCACAGAAGTTCATTCACATTTTTTAAGACACATCTGAGCTAAAAATAGGACATCTTAAAGTTCATCTATCATTTGGGAAATAAGCAGCTTTTTGATGGGAGCCTTGAGTGAACAATTCTACACTTCAGCTGCAAAAACTATGTCGAATATATAGGTCAAGGATTTTATAAGAGGAAGATGAAAATCTTAACATCACATTTTAAAGTTGTCCAGTCAGAAATACATAATAAAGAAAAAAAGAAAAGGAGATTTTTAAAGTCTATTTGCTGTCATGAATGTTTATGTTTATTCAGGTATATTTCATTCAACAAAGAAATAGGTGTTACTTCAAGAGAACAACCACAACTATTCACCAGCGTTTGGTTTTCTTGCAATACACAAAACAACAGCCTCTCTTAATATGCTTCCTATTACCAGAACACTCTCTCAGTTAGGTGCATCAAAGTACTGATGACTACACAGCAATAAGCAAATGCAACTCCGATATCACATTACATCATTACTTGATAACTTAGTGGCAGTGGTGTTTTAAACATTATAGTCCCAATACATTGACATAACACCTGCCAGAAAATGAATAGTCAGCTGATTATATGTTTAATACTTTTTCCTTTACAAACAACTTAGTCTTTCCTACCTATTATTTAATCCCAGTTGTAAACACTATAGATGTACAATCTGTAGAATACAACTGAATTCTATCATATATCTAAAGCTACTTGAGAAGAACTTTTTTAAAGGAAGAAGCAAAAAGTTCTGTGAATGATCTTGTACCATGAAGGGAGAGCAAGGAGGAGACTTTCTATTCCTAATGGAAGACAATTCCATTTTGAATTGTGGAACAAGAAAGCCTGGTTTGTTTTCTTTTAATGTATTGCACCAGCAAGACATTACTTGCCCAGCAGACTAACTGAATTGACTCTCAGGAGGTGGCTGGTCATTAATCAAGACTCCTTAGTGTTTTCTAAGTTTTTAGTGGTTTCTGGAAACCTGTGTTCAATTTCCTTTTTGTAGTAGAGTTTGTCAGGCTTTTGTCAGTTTTCTAAATAATTTGTTTATGATAACAACAAAAATAACAAAAGTAAGAGTATATTGCCTATATCATAGCATATAAGTGGCATTAAATTTATATAAATAAATGCTTCAAGCAAATGATGTTATGCCATCACCAGAAATTTGACTTTAGGTCACATTAACACCTTTTAAATAGCTGTTCCTAAAACTTTTAGTGAACAGGTCTATGAGATTGAATTACTGACAGATAATTTTATGACAGTGGTTAATACTAGACAGAAAGTGAAATATTTGTAATGATAACTAATAGGGATGATTGTCAGATTGCTGATCCTTAGAAGAAATCTCAGCATGAAGCAGAATATAAACTAGGATTCCTGATTGATAAATCTCATTGTTTTTCTGTAAACATGATACCATTCCTGCCAAAATTCCTAAATACTATCAAGATGTTTATTAAAAAACCTTGTGCTGCTGAATTATTGAAAACAAAATAACCTGCTGCTTAATATTCCAGTAAGATTAGTAACAACCTGGAATTGTAAAACAGTAAAAATTGGCTCAGTAATATATATACATGATTCCTAGTTGCTTTTTTATTCTGTCAGAAGTGATACAGTATGACTCCTACATCTAGAAAAGCATTTATTTCCATCTCACTAGCTCTGATGAGCAGATTGGGTATAATACTGAACTATCTCAATTCATTAGTGGCATTGTTTCTTTTTCCAGCCTGTGTTGGCTACATGAGGGCTTGAGGAATAATAATAATCTTGTCCTAAGGCCTGTGATGAAGTCTGATTCTGATACTCAGCAATTTAAATTGTTCCTGTGTGACAAATTCATTGTCATGATTGTGAACTGTGCCTGAGGCACTTCATCCAGATCATGTAAAATAATTGAACAGTAGGCACTAATAAGACTTACACATTGAGGATGCTGTAAATTTCCTGGATTTCTTTTCCTGTATTTTATTATGTCTGGGTGATAATGAAGTCTATAATTATAACAAGTTTCTTTCCATTAATATTTCTGCTTATTGTCTTTTTCACAATAAGGCAATTGCTGAATTTTGCAAGTTTCATGTGGGAGTCAAGAACTGTAATCATACAAGCATTGCCGCTCAAAATTAGCTCTGTATTTCACCTTCCCTCTAAGTTTGTGCTATTTCTTTTGCAACATTTTGTTTCTGCTTATTGAACTACGATACAATGAACTTCCTATGTAGCTCACATCCGTAAAAGGTGAGCAAGCTCATAGTTATTTCCAGACGTTCAGTTGTTTCTAGGGTCTCTGGACATTCTCTTGCACATCCCTTCTTTTGTGGGGCAAGCCCACATGTATTTAAAACTAACAGCAACATACTTCATAACAGCATCCTTTTAGTGCTAAGTTTCAGTATTATTTCTACCTACATTTTGCCTCAAAGGATACAGGTTTTTTACTGATTTATAATATATAATGCATAGATCCTGCCAGTTCTTCTGAATGTATGTTGAAATCTATCCACAAAGTCATATGAGATCCTTGTATTTTGTGCTGTAAAGGACACCTTATTTTGTAACCTGGTTGACATAAGAGAAAAATTATGGTCTTGTTCTAGAGAGCTGATCATACCTTGTGGAGACAAATACAGATGATTTTCCCATATAAAGGTTACCATAATTTTAGAATAATACTTATGCAATTTGGAGAGAAGAATTTTTAATTAGTGTCCAAAGAAATTTAAAAACTAGCTCATAATATATATATGATCCAATGGTGCTGTCTTAATCCCAGCACTAGGGATTCGTTCCTTCCATTATTGATATTTCTTACTTAATATCAGAAAGACATTTCTAATGCGTGCTATGTATAGTTTTGAAATGTGAACGCTATATTCATTTATGGTATCATATCTCTCTATACTGCCAAGAAGCCAATATGTTAAGTGTACTCAAGTGCAGGCTAATAGCTAAGTGCAGATCATGAGCAAACTAAGTGCACATAAATGGTTTAAGCTCAACCCATTCAGTTTCATGTGAAGGTAACTGAATGTCCTGGACTGCTGTGAAAGTTGAGGATGTGACGATATCACTACACTGCATGAAATAAACAGCAACTTTTTAATTTTTTTTCTCTTGTCAAAATGAATAAACAATTAAAATATTGCCAGTGCAGAATTTATTAGATTTCAGATAAAAAATGTAGATAAAGTCCCAGGCACATAATGAGGGAAAACTGAGAAGAAAATCAAATTGTAGGAGTTACTCTTCCTCCCTCTTCTTCATTCCCATGTACCAACAGAGCTTGAACTTCTCCTAGTATTTACCAGGATAACCTGACACCATAACTACAAAAGGCAATAATATGGCTAAGCCTCAGCTGCTGGATATGGTTGTAGAGAGGTATAGCAGAGTCTTCAGGCCCATGTTCATCCTTTTCTGATTTTCTTTACCATTAAGAGTCAAAGAATTGAAAAAAAAAAAAAGTAACTGTAACAGAAAACTGTTCTACAAGTAGACTTTTAAGTCTGCTATATACTTTCCCATTCTTTGGCAACTTTCAAGGAGAAGTAACTTCATCTGGTTAAAAAAAAAAAATCATTATTTCTGTGCAGCAGATAGGATGCAGCACTAATGTCTGGAGTTTTTTTGATTCATGCTGTCACATTTGCCTTGCAAAAATCATCTGGCCAGGCACATAGTCATAGATCTCAGAAAAACAATGTCATCCACAGAAACCGATACTCTAACCCTTGACTACATTCAAAAATCATCATGTCTTGTCAAAGACGATGAAGCATCAATCTGAGTTCATAATGAAAGATTATTCACTGCAGTTATCACATCACTGCTGGTTTGCCTTCTCTAGTACCAAAAGGAGGGAAAAAGAAGACATTTTGATCCCAGATCATCATTAATTCTCTACTCAACTAAACATTTAAACACGTTTAAAATATGTCCATCCTAAAAGAAGGGAATGGAAATCAAATTTATCCCAGCCAAAACCAGTACAATATATATACAGATTTTTTATATATAAAAACCTGAACGCATGTGTATGTCTAGATACAAACACATTCACAGTGGCTAAAATGGAAACATACAACTTCCAATATGAAGCCTACTCATTTAGAGTTTTTTTACATGAAAAATATTCATATATCCATTTGGAACAGGATTCATCTGAAATGTGGGCAACCACATCTACCCCTGTTCTGATATGTCTGAGCAGAGATACACGGTGCTGTTGTTATATTTAGTGGAGAACTAATCAATAGGGTTACCAGAGTTTCGGGAGTGAATCATCTCAGCCCCACAAAGGTATTTATTTTGGTTCAGATAAATAGCACCTTTTGTCCCATTTACTCTATTGATTATATCTCCACCATCTACAGTGTTCACTTAGACAACTCACATCTACATTGTAGGCAACTACAGTTAGGTGAAATTAATCCTCTCGATCTGCTGAGGTGTGTGGTCTTTCAGTCTCTCACTAGGACAGAGAACGTAAGGACTCTAGGTTCCATCCACACACACATACACATTGCTATAATAATGTTAAACCCCACTGACAATCAGAAAATGCACTTATGTTCTCTGTCATTATTTCTTTTACTTATTTCAATTTCTTGACAGTCTTTTAAATAACAAAAATAAATATAATGCAAGGACCCACACTAAAGCCAGTGAAATGTGTAACTGAGAATAAAATATTTAGGAGTATTTGCTTGTTGTTTTGTAAATAATTCATACATTGATTTTGCTCTCCACAAATGGCAATAAATCAGAAGTTGAAACTGATTTTACCGTGTGAGAAAAAGTTAGGGTCATAGAGAACAAAATGTCTTATATGAAATAATTAACTTTTATAATTTATAATTTGGTGGCAATTAGAGATATGTTAAATAATCAAAGCACTAAAAATTGTTGATTCATTCAAAAATGTAATTAATTTAATAGACTTACCTGTACAAAGATTTCAATATTCAGAATGCAATCTGATCAAATGTTAAAAAGAGAAACATGGCATAATGCAGTCCTTAGGATATTGCTCCAGAGCTGAGAAACCAAATTCCCTTTTGCATTTTTTGGCTATTAGTTTATTGTGGGTTTTCTTTCTTCTTTTTTTTTTTTCCTTTTTCAGCCCTGCCTATGAAAACGGAACAGAAAAAGAATTGATCTTCCCCCTCAGCAATAAAAGCCACAGAGTTACTGTGATGACCAAGAGTCCTTAAAGTGTACAGTTGCTACCATTTAATATTGGATGGATTCTAACCTGCACTTCCCTTTCCATGACTTAGAAGGAATGGGACCCACAAGTCCCTTGAGATCCTCATTACAGACCTTTACTGCTGCCTCACTAATTATTTCTCTCTAGTATTTACTTAGGACTCACTGATCTCCTTTTCCTGGCTGAAATTCCTGCTGTTAGTTATATCCAGTAGAGTTCTGTTTTACAGATGTCCATCAATAAATTTTGCATCATGCTTTCAAGGTAAAAGTGAGCCTTTAATCTTCCCAAGCCTCCAGGTTTCTTGTTTTATCAGCTGGAGAGGAAAAGGAGGAGGAGGATTTGCTGCTCCAACCTTTCAGGATCAGGCCTTACTCGACTTCAGGAGAGTATCCCTTGTGAATGTTAAGCAACATGTACTGACAGTTTTCATTTTTTAATTACAAATAGCTTTTTAAAGAACACACATGTAACAGATGATGCACATTTCTTTTCCTGCATCACAATCTTTATAAAACCAGTTGGTAGAGTAAATAGAAAGGATTAGGTCTAAAACACATGAAGCTTTGTACATTTGAGCTCATTAATATGGGTGTTGTTCTGACTGTCAGAAAAATAAACAGTTGATATTCCTAATGAAAGTCAATAGAGGCTGTACCTCATTTAGGATTATGTGAATCTTTTTGTAGTCTCAGTGTCTCATTGGTATTAAATGTATAGACAGAGGTAGAATAGGGTTCCCTCATCTTTCAACCATATGAAGGGCAACGAAGCTGGTGAAGAGTCTGGAGAACAAGTCTTATGAGGAGCGGCTGAGGGAACTGGGACTGTTTAGCCTGGAGAAGAGGAGGCTGAGGGGAGACCTCATCGCTCTCTACAACTACCTGAAAGGAGGCTGTAGCGAGGTGGGTGTCAGTCTCTTCTCCCAAGTACCAAGCGACAGGACAAGAGGGAATGGCCTCAAGTTGCACCAGGGGAGGTTTAGATTGGACATGAGGAAGAATGTCTTTACTGAAAAAGTGCTTAAACATTGGAACAGGCTGCCCAGGGAAGTGGTGGAGTCCCCATTCCTGGAAGTATTTAAAAGATGTGTAGATGAGGAGCTTAGGGACATGGTTTAGTGGGCATGGTGGTGTTGGGGTTGACGGTTGGACTCGATGATCTTAGAGGTCTTTTCCAACCTTAATGATTCTATGATTCTATGATTCTATGAATACTTTAGAAGGTGAAGACACACATGGACTAGTGAGTTGAACAGATGCATTGATTAAAGTAGATAACATTTCAGAGGCTTTCTTTTAAACTAATTTGTACACAGGAATAATTTTGCCATTGTTTTATAGCAGTGTTTTTTTTTAAAAATTCAATTTCTTATAAAGGCTGTGGCCTTGCAAACACTTAAGCTGGTCAATAGGTAAGTTACTCACGGGTATCAGTGTGTGCTTGAATTGACTATTAGTGAGTGTGGTGTTTTAATTCATTGATTTCTTCACTCTGTACAAAGTAGCCTTTATATTTTTACAGTGATTGCTACATTTATTAAGGCTTCTAAAATGATATCCTGAAGATATATACTTTTCCCCCAAGTTTTTTGAGACAGATCTTTTTGCTTCATCAAGGTTTCCATTACCACAGCATTTCTTTACTGCTACAGTGCCAACTTCTCTGCCACAGGAAATATAAACAGACAGTTCCCATTACAATCTGCACTGCATTAACTGTTAAGATTGCCAACAACCTCCATTGGAAGTTACTTATAACTTTAAGTATTTTATGCCAGGTGCTTGCTTCAGGCTGAGAATCACTCATATCACTTAGATGATTTAAAACTTTACAAATACTCTGTTTGAAAGCAGGAAATAATACATTTTATTTCTCCATATTAAAACATATTTATAAATCTCTTACACTGAGAAACTCTAGTATTTTAATTCTTCAGAATAAAATTAGAAATATATTCAACAATGATCTTACTTGAAAATTGGAAGAGTTTGCGAACTAAATTCTCACGTCTCCACTTTGAGACTGGGCTAATATACATTTCTGGGACTCTGACTTGTTCTATCAATGGCAATGCTGAAACCACACGTGAGAAAATTGTTAAAGGCACCTGTCCTGCACCTTCATTTTCAGTACCCAGTGAAAGATTCCTTAGGAAGTTCCTGCAGTCTTTGGACTAATTCAAGTGACTAACTCCAGGCAGCAGGATTGCCACTTAAAGGCTTTCAGTCCTCCCTGTCTCTTCCTAGATTATGTAAGGAACTTGGACACTTGTTTTCTTAGACATCTACAATTTCAGCAAAAGTGGTGGATTAAGTTAGGCAGAAGCAGGGGAGCTAAGGGTTAGCCCAGCTAAGGGGAGAGCATTTACTGTTGTTTACCTTGACTTGAGCAGGACTTTTGACACTTTATTGCATAACATCACCATAGACAAGCTGACCAAGTATGGATTAGACAAGTGCACAGTAAGGTGGATTGAAAACTGGCTGAATGTCTGGGCCTGGAGGGTGGTCAGTAACACAAAATCCAGCTGGAGGACAGTCAATAATGGTGTACCCCAGGGGCTAAGCCTGTTCAACTTCTTCATTAATGACCTGGTTGATGGGATGGAGTGCACCCTCAGCACGTTTGCAGGCACCAGGGGGTCATGTTGCCATTCAGAGGGACCTTGACAGGCTGGAGAAATGGGCCAACAGGAACTTCATGAAGTTCACCAAGGAGAAATGTTAAATCCTGCACCTGTGGAGGAATAACCCCAAACAACAATACATGCTGGAGGCCAAACACCTGGAAAGCAGCTTTGCAGAAAAGGACCTGGGGATCCTGGTGGACACAAAGTTGAACGTGAGCCAGCAGTGTACCCTTGTGGCAAAGAAGGCTGGCAACATACTGGGCAGCACTAGGAGGAACTTTGTCAATAGGTCAAAGGAAGTGATGCTTCCCCTCTACTCAGGACAGGTGGGACACATACGGAGTACTGTGTCCAGTTCTGGGCTCCTCAGTGCAAGAAAGATATTGACTTACTGGAGAAAGTCCAACAAAGGGCCATGAAGATGATCAAGGGACTGGAGCATCGTCCATATGAGGAGAGGCTGAGAGTGTTCAGCCTGGAGAAAAGAAAGCTCAGGGGTGATCTTATCAGTGTATATAAACACCTAATGGAAGGGAATGAAGAAGATGGAGACAGAATCTTTTCAGTGGTGCCCACTAACAGGACAAGATGCAATGGACACAAATTAAAACACAGGAAATTTAATTTGAATACAGGAAACAATTTTTAGCTCTGAGAGTTGTCAAACACTGGAACAAGTTGCCTAGACAGGTTGTAAAGTCTCCATCTCTGGAGATATTCAAAATCTGACTGGACATGGTCTGGAGTAACCTGCAGTAGCTGACCCTCCTTTGAGCAGGGGAACTGGACTAGATGACTGTTGGACTAGTTGAACTGTGGTCCCTTCCAAGCTCAACCATTCTGTGGCTCTGTGTTTCTGTGCTTGCATATTCACATTATCAAGGGATGGAACAAGTAAGGCATGGAAATATACTCTGAATATGGAAAATCTAAAAATGAGTGAAATAATTTGAATATTTCAGAAATTCAATAGAAAAAAATTTATTAAGAAATAAAAGTCCTAATATTTATTTATAAAATGGTTAAATTTTGGCATTTCCTACCTTTTGAATGCTTGGATTTTCAAGCTAAATGTCCTTTTAGCATTGTGAAGCAGTGATACCTTGGTTTTGATTGATGATGTCTTTTTTCAAGCCAATGAATAAAAAGTTTTGTAGACTATTATTCCTCGTCAAGAAAATGAAACTATTGCAAATAAATATTAATGACTTTTTGTTCTAGGTGCTGTTTGTTTCATTTCATTATCATAATGAAGAGTAGTGTAGGGTTGTTTTTTTTAAGGTGACCTTACAATGTCACTTACAAAACTATCACAGCAAAAGAATTGTCTCTGTCAAATAGAATGTTAATTTCTTGAAAGAAATAAGATGAGAAATTATTTGAATCAGCTTGTGTGCTTTAAGTATGTCACCCATAGGAAAATAGTTAAATGTGAAATAAAGCATATCTTTTCTCCTAAGACTGGGAAATTACATAAATTATTAAGGCAGGCTTTTTTCTGGTCTTTACGTCTTCTCCTTGCGAGACTTTTTCTCCCCACTGTACTCTTACATCACACTAAGCCTTCACCTTTTCCAAGGTGCTCTTTCAAAACAGGGCCATACCTTCAGCAACACAGTGAAGTCATTCAGTGAGTCCTGATATTTTTTACTTCTGAGTTTTATAGGAAAAAGAAAAACATGGATATACATGGTTTTTGTGATGATAGTCATGGTGGCCTCAAATATCTTACAGGATATCCTGACACTTCAGGTTTTCTTTCAAGATATTTTCATGTACTTACTCTTCTTCAGCTGAAAAATGTTTGTTTGGTCAGTGATCTTCTGCTGGATACACAAAGTATCAATTCATATACTGATACATTATAATTCAATCAAATTAACCAACATATGTTTTTCTAGCCAAGGTCTATTTAGAGCCTCCCTTTGTATGCACACAGATACACATATGCAAACACACAACCCAACATCACCACCCTTCAGCCTTGCTGCAACAGCGTTATCTGTGAGAGTTGTGTTTCACATTTGGCACAGAAGTTCAGTTTTAACTCTTGGCAACAATCCTTAGTTCTGAGTTTGCCCTTGGCTCATAGCTGTTAAAAATAAACACAAAATCAAGAGAAAACCAGATTCAGAATGCTAATGTGACATAATGGAGTTCATTTGTGGTTTAGCTTTGTAAAACTTAGTGAGGGCCACAGTGTCCAAACAGACTGAGGCTGACATGCAGGTAAGACTTTGTTGTGTCATCAGCTACCGTACTTTAGTAGAGTACTATCAGGTGAATTAAAAATCCAGTGAAATCAAAGGGAAACTTTCACAGCCGTTACTTTCAGTGACTTGAAGACCAAAGCCCATGTTCATACAATCAATGGCTCAATGCTTTTTGTAAAGTTATTCATACAAATCCATGCCAGTGAAATAAATATACACAAGCAACTTTAGATCCAATTTTTGGCAATCTGATCCATGTAACCAAGAGTTTCAAAGAGTAAGTGGAAAGAATTTAATACTTAGGCATCACATTGATTTGACTTTTTTTTATCTTTCAAGGGCAAGAAAAAAAAAACCTTTCTATAGTTCTAGTGCAAGTTACATATTGCACAGTGCTCTGCCACAACTCGTAAGGCTCAAAGTCTCTAAAGCGATAATGCAGTCTAGCTTGAGAAAATTGTATGTATTGTAAGTGTTTACTGATCAATTTACTTTTTATCCTAGTTCCTAAATGGTATCTAGATCCTAATAATTCTTATGGTATTTAAGGATAATTTCACTTCAACAAGAATAGTTTAAGGACCAGAGGGTGCTGATAATAGGAACCATATTGTTCAAGATAGATGTCTTAGTGTTTCTGCAAGACAGAATGGACTAAAAATAAAAACAAGTCTGCGCAGAACAAATGTCATGCAACTGAAAGGAAGGTGCTTTGAATACTAACTATTTTGAACTATGCTGCTGTCCTGTGAAATCACCTCTATGAACACCCTTTCTTACTTCTTCAGAAGTATTTCTTCATAAATTACATACTGTCAAATTTATTTCATGTTGTAAAAATCTTTCACAGATCTTGCAGCTGTGATAAATAACAATCAGGAGATGTGGCTAAAATATCCACCTACAATTTGCAGTGTTTATTGGACAGTACGCTACTTGCATGCTAATACTAATATGATTACTACAAAGGTAAATAAATCAATGTTTTGTACAGCTTTTTCTGGGTTTGAAAAAAATTTTTTCCCCATTTTTTCTTGTGTTATGGGAGGTTTCTAATTCAGTCTAACTAGAGTGAAGCATGAGTATTAACACTTTTCTGGGCTGGCATCAAAGGAGTTCTTACCTAAGGTGGTGAAGTCTATAAACTTATACATATGAAAGCTGTCCTTATAAAGCAGTTTTAAAACTCCTCTTCTGTAAATTAAAAAAGAAAAGTGTTATTGTAAATGTATTAGTTTATAATACATAAGTACAATATATATAAATTATTAAGATCATATTTAGCATTACATTTTTAAAATTATTGTAATAATGACTGCTTTATCATTATTGCATTAATTAATTGATTATAACAAAGAAGGTATCTTATTTACAAAGAGACATCCAGTGTAGAGTCAATATTATTTTGATAGCCGGATAACCCTTGGATTTCTTATTTGTTCATGAGTATCCTCTCTGCAATGACAGTGGATTACAAGTCTTATTTATAACATTAAAATACATAATTTTTTTGGTTAATGTACTTTAACAGTTTTATCTCCGATTTACCAATGCACACATCCAGCCAGAGTAAAGTTATCTGTATTTTTATTTCTTTTTTCTTTGGATGTGGTATTATGCTACTGTGAACCAAAGTGTTAAATATTGCATGGCTGTATTTATATATACGTGCAAGCATATATATCTGTATATACACATACATGTATATGAGTGTGACTATAAAGGAAAAATTTTTTCACATCTGTACTTGTGAAAACATATACAAGTTTAAGCAAGACAAAAAAAATTGGAAATTCACAATGTATTCTTTGTTCTGTTTATATGCTTTGAGACTCAATTATTATAAGGATTACAGTATAAATGCTGAAGAAGGGTAATTGACTGCTGAGATAGCTTGTTTCGTTTTCATTATTCCTAATAAACACAAACAGCACCTAAATTGTATTTACCCAATTATGTTCCCCAAGAGAAGCTCTATAAAACACACTTTATATAACACAAAATGTATCTGCATACTTCATTAAATGCCCATAGTAAATTTAGTAAGATATAGTAACAAAAGCAATAATTTTATGCACTCCTTGAAAACAAGTAACTGTATATAATTTTTGAAAATAGCCATAAAAGATGAGGCCCACACTAGCACATTTCCTTTAAATGATATGATTCAATTTTTGTGAAAAGAATGCTACAGTGAATTAATAAAGATTTCTCCTGGTCTTCTGTCTTACTCTTTAGGTCTGAGTATATCTGTCTATGGGTATAAAAGGTACTTCATCTCAGTACCTAAAGAATCTAGGAGCAAAATTTACAGAAGACCTTACTACATTGGTTGCTAAGGCATTTTCTGTCTCATTTGGTCACTGAAGCAAGCAAGAGTTTGACACTTAAAAACTTTTGACAGTTTGGGCCACGGTGACTTGGGTTTTCAATATACCTAAGACACACTGCGGAACTTTACTGAGGACATATACCTAGTCTTTTGTGTAGTAGGAGAACCACAAAATATCTAATAATATTAAAAACAAACAAACAAACAAACAAAAAACCACTCTCAACTTTCATCTATATGAACATTTTTGTTAACTTAAAGGTCCTGTTGTTTTTGCCTTAAGAATAGGCCAAATTCAGACAAATGGCAGTTCAAACCAGGGCAAGGCTTATGTCCTGAGCATAAAGAAGGAAAATCTTGATTACTGATGATCCTATTGTAAGGAATCTCAGTCAATGGATCTGTCACATTTACAGTAAGCAAAACAACATGTGTGTCTTGCATACAGGGTTACACCTGGACTACAAAATTTGTATTACACAAAAAATGTCTAATTCTTCCAAGTTAGAGTCCAGAGTTAAGACTATTTTGTTCTACAATGAAAATAGGAGAAGACAACTTGATATGAATGAGAATAATCTCAAGGATTTACAAGAATGAATGAAGTCAGTGCTGACAATCTTCTTTGAAGTGCTTTCAGTGCCAAGCAGAAGTAATGAATGGAAAAGACTATCATTGGTACCAATGGTAACAATGCAAAATAATGGGTTTTGGGGTTCATATTAAAAGACACAGGTCACTAACCTACTTACTTCTAAAACAGCAGGCCGTGTTAGAATATGCATTAAGCTTGTCAGAAAGGGGTTACATATTCCTAATCTTAAAGAGTTGATAAATACTTTTAAGGCAAAAACTTAAAGGAGGAGATAGAATTTCTCTAAGGCAAAGATAATACAGTTCGAGTCACTGGCTTCCAGGGTTGTAGCTCCATTGACTATGGTATCATTTTCTAGTAGTTAGTTATCCTCTGCTGTACCAGAATACCAGCAGTACAACAAAAATGGAGGGGATGGTGCACAATTATTATCTTGCTTCTTTTGTCTGTTATTCAGCTCCTGAGGCACTTGTTAGAAGTAAGAATGGTACAACTGGGTAATTCTGGGAGATTCAGTTGCCATATTGTTTTAAAATATCTGATTATTAGAAGAAAAAGGGGAATTACAAGCAGTAACTTTCAGGAAGGTTTTAACTGCAGCTCAGGATGTGTGTGTGATGTCTCAGGCATATGAATGGTTATTCCAAATAGATCTGATACATGTTGTAGCTACCAGGCTGGAAATAGAGATATGAAGCATGGCAGATGAATGGGGTGGATAACTGACAGTTTCAATCAAGGTAGTCCATCGTGTCAGAAGAGAAGTAGGAGATAAACAGTGAAATCAATCCTTCACACTTTTACAGCATTTTGCCATGCCAAGTTATCTTTTAAGGCACTTTAAGACATATGTTCAAGCATCTTAACAATAGTGGCCATAATGACAAACTATTAAAGGCAAAATGAAAACAGTAGCTATTGGTTTTGACTGAAGAGAGTAGTGTTTAGTGGCACCACAGTTTAAAGTGAAAGTTGAAAAGGGTGAAACCAATGGCCACTTTTGTCAATTACGTGTCATGGATGCACACACACATAAGTTTTGTATGACATTAACTGGAAGTAAATGCTGTTGTAGATGACTATTTTGTGTATAAAGGTCTCTGTGACTAAAGAATGGGAAGAGAAGATTTACTATGAACAAATATATCCCAAATAATTTGTACCAGTTGAAATTCTAAGCCTGAATATGAATTGTGTTTTTTGTAAATTGAAAACATTCAGAGATCCATGCTTTTATTTTTTTCCTTTTGAATTCTTCAATTCATGTTGTAATTACTTAATTTACAGCACTGAAGTTTGGGTGACAAGATTTCAAAAAAGGGGACCGAAATTTGTGTTCACGAGTGACTCTAGAGACAAGCACAACATTTAACTTTCTCCTACCCTACCCTGTAAGCCTGCCAGAACTTTTTTCTATGTTACCAAACTGGCTAGATTTGCAATTTTTCTATGAAAATAGAAAAATACATAAAATAACCTGATTCATAAAAAATGGAAGATTTCACAGAATCACAGAATGGTTGAAGTTGGAAGGGCCCTCTGGAGCCCATCTGCCCCAACACCTCCTGCTAAAGCTTTGCCACCTAGAGCCGGTTGCCCAGGACTATGTCCAGATGGCTTTTGAATATCTCCAAGAAGAGAGAATCCACAACCTCCCTGGGCAACCTGTTCCAGTGTTTGACCACCCTCACAGTAATAAAAAAGTGTTTCCTGACATTCAGAGAGAACCTCTTGTGTTTCAGTTTGTGCCCATTACCTCCGGTCCTATCACTGGGCACCACTGAAAAGAGCCTGGCTCCATCCTCTTTACACCCTCTGTTCAGGTATTTCTACACACCGATGAGATCCTGCCTGAGCCTTCCCTTCTCCAGGCTAAACAGTCCCAGCTCTCTCAGCCTTTCCTCATAGGAAAGATGCTCCAGTCCCTTAATCATCTTTGTGGCCCATTGTTGGATTCTCTCCAGTATGTCCACGTGTCTCTTGCACTGAGGAGCCCAGAACTGCACAGAGCACTCCAGGTACAGCCTCACCAGTGCTGAGCAGAGGGGCAGGATCACCTCCCTTGACCTGCTGGCAATACTTTGTCTAATGCAGCCCAGGATACCGTTTGATGCTTTTGCCGCAAGGGCACAATGCTGGCTCATGTTCAACTTGATGTCCACCAGTACCGCCAGGTCTTTTTCTGCCAAGCTGCTTTCCAGCTGGGTGACGCCCAATATATATTGGTGCATAGGGTTGTTCTTCTCCAGGTGCAGGACTTGACATTTCTCCTTGGTGAATTTCATGACGTTTCTGTTGGCCCATTCCTCCAGCCTGCTGAGGTCCCTCTGGATGGCAGCACAACCCTCTGGTTTATGAACCACTCCTCCGGTCTGGTGTCGTCTGCAAACTTACTGAGGGAATTTGAAAATTCTTAGTTGTTCAGTAAGTTTTGTATACTAATGTGTTTTTAAATAATACTCTTTTTTTCCCTGGGAAATAATCTTTGCTATTCTTTTTTATCTGTGATACAGTTTTCTACAGTATGACTCTGTATGAAATTCCCTGCACAATCTTAAACCACAAGATTTCAAAACATAAAATAATTAAATAAATATGTAATTTATGTATTTATCATCCTTCCTGAATAGTCAACATTTCAAGGATGGCCGCTTATTTTATCTTCAAGGTTACCTAGATTTGTACAAATTTTCATACCTTCTACTACTGTAACATTACTGCTGAAAATTTTTCACCTTGCAAAAACAGGATCAAGAAAGTTCAGCTATAGGAAGAGGGTTTTATACCTCCTACATACTTCCTGAAGTGTCCTTCATTGTTTTTATGCCGTTCATTTCTTGTAGGAGTTGTTTTCTACTGCTGACCTTACTAGACTGAAGGTCTTATCTCAAAGGAGTTTCTAAATCTTTTAAAGCTTGTTTATCAGAAATCTAGAATGCTCTGTAAGTTCTAATAAATGAACAAAATGTTTCCTAATTACACACTGAAGTGGGTGATTGCTGCATATAAACCCATACTCTAACGTGAAATTGACACATCTGGTATATTTCCCCCATTCATTATGTTGCTGTTTTCAAGGCAAATTCAATTTTACCTAGTCTGCCTGAAGCAAGTAGGGGTTAATTCCTGTCTATAAAAAATGAAGCTGCATAATGAATAACATATATTTGTGGATTTCATAATAGTAAAAATTTGAGCTATGTGAACAATTCATGTATAATTATGAACTCACTCAAACTAAGGATAGGCTTGCTTTCTAGCTTAACTTTCAGACATGTATGTGAATGTTTATAGTCTTAAAGCATTGCATTAAAAGGTTCTAAAAGAAGTCTCCATTCTATAACACTATTTCCTGAATTGTGTCTTAAATTAATGATTTGGTTCTGGAAATAATTATTTTAATTAAAAAAAAAAAGTAACAAATATTTAGGAACTGTATTAGAATTTTTAAATATATTTCTTCTATTTCCTTTCTTCTTTCCTTCCTTCATGAGGGTTAGAACCTGTCAGAAGTGACTAGTTATTCTTTATATGATAACTCAGTAGTGGCATATTATTAAGAAGTATACATGCTCACCTTTCTGATTAATCAAGCTAGGCACTGAGAAATTCCTCTGCTTAAAAGTGTGTAACCATTGCGTATCAGTGTTTGCCACTAACTATATTATTTCATCTAATATAAATTTGTCTTGATACAGCTTCATTTGAAACTACTCTTTCAGCTCTATATTTTCTAGAAAACCAAACAATTATTTTTAGAAATTGTCATGGCTAAAGAGATCAATGGAAACTTAGTAAGTCATGGCAGTGGTCAATAAACACATATATCTTATTATATCTTTCTTCTAGTCTAAATCTGTAGAAGAACAAATTCTAAGTTTTTGTTTTTATCAAAAGTAAAATGAGGAAAAAAGTTTTTTGTTGCTTTTTTGTTTTGTTTTCAATCAAGCTTATGTTTTCTGCATCAGCATAGACTAGAAGCACATAGCCTGGTAATATTCATTTTGTTAAACTGAATGGATGGAAGTCCTTCAATCTTTCCGCATAAATGAATACTTCAGAGTATTCTGGTGACTTTTTCTTTTTACACTATTCAGTACATTATTGTTCTCCAGGAAAAAATGGAGCTGGAACTCATGCATGGCATTTGAGTATTAGTCACACAAATGGTGTATCCAGAGGTACTATAATACCTTTTGTCCTAATAGAGAAATCTCTAGTAAACCAATCCACAGGACAAGGTATCCTTGCGGAAACAGGGTTTGCAATTTACTTGTAACTGAAAGCATAAATTAGCAGCCAAAAACTTGGAGATTATAATTAAATGATCTAGATTAGTTGGCTTTGACAAGGGAAGTTCCCTCAAAGTAAGAGTTCTGAAACCAGACAGTTAATGGGTACACTTTGTGTCCTACATAAGACTTCTCTAAATCTCATCTCCTGATGCTGGTTTGTTGCTGCTTCTGCCTTAGTCTCTTGTTCCTGAGTTATTTTTTTTTGGTTCTTACCACACAATCCTTAAATAGGATGTGGAAGAAGGTTCTGCATTTAGGAAACAAACAAGCAAAAATACCACCACCAGTTCATTTTCTTTATTGATTAAAAGAAATAGCAGCAATTACCAAAAACATAGAGAACTCACCAAACAGTCTAACTTTGGCAGTGGAAGTGTTTCAGGGAGGGTGACTCATAAATTCAAGGGCTGGCTATTTTTCAATAGAATGAGTATGTAAAAAGAGTACTAGAAAGAATTACAGAGAGGCAGATAAAAAGCTGCAGTAAACCAAAAGTTGCCAAGGAAACAATGATATTGCACGCCTAGAAGAAAATCAAAAGATAAAACTTCTTGGGATCAATTTTTCCTGGGGGGGGAACCAAAAAAAAAACCCAACAAAAAACAACCATGAAACACAGTAAGGAAATTTTGTCTTGTTGTGTGATCCCACTACATTCAGAGGAAGAAGACTGAAGATTTACATACCAGGTAAATATATACAGCAGCTTCCAAGAACTCCTTGTTACATCACCTGTTTCTCCTCTTAGCAATAACTGTGCTAGCTAACCACTTTTGGCAACTATAATAATTTTATTACTGATTTAGAATCACAAAACAATTTAGATTGACAAGAACCTCTGAAAGAGAGGAGCTCCTTCTCCAGTCAGATCAGGTTGCTCAATTTTAACTCAACTCCAGCTGAACTTTGAAGATTATGCAACCTCTCTAAGCAACTTGTTCTGGTATATAACCACTCTCATACAGAATTTTACGTAAATGGCATATATGTCTGTACTGATATAGAGAACTTATATGAAGGACTTTCTGAAGATCAGATCACTCAGCAGTTGCAAAGACATACCATAAATCATAAAGAGTTAAAAATCTTCACCAATCTTCATATGGCATCCCACACAGTTTCTAAATTATCTATTTTAATCAAACCAGCACAACTTTTTCAGGCAGCTCTCTAATTCTTCAGAAAGCTGTGGGGTTTTGTTTGTTTATTTTAAAAATAAATCTCTTGTTATGTTGCTCAGATCCATTTGACTTACATTTTTAGGATAATTGTTTCAATAATAATGGCTCTGAAAAAAAGCATGAATGCCCCATTTATCTCCATGTGTGGTAGGTGTTATGCCCACAGAGGATAACATTTAGTATTAACTCTCCAATTCTCATCAGAACAAGTAAGAAAAAAGAAGGCATCATCAATACATGAAACGCCAATGGACAGCCTCTATTGCTATCGCAAATAAACTGGATTAACAGATAACAGCCTTTTTTTCTGCCACCCATTCAATACAAAGTGTAGGAAAGCCTAATGGGGCATTTTGGTATTTCAAAGAAATGTTTAACTCAAAGAAACAACAATGAGAAATGTATGACTTACTGAAAGGAATTCAAAAGGCCGGACAGCAGGTATGATCATAGTTTGAAAAACAAAGTATAAATCACAAAGGCCAAATATATTTTAACAGATTTTTTTAAAGTTGGATTTTTTTTCCGTTACTGGTCTTTGACTGTTCTTAAATTATTACTGCGAATGTGTTGGGTCCTTACAGTTTTTAAATCTCAGTGCTTCAGTTCTGTGAACAGCCTTGCTGCACGCTGCTAACAGCCAGAGAAGGGGAAACATCTTTTACAGACCTCAAGAAATATTTTGCAGCCTGCAATAGTAATGGAAGATTTATTGCATTGTTTTCCATTATCTAAGGGTCATATATGGCATATTAAAGAGAGAGAGAGTGTCATTTTAAAGAAAAGAATTTCCAGTCTGATACAGTACCTCCTCTCTAATAAGTGATATTTGATACCATTTTCATATGAAATGGTGTATTGTTTTGTTCTTTAATGATTAATATGCATAAACACAGGGTATTCAAATCCCCAAAATTCTTCCAACATTGATCAGAGAATGACATAGACATTTTGCAGTTTTCTGTCACATGTCTGCAACAGATTATTTCCAATATTGAATTTCCAGAGGAAAATGTGTGGTTTTCATGGTTTTGAGTAAGAACTGGCTCAGGCACACTGATTCTTTTCCAGACTATTCCTTTTCAACATATTTTACAGGGCACTGATGCTGGGCAAATATAGGATGTTTATAGACTCAGCTACAATTTTCCTAGCTGCTAATATAAAATTAAAAGAAAATACCTTAAAGGAATTCTTACTTAGTTGAAGAAAAAAAAAAAGATTGGGTTGAAGTCAAAGTGATGTTGGACAGTGAGAACTGTGCAGGCCATTGCCTCTTCTGCATGTCATTTTTCCACTTCTAGTTGGTGAATGTATTAAGACCCTTTTGTCTTATCACTGAAGGGCCATGTGATGAGAGAATGTGAAGATTATATGGAAAAATTAGGCTGCAGCTTAACAGTGGAGACAAGCATGAAGTCTTACAAGTCAGGTTTTTTCCATTACATGATCTTCCCATCCTAAACAAACAGAAATTATTGGTCAGTTGCATATCAGGCCAACCACGTATATGCCTGACATACGGAGTGATGGTGAGAGAGGGTAGAGCCAGAGCATAGTGCTGAAAATATGTATGAGTCAGAGGCCTGGCTGCAGTGGTGTCTGAGGCAGAGACAGTTGTCTGAGTCTGACTCACTGTCTGAGATTTGACAGATATGCACACTGCACAGGGAAATGCTAATGGTCAGGGAATGAAGGGACCCGGTGTCTGACTTCCAGCAACGAGCCATTCCTCCACAGCGAACTCAAAGTACAGGTTTCAGATTCTGCTGCATTTCGCATCTGTAGCAGCCTTGCTGTCAGAGATGTTTCATACTACCCATAAGGCTGTTTGCAGATTAGGAAAAAAAGGATAAAACAAAATAGCTTTATTCTTTGCAACCATGGAGAAGGGATAGACAATACATATCCATCAACACTTGTATGTATGTTTACATCTCAGATTAACACCTCTGCCTTTCAGTTTCCTTCCTTCCTCCCTCCCTCCCTCCCTTCCTTCCTTCCTTCCTTCCTTTCTTTCTCTCTTTCTTTCTTTCTTTCTCTCTTTCTTTCTCTCTTTCTTTCTTTTTCTTTCTTTCTTTCTTTCTTTCTTTCTTTCTTTCTTTCTTTCTTTCTTTCTTTCTTTCTTTCTTTCTTTCTTTCCTTCCTTCCTTCCTTCCTTCCTTCCTTCCCTTCCTTCCTTTCTTTCTTTTTTCTTTCTTTCTTTCTTTCTTTCTTTCTTTCTTTCTTTCTTTCTTTCTTTCTTTCTTTCTTTCTTTCTTTCTTTCTTTCTTTCTTTCTTTCTTTCTTTCTTTCTTTCTTTCTTTCTTTCTTTTCTTTCTTTCTTTTCTTTCTTTCTTTCTTTCTTTCTTTCTTTCTTTCTTTCTTTCTTTCTTTCTTTCTTTCTTCCTTCCTTCCTTCCTTCCTTCCTTCCTTCCTTCCTTCCTTCCTTCCTTTCCTTTCCTTTCCTTTCCTTTCCTTTCCTTTCCTTTCCTTTCCTTTCCTTTCCTTTCCTACTCTGATTCACTGGTTTCATGGTATGCATGGTCTGACACATGGACATCACACAGCAGGTTTTTAAAGCTTTGTCCACCAGAATGGAAGTACAATTCAGAGAAGTGTTTGTGTAATACGAGTAATATTAACTGCTGATTGCAATTTCTTCCTCAGGCACCATGCTGATGATATTACAGTTATAGTCAGTTCCTGAGATGCATGAAGATCATGGTTTTCTTGAAAAGCAGCAAAAATAAAACTGAAAATATGTCCAGTAGTACCCATAAAGACAGATCTTCAGAGAGGATATTAAGTACTTGTGAATGTGTTTAATAATGTTGATAAATAGACTTTCCCATTTCTGCCTAGATTTTTCAAACTGCTGCCAGTAGGAAAACAGAAAAAAAACCCATTTTTAAAAGCGTAAGATTTTTTTTTAAAGAACTCATAGGGAATTATATTGATATATCAAAAATATGGCTTTTCAAAGTAAAAATAACTGAATGCAAAAAATATTAATTCTGTTTTGTTCCTTTTAGTTTGTGAGGACAAATATATATTTAAAAATGAATAAATATTTCTGTAACAATCTTATTTCACAACTTCTTGGGGTTTTCTTTTTTCATTCATACCTAGAGAGCTCATCTGCATTAAATCAAGCTTTATTCCATTTTCCAAGATTGCATTTTTTTCCTGATATCATAAAAATAAAGCTGTGGAGGTATAACAAAATGTTTTATTTCTTTTGAGAACATAGAAAGTAACTGGAAATACATATATCTTCTTTTTTGTAGCTATTAGTACTGAACTAATCACAAGTTTCCTTCTCCTAAACATGAACTTAAACCTAACAATCATCTTTCTTTGATTTAACAAATAATATTTCAGCGGTTCAAGACTTGCTTGTACAAGGAGTCTTTACAGTATATATAGATAACTCACTTCTAGATAACTTAGTCTTTCTTAAAATATCAGCTTCATCTCAAAAGCCATTTGTTTGCCTCACTTTTCCCCTATCCTTCATTCATGTCTGTATTAATATGTTCTCCAGTTTTTTACTACTTATGACAGTAACTAAGCAGTTAATTTTAAATCATTTTAAACAATATGTGTATCTGAGATGCATATGTTCTATGTATCATAGAACTTGATTTTAGTAGGTATAAATGGCTGTTTCATTGAAGCTTAAGGCCAGTTTACATGAACTGAGAGTCTGGCCCATAATCTGTTAATGAATTAGGACAAAAACCGAAAGGAAAAAACCAAAAGTTGAAACTAAGTGCTCTGCTTAATTTTAATGACCACATACACTCCTACACTGCTTTTACTATGGTGAACAAGTAGGGTCAGCCACAAAGCACTTGTGTACATTTTGAGAAATACATTCCTCTGATAGATTTGGATGACTCCCCAGATGTCAAGAGGCAATGTGTGCTGTCAAGCTGCCCACTCACCAGCCTCAGTGTACATTTACCAAAGCGTGGCAGGGTCACGTTTCCGAGGAGCAGGTGCAAGGGATCACAGTCTCAGCTGCTACAGTTTGCAGTCAGGTAATTGAAATTCACCCCACTCACCTGTGTAGGCTCAGAGATGAGTAAGAGATAAACCAGATAGATGGCTCAGGATTTGGCCTGCATTCATTTACAATTTATGTGTTTCACTATTAGCAAAATACTAGGTCCTTTTAGAAAGAGTACAGGTGAGTGATCCCCCATTATCCCCTTCCAGCAGACTCTACTATGTCATTTGCTACATTAGGAAGTGAGGGAGAAGAGGAATAGGACAGTTGAAGACAAAACCGTCTTCCAGGTTCCTTTCTTTCAGATTCATGAAAAACAGGACCAGTGTCTTTCCTTACTTTCTGTTGTCATATAGAGTTCCTCTATTGGGGAAAGAAAGAATACAACAACAGCCTTGGCATTAGAGTACTTCAAAGGAAACAGACACCCTTGCTTTATTCTCTACAGTGAAGTTTAAAACAATAGCTTAGTAAAGAGTTTAAATGCCTCAACAATGATTTTGCTAGTTTACCGTCATGGTAGTATGTGCTGCACACAACCACATACTGGATGAGAATCCCTGCTGATACATCACATAACTCTGAGAAAAAAAAGAAACAAAAATTCTGATCCACTGATGTCTGGCACACTCTGCCTTGTTATTCTGAATCAAATGATGTATTGAGCTTTGATGACTTTCAACAAAATCCAGACTTTACTCATGTCAATATAATTTTGATCTCAAGAAACTGAAACAATGTACTTTGGGTAGAGGTTCTCTGTATCTATATTTATAATTATAAATGTTTATATTTATATTTATATTTATATTCAAAAATATGTAGGACATTTTCAGGGAAAGAAAAGACATGTACAGATGCTTAGTGTTTGGACTTAAAGCTAGTGTATAACTTGGAGAAAAATATGCTCATTTTTACATCATTCTAGGATAAGTACTATCCAAAGAGATTATTGAAGGCTTCTGGGACCAGGGAAGAGAAAACAAAGAATTGTTTGGGAAAAAGATTTTCATTACAACATTTTGTGTTATACTTGCCTTAAACTTTTTCATCAGTACAGAAAGCTGAAAAACTTTCATATATGCCCCCCCCCCCCAAAAAAAAAAAAAAAAGGAAAAACTTTCATATACCCCAATAAAAAATAATGTCTTGGTCATTACCTTAAAGGAAAGAAGTTTGTTCATGTGCCTTTTGTACTGCCCAGAACTGGGTACAGTACTCTAGGTGTGGCCTCACCAGTGCTGAGTAGAGGGGAAGGATCACCTCCCTTGACCTGCTGGCAACACTCCTCTTAATGCAGTCCAGAAAGCCATTTGCTGCCTTTGCTGCCAGGGCACATTGCTGGCTCATGTTCAGTTTGATGTCCACCAGGACCCCCAGGTCCTTTTCTGCAAACTTTCTTTCCAGATAGTTGACCTCTCAGCCTCTGCTAGAGCATGGGGTTATTCCTGCCTAGGTGCAGGACTTGACAGTTCTTTTTGCTGAACTTCATGAGATTCCTGTCAGCCCATTTCTCGAGCCTGTTGAAGTCCCTCTGAATGGCAGCTCAATCATCTTGGGTGTCAACCACTCCTGCCAGTTTTGTATCATCTGAAAACTTGCCAAGGGTCTGTCCCATCACCTTAATCTGTTCTGTCAATAACGAAGAAGCTAAATAGTATTGACCCCAGTATCGACCCATGGGGTACAATACCAGTGACTGGCCTCCAGCTGGACTTTGTGTCACTGACCATAACCCTCCGAGCCCAGCAGTTCAGCCAATTTTCAGTCCATCCCACTGTCCATTTATCTAGTTCATATAACATCAGTTTGTCTATGAAGATATTACTAGAGATTGTGAAAATCCTCACTAAAGTAAAGATAAAAAATTCACTCTTTCCTTCTTTCACCCACTGAGCTAGTCATTTAACTGTAGAAGACTATCAAGGTGGACAGGCATGAATTGCCTTTCATACATCAGTGCTGACCACTCTCAATCACCTTCTTGTTCTTAATATGTTTCAAAATGATTTCCAGGATTAGTTACCTTCCCAGGGACAGAGGTGAGGCTAACAAGCAGTGTAGTCCCCATCTCTTCCTTCTTGCCCTTCTTTGAGATAGGGGTGACATTTTCCTTCCTTCATTCCTCATGAACCTCCTCCAGTTGCCATGACCTTTCAAAGATAATCAAGAGTAGCCTTATAATAAGATCAGTCAGCTCCCTCAGCACTCAAGGGTGCATCCCATCAGGTCCCATCGACTTGTGTATGGCCACTTTGTTTAAGTGGTCCCTACCTTGGTCCTCCTGAAGTGAGGGTAAGTCTTCCTTTTCCTGAGTGAAATGTGTGGACTAGTCATACCTCATGCTGAGACAGTTCTCTTTAAGACAAAGTGTTACTATTTATTCTTGCAGTGGAAACAAAACATCTAAAATGATAGATGATCTATACATGCTCATCTCTCTTATTTAAGTCCTAATATCACCAGATAGGATGCTAGTCAGGTCTTGCTTCTTCATACTCCATAAGCCAGTGTATCCATCTAGTTTATCAACTCTTCCCCTTATCAGAAGATTCTCTTCAGAATTTCTGGAGATCAAGAATTGCTTTATTTCAAGAGTGTTTTTCATCTCATCAGTTCCTTGCTTTCTTTTCCCTATTTCTTATATCAAATTAAGTCAAAATATTCATATGATAACCATGACAAAAGCCAAGATCACATTCCAGAATTTATTTTAGAGAAGTTCAGATACACACTTTTTGCAGTGTCAGGGCCCAAATAAATAAACAAGTCAATGCTACCCAGAACAGACTTGATTTATAACCACTTGGGATATTTAGAATGTATAAGGTTTTGTTCTTATACTTGATGTTGCAGCATTTATCATGACCACTATTATCAAGTTCTATATAAAGCTATACATAAATTGCATGACTTTCAACCATTAAAATTAAATAGTAACTTATCTATTAAATAATAATGAAAGGCAAGTTAAGCCTTTATAAAATCTATCTGTATGGTAAGGTCCATGTATTTGTCCCGCCCCTGTTGACTGCAGGGCTGAATCACCTGGCTGTGAAACAGTCATACAGACAGATGGACAAGATAAACTTGGTAGTTAGAGAACCACCACCACCCAACTTCAAGAAACACTGGATTGGAGGGTGAATATGGTTTAGAAACTTCCTCTAAGAACTCCAAACATTTTTCTCGCTATAGAGCATGGCCATTGTGTCACCTCATCCAGTATCTTAATAGGGAAAAGCAAAATCTGTGGTATATTGTCAAATTCTTTTTTTTTTTTCCCCCCACAAAAATGCAAAACCATTGTATACAGCATTTGTAAGCAAAATAAATCCAGAAGCAATGGCTTAAAACCAAAATAGGTATTTTTTTTCTTTGTCCTTGGGGAAAAATATTTATTTCTATATTAAGGAGTAACATTCTTAAAAAAACCCTTATTTAAAAGGGTTTTCCCATTATTTTCCTTCCTATCTACCTTTTCACCAATGCATAAATCTTGTGATTTTCATGTGGGTTACAGATAGCAGGCACTTTAATACTCCCACATGCCTGAAATTAAGATTGGCTCTTTCAGAGTTTCATTTACCAAGGAGGTAAAAATAACAGGCTAGTAGGAAACACTGCTATCAATTTTTGAATGCTTGCTCTGCTAGAATAATATTAAGTAGTGGACCTTTTTTTTTTTTCCCCCCCCAAAGATGGTTTGTAGAGGAAGTGCTGAAGCAAAGAAAAGTTGCATGAATGTTTAAAGTAGACCTACCCTCTGTTGCCACGGGGAAAAACAATCCAAACTATAGATGTTTAAGGAAGGTCAGTGTGGTGGCATATATGAAAAAATGCAACAGGAAAAATGTTCTATATTCATCATGTTCTTTAAAATCTGTGACACTGTTCAAAAGAAAACTGTATTGCTTGGTTGTGAGAAAATGAAAGGTTATTAACTCTCAAGCTCTTATCATGACTCCAACCCTGAACTGCTGTGTGACCTTTGATAAATGACTTAATTTCTGCATTCAGAAACGAAGACTGTTTTGGGCTTCCAGTATGCAAAATATTTTGAAGACATTACTACTTTGTTGTTTGGGGTTTTTTAATCCCGTTTTCTGTCTATCCTATAACAGTTTATTTTCTCTAGAATTTTTTCCAGTTTACAGTGAGAAGTTTTCATTAGGTTGTATATAACGGCACCCAGATTTTCCTCCAGATTTTTCTCCTCATGTAGGCCTACTGTCTGATTTCAAAGGGTGGTAGACGGGGGGTGTCTATCTATTATGTCCACAATTTCACTTCCTAACTGCTTCTGTTTCCCCTTCTGAAAGTAAGTTATCCTTTTTGAATAGAGCAACACATACACTGAAGAAAGTGAACTGATCCTTTTTTTATGATGGAAAACTGAAATGACTGGTAAATGTAAAGTATCTTGGCATTAGAAGATTGCTACTTTTATAAAGAACTCTCTGTGTTTCCAGGATTGTACATCAAATTAGCAGATGGCTTTCTATATATTATGGCACAGATGGAGATCTAGATTGTAGGATTTCAGTATGTCTGACCTTAGGCATCACTCATTTCATAAAAAGGAAAACTTACAGAGAATGAAGGACTTGACTGCCCAGAAAAATATCGTAGACTCTCTTCCAGTGCCTCTCTATGTTGTCTTTGAGATGCAAATGATGGTTGCAGGGGGAGCTCCAGGTCTGGAAACATGTAAAGCGCTTTCTGTTTCCAATGAGTTCTTGAGGGTGTGCAGGCACAACTGAGAGTTCATATTTTACTCCTGTTCTTTTTTTTAAACAAGTGTATTCTTTGAGGATCTGAAAAGCATACTTTGCGTGCCCTCTAAAATCTCATCAACCTGGCAATTGGTTTATGGAAAGAGGACACACACCAGTATTTTAATAGACTATGAATTCAATTTCTACAAGTGAGGTAGCACTGCCTTAAGTAGTCCACACAGGAATCGGAACCCTGCATCACTGAGCACTTTGTTAGCAAAAAGATGCTGGACAGAGACCCCCCTTTCCTCCAAAGTGACCAACAGGGTAGAAAGAGCCACTGTTGATAGAATTGTGCAAATTTGATGAATTGGAAAACAAACAGATATCCTCTTCCCTCATTCCAAAATATCATTTTATGGTAAGCATTCATCATTTTTAAATACTGACTTATACATATTCATAATAAATATATTCACATAGTTCTTGAGTAACAAAGGCATTAAAACTGCCTTTTTCTTTCAGTATCCCAAAAGCATAGCTTTCTTCATCTACTGAAATAGTAGTTTACTAATGAGTTAGGAAATGGTTAAAGAGTCTCAGACTCAATTCTTTCATGTTTGCTGAAATATTTTGCATTCATACCTGTAATCACAGTAAATAGTCACTCTCTACACAACTGCAGTTTGGAAGTTCACGGACATGATTGGACAGGGCAGGCAAATTTACTTTTTAATGATGTTTTGGAAATGCATCACTCTCAGTGCTGATGTTTTTATCCTTGAAAGCTTCCCTGCCATGTCTGTGCTTATCTTCCATTTCAGTGAACCTGAAACAAGCCCTGTGCAGTGGAATGGTGCCTATGTAGAACTCTCTATGTACAGAGTTTTCCAAACCACTCACAAATTCTGTGAGATGAGGAAGGAATGATTTACAGCAAAACCATTGATGGTAAGCATTGTATAGAAGAAAAGCACTCTAGCTTGGTAAAAGATTGGCTTGACAGATAAATTAGTGATTTTTTTTTTTCACTAGATGAGACTTTATTAGCAAAGGGAGTTACAGGATTTTTTTTTTTTTTTTCCCAAACTTCTTTGCATTTTTCCTTTATTTTAGTTGTTTTAGGGGCAAAAAAACAGTATAAGCAGGAAATTTACAGTATTTCAGTCAAATCTTCTAAGACAGATTGAGATTTGATTGAGACCAAAGGTTCAAGTTAAAAAAAATGGTTAACTTAAATATTTTCACCTGAAAGGCATTAGTGCTAAAGGATACACTAAATTACTTTTATCATGAAAAAAGTGGGATGATTACAGTATTAGCTTTTCCTCCATAAATAACAACAAATTACAAGAAATTGATTTCTTTAATTTCCTTTTAAAAAATAATTTGACTGCAGTTTTTCAGCTGACTTTGCTCCTATTTCTGAAACAGAATTTCTTCCAAGCACTTTTAAAAGTAAATTAATGCTTTTAGCTCTGCATGTTTAGCTGAATCAGCACAAATATTGCTGAGCTGATGACACCTTCTATACCTAGAGGAGCTGAAATCCAGCACTTAATGAAGTCTTCCCTAATCTTTTGGCAAGTGAAGGAATAGTTAAAAGTTTTCCTAAGTCGCTGTCATAGGAAATGGAAAGAGGATATATCTATTATCCTAGAACCATGTTTGTGCCAATACAGTTTAAAATAATCAGTAATACTTTCCATTTCCCAATGTTTATAAGCCAGCTCAAGACAATTGTGCAGAGATGAAAAATCACCATGGATGTTTCCAACTGAGCACCAATCTCTCTGTGACATTTACAAAGGAAATAAATGATGTACTCTTTTTGAATGATAAAGGTGAAGAAGAAAAAAATGCTTAGTTTTTTCCAGTTTCCTGCATTTATCTTGTCAGGAATTATTTCATTGAAGCATGCTCATCTAGCCATAATTGGGAATAAGAAATCTATTACTGCCAACACAGGATTCAATAAACTGGGCTGAATTTACTGGACTTGTAGAAATGTCTTCCTTCCTTTTCTCACATATCGCTGCCAATGAAATCCAGTGGCAATAATCTGTGGGTTTATAGTAAAATCCTAAACTTGTGTATATCCTGAATATGTGTCAGGCAATGATGTGAGAGCTTCATCCTGATGATGGTGTCAGTAGCCACATCTCAGTGCTTAGATCTGGAGACAGTCATTTAAGCACAGTGAGCATCAAACCTGTTGAAAAGACTAGGATATCCCAGCAGGGATGCACTTCAAAATTTTGGCTGATTCATTTCATGTTCAAATGGGGTTGTGACTGTGGAAAACTTAATTTAACGCGCATTGCAAACCAATGCTAAAAGTCACCCTTTCCCTACTTGATCCACAGTATAAAGTATAACTTTAAATACTGCAGCTGATGATTTTTTGCATCTCACCAGAATAAAGAGTTGTCTTTAAAGCAAAGAGAAAAATATACATGTATAGAAGATTTGATTAAGAGATTAATTTCTGCTCTTATGTAAAACTCAGCAAGAACCTAGACTCCCTAATAGTTTCATTCTACCCTCTTTTTTCTTATTTGTCTCTGAATTCATCTTTACTCCATTGTAGCCCAGTAAGCATGGTATCACCATTGCTAGCCACAGAGCATAGGTTTTTCATTAACGCAATGATGCAAGGCTTGAGGGCTTGTCAGACCTTTTCTGGATTTGCCTTTACTGTTCTTTAGCTTATTACAGCCTGTTTTAGCTGATGGAGCAAACTGTCCAATAGTTAGGGGACTTACACATAACTTCAGCTTTGTGAAATAATTTGATTTTACCTTATAAAAATTACACCATATATGATAAAGGTTTAACAATACTAAGTGATCATTGACTAACTAAACTTGAGGGTCAACAAGAAAAACAAGCGGTCAAACAGACTATTTAAAAACACAAAAATAACTGCAAGTGGAACTATAACCAAAGAGAAAGGAACCCCAACAAAAGACCCGGAAAAACTCAGGGCACTGAAGGCTCACCCTGACACCTTTCCCCGTGAGAAAGGCTGATGGTTGATTTCAGGACCTGGTGACATACTGGAAGAGTGCTGACCAGCAGAGAAAAGGATAGATACTAAAAAGACTGTATATATTAGTTTTAAGTACATTATTATTGGGAATAAACTGTAATTGGATCATTCAGACTGAAGGTGTTAACATAATTTCAACCAGAATAATAATATTTCTTTGTCTCATTTTGAATTTATTATTAAAATTTTTATAGGATCTTCAGTAGTTTCTTTGTTACACATATACGGTATTTCTTCACACAAATAGCACAGGCACTGCTGCAACTGAAATCAGGAAACTTTATCAAGGAATTAACAGCAGCTATCTAAATAATATCTAAATTCATATTTCTGTCTTGCAGAAAACTGAAGAGATCATTACTTGAAAAGAAACTCAAATGTCTTTATGAAAAAGGAAAAGAGGAGAGAATTACCTTCAAAACCTGTTACTGAAACACTTTGTGAATGTTCCTATTTGGCAAATGATGCTTTCTATTACTTAGGCTAGATATAATGCAGGCAGGAGGTTAAAGATTGGACATGGATTGGACAGTAGAAGACAAGTCTCTGATTATAAAGAATTTATTAAAAAGGTTGGTTCTGTTTGTGAATATTTATGTAGCACTATATGGAAGAAAAATGTAACCATAGGGGATGTTTGTGTAATGGAGACTCAGGGAGAAGAAAAAGAAGAACAGCATTTTCATGGCCCAAATTATCAGTGCTGATTCTTTCCAGCAGACAGAATGAAAACTCAATAGCCTAGATACAGATGCAGAGAAGTATGTAGGCATCTGCATCTCCAAATGAAATATCCATTTATAAGAATCGACATTGGGAACAAAAATATTTGTGTGGACTCATCGTCTACTGTTTGAACTTGGTTATAAAGCAGAGCTCAGAGTGGTGAAATGTAAAAGATTTCCTTCTGGTTTTGTAGGGGATCCTGTCAAAAAATGTTTACTGAATTATGGTATATTTTGCCTAATCTAGTCAAAATACCAAGTGAGGCATTAAAGAAATTAGAAGCAAATAAGGAGGAAAAATCTGGAGCTAACAGAGAGATATAAGGTCTTCAGTCTTAACTCAGAGACTTTTAGATGTCATTAGGACCCAAACCTTAGATTTTTTTTAGAGAAGAAAAATAATTTCCTCAGTGATTTATATTTAATAATCTGCAGTTTGGTAGTATAACTGTTATACTTCACATAGACCCCATAAATGAAGGTGTTTGAGATGTTGAACAGTGTAGGTGGGGAAATAGGGATTTTTCCAGAATATGGCTATTCTCCTGTGTACTCCTCATCAGAAGCTCTGAATAATGCTGTCTGGGAAGATTTTGTATTTGTCTTGCCATTTTAGATTACCAGCTCCTGCATGTTAATCTGAAACATCACATCCCAGACTTGCTATGAGCTGTGGATACTCCAAAAGTTTCATCTGCAGATACCATTAAATTTATTGTTTCCCATTATTGTCATTTTCATTTGATACTTAACAATGGAGAAGCCCTATATGAAAGCAGGATGCTTTATTCTAAAAACCAAAAATGTTTTAATTTCTGATTATGAAATTGGAAATATAACTACAATGTAGAAGTGTAAAACCAGAAAAAGCAGATATAAAAATACTTGATGTTAATCTATCTGAACAATAATTTAGGATTTGGGGGGTAGGGGTATCTTTCATTTGCATGAAACTAAGATTCATTGAATTCCTTTCAATTGTGACACTCTTATGGATTGGGATCTTACCCCTCTGGAGACTTTTTCAGAACACGGAAATGTTCTGGTTGCTACCTACTGCAGAGAGACCTCAAATGATTGAGCTTTCAAGAAACTTACGGGACTTTTCTTTTGGCTATATATGTTATATAGGGAATGTTAACTTATTTGATTATAAACATCTTTGATGACGAAAGAGGGACTTTGAGGGGCTGATTCTGCTACTCATATTTATATTTTGCCCTTAGACACACTCCACTAGAAACTACAGGATCACATCCTTAATCAGAGCAATTGTTGAGCAGTGGCAAAGTAAATCAAATGGACATCAAGCTGGGAAGAAAGTCAATTGAGCTGCAGTTATAAATTTACATTGTAAACATTGTACAAGGTATAGGTCTTAAGTTTTTTGCAGCAGTCTCCCTTTTGCTTTATTAGTATGCTGTAGAGACTACAAATATCATATTAATGCATATTGTTGGTTTTCTGTAGCGACCATGTGTGACCTTTTAATAGTGCAAATGACAATCTTGGTATTTAGAGGGTTTTTTTTTTCCTAAATTTCCTTTCCACTATATTTTGACATTTTGGGGATAGTAGCCGTCACAAAGGTTACAAAAAAACCTGAGAATGCCTTACTGAAATTTTATTGCAGTTCTACAAATTGTTATTTGAAAGGGAACTATAAGCCAAGTTCTCCACAGTAGTAAATTTATATCTGTATTAGTGATCCTCCTTCAAGTAAGTGTAACTTATTCGAAACAGGAAATCAGAGCTTCTGTTCAAAATTGGTTGTTAGTCATAACTGGTGGCAATTTGTTTCTACATTTAATTTTTATATCACTGAACATTTTTCTATGAATAAATGTTTATTAAAGAGTTGAATTTTCCCCTGTGTTTTCAATATTACTCATTAAATATCTGATGCTAAGCCTAAAAGTTGTCATTGTTATCTATATGGAATTTTTCTTTACTATATTTCCAATATGCATATTTCATGTAATACTGTAAATGTGTCCAATTTTGCATTGCATATATAAGAACCTTAAAGAACCTTTCCCACTGTTAACAGATATATTTCACATGCATGGATAGCACTGCTTTAGAACTATTTCAACTACTGGAAGAAAGGCTGAACACATGGATTGGAATTAACAAGAGCTGTATTATTCACTTTTGAAAAGGAAGGTTGGTCAAAATTTTGTGCCATTGTTCAATAAATTACATAGCAGAAGAACACACACGGTAAAGCGAAACAACCAGAGCTACACAATAATAATACTGGGGTTTCAGATAATATCAATTTAATTATGAAAATACACTCACAATTGTTTGTCAGATTTAGGCCCTGCTTCTGCAAAGTACTTCAGTTTCAGACATGTCTCATCATAAGTACAAAATTATTTCATGAAGCTTCCTACCCTGGTACAGCCCTCAGATTATTATCCATTACTGATTTTTCAGGTAGGCAGCGATGAAGTTATAACAAGAAGTCCAAGGGCAATCAAGAGAGACTTCAGGGCCTTAGGATGACTGGTTAAGGGGTCAGGAGCACAATTAGTGTTCTCCTATATCCTTCCAGTTGCAGGGAAAGATGAGGAAAGAAACAGGAAGAGCCAGCAGATCAATACCCGGCTCCGAGTCTGGAGTCACCAACAGAATTTTGGGTTTTTTGATCATGGGTTGGTCTACGTGACACCAGGCCTGCTGGTGACAGATGGGGTACATCTGTCTCAAAGCGGGAAAAGGATCTTTGCACAGGAGTTAGCAGGGCTGATTGAAAGAGCTTTAAACTAGATTTGAAGGGGGAAAGGGATAAAACCAGGTGCACTAGAAGTAAGCCTGGGGGCAGCATGCCAATGTTTGAGGGACAGTGTGCTAGCAAGGTCCTTCGGTCTACTGTCTCAGTGGAGGTAGGGGATGGAGATCTATGCAACAGCAAAGATGCAAGGACTATTTATGTATTAGAAACCATGGAAGAGCCTGAGAATGGTCGCATAGGAATTAGGGCTTCTCCCCCCAAAAAGGTGGCGGGATCAATAGCCCAACTGAAGTACGTCTACACCCATGTACGCAGCATGGGCAACAAACAGGAGGAGCTGAACGCCATTGTGCAGCAGGAAGACTGTGATATAGTTGCCATCACAGAAACATGGTGGGATGACTCACACAACTGGAGTGCTGCAATGGATGGGTATAAACTCTTCAGAAGGGATAGGCAAGGAAGGAGAGATGGTGGGATAGCCCTGTATGTTAGGGAGTGTTTTGACTGACTAGAGCTTAATGATGGTGACGATAGGGTTGAGTGTTTGTGGGTAAGAAACAGGGGGAAGGCCAACAAGACAGATATGGTGGGAGTCTGTTATAGATCACCCAACCAGGATGAAGAGGCAGACAAAATATTCTATAAGCAGCTGGGAGAAGTCTCACAATCGCTAGCCCTTGTTCTCGTGGGGGACTTCAACTTACCAGATGTCTGCTGGAAATACAATACAGTGGAGAAGAAACAGCCTAGGAGGTTCCTGGAGTGTGTGGAAGATAACTTCCTGACACAGCTGGTGAGGGAGCCAACTAGGGAAGGTGCTCTGCTGGACCTGTTGTTTATGAACAGAGAAGGACTTGTGGGTGATGTGATGGTTGGAGCCCATCTTTGGCACAGAGATCATGAAATGATAGAATTTTTGATTCTTGGAGAGGTAAGGAGACGGGTCAGCAGAACTGCCACCTTGGGCTTCTGGAGGGCAGACTTTGGCCTGTTCAGGACACTGGTTGACAGAGTCCCTTGGGAGGCAGTCCTGAGGGGCAAAGGAGTCCAGGATGACTAGATATTCTTCAAGAAGGAAATCTTAAAGGCACAGGAGCAGGCCGTCTCCATGTGCCAAAAGACAAGCTGGTGGGGAAGAAGACTGTCCTGGCTGAACAGGGAGCTCTTGCTGGGACTCATGAAAAAAAGGCAAGTTTATGACCTTTGGAAGAAGGGGCAGGCCACTCAGGAGGACTACAAGGATGTCGTGAGGTTATGCAGGGAGAAAATTAGAAGGGCCAAAGCCCAACTAGAACTTAATTTAGCTACTGCCGTAAAAGACAATAAAAAATATTTCTATAAATACATTAGCAACAAAAGGAGGACTAAGGAGAATCTCCATCCTTTATTTGATGCGAGGGGAAACAGTGACAAAGGATGAGGAAAAGGCTGGGGTACTTAATGCCTTCTTTGCCTCAGTCTTTAAGAGTAAGACCAGTTGTTCTCGGGGTACCCAGCCGCCTGAGCTGGAAGGCAGGGACGGGGAGCAGAACGAAGCCCCCATAATCTAAGGGGAAATGGTTGGTGACCTGCTACACCACTTAGACACACACAAGTCTATGGGACTGGATGGGATCCACCCAAGTGTACTGAGGGAGCTGGTGGAAGTGCTCACCAAGGCACTTTCCATCATTTATTAGCAGTCCTGGCTAACCAGGGAGGTTCCAGTTGACTGGAGGATAGCAAATGTGACACCCATCTACAAGAAGGGCCAGAAGGAGGATCCGGGGAACTACAGGCCCGTCAGTCTGACCTCGGTGTCGGGGATGGTTATGGAGCAGATCATCCCGAGTGCCATCACACGGCACGTACAGGACAACCAGGCGATCAGAACCAGTCAGCATGGATTTATGAAAGACAGGTCCTGCTTGACCAACCTGATCTCCTTCTATGACCAGGTGACCCGCCTAGTGGATGAGGGAAAGGCCCTCATCCACCCTCATGGATGTTGTCTACCTAGACTTTAGTAAAGCCTTTGACACCATTTCCCACAGCATTCTCCTGGAGAAACTGTCTGCTCATGGCTTGGACAGGTGTATTCTTCGCTGGGTAAAAAACTGGCTGGATGACCAGGCCCAAAGAGTTGTGGTGAATGGAGTTCAATCCAGTTGGCGGCCGGTCACGAGCAGTGTTCCCCAGGGCTCAGTTTTGGGGGCCAGTTCTGTTTAATATCTTCATCAACGGTCTGGATGAGGGGATTGAGTGCACCCTCAGTAAGTTTGCAGACGACACCAAGTTGGGCGGGAGTGTTGATCTTCTTGAGGGTCGGAAGGCTCTACAGAGGGACCTGGACAGGCTGGATGGATGGGCCCAGGCCAACTGTATGAGATTCAACAAGGCCAAGTGCCGGGTCCTGCACTTCGGCCACAACAACCCCATGCAGCGCTACAGGCTTGGGGAAGAGTGGCTGGAAAGCTGCCTGTCGGAAAAGGACCTGGGGGTGCTGGTTGACAGCCGGCTGAACATGAGCTGGCAGTGTGCCCAGGTGGCCAAGAAGGCCAATGGCATCCTGGCCTGTATCAGCAATAGTGTGGTCAGCAGGAGTAGGGAAGTCATTGTCCCCCTGTACTCAGCACTGGTGAGGCTGTACCTCAAATACTGTGTTCAGTTTTGGGCCCCTCGCTACAAGAAGGATGTTGAGGTGCTGGAGTGTGTCCAGAGAAGGGCAACGAGGCTGGTGAAGGGTCTGGAGAACAAGTCTTCTGAGGAGCAGCTGAGGGAACTGGGGTTGTCTAGCCTGGAGAAAAGGAGGCTCAGGGAAGACCTTATCGTGCTCTACAACTACCTGAAAGGAGGTTGTAGTGAGGTGGGTGTTGGTCTCTTCTCCCAAGTAACAAGTGATAAGACAAGAGGAAATGGCCTCAAGTTGTGCCAGGGGAGGTTTAGATGGGATATTAGGAAAAATTTCTTTACCGAAAGGGTTGTCAAGCATTGGAACAGGCTGCCCAGGGAAATGGTTGAGTCCCCATCCCTGGAGGTATTTAAAAGCCGTGTAGATGAGGTGCTTAGGGACACGGTTTAGTGGTGGACTTGGCAGTGTTAGGTTAACAGTTGGACTCGATGACCTTAAAGGTCTTGTCCAACTTAAATGATTCTATGATTCTATGATTCTATGATATTTATTGAGCTCTACAGAAACTCATCCAGTTGTAAAGAAAATAAAGGAATATATATCAAACTAGAGGTCAGATACTATCATAAACTAGAGACCGAGTTTATAAAAATCTCAGCTATAGGTAAAATTAATGATAGATATAATTGCATTTTTTTTTTAAATTTCAGGAATTCTGGTTCATTATTTTTAATGGAAAGTTAAATAAGAGATTTTGATATTAACCCACATATTTAGAGCTTATTTTCAGATTTTTCAATTCAAGCAAATGAATAGAATCATTGAATAAACTAAATTGTTTCGGCCTTATACCTCTAAGTTGATCTTATGTTTTCAGATCAAGTTTTGATGCCTAGTAAATGCTGTACATTTAATCTGTCTTTTGTAAGCTCTATTTGATCAGAAAGAAACATTGGAAATGTCCTTTGGGTTCCTATGAGCTGCTGCATGATTTTGTAGTCAGATGAATTCCTGCCTAGTGTACAATACAAACATATTTGGGCAAGATCACATCACAATAGGAAGGATGCTTTAATGCAGACTTGTCAGGTATATTTCTCTTCTAGCAGTCTTATTTACACATAACTCAAAGTTATTAACGCAAGAAAAATTGATGGTCCAAGAGTTTCTCATTCTGTAGAAAGGCCTCATGGCCTTTCATAGATCATGGCCTCATTCAGCCATTCATCCCTTCTACTAGATGCTCTGTTAATTCTTCCAACTTCACCAGATAATAATTGTTATTGGATTTGTTATTACTAACTGGATGCATTGGTTTGAGAGATGGTCATGAAACACAGAACTGCAGAACTCTCCCATGTTTCTGGAGGACCATCCATCTATATTAATTTCAATTTCTGTTGAACTTCTCAAGGAAATTTTTGAGGTTAATAAATGAACTTTTACCTTCCTTCTCCCCTGGCATCATTGCTTGTATCACTGCCCCTCCTTTCAAAACATCTCTGGATACACATGTTCAAAGACTGAGAGTTTCCATTTTCTTTCATCCAATTCTTTTCTTCACTAATAAAATGGGCATTCACCCATTCTTTCTGGTTCCCTTATCAGCTTGAATGATCTCCTGAAGTCCTAGACAAGCAGGTGTGTGGGGATGGGAACTTTAATGATGGACATTCCTGAGTTTGATTTTGATGAGCAGGCACTGTACCACCAGGCACGAGAAGGCATGTAAACAGAAGATAATGGAGGAAGGAATGTGCTGCAGAAAAGGAGAAAACAAGATAAAGGCCATGAAGGCATGTGACGTGATCAGGAAGAACGGGCCAATCTGCTAGAGCATAGATGCACGTGAACACAAGGCTATAACCTATCTGCAAGTTGCAGATAGCGTGTGAACACTTCTGCTTGCTATAAAAGATGCTAACAAAGAGCAATAAAGTCTTTGGTTGCTGCCTGCCAGAGTCCATGCCGTTAATCCCCACACAGGTGCATCTTAAAAGACTCTGAAGTTTCCTTAGCCTGAATTGTGAGCCAAACAATGAAAGAGAGGTGAGGGTTCAAAGGTACCAAAGTGAAGATAAACCTTTTTGGTGTCAGTTTCTCTTTTAAGTTTCTCTCAGTGTATCTGGATAAAAACATCCAAATTATTTTTATTTATTTCACTATTTATTTCCTCAGAATAATATTTTTTTTAAATATATATCTTTATTTATCATCTTTCTTAAGCCATATCTGTACTAAAGAGACTCCACTGTCTAAACTGTTTTGGCAGAGTCACCAGTGGAGATCCAATACATCAACATAACACAGTTACACAGCTTCTCCCAAAGACAGAACCAAAGTCAAGGTAGCTTCCTACAAAGCAGAATTTTTCTGGCATAGCATTGCCACATTTTCAGTATCCATTTTTCAAACATTGAGATAGTACAAAAGCTGGCAATACAGACCTTGTCTTAAAAAGGAATTTTTATGTGATGGATGATGTATCTTCATGATAGTAGGGTACATTGTACACAGGTTAAAGATATTAATAAGTGGGATTCATTTATTACTCTTATTATGGGTTAATTAAAAAAAAATCAAAGAAATCAATGGCTATAATGAAGAAAATATTTGTTCTGGAACATTCCTTCTAAGGTAAAAATTCCTCCCTAGTATTTAACTCTATCCCCATGTTTTCTGGAAATCTCAAACCTTGCTTTGTATTGTATTTCTATAACATATGATTCCCTGTTTTGCCTTTCCCCTTTCCCCTTCCTTCTCCCCTTCCCCTTCCCTTTCTCCCTCCCATTCCTGGTAAAAGGTGCTCCAGCTGAACTGTCTTGCAGATTTGTTTTGCCATCCAGGATACGGTTTCCTTTCTCTCTCTTTTACTGTCAGTCTCTCCTTCTTTCAAATTCAGGCTTCTGAACATCAATGTTCTTGTCAACCTGCCAAGTCATGAGCATGAAAGTGTCATATGGTGAGCTTTTTCACTGTATTTCCATTCTTTTCCTCTTAAAAGGGAGCTGACGGTAGGTGTTCACAACTTCATTTTTTTCTTTTTCTCCTGATCCTTCTAGGAGTCCCACCTAGTTAAAATCATCCCTCTATGATCTCTTCCTAAATGTCTCACTTTCATGAGGAAGAATATTTATTTCTTTTTTATTTACTGTTTTAAGTTATGAATATAATCTGTATCTTCCTGTTTATATTAGTTTTCTATGCTGCCATACCCAAGTCTAGTCATGACAATGTTAACAAAAATAATAATTGACTTGCTTCTCACTATCTCTTTATGCAAAGCAGCTTGTTTCTCTCTAGGATATCTAATTACACATTCAGCTTGATTCTTTTTTTAATGAGATTAATAGAAGTTGCAATCTAATTTCATAGTAATAGTTTTGTATCAAGATGAACTTCAGAAAATCATGTCCCTTTTTATGTGTTTTAATATATCTGTCCCTATAAATTTAAGTATGCAAAATATACTCATCCTTTTTAAAAACCTTTAGATTTTTGAAAGGCTAACAAAGATCTAGACTCACACTGACTTCCCAAAGCTATTAAAACCTAAAATGTTTAATCACATCTGGGACTAGTTAAGATAATTATTTTTCCTTATACTTTTCCCAAAATCATAATTTGATGGGTTCGCCTGAACATCCACTTGAGTTCAAACAAAACTTTAGATGGAAAACTAAACTCATAAATTTCAAAACTGTATCAATTGGTTTAGAGGTATCCTGGTGATTCAAAATGCTGAAGTCTGAGACTGATTCTTTTCTGTCTCTGTGAAGGTAGACAGAAGGAACAAACTTACTTTACAAACAGATGTGGTCTAGCGGCCCACTCAACATTTTAAAAAAAAAAAACAACAAACAAAGCCCCTCACCCACCATCGCCCAAGACAAGACAATTTAATGTTGCTTTACTAATATTATAAGGTTGTCTGCTGGCAGGAATTTTTAACTAGTTTCTAGTAGAATGTGTATTTTTTCCACTGAATTTCTATATTGGTCATTTCAAAAAGCAAACATGAATACATGATAAAACACTTGTTTTTTTGATTTGGAGTTCTATATTAATATGCTTATTAAAAATGTTTAAATATGTTGTCAGTTATGTCATACCCACACTAACTAGGCCATAGTGAAAATTAGACCAGATTCAGGCAAAAATTACCTACATAGAAATCACTGCTAAACAGAGGAATATGGAAAGAGAATATGGGTATTTGGGGAATCTAAATCAGTGCAATCAGATGTCTTAAATGTAGGTCAGAAATCCCAATATTGCTATAATAATACAAATTGGTCAGTTTTAAGCTATTTGGTAAATAGGCCTCTCTGCATGACAAAGCTAATACTATCCCCAAGGGAGACCAGCATTACTTATTCTCAGCATGTGTTGCAAGTGAAATGTATCTAAAATTTAGGAAAAAAATGCATGTATTCAATGTCAGTAATTGAGTAAGTGGCTTTGTTTTTTCTTTCTTCCATTCTGTAGTATTATTCGCATCTCGTATGAAGCTGGACTTGCCAAATTATGGAAAAATTAATGGAAACCTGGGCTAGTAAAACAATGGAAGTTATCTGACTGTGTAAATCAAAAAGGTAGTAGGAAATTGCTGTACAAGCAGTCATGTGTTATGAATTAAAAAAGAAAGAGGAGAAGATTTAGAAAAAGAATTAATAGAATTACTGGACATACCTTTGTTCATTGCCCTTGTAAGAAAGTTTGAGTGGACTGGGCATTGTTAGTCTGCAGAAGATATGAATAGAGTGGGAAAAAATGTTCACAGTTTATGGCAGTGAGATTCATATAATGTAGGTCTGATACCAATTCTACCAGAATTTTCTTGTAGGAGCAGAGTACAGCAAGTAAGCTTGCTGTCCTTCCATTTCCTGTGCATAAACTGGGGAGTAAAGCACTGCCTGCCTTCTAACTTTTTTGGCCTTTTTGGTTAGATTGTAGATTCCTAACATAAGCAACTATTTTTTAGTAAAGGCTTTGATTAGGGTAAGGTTAGTAGGAGTTATACAACTAATTATACTAATAATAAAGATGAACAAATGAATACTGTTTAAACAACAGATTACCAATGTCATGTTCTTCTATGGGCAAAGATTTTCAAAATTTTTTTGGGAAAAAAAAAAAAGGCTGATCAAACTTTTATCACCTGGTAGCAAGTATTTGCTGTTTCATGGCATCTATCCAGTGATGAAGGAATAGGTAATGCAAACTGGGTCATTTTCAGCCTGCAGTGCCAGGGCTTCCAGAGCTGCTGAACCAAAGCATCTGGTAGCTAGGAACCTTGGAAGACCCACCTGTCAGTTTGCAGGGCTCCAAGGTTGCTATCAACTGGCAAACTAACAAGGAAACATGGTAATGCAACAAAAATAGTTTGAGATCTGGAAAGAAGTTTATCACACGGGCTGTGAAAGAGTTCAGTTTCAATCAGCTGATTCCAGTGATGATGAAAACAAAAGTAATAAAGGAAAAAAAGCAAAAAGGTTTAACACTGTATTTCTGGCCATGTCTAAAACCAAACCATTTGGGGAATCTTGTGTCTGCTGGGCTTAACTTGTCAGTTTTCTAAGAAAAAGAATATGAAAAACTGAAAGACTGAACAAACCACTGAATTGGTTTGACTGGATTCAGAAAACTATTCATAAACTCAGGAAAAAATCAGATATTTATACAATACTGATAATCAAGGAAATTTATTATTTTAAGCTTTCTCAACCTCCTATTTTTTTCTAGCTTCAGCAAATCAGCCTGGCCCAAGTCATGCAAAGGTGTGGAAGGAATAAACACGTGAACTGGGCTTTGTGGAGGGGCTGTAAAGATGCCAGTTAGAAGGCAGTTTTCTGTGTAAGTAAAATGTGATGTGTATATTTTACTGAAGGATGTTTTTTGTAATTAGTTGTTCTGAAATTGCATTGAAGGGCAACCATCTTACTGTTACTTTCACAGTAGCAATCAAACAGATCAGGGTGGGGGAGGGAAATGAAAACCTAATTTTCTGTCAAATAGAAGCTTTAACTCTCCAAAACAAGTTAGATCACTCAAGGTCTGACAATTATAATCTCCTAGGAGAGATTATGATCTTCTACAGCCTATATACAAAATACCTGAATGTACTCCATTTCAAATTGATAACTCCAAGCAGCTGTCAAGGCTTTTATACTTAAACCTAAGCTATACTTAAATTACATATATTAAAAATTTCAGACCTGTGTTAGCAAGTTTATGGAAGCAAGAATCACCTGCAAGTGACTGGATATGTAAAAACTAAGAGTGATCCTAAACTAACTAGATGAGCATAAATAGAATAAATGGAGATGAAGACTCCAGTCTTTTAGTGTGTAGTCCAAGGCCTGTAAAATGAAAACTGAGAGCCACCATTGTGAAGGGCAGATGGTGGTTTTGGCTCTTTTTCACACCAGATGTGTCTTTTCAGGTAAACAAAGGTTGAGGTCTTAATTCATACTTGTGTTCAAAAGTAAAGGAATTTCTTTGCTCTCAGATTCCAACCACTTTCTCTTACCTTTAAAAATAGTTTGGAATGAAATACATGATAAATTATATTGCCTAAGTAAGAAATAAAACGCATGTTGTATGTGTGCTGTTAATTGTCACTATGCACAGCTTTGTGAAAGATAAACAGAGATGTCATTTAAAAAAATGTTTGCTTTGTCTGTTCTCTGGCTTGAACTCCCCTTAAAAGAATCAACATGGTAAAATAAAGCATTCACTATATTTGATCTAAATGAAAAGATTTGGGTTGTTTTGGGTTTTTTTACTTCTAACTGATGAACACGAGATGGTAAACCAAATTTCTCTTGGTTTTCTCGTTGGCATTGTTAGAAATAAATCTTTGTGTTTAATATTAAAGGTTGTTAAAGTTATTCTGGAGCTCAAAGATCCATAGAGGCTGAAGATAAAAGGTACTTAGACATACAGCTAGTTACAAAATCAGAAAATCATTAACTCTGCTCTAGTCCAGGAACCTCCAATGTCATCTGCACAATAGGGTCTTTAAGGACACACTTATACAGGTAAATAAAATAGACCATGACCCATGCTTTAGTCTTAAGTGTAAACAATATTGCTTGAGATCATAAAGCTAAACTCTCTGCCTTTGCCCAACAAAGTAGACTCACCTTTATTGCTCACTGAGAATAGTCTCCAGTTCACTCTGTCCTCTTGCTTTTAAACTTTTAGAATTGTAAAACCAGAGCAAGAAAATAGTTTTTCAAAGATTCATTACAAGCAAAGTACAGGAGGTCAAGGACCAGCAAAAAGCAGGACAAATTTAATCTGGCTTAGTATAAGCCAAAACCATGGAACAATATCAGTTTTGTCAAAGAAACAGAAAAATCTGAATTCCATTCACCACAATTTTACAAAGAAGTCTTCAGATGCTATTTATGCAAATATATGTGTAGGTAGTTGCCTATATCAGGCTTCAAAAATGTTCACGTGTGTCAATACTAGTCATTTAGATATTTAATGCCTTTAAAAATTTGAAATAAGGCATATAATCTGGAAATGTCTTCAGAGGTGGAAACTGAAGGACCAACAGTTGTGAAACTTTTCATTCAAAATGAAATGTTACTGGTTTAGTTTTATATACATCTAGGAATGTCTAATGGACAGTATGCACTGTTAGTATTGATATATCAAGCATGACACTGGCAGACTATAAAGGATGAAATATTTAGTTTCTGATTTGTTTTGGTTTGGTTTTAATCTATTTTATATCTTTATTTTATTTTATATCTTTATTTTATTTTATTTTATTTTATTTTATTTTATTTTATTGGTAAAGTCTGCTACTACAATGAACTGATTTTGGAAAGGTTTTCTCAACACTTCATAAGGCTGATGAAGCTTGATCCATTGCTCATTGTGATCAGTGTCCTCCCAGTGACCATAATAGACCACTACCAAGATTTGAAAACCCACTGGTATATGACTGGCAGTAGTAACTACAGCCGTAATACATTTCGTTCACCAGAAAGCATTGTGCAAATATCCTCCCTATACAGCAAGTAATTTGCCTTTTTAGTTATTTAAATTTCCTTTTTCTTTTTGCTGAAGGAGAAAATCATGTGTTAAAGAATGAATTAAAAAAAAATTAGTACAATTATGATAGTTTAACAATTGGTTTTTCAGAGTAAGATTACTGTAGGAGTCCTGTTTTAGTGTGATGTCAACACATTAACAGAGCATCAGTTATAATAATTAATAACTCTGTTTCACTACATTTCCTTATCACAGCCCTTTTAAACTTACCCCCTCTATTCTGCTTTTAATAATGGATGAATTTACTTCACGTTATAATTTAGTGGTTGTATAAAAATAGAATCATAGAATCATAGACTATCTGGAGTTGGAAGGGACTCACAAGGATCATTGAGTACAGCTCCTGACTCCACACAGGGTAATCTAAAAGTTAAACCATATACATCTAAAAGTGTTGTCCAAACACTTCTTGAACAGTCTTGGGGCCATGATCACTTCCCTGGGGAGCATGTTCCAGTGCTTGTCCACCCTCTCAGTGACTAACTTTTAAATCCTTAGTGTTGCTCATCCTAAATTTCTAAACAAAGGTTGAATTTCAACTGTACAGCAACATCAAATTCAGGTATATTGCAATAAAGTTAAGTGTTTTTTTGATTCCCCAGTTCAGACTACATAAAGCAAACTGAAAAAATCCAGTATGAATACAATTGTATACAATGTAAGAGTTTTAAAATGAGAAACACCAGCATACAGGAAATTCTAGATATCAACACAGAATGACCTTCCTTCTTGTCTTCTTCATGTCTACAATGTTCTAATTCAGTAATAGTGTTGTTTTTCAAACCAAGTGTAATTTTTTCCTAATCAAAGATATTTTCAAAACACTATAAATTATTTAGACACTAAATTTTATGTTAGCACAACTAAATTTCTGTATATCTGGCCCAAGCCACGTTACAAATGAGCAGCCTGTGAAATACAAATGCTAATGTACCTTGATCTCTCCATAGAACATTATGCTGAAATATCACAGAACTGTATGACAGAAATTTCTACCTTAGCCCTTACTGTTATAACTGAATGACCAATATTTCAGTGCCTAAGTTTAGTTCCCCACTTCATTATCCAGGTTATACATCCTTTTTCACAAAATGATGTTTCATGAAGAATGAGGTTAACATGATTTATGTCTTAGTAAGTTAGTATTTTTGCTACATATACTCATTAATATGAGTTGAATACTTTAAGCTAAAGTTTGGTAAATGTTCTTATATGGAGATCTCCTATTGTTTAGCACTGCATACTCTGCAAATCATTCTTCAGACTTGAAATCTTTATCCCTAAAAGGAACACACTGTAGGACTATAATAACATCAAAATATCATCAATGATTATTACAGTCTAATACCACAATATGCTACTGGACTGGGCTCAAAGCACTTTGAGAAAATTCTCAGAAATTTCAACAATCTGGGATTGTTGATTATACAGCTACTGACAGTTTCCACAGGAGATACCTCTCATTAGTTCCAGGGTTTTGGTGCATACTGACTTGTTGCTGGACTGACGTCCATTGCAGTCCAAATGAAGATGAGCAGAAAGAAAGATAAAGAAGCTATGCTAAGGCACATGGAGGACAAGGAGGTGATTCGAGACAGCCAGCATGGCTTCACCAAGGGCAAGTCTTGCCTGACTAACCCAATGGACTTCTACGATGGAGTGACTACATCAGTGGACATGGGAAGGGCTACAGGTGTCATCTATCTGGACCTCTGTAAGGCCTTTGACACGGTCCCCCACAACATCCTTCTCTCTAAACTGGAGAGGTATGGATTTGATGGGTGGACTGTCCAGTGGGTGAGGAATTGGTTAGATGGTCGCATCCAGAGGGTAGTGGTCAACAGCTCAATGTCCAGATGGAGACTGGCGATGAGCAGTGTCCTGCAGGGGTCCATATTGGGACCAGTACTGTTTAATATTTTCATCAATGACATAGACAGTGGGATCAAGTGCACCCTCAGCAAGTTTGCAGATGACACCAAGCTGAGTGGTGTGGTTGACACACCACAGGGACAGGATGCCATCCAGAGGGACCTGGACAAGCTCGAGAAGTGGGCCTGGGTGAACCTCATGAAGTTTAACAAGGCCAAGTGCAAGGTCTTGCACCTGGGTCAGGGCAACCCCCGGTATCAGTACAGGCTGGGGGATGAAGGGATTGAGAGGAGCCCTGCCAAGAAGGACTTGGGGGTACTGGTGGATGAAAGGCTGGACATGAGCCAGCAATGTGCACTTGCAGCCCAGAAGGCCAATCATATCCTGGGCTGCATCAGAAGAAGCATGGCCAGCAGGTCGAGAGGTGATTCTGCCCCTCTACTCTGCTCTGGTGAGACCCCACCTGGAGTACTGTGTCCAGCTCTGGAGCCCTCAGCATAAGAAAGACATGGACCTGTTGGAGCGGGTCCAGAAGAGGGCCACGAAAATTATCAGGGGGATGGAACACCTCTCCTATGAAGACAGGCTGAGAGAGTTGGGGTTGTTCAGCCTAGAGAAGAGAAGGCTTTGGGGAGACCTTATTGCAGCCTATCAGTACTTCAAGGGGGCTTATAAAAAAGATGGGGGCAAACTTTTCAACAGGGCCTGTTGCAACAGGACAAGGGGGAATGGCTTTAAACTAAAGGGGAGTAGATTTAGACTAGATATAAGGAAGAAATTTTTTATGCTGAGGGTGGTGAAACACCTAAACAGGTTGCCCAGAGAGTTGGTGTATGCCCCATCCCTGGAAACATTCCAGGTCAGGTTGGACGGGGCTCTGAGCAACCTGATCTAGTTGAAGATGTCCCTGCTTATTGCAGGGGGGTTGGACCAGATGACCTTTAGAGGTCCCTTCTAACCTAAACTATTCTATGATTCTATAATACAACTGTGGTCTTATTAGAAATCCAAATTCGTCTTAAAATCCAGCATAATTAGGTTTGTTTTAAAATTGTCTTTCCTATATATGAGTCCCTTTGTGGATTTGAGCCTAAGGGCCTTCAACTAACTAGCAAGGTTGATTAGCTACAAATGAGAGAATACTTCACAAATCAAACATTAAATCCTTTTTATAATTGCTGTGAGATTTTGGACCAGCTATACAATTTATTATCAGGGAATGCACAGAAAATAATTTCCGGTTCATCTCTGTGAAAATTGAATTTCTGAAGTAGTATTGTTAAGATTAAAAATACTGTATTCAAATGACTACTATTACCTATGTTCCTCATAGCTATTTAGTTTGTTAAATGTTTTGTGTTAACTGAGAAACAATTTGCCATGCAGTGCTGTCTATTTTACTTTTAATATGATGAGCCTTACTGCCAAAATTCTACTTAGCTCCAACCTATCAGCCACTTTTGAGATTAATTGTACTCCATGCGGCACCATATAAGGTTAGGATGATTACTGTAGGACTTAAGCATAATATTCAGTCCCTTCAAGAAAGCACTTACTCAAGAAAGTAAAAACCCATGTACTTAAAATTCATTGATGAGCTAGGGTGCTTTTCACAACATGTTTTCCATAACCAATGGAAATACCAAAAGTATAAGTCTGAATTTCAGGAGCATTTCAGTCACAGCAGACTTGCCTATGTATCAACTGGTGACATTGTAATGGGTAAGAAATCTGGCCTATGTTTCATTGACCCTGGAAACAGAAAAAAGGAAGGCACCAGTGCAGTCTCCTGACATACAAGTGAACATTTTTTTCATTACTGTCAGAACTTCTGTAATCTGAACTCTGCCGCCCTACAGAAATGAGAACAGCTTCAGGAGCTCACTTCAGACACTACTTGTCAACATCACAAGATGGCACTGTAAATAATATTTGGAAATATAAGTTTTAATTTGATGTTGCCGAGCTAGGCTTTCTATTCCTGTGCAGCTCAGATCTTCATCATCCCTCATAAATCACCTTTGCAGTCAAGCATGATTTTCAAGGAGACTGACTGAGTGAATAATGCCTTCCAACACAAACATCAAAACAAACTATCCCTTCACAGAGTTCAACAGATATAGGACATCAAAAGTCAGAAATGGGTGGTGAAAACTTTGGAGTCAAGCTCAACAACACAGTGTAAAAAAGCTGTTACATTATAGAAATTATAAAGAATTGGTATGTGCCTCAAAAACCCCCAACTGTCTAAACTCTATTACTGAAGAAAAATACCACCCCACCCCCAAAATCCCAGAACATAACTGCTTATTGCAAAGCCTTTGCTTCTTGATTATTCAGCAGACCTTTTGGGTACTATTTTTTATACGCATGGGACACATCTGCTGGGCATAACTGACCCTCTCTTGCATGTGAAATAGAGCCAACAAAATATGTGGGAGCAGTGCAGGCTGGGCATCTTTCCCCTTAGAGCTGTGGCTGCCCTGAAAGATGAAAAATACTGAGTGTCTTTCTCAGTTATGGAAGAAATAGTTGGAAAAAGCTGATGATTGAGAAAGGTCTCAGAACACAGGAGAGATGCTAAAGCAAGTCTCCCACAAATTTGCATTTCCAGCGCCTGAGGTAAATAAGGACACGGATGCTGCATAGGTATCATTTTTCAAAGGTAACCTTGTGTTCCTACTAATGTAGTCATTGTTTCGGCTTCTAAAGAGGCTTCTGAGCCACAACTTTCATGCTGCTTCTCTGTGGCATTTGCTGTTCTTTTCACAGCTGATATAGCATATGTGTAAGAGTTACCCCATTATTACCATGTGAGTGAGTGTTATTGCTGTAAGAATCTATGCAAAGCACAAATAGCCAGAAAAAGCAATGTACCTGCAAACTGACCTTATGTTACCACATAATAGGAATTTAATACATTGTTCCTTTCATCAGAATAGGATTTCATCAGAACTCTTGCTGTTTATCAGTTTGTTTAACATTAGTTTTATGTGTCACTTAAGTTAGAAGAACCATAGTGCGGTATGGTAAATTAACTTAAATTAAATTAAGGATAGGATCAGCTAGAGTATCAGCAAGACAAAGATGTTGATTAGTATAATATTTTAAATCAGAAGTATTCAATCTTGATGACGGTTTTTCAGATGAAATTTTATCTTCTAATATGTATGTGTGCACATTCACACACACATGCATCTGCATGAGAAAGTAGTAAATTTTCCATGAAATTATGATTAAAGCTTTTGCATTTTTTCTTCTATTTGAAGAAAAGCATGAGGTTATTTCTTTTAAAGAAACTTGCAAGAATACTTCGCACTGATCTGGTAACTATTTTCTTAGATTTTTTTTTATTTTCTTTTTCAGCTGAACTCAACAATATTTCATGGATACACACCAAAAGGAACTCCAAAAAAATGTCAACCGTAATACTAGATCACATGGTTTGGCCCATGTATTTCTTTCAAATTATGGTTTAGATGCTGTTTCAGCAAGTTTCTCCTGACTTTGTCAAGACATTTTCAGCAAGTGAATGAAAGAGCTCAGGATAGCTTATGGCACCATCCATCACCTTTATTAGCCAAGTATCACTGGCAAAAGAATGTCACAGAAACTGATTTAATATCTGGGCAAACAAAATGAGGTAAACAACTGTCCTACACAGCAGAGAATCCACGCTGTATAAAATAACCTGTTTTCCACTGCAGCTCCACAGACCTGCAACTAACATTGATTGAAGTGGTATTCCTTATGTCTTGCCTAAAAAGTGAGTGTAATGCTGATACGTTCTATGAAGAAACAGCCAAATATTAAAAGGATAAAACAAAGATTACTTCATTAATAGCAAAAAAGTGAGGCTATCCATTATACCCCCACATATCTTGATGAATGATTGGAGAATTAGGTTGACTGCTCCATACTGTAAATCTCTGGGGACCACAATAAAAGCTCTACAGGGATAGATAGCTCCTAATGAGTTTCTGGGTAGGCTGCAGAGCTAGGATTCTGTTTCAGTGTAGGATTAATGTTTGGGACAGATATGTATAATTCATTACTAGATCCTGCCAGATACACATAGCTAGGATGCATATTCTATATATGGAAGTGTAGAGCTTTCAGCTGTTTATTGAGCTGATGTCTGGATCTCTGCTCTGATTGCAGTTAGGGTTGTGATAAGATTTAAGAAGGGTTATGATGCTTAGGATTAGGTTTTGGAACTAAGTAGTAAAGTACACACTTTTCTAGTTTAGCAGGATCCATTAATAACAGCAGCTGAGTGTTGGCTGAATGGTTCCTAATTAGCTGGGGGCAGAAAGGGATGTCATTGTTATGGTTAAGAGCATGGTTATGACTGGGGAGACACTGCTGAAATGCATAATTTACTGATAGATTCTCCTTGATCCATGCTGTGAAAATAACAGTAGTGCAGTAGACTTGTGATTCAGTACCCAGAACCTGAAATGATCTTTCTTAATGAGTCCATTAAGTAAAACTCTGTTTTTGAGTGTATCCCACATAGTCACAAGCAAGATTATTTTGGGAAAAAGATACCTGAGGAAAGTCTTATGAATTCAGCAAATGTAAACAGATAAACAACAGGCAAAAATATATAGTTAAGCTAAAAATAACAAACAAACAAACAAACAAATTTATTTTTAGTGTCCCTTGATAATACTTTGCAATGCAAGTGTCAGAATACACTTTGTGGAAGAGCTTTTGTGTCCATTTTCACAATCTTATATTTATTTGTAAACAAATTTGCATACCAGATTTTGGCATTTAATTTTAGTTTAACATATTGATTCAAAACAGTCTAAGTAACTGTCCATACACATGCAACGTGTCAATGTCCAAATGCAAAATCCTCAAAATGGTGGACCAATAAACATAGTTATACTCTGATTTCTTATTTCTGTTGACTTATAAAAATTAGCAAGTCATTTGTATTATCATATTATTAGCAATTGTAAAAGGTTGGATTTTATGATAACAGGTTATAATTTTATTCCCTGTTTCTATATTATTCTATATTATTATGAATTCTACTTATATGTCTTTAATACCTTTTCAGAGAGGGTTGTAGAAAGAGCTGTCAAGAAATTGAAGCTGAAGCAGGCTTATGCCCCAACATGCCAATTTGTCAAATAGATTAGAGCAAAAGATGGTCATATTGTCCCACAACACTGGTCAAAGTTTCAAAAGTTTTCCTATTCTGTCTTGTAATGTCGTCAAAGTCTTTAATAAATCATAGAAAAAATAGTGGCTGTAAAGACACTAGCAATTGAGGTACTACTGGGGATTAAGAAAAACAGTCTTCAAGACCTATTTTCTTTTATATTCCACAGGAGTAATCACTGAAGTTTTGCCTGGTTTTCACCAAGGATAACAGGGAGGACTCATTCACCCTACACATACTGGTGTCTACACTAGTATTGCAGATGGAATAGGCTGCAGCAATAGAAGGAGTTTAAATCCATGGCAAGCCCCAACTTTATCCACAGCTTGGTAATTCTCACTTGCCTCAGAACTGCTTTTAGCCAGTTACTACATCTGCCCCTAACAGTTCTCCTTCTAGTCCTGGCTGCCTTCTAAAATCTAGGAGAAAGCCTTCCAATGTCTTGAACCCCAAAACTATCCTTCATGTGAACAACACTCTATTCATCTCCATCAAACCTACAAATATTAATAAGACTCACCCCTGTGGGATCCAGGCACTTCAGTTTCACAGCAGTGATCCACAAGGCTACTTCATCTCAGAAAGGTGGACTGACAGGATGTGCTGAAAAAGCTGTTTGGAGTCTCTGGAAAGGACCGTGATTCTTATTCTGAGGAATTTGGATTGAAAGGATTGAAAGGAGTGATGATTCTGCAGTTGACTTTTGTGGAAGTAGTAGACATGGACTCAATGAAAAATCCTAGACATAGAAGTATTGGGATGAGGTTGGAAGGATGAACCTAATAGATAGGCTGGAGACAGCCCCACCCAAAAGCCAAGGTGTGTGATCTGAGTGGGCCCTCCTGGGCAAAGGCCAAGTTGAATATATTTCAGGAGGACTTTGTTAGAGATTTTTGTGCAAAAAAGGACAGGTTAGATTACTATGTTTGGTGGGAAAAAACTGAAAGTATGGGACCTGGGGCTCATAGGTTTTAAAGAAAGTACTCACTGAGGAGTCAAGGCAAGGAACCAGACTGGAAAAGGAAAAAAAGGTCTCATTTTAACAGGTAACAATTCACTATTGAATCTATTGATACTATTACGTATCTATTCTGCGTATATATACGTATATCTTGCTGCAGAAGACACCAAATGGTGGTCAGTGAAGCTCTCGTGTGTCAGAACAGACAGAAGAAAGCTGTTGCCCCTTTGTACAAGAGTAAGTTAATAGTTGTTAACTCCAGTCATATCACCTGTTTTTATCGTTATAGTTGTTTTTTATTGTTACTTTACGGTATCAAGAGTGAACAGTGAATACTAAGAAGAGAGAGGGAGCAGGGGTGCATCTAACTGCAAAACTTATATAACCAAAGGCTTTTGATTTTACTACTTTGGAGTCTTTTTGCCCAGAACAGGAGATAAACAATTATTTCTTCAGTTATATTCTTTAAGTTCTTTTTGAAGATAACAAACACCCCCTCAAACAAAGAAACAAAGAAGAAAAACCAAAGCAGTTTCCAAGAAAAAGAATCAATTTGGAGGTAAAAATTTGTGAAGAGGTATTGACCTATGTGTTCTCAATTCACTAGACTGTTAGCTAATTAGGACTGGAATCTTTCTTGAACACACAAACATAAGATTATTCATTCAACCAATACTGTCAGGGAAGAAGGGAGGTGGGAGGGAGCATTCTGACACTGAAAATTCAGCATTTTAGTTATTACAACATCATTTTGAGATATCAAATGACCACACTGAAGTGTCAGATTTAGATGATGTGGAGCAGGAGCTTAAACTGAAATCTCCCATATTCCAGGAGGATCTGGGAATACTGAACTTTCAGCTGTTGGGTGCAGTTTCTTCTGGCTATTTTGAGAGGTCTCACATTCCAATGAAGACTAATGCTGAATCCCAAAACTTTGATATTTTTTACAAAATAGACTTCCTGTTTCCAGTCAGCCTTTGTGTTATGAAATTTCAGAAAGCAAACAAGAGCACACCATTGGCAAACATGTCTTTAAGCAGTTGAAAATATCCTTTCTGAGAATTTCAGCTAAAATCTGATCCCACTTTTGAGGAAAGCGTCTGTGTTAGTCTGCATTCATAAACAGGCTGTAGTATCAGGAGGTAGTACAGCCCAGGCAGTCAAACCCTGATGCTTTGAGTCAAACTCATAGACTGCTGCACATCAAAACCATACCCTCATGATAAGTGCACTTACTAAACAAGTACATTAATACAACACAGACTGTTTTGTCCAAATATTCAAATGCTACTTTTGCAGGAAGGAAGAGCAATAATATTTCTAAGTATTAAAGGAAAAGAAATTATGGGCTTAGAAAATGAGAATGTACCATTCACCCTAGACTCCGTTGCTTGCCCAGTTAATTCAGTTAAGGGAACTAATGTTAATTGGCAATTGTACTACAATTATACTTTAAAACGCATACGTGAAATACACATTACTCAAATGTGTATACTCATTTACTCAAAATAACTTCCTTAGTTAACTCTAGAGAACCTAGCAAGGAAGTTTACCTTTAAAAGTGACTTCTCAATTAGGTACATATAGAAAATCTATTATTTTTGCATTTTTGTTTATAGACATACATGCACATATGTATGCCATACATATATATGTATGACATATATACATACACATACAAGCATATATGTGTGCCTATGTACATATATGCTTTTCATGATACACAGAGGAGCCTTGCTGAAGCTACAGTTTAGGTGTAGCTATAAGGTTGATTTGATAGTCTATGCTAGTCTGTGAGGCTGAATAAGTCATTTGGAACATAATACAGATGCTACTCACTGGGCTATCAAGCTTAACCTTTTTCTGTCTTAGGCAGCCATACCATGGAGCTAAATCTAAATATATTAAACTCCATTTTATAATCATTTAGATTTCTTGCCTTGCTAATGAAAGCCCACTTCAGAACCTTTCTCTTCTGATGGTAAAATCTCTCCTAATATCCAGCTTAACCTTCACTATAGACGGTTAAATTAAAGTGCACATACTTAAATTTAACTAAAAAAACTTGACCTTTGCAGATACCAATGCAAACTCCTCAGGAAGTAGCTGGCTTCTGGGCTGGTAAGCACCCTCCCCACAGACGTAAGGAGTTGGCTGGAGTTAGTATATCTGACAAAGAGCTGGGTAAATTAGTTCCATATTGCTCTGCTTATAGAGTTATATATCTTCAAGCTATCTGGGGTATCTCTACATTGTCCTGAAGCCGTTTAAGCCTATTATCAAAGCCCTGAACATTTTTCATAAAGTTGCTTGTGTTAAGTATATCTTTTTCATAGACAGCCATATTTTCTGTCTAAATAACATTTGCTTTATCAAAAAAAAAAAAGAGAGCAAATGAAAGAAATGTGGTGAAAGATATGCAAAAATGGAAGAAAAAATATTTAAAAGATATCATTGAAGTAGTTCAGGCAATATGTGCCTGCTGGAGTTTGAAACATGAAATTCAAAAATGTGTCTATGTAATTGTAACAAAACAAAGCAATATAACAAGTTTTCTATTTATTTTGATGATGCAAACCCACTAGCAGAAACAGAAAACTGGATAAAAACCAAGGAAATCACTACATATGTTACTTTATTTCTTGCAGCTTTGAATTTTTATTGCATTGATGGACTAGTTAATGGATTCTGTAATATTGGTCTAGATTCAGAATTGTCTGTATTTGGTTGTTAATGATTAAATTATGAATTATTCATAAAACATGAAAATTAATCAACTAACTCTGATTTTAAAGGCCCTGTTGAGGGAAAACAAATTCTTCACATGGCTGAGTTCTGTTAAGTCTCTGACTTTTTATGTATAACCTGGTCCTAGAATTCTATGTACGATACAAGATAAACAAAGTCCTGTTTAAGAAGAAATGTTCCCTTGACTAGGCAGAGTATAAATGCACGTTGAATTATGTATGAATATTAAATATATGGAAAAAACCCACTTTTTTGCCATTTTGATCTAGTTTTGAATGACAATAAATTCTAAATGATATCAGTTGATAACTGCTAGAAAGAGAACATTAAAAATGAAAGTAATGTTATTCATGCATTTCCTATAAAGCTACCTTACAGTGTTAGTTAAATATTTTTTCAATGGTTATGGCCTAAAATCAAAGATTTACCCATTTGGTTTTAATGATGCACATTTTTTTTCAATTAAAAAATATAATTGTCTGACTGTGAAGGGACTAACATTTATTGCAGCAGGGACATTGGATCTGCATTCACTGGGTATATTTCTTAGATTTGCTCTACAGACTAATGTTCTAATCTTGCCACGCTACTTTTGTACTGTCTCTTTTGGACATAAATTCACAGGAGCACTAAGTATATATCATAGACCTGACATACACTTAAAAGCAAATTTATATATGAGTTAAGAAGAAAAAGGATAAATTTTTAGGTTTCGTTGTCAGTTTTATCCATAGCCATACCTCCTTGTTTGCAGTCTTCTCAGATCTCTCTAATGAATACACAATACAGCCAGGTCACTAAAATGTCATCTCCCAGACCACCTACTGATCTGAATGGAAGGAAATGGTGTGGATCATAAAGTGGTGCTATAAAGTATCAGCCATGGAGATATGATGTAACAGAGACCATAATCCATGCTCTGCTCTAATTTAAGTTGTTTAAATCAGTGCAGCTGAAATTTGAATAGTGTCACATTTCAAAAGACTGTTCAGCCACAATATCAGAAGTAAATTTTCGTTTTTAAGGTCATCTTCAGTTGGGTTTATTCACATATATTTTCTGAGATACAACTTTCATACTGTTTTATTTAACACTTTTTTGGAGAAAGAAATCAAGAAATATTCAGATATGTAGACTTTCTTACAGTTCCTTAATATATTCAAACAGATTTATATATCAGAGTAACTACTGACTAACATAGCTGCATAGATATCATTTTAGTCTAAGAATAAATGAGGCTAAAACCAGACAGATGAATACAGAGACTATCGCTAATGGAATGCGTAGAAACTAACTTTCACAGTAGTTGTGAAGCTTGTCCTTTTATTTTTATTTATGAATTTACCTAAAGATTAAAATAAATCTATCTAACTAAGAACTTATTTTCAATATTCTAAACAATTTCCCAGTAGAAAAGGAAAACATTTTTAAAGGTTTTAAAATAGCAAGCAGATTTTTCTTGATTTAAATTGCTTCCATTTAAAACCCTAAACAACTTTACATTTTTTCTATGTTAATTCCAATTATAACAAAGTGCTTCTCCTAATATTCATCATAATCACAGATCACACTATTTCAATACTTTCCACTTTTAAAGTTACCATCATTTTAGCTTTTTCTATATTGTAACTTTTAAACTACAATTAAGTTTAACTCATACATCTTCTGTCACAGTCTTCTTCAACATTATGTTAATTGTGCTATTGTCTTACACAGATAAAAGAAATTTTCTATATTTTCATCTGTCATTGTAAAGATATATGGACATCTGTTCAGGCCTCAGAGAATGTTATAAATTTGTTGCATCTTCTATGATACCTTAATTAATATCCAAACTTGATTTGTTATCCAAAAAATTTATTGTCCAAATTTTGTCTTAGCTTTGAGAGCAAAATCCAGCCTAAGTTGATTCTCATGTGAAAACCAGATGAAGGAAATGTATTTCTAATAAGACATCACTCAGCAGTGAATGTAATAGGGTTTGGCATCTTGTTTTCCTTTTCTGGTAATTCTGTTCATTAATTCATTTTTGTCTTCAAATAAGCTACTCACTGAAATCACCAAACACTTATGACTAGCAGAGATTTCAGTGGCACAGAACTGCTAAGGTTTTCTGAAGTTTCCTCGTACAGGGCTGTAGCAAGGCATTTAACTGCTCAAGACAATCTCCTATTTCTTTTCAGTTCCTTGTAGCTATGACCAGAGAGATTTCTTCTCACTTACCCACTGGCACGAATTTGAAGGCAGTGGCAATAGCAGTGAGACCAGTCTGGCTATGCTGGCAACCTTTGTTCTTGCACAGGGTTGTCCATGCTCAACCAGCACTGGGCTTCCTCCAGGATGATGGCCTGCCTTAACAAATGTGGAATGAGAACACAGTGGGACGGAAAAAACAGAAAGCTTATGACACAAGAGGAAATTAAAGAGATTGTCTTGCCTAGACAGGGGAAATAAAAAGGTTAATAACAGGTACTATTATTGTCATCACACACAGGGCAGGCATGACAGTGAAGAGCTATTGCAACTTAAAGCCAATATGAGGTATAAACTGGTCATGAATGAGTTCAGAGGTTGAAAAAAAAAAAAAAAAGTTGCTGTATCACTCTTAAATCTTACTCTCTTACTGCCAGATTTTACTACCAATAAAATTTTGAGTGCAACATCCCAAGAAGATTACCAAGGAAAAAAGTCCTGAATATTTCCTTTAGGTTGGAGATAACTTTCCAAGTGGAATTTGTATGTTATGGTGCTTGAGGTAGGAAGAGACTGAACTGACACTAGATGTCTTCTCTGCTTCTGTATTCCAAAATAATCTGATTTGAACTATCCAGATGCTATGGGATGAATAGAGATTATTCTGTCATTTCACAGAGGCCTTTAAAAGAAAGGTGGTGTGATTTGACAGACTGGCACTCAGTAGGGCTGGCACCAGGAAGACCTCAGTGCCGTGATGAAGTTTACAATCGTCACAGAGCTGCAGAATTGAAAAGGGCTTCAAGTAGCCATAGAAAAGAGATTGTTTCCTTCTTTGTTTTTGCAGAAGTCTTTCATACACTTGAAGTCTGATATAATTTCATTTTGCCTTCATTCTTGAGGCTAAACAACACTTTAAGCTTTCCTAGATAATTTTTCACTATGGTCCTCTTGACTCATTCAGTTGGTCTACATCTTATTTGAAATATAAATGCCAAATGAAAACATATTTTTTCATTTGGAGTCTTAGCAGTGCTTTGGAAGGGGGGCTACACTGTTTTTGACATCAGTGAAATTATAACCCTGTACGAGAATGAATAGTTTACTTTTCATTTTCCTCTGTCATCTATTGTTTAATTCATTTACTTGGACAGTAGACTTTTTGAAAAAGGGACTCTTACCTGTTTGTACAATGCCTAGCACAAACTGCTCCTATATCCAATTTTAGGCTCTAAGCCAACTGTAATACATGTAAAAAGTTTGTGAATGACTGTAATTTCTATTACTGCTAATGGGCAGCATGCTTCAAAGTTACTTAGAAATTAAAAAGTTTACCATCTAACTCCCTCCCCTCAAATTCACTGAAAATTGCTGAGGTGTCAGCTCTTCAGTAAGACCTGCCTTCATTTCAAAGATAGGCACAGAATGCAGACAGAAATTATTCCAGCACACTAGATAAAGACTTCTGCATACCTGATGTCATGCTCGTTGAGCTAATCTAGGTTTCACAAGTTACTATGACTTGGTTTAGTAAACCATCAGTTTACTTTGTCTCATCTTAGAGACCCTATTGTCCATGAAAGAAATACATATGTAGGGGAAAATCCCTTAAATAAGAACAAGTCTACAGTATCAGTTTCCCCTATATTTTGAGATCACTGTGTCATCTGAAATAAATGGGGGGGAGGGGGGGAGTGGGGGGGGAGGCCATCAGTAACTAAAAATTGCAAAGGGGCCATGTTTGCCATTTTCTGTGAGCAAGTGCTACGTGCTTTTTATTTTCAAAAGAAAGAATATTTTACTTAGCAAAAGCCTCCAGATATTAATAACGGAGGAAAAATAAGCACCTTAGCTGGAGGAAAATGGCTTTAAAGTTGTCGCTACTTCTTTAATTCATATGGTTGTAGGTTCTTCATATTAATGTGAGTAAAGGACCTATTGCAACCTTTACCTTCTAATTTCCTATTTTTATAGGTTTGTGTCACAACATTACTGTTATTTAAAACCAGAAGGGTGCATTTAATTGCTTAGTAATTACTCAGTTGTAGAGCATTTGTAGAGATTAATGACAGACTGACAGAGGTTGATTATCCTTGATATAGCCAAGGATATAGCTATATTGTACAGAATCAAAGTGGAATATGGAGTTATAGGAGATCTATTCAGTTTCTTCTATTCCCAAACATGGTCACTACAGCTATATACATATGTGTTTGTGTGTGTATACATATGTGTACATACATATATATGCATAAAACTTCTTTTTTTTTTTTTTTACTAGTCTATTTTGTGACCAGTAGCACTGCAGTCTTCCCAAAACTGATGGCAGAGTGTAGATTTGTTTGTTACCTGTGCCCTGTACCAGTAACAACTCTTTATTCTCACTAGGAAGAGGTCTATATGAAAAAACAGCTTGTATTCATTAGTGCTGTCTCTTGCTACAGTTAGTGAAGTAGCGTCAGCATTGTGCAAGGAAGGAATATTTTTAAAAAAATACATTAGTGGATGTGACTGGAAGTGATTATAAAGCAAAGTTCATCATAGACAATGACACTCTCACATGGTAAAAGCGGCGGAATGGAATGAAGTTCCACATCTCTGCAGTATTCACTCTCATCTGAGCACCCTGATTAGCACCAAGCCTGCCCTCAAGTCACAGGTTTCTCTTTTTCACTCGATCATATAAATCAAGATCACAGAAGTTCAGGACCTTAATACTGTATTAAGTTATTTCTTAATGATTTCAAACAGTAACATCCTGTCTGTTCCATGCCTCTGTTGGGCATCGAAAATTTTTTCAATGGCACAGAGGAAGATTTAGAGTTGTAAAGCTAAGGTTTGACAAGACAGAGATGGATGTAGCTATAACGTTTCTTAATTATAAAGATAGTAAAGACACTCATTTGTTCTGAATAGTGAGTCAATCATACTGATTCTTTTTACTATATACATAATGTTTATGTGTGTGTGCATATACAGACACAACATATACATGGTATGCATTGTACTGATATATATACACACGGTATATATTACACTATATGCTATGTATTATACTACAATAGTGCTATTAATTTTTAGATAAATAAAATTGCAAAAAGCAGTCAATTTATAGTCTAAACTTTTTGGTTTAGACTCGGATCTATTGTAGTCATCAAATGTCCCTAACAGAGAGTTATTTTTAAGTTTTTCAGACTGTCCACTCTGAATTACTTCACTTTTAGAACTGTGTTTAAATAATTTAAATATAATACAGACTTCATGAGGACCTTTGGGCAGAAAATAATGACATCAGCCATCCACTTTTGCAGCTTGAATGAGGTATTGTACAGCCTTCAAGGCAAGGCACCTGCAGTTCCCTGCTCCCTTTATCTCTGTGCTTAAACTTTCTGGATTAAAGGGTATTGTCCTAACTTGTTTCATTTGCAAACAGGTTTTAAAGCTCCAGTTTATTATTGAAATATGGGGTCTAACCTTCTTCCACTGTTAGAGCCTAAAACAGATATGCTAACAGTGAACATAATTACAATGAGGGTTTGAAGGAAAAAGATCTCTCAGTTCAGACCTGGTATAGATCAACTCTCACAAAGGTGTATTTCTGTTAAGTTCCACAGAGACATTCCAGATTAACAGATATGGAAGTGAAGCAGCAGGTAAGAATTATCTCCCATCACATTCAAAGGCAACCTTGCTGTCTTTGGTTAAAATGATGTAATGAAGGAGTCTAACTGGGCCTCTCCTTTCCCATTCTCCTTTCAAACCTGTGTTGGGTTAATATAAGAATAATAGTAGCTTATTATTCTTTCACATACCACAGTTTACGCCCCCAGTACTGCTTTTATCTGAACATACCTAAACATTTTGACTGAGAGGTTTAAACAGTGCTTGGGGTGTTATGGGCTGTTTGTATTAACGAAGAACAGATGAAAGAGGATTCTATTGCTCTAAATGAAATCTTGTTTGTTTATAAAGAACCTGTGGTATCCACCTGGATGGTGACATCAGGAGGCCACTGCGATAGCGACCAACATGCGTGGCCAACTATGGCTCTGTCTGGTGGGGGGGACCTCTGGCCTGAAAGAGGCCCTAACTAGGAAGAACAGGGGTCCAGGGGATGAGGGCACCCCTCATTGCTTCCCCCTGCCCCCCAGAGCTTTCTCTTCAGAGCTGTTCCTCCAGCCTGGTCCCAGCCCAATGGTGGGGCCTCACCCCACAGTGGTGCAGGGTGTTGTGTGTCCTTCTGTCCACCTCAGGGAGGTTTCTCCAGCTTGTGGTCACCCCACTGAAGGGCTGCCCTCCTCCCCCTCAGTATCAGCTACCCTCCTGCCCTCTCTGAGCTGGAGTGAGCCCCAGCTTGGTGGAGGGGCATGTTTTACAAGGCACAAGTCCTGTCCACAAAGCCATGGCAATGTGACAGCATTCAGGATTTAGCCCAACACCTCTGCTTGCAGTTCTCGGGCTCATGACCAGACTGTGTTTGGTTGATTGCCTGATTGCCTACTCAAGGAAAGACTGGGAAGAGGGGAGCAACATTTATCCTGATTTTAAAAGGACTTCTACTTCCACCAGATCCAACAGGAATGTAGTCATCTTCCAATGTTACATTTCATTCATATAGAAAAAGGACGCTAGCTTCTCTGTTCTTTTCACAATGACTTAAGCTCTCAGTTTTCTCAGATAAAAGACAGGCTTTAAACAAAAGCAGTGGCATGCACATGATATTGCCCCAGCCATGCAGATGACGTGTTGAACATGAGCAATGGATGCACATACAGTAACCTCTCTGGAAGTGTGGGCCCCAGCACCATTATAGTAGCAGCACATGTAGAAGAAGTAGCAGCATGTTTTCCCGGAGAATGCACAGATGAAAAATGCTGTTCTCTGTCTTCAGCAGTTCTTAAATACAGCTCCAAAGTGCTGTCTCATACCTCAGTCCAGGAAAAACTGGATTGTCCCACTTCTGGATTAACACTACATTCAGCAAATGGATGCTTTATTCTGACAGAAACTATAGTAAACTAATCTTTCAGTATAACTGCAATTAAACAAACCAGCTTACAGAAAATGGGCTGTGTGAGTGATCAAACAGAATATATAGATGCTTTGCTGAATCAGGTCTTAGGATTTTAGTCTTAAATGTTCTGTTAGTGTTTCACATTAGAATCATAGAATCATAGAATCATTAAGGTTGGAAAAGACCTCTAAGATCATCAACTCCAACCATCGACCCCACACCACCATGTCCACTAAACCATGTCCCTAAGCACCTCATCTACACGGCTTTTAAATACCTCCAGGGATGGGGACTCAACCACTTCCCTGGGCAGCCTCTTCCAATGCTTGACAACCCCTTCAGTGAAGAAACTTTTCCGAGTATCCAATCTAAACCTCCCCTGGCACAACTTGAGGCCATTTCCTCTCGTCCTATTGCCTGTTACCTGGAAAAAGAGACCAACACCCACCTCGCTACAACCTCCTTTCAGGTAGTTGTAGAGCACGTTAAGGTCTTCCCTCAGCCTCCTTTTCTCCAGGCTAGACAACCCCAGTTCCCTCAGCCGCTCCTCAGAAGACTTGTTCTCCAGACCCTTCACCAGCCTCGTTGCCCTTCTCTGGACACACTCCAGCACCTCAACATCCTTCTTGTAGCGAGGGGCCCAAAACTGAACACAGTATTTGAGGTACAGCCTCACCAGTGCTGAGTACAGGGGCACCATCACTTCCCTACTCCTGCTGGCCACACTAGTTCTGATACAAGCCAGGATGCCATTGGCCTTCTTGGCCACCTGGGCACACTGCCAGCTCATGTTCAGCCGGCTGTCAGCCAACACCCCCAGGTCCTTTTCCGACAGGCAGCTTTCCAGCCACTCTTCCCCAAACCTGTAGCGCTGCATGGGGTTGTTGTGGCCAAAGTGCAGGACCCGGCACTTGGCCTTGTTGAATCTCATACAGTTGGCCTCGGCCCATCGATCCAGCCTGTCCAGGTCCCTCTGCAGAGCCTTCCTACCCTCAAGCAGATCAACACTCCCACCCAACTTGGTGTCGTCTGCAAACTTACTGAGGGTGCACTCGATCCCCTCCTCCAGATCAGTGATAAAGATATTGAACAAGACCAGCCCCAACACTGAGCCCTGAGGAACACCGCTCGTGACCGGCCGCCAACTGGATGGAACTCCATTCACCACAACTCTCTGGGCCCGGCCGTCCAGCCAGTTTTTGACCCATCGAAGAGTACACCTGTCTAAGCCGTGAGCTGCCAGCTTCTCTAGGAGAATGCTGTGGGAGACGGTGTCAAAGGCCTTACTGAAGTCCAGGTAGACCACATCCACAGCCTTTCCCTCATCCACTAGGCGGGTCACCTGGTCATAGAAGGAGATCAGGTTGGTCAAGCAGGACCTGCCTTTCATGAACCCGTGCTGGCTGGGCCTGATCCCCTGGTTGTCCCGCACATGCCTTGTGAGTGCCCTCAAGATAAACCGCTCCACAATCTTCCCTGGCACCGAGGTCAGGCTGACAGGCCTGTAGTTCCCTGGATCCTCCTTCCGGCCCTTCTTGTCAATGGGCGTCACATTGGCAAGCCTCCAGTCGTCCGGGACCTCCCCCATTAACCAGGACTGCTGATAAATGATGGAGAGCGGCTTGGCGAGCACCTCCGCCAGCTCCCTCAGCACTCTCGGGTGGATCCCATCTGGCCCCATAGACTTGTGAGTGTCCAGGTGGCGTAGCAGGTCATTGACTGCTTCCTCTTGGATTATGGGGGGTTCATCCTGCTCGCCGTCCCTGCCTTCCAGCTCAGGCGGCTGGGTACCCTGAGGATAACTGGTCTGCCTGTTAAAGACTGAGGCAAAGAAGGCATTGAGTACCTCAGCCTTTTCCTCATCCTTAGTGACAATGTTCCCCCCCGCATCCAATAAGGGATGGAGATTCTCCTTGGCTCTCTTCTTGTCATTAATATATTCATAAAAACATTTTTTGTTGTCTCTAACAGCAGCGGCCAGATTGCGTTCTAGCTGGGCTTTGGCCCTTCTAATTTTCTCCCTGCATAACCTCACGACATCCTTGTAGTCCTCCTGAGTGGCCTGCCCCTTCTTCCAGAGGTCATAAACTCGCCTTTTTTTCCTGAGTCCCAGCAAGAGCTCCCTGTTCAGCCAGGATGGTCATCTTCCCCACCAGCTCGTCTTTTGGCACATGGGGATGGCCTGCTCCTGTGCCTTTAAGATTCCCTTCTTGAAGAATGTCCAGCCTTCCTGGACCCCTTTGCCCTTCAGGACGGTCTCCCAAGGGACTCTCTCAATCAGCGTCCTGAACAGGCCAAAGTCCGCCCTCCGGAAGTCCATGGTTGCGGTTTTGCTGGCCCCCCTCCTCAGTCCACCAAGGATCGAGAATTCTACCATTTCATGGTCGCTAAGCCCAAGACGGCCTCCGACCACCACATCTCCCACCAGTCCTTCTCTGTTTGTAAACAGCAGGTCGAGCGAGGCACCTCCCCTAGTAGGCTCACTTACCAGCTGTGTCAGGAAGTTGTCTTCCACACACTCCAGGAACCTCCTAGACTGCTTCCTCTCTGCCGTGTTGTATTTCCAGCAGATGTCCGGGAAGTTGAAGTCCCCCACGAGAACAAGGGCTAGCGATTGAGAAACTTCTGCCAGCCGCTTATAGAACGCTTCATCCGCCCCTTCATCCTGGTTGGGTGGTCTATAACAGACTCCCAGCAGGATATCTGCCTTGTTGGCCTTCCCCCTCATCCTTACCCATAAACACTCGACCGTATCATCATCACAATCGTTGAGCTCTAGACGATCAAAACACTCCCTAACATACAGGGCCACCCCACCGCCTCTCCTTCCTTGCCTGTCCCTTCTGAAGAGTTTATAGCCATCCATTGCAGCACTCCAATCATGAGAGTCACCCCACCATGTTTCTGTGATGGTGGCTAAGTCATATCTCTCCCGCTGCACAATGGCTTCCAGCTCCTCCTGTTTGCTGCCCATGCTGCGTGCATTGGTGTAGATGCACTTGAGCTGGGCTATTGATTTTGCCCCCAGCATTGGCATGCCTAGGCTCATCTCTAGTGAGCTTGGTTTTATCCCCTTCCCCCTTCAAACCTAGTTTAAAGCCCTCTCAATGAGCCCCGCCAATTCATGAGCAAGAAACCTTTTACCCCTGTGAGACAGCTGAGCTCCATCTGTCGCCAGCAGGCCTGGTGCCGTGTAAACCTCCCCATGATCAGAAAACCCCAAATTCCTCCAATGGCACCAGCCCCTGAGCCACGTGTTGATCAGGTGTGTTTTCCTGCTCCTTTCAGTATTCTTCCCTGCCACTGTAGGGATAGAGGAAAACACTACCTGTGCTCCTGAGCCTTCAACCAGTCGCCCCAGTGCCCTGAAGTCCTTTTTGATCGCTTCTGGACTTCTCTCTGGAACTTCATCACTGCCAGCCTGTATAACCAACAGCAGGCAGTAGTCGGAAGGCTGTACCAGACCAGGGAGTTTCCTAGTGATGTCTCTGACCCGGGCCTCAGGGAGGCAGCAGACTTCCCTGTGGGATGGGTCCGGTCGGCATATTGGGCCCTCTGTTCCCCTCAGAAGGGAATCGCCCACGACAATTACCCTCTTTTTTTTCTTAGCAGAGGCAGTCATAATGCGTGGGGCTGACTGCCTCACCCTAGGCGACCCCCCGGATGGACCTTCATCTTCATCCTCATTTGCCTGCCCCTCAAGTTCCAGGGCCCCATATCTGTTCTGTAAGGGCAACTGGGAAGGTGAGGGAGGCTGGGCGGGGGTTCACCTGGCACCCCGAGCAGGGACCTGTTTCCATTCCCCCCCGTCACTTAGGTCCCCTCCTTCTGCCTGGTGGCAAGAGGGCAGGGGATCCTCTGCTTCTTGTGGAGCCTCCATCTGCTGCCTTTGCCTCAGGGACGGTAGGGTGCGGCTCCACCAATCTATCTCCCTCTCACACTCCCGGATACTCCTCAACCTTTCCACTTCCTCCTTCAGCTCTGCCACCAGGCCGAGCAGATCATCCACCTGGTCACACCGCACACAGGTGGTGTCTCTGCTGCCCTCCAGTACAAGTGACAGGCTCAGGCACTCCCTGCAGCCAGTGACCTGGACAGCTGTATGCTTGTGTGAGGGCTCCATCTGGGTCGCCACATTCCTTCTGGTGACATTAAAACAATATTCCCAGCATCTCTTCCACTCCTGTACAGGAGATGTATTCTGATAAAGGTATCTCACTATGCTTCCAGCAGCTGACAAAATGGTTATGAATGGATGTTAACACAACAGGTTAGACTGACAATTCTTTAAAAGGAATACGTTCAGGAATCACTGACCTTCTGGAATTAGCAGTCATCTTCTATTATATCCCACATATCGTGGCTTCAATGTATTTAATGTTCATCTAAGCTTAGTTTATCACATCTCCTTCTGTTATATTCTGAAATGCAGCTGCCATTTTTTTTTTCAGTGAGTTCCCTAATTTACTTGCGAATTGTCATTGCTTCAGTATGTCATGTATTGTTGATTTTTCTGTCTGCTATTTTGCATACAATTCATCTTACTGTAGCTCCATTCATGATCTATGAGGCAAATGATTTCACCTGTCAGCTTGCAGTGCCTCACAGATCTGCTGAAAATGAACACATGGGAAGCTGAGCTCAAGGAGCACTCCGTGATTTGCTTGTTTCTGATCTGGATCTAAGCTATGCACCATTTTTCTCCATTTATATTGAATGCTGCTGTTTCATCATCTGGCCCAATAAAACACAATGCCTGTATGAAGCATTAGTTTGCTGCTGTGTGGCATGCAGTGCTGAAAAGAAGAGAAAAACTGATTTCTTTCCTATTTATAAAGCTTATAGGAGTGATGCTGTGCTAAATATAGCTGAAACAGTTTTAATATGATCACCCTGTTGTTAGGGGCTACATCTGAGAGGTGCCTGTGTTTAGTTAGAGAACATATGGGCTGATATGTCAGATGTTACCAGTGACACGACTGTGTGTGTTTTTATATATAGAACTAAGTGAAAATGTTTCTTTCTATCCCACAAAATATTTTGAAATTATTTCCTGGGTGAGCCTGGAACTATTCTCTGAGGAAAGAGAGACTCCTCTCAGAATAGCCAAAAGCATGGTTTAAGAGGCATTAATTTGGGATGTGAAAGATGTGTATTCAAATCTCTTCCTTGGCATTGGAATAACCCATCAATCAAGCTTTTCTGTGGTAGGTAGACATTCACAGAAAAATTCCCTTAATCTTCACCCAGAGCTATTCTATTTCATAAAAATAATTGAGTGTTCATTGAAGCAAGGGTACAAACTTTGTTTTCCCAAATCCCCTTAGTGTGTCTTACATCTCCCTCCAGCTTCTGGACTGCAGAGCTTCCTTGACTCTCTTGTCTGATGAATGTTTTACTGAAGGCACAAAAGCCAACAGAGTATTCTTTTGGGCTGCTTACTACATACCAGGCACCCTGGTTCAAGTACCTATTGTGAAACCCACTGGCTGTCCTGACCACAAGCCACTGATTTTTTTTGTTTTGTTTATTTTTCCCATTTCAGTTTTGAAAAGTAAATTTGTTGAGGAGCCAAGAAAAATGCCAAATAGAAGTTTATCTAAAGCAAGAGTGGTTTTTATGACTAGGTAAAGCAATAAAAACTGCATGACAGAAATGTTGATTAACCACAGTTATAATTTAAATACAGTCAGGGAAACTTTTGCATTTTTACATAATTTAAGCAATGTATATATGCAGTATATGTCATTCCAGTGTGGCATAGATTTGACTGAGACATTAAGCCATAATTCTGATACCATCTAGTGCCTGGTGTTTAAAGAGATGATGAGCCACTGATAAGAAAGTCCCTATCAGATAGGACCAGCTATATACATATATCTGTGCTTATGGCACTTCACTGTTTTCTTCAGGGAGACAAATCTTGTCCTCAAAATACAAAGAGATATCAATGCTTTGAGTGGTACAAAAATACAAATACCTTTCCCATAACTGTACTGTGAGTGATGTTTATTACACCTGCCTATTGCCAAGCAAAATATAGAAGTCATCATTTTCTTGAGTGCTTTTGCAATATTACTTTAATATTTAAGCATTAACGGTATAATAATCAAGTGAAATTATTTTCTTAGTACACAATGCTAAAGTGTAGTAATGGATTTAGTAATGATGAAATAAGAATATTCTTCACAAATCTTTTTTCCCCTAATTTGCCTTTTTGTGTGGTCATGCTATCAGTCACCCGCAATAAGTTCTCACCAGTCTTAACCAGCTACCAAAAAAAAAAGATCTCAAAGGTAAGTCCTTCCTTGTTCCCTTGCTTCACCCCCCTAAATAGGTTGTTGAAGAGAGATACTCAATTCCTTGTTCTTGGAAACAAAAATTGTGAGAACTCTGTGATTATCCATTTCTTCTGGTAGCATTGAGTAAGCCAGTCACCTGGGCAGATACATACAGCAGAGAAAATTAGCATGAACCAACAAAGTGTTCTGTCTCTTAGTAAAGATGTCACATTCAGTATGGTGGGGTGAATTAGAGGGAGTTTAGAGGTAAGAAACCACAAACCTCTAGGACACCAGGGTTCACTATTTTGGCTACCTATGGAACAATAACATTTGAGCAAGATGTTTTGCTGAAGCTAAAACACTTTTCAGAACCATTCCAGAGGCATTTATTTTGACAAAATTTTCAATGTAAAGGTTTCGATCGAAAATGAACACTCAGGAGAGAAAGGCTTGCATCAAAAAGTTGACCTTTTCAAAATGAAGCAGATATTTTGACACACTTCCATTTTGCAGTAGCATTTAAAAGGCTTTGTTTCATGCCACAGCAGAATAAAACAAATCTGTAACTTGAAAACTGTCAGGAAACTAAATCATTATTTTCTAGCAAACTCTACTTATTGCCTTTAACTAGAATAACTTAACTCAGTGCTGGCTTCACCAGGCAATAAATTACTATCATTCAAAATGCATTGTCATTAATCCCTTATTATCATACCACCTTTTTACTACATGGTCTTAGCTTTCTGGTATGTTTTGTGTTTCTTTCCATGCAAAGATATTGTTTTGCTCTTCATTATATCAATGAAACGAAAAGCAACATTTCCCTGGTTTTGAAATCTGCCCTTTCAAGGTCATTAACATCATGTCTTAGTTGCAACAAGTAACTCATTTGCCTGACTGCACATAGTGACAATTACCACAATAGGAATTGTCAGAGAAATAAAATAATTGGTCCTAGCTTGACTAAAATAATATTCAATGATATTTAAGTGTAATAACACACAATTTGAATACTAATATAATATTTTTGTACACAATTTGTAATTCCATTATGAATATCAAGCATTTCTTAGAATCTATAAAGTCACTGATCTATTTCACTCCATAATTAATCTTTATTTGTTATTTTAAAAAAGCAACATCTGTTGTTTAGATTGATATAACATTGAGAATACGTAAGCAGGCATATATTTCAGAACATTGAGTGACAACTGAAGTATGTAAGTGGACAAATATATAACCTAAATAACCATTGTTCAAATCCAAAAATATTTGTAAGAAAAAAGGGTTTGATTATTCTTTTGTAGTTCTACAGTATTAGCTGAAATCCATTTACTGAAATGGATAGTACTAAGCCTTTAAAAAATGCATCAGGGTAGTCCCAGCTGAATGTAGCATTTAGTCATTGTTGATTTCTATGCAGGGATTCTCAGAATGCATGGGAGCTCTCCACTGAAAAGCTCAGAGTTTGAAAATCTTAGCTGGAGCATGCAGGTGCACAATTAGTGCTAATAAAATGAAAAAGACATTTCAAATGGTTTCCATAGGATATGTAAAACTGCATTTGAATAAAAAGGAAATCTCATACAATCACGTTTCCATACATGTGTTTCTCATACAGATTTTTTTTCCTTCTTTTTGTCATAATTTCATATACCTTATTATGAAGTTTCTATGTAGTTATTACAAAAAGTGTGAAGCATGAACCTTGATTTGGAGTTGCAATATAGGAACGCGTGGTTCAATTAAGTGAAACCTTAAATAGTGGTATTAAAGTATTTTATTATTATCCTTAATGGATTAATTTATTATTTTTTCATCTGTGAGGGTATTGAGAGTCTTCAATTCCTATTGTGGACACAGTTTTGTAGATGCTGTTGAAAAAAAAAAGAATGGCTATGAAATTGACGTGATAGTTCTGGAAAATGAAGTCTAGAAAGTGGGCATAAGCTATGCAATAAACACTTCCTTTTGCTGATATCTCCACGTGCTTGGTATTTAATCTGACTAAAAGGAATCACTCATACAAACTTTATATAGACTTTGGGTCTATATGAAATGTTTCCATGTATTTCTGTATATAAAATTCAGGCCACCAAACCATTATTGTCAAGATGCATCAAAGAGATCATGGGTGCAGAGAGACTTGAACCACATGTATGTGAGGAGGATATCCTCAGGTATGAAGATCTGGGCAGTGCAAAGACCAAGAGCAGGTGCCATGAATCTGCTAAAACCGAAGAGCAGCAGCCACCTTTGCAGGCCCTCAGCTCTGCAGGTGAATTGCTATGGAAGCAGTACAGTTATACTGCTTCTAGAATCTGTCTGGTAAATTTGGGGCTTTCTGGTGCAATGTAGACCAGTTCAAAGCCTTTCGTTTTCATAGGTGGTTTTCTTTGCTTGCTTCAAGTGCCTGTTTGGAGGGAACTATGCCATCAGGCAGGAACTGCCTGAACTTTCTTTGGCTGCATGAGTTAAATATTTCTCAGCCTTTATTGCTTGCAAGACCATTGGCATTCCCAGAATGGTCCAACTCACAAATAAATGCATACATAAACAGCAGTGTTTTGAAGGCAGGACTTCTTATGCTGCTTCAGTAGCTCAGCGGTAGGACTACACAGCATGAATGTGGGGGACATGGATTCAGTTTGCTCCTCTGAGGCAAAACCGTATGTCCCCCTTTACAGCATACGTCATTTAATCAACATATGACAGGTGATGCCAAAGTAGGCATTACTTGTTGCCTTCTACTGAAGTTTTTACCTATTATGTGCCATAACTAAATGTTCACCGTGTGTAGAGAAGGGCACTTAGATTGTATTCCCCTGCACACCCCACTTAGTGCTTATTGTATTAACAAATGAGAGAGGGACAATACTAGATATCAGCACCAAACACTTAATTACACTTTGCAAAATATTCCATGGAGTAAAGATGACTTGTCTTAGAATTAGTTATTGTCAAGTCAGCAGCTGAACAGTCTGGTTACAAACATTTGGTATTTCTGAATTCTGCAATACTAGTATTCTTAATCAAAAGCAAATAAATGTGCATTCCCCACTGTAAAGTTGTCCAAATTTTAAGGCATCCAAAGCATGTAGAAGACAGTAGCAATCTTTTATCAGTCACTTCTAAAATAAATACTACAACAGACATTGAAGCAATAATTCACACAGGAAAGAAATTGAAGACAGTCTGACACTTTTTACTTAGTATATTTCAAAAACATACAAGAAAAGAAACTGAAAAGGCACTAATATTCAGAAATTAAGAATCCGCCTGGAAAAATTTGGTGACCCAAACAATCGCGCTGAATGCACTTTAAAGTTGGAAAATATTTTACATAGACGTTGTAAATTTGTTCCCTACTACATTTTTTCTGAGACAACAGTTGGACATGTCAGAAAACACTGAATGCTTTTTAGAATTGTTAGATGTCAAGCAAAGCAGTCTGAATCACAGTTTTATTGTGTTTTTTATATTTTGTATTAGAAATCTACATAAAATCAGGTATTTTTAACAGTAATTTTTTACATGCTAATATGCCTGAGATTGAAGTTTCTGTGCATCTCTGTTGAATTTTATTTATTTTTAGGCAAGCTACTTAAGGAAAAATTACAATTGTCAGTCTTAGCCATTTAATCCATTGCTGCACCTAGATACTCATAACAAAGACCATACTATGGCAAACAAGCTTTTCTGATCTTTAGAGCTTTATCACTTTTAGACAGCCTGGCTAATGAATGTTTATGCTTGATGTAAAACTGAGGTCTTTGAACAATTAATAGAAAAGATTCAATACAGTAATTATTTTTTATTTTTTTTTAAATAAGTTAGAAGGCAGATTTCAGCAATTTTTGCAGGTAATTTGCTTATAAGTGTATTTTCAGGTTAAGAAACCTTTTCATTTGTCTATAAAGGGTTTGGCAGAAAATAGGCTTGCTGAGAAGCAAAAGCTGATACACAATTTATAACATTTGTGGAAAAGGTTTGTAAAAATTCCTGTCTTGTATTTTTTGGGGTTTTTTTACAAATGTGGAAAGAGAGACAGTGACACAGACAATACAGTTAATATAACCAGTTCTCTGTTTCAGAGTCTAAAATTTCTGTGGCATTTGAGTGAACCTTGAGCCTTCATAATAATTTTGTAAAAGGTAAGCAGCTGAATTCAATATTTAAATCATCTGACTCACCATCAGCAAATAATCAGCATTGTTGTTTATTATTGAGAAGAAGATGACAACTAATGTCTCTCTAATACATCTTTTTGAAGTGGTCTTGCTCTTGAAAGATTCAGAAAATTGAGAAATAAATTTGATGAATAGCAAAGGGACATGGGTATGCAGCAAGATGTGTGTTGCAGAATATGTCCCTCCCCTTCTTGTCTTCTGCTCACTTTCCAATTTCTCCCAAATGCCTAAATCTACTCATAGAGAAAGTGAGAGAGTCAAGGAAAAGGATAGGGTTAGGCTGAATGTTAGGCACAATTCTGTAAGGATAGCTGCAATGCAGAACATCTGTTTTGTAAGCACAACTGGTTAAAAGGCCAAGACAAGAAACAGGAAAAGCAAAAAACTGAAGACACAGATCCAGAAACCCTAAGAAACAGTAGATAACAAAGTCCATACCAAAGACCAGAGCTGCTGGATGGGCTGTTAAAGGCACCAGGCAGGTGTGACCTTAGGCAGAATCAACCACAACTTTGTAATAGGTCAAAAGATAAATTAGAGTATCCTGGATCTGATGTGAAAGAGCAAACTTACTATAGGACATCTAAGGGTGACCATGCAAGTGTGTAAAACTTCTTATAGGATGCTTGAGGGGATTATAGGAATGTGCAAAACTTATTATAGGCTGCTTAGGAGAAAGGTAAAATGTCAGAAAAGGGAGGAAAAAATGGAGAAGAGGGGCAATTATAGAGGGCAGTCTCATGTAAATAAGCTGCAGGTCAGTACGCTTGTCTGAGTCCTGTCCATGATCACGGCACAGTCTGTCCTCACTTCTTGGTAAATTCTAGTCCTGTTTCTGTCCATAGAGAGAACTGTGTGAGTGCTAACCCTATTTTGTGTGTGTGAAAGATGCTAGCAAACTCAAGTCAGACTAGCTGGCAAGTAGTCTGGCTGGCTGCTCTTGGAGCTGGATGCTGGAGGGACTAAGTCTGGGCTAGCCTGGAGAAGGTCAGGCTGTTTGTGTTATTTATATGAGTGCTGTTTGTGTGTATCTGGTGCATCTAAAGGCACTTCTTTTCTGCCTATGTTTATCTGCTGGTGGTCAACCATGTCTACTTGCATGTGTGTGTTGGGGAAATATGCTCAGCCTTATTACTGCCTGAATCTTGAATGGAGAACCACAGCAGCTTCAGATCTCCCTGGGATCCTAAGGTTCACATCATTTCTGTTGTCCTTGGAATGGTTCTAATTTTGCTTATCTTGAGTTTGCTTTTTTTTTTTTGAGAAGTATTACACCTCTATATGCTTACACTGAGGATTTTTTTTTTCAATGGGGTGATGCATTTCTACAAATACTGCAATGTCATATATATTATAATGCAAAAGGGATTTTTGGTTTGTTCTTTGTCTTTTTTCTGTGCTCTTTTTTCCGGGTTTGTAAATATGGTCTGTGTTTCCCTCATTGCCACTTGTTGTCATTTTCTTGCTATTTTGGGACTGTGGCATTTCTTTTAAGTATAATCTAATTCTTTCCCTTTCCAATTACATTATTACTAATCTAATAACTAAATAGAGCTTTCTTGAGTGTAGGTGTTGGGAGAGCTGCTTTAATTTTTCTTGCATAAATGTGGTTTTGTATGAATGGAATAGCAGAATTCCTTTTCAGAACATAATGAATTGGGTGTTTTTCAAAATGCATGTCATGTCACAGGTTTCCTATAAGTTTATATATGTATATGTTCAAAATTTTGCACGTGAGCAACACCAGAAAATTATGTTTGTGGTGATCTATTTTCCTGTTCCCATTTTCCACAGGATGTTGGCCTCATTCTTCTCATTTTACTAGTGATTATTAGAGTACAGAAGGATTATTTTCTGCTGGCAATCACTCGCTGATGGAAAGGAGGTGATGATGTGTGCAGTGTAGGAGATCTGCCCAGGAGTCATCTCATCAGAAATTGCGTTTCTTATTTTTCTTTTATGTTCTGTGACTTACCTATTTTCATACTACTTAGCGCTGCATAGAGACTAGTAATTTGCCCTTTAACTCTGTCTGTTTTTTTGGAGTCTTTGCAATTTGTTTTCACACTTGGACATGGATTGCTGTATGTCTGTCAAAATTGAAGTTATTTATGAAAGCCTTATCTCTGAAGGTTGTATTGTTGGGTGAGCTGTTCAAATGATTTCAAGTCATAAATCTGAGAGTTTATCTATGTATGCGAGTCTACTTTGTTTCCATTTAACTCTAGCCTTGCAGAGAAAGAGACCCAAGGTGAAAAAATGTTGGAATTCAGAAATGTTTAGCAGCTCAGCTAGAATGTTCCTTTCTTAAAGTGTTTTTGACTGAATGTAGATTATTTTGACCAGGAGTTTTCTGCATTTATGGATGGATATGCAGAGATAGAAAGCTAACAATTCACAATGGTGTAATACATTAGGATTTAGTTCCTCAGAGCCTGGATGTGTGTGTCTACAGAGATGGATACAAATTGACCCAGCTTCCTCTGCCCATATTCTGAGTTGACTAAACAGAGCCAGCTTCAAAGTATGCTAATGTGTCCATGCAAATATATTCTGCTACGGGACGTACACTGAAATACAATGCATATTGGCTTGGTCATAACAGTTACCCAGCTCTGGGTAAAGGCAGAGGAGTCCTGATCTAACTGCATGGACACAGGTAGAAACATCCTTTGACAATATGTCATTTAAAGTGTTTGAAAATACTATCACTTAAGCTTCAGGTGCTTCTCTATAAAAAGGGTAAAAGCTCTATCTTTTATTTGTTTAATTTTTGGCCATTTTCTCTTTGCCTTGTCTAGCGTTACAGACTATTTCTTTGTGAACAAGTAGTATGAAGCCCAATGAAGTCCCAGTTTCATAGAAAACCTCTAAGAACTGCTGAAATATGAGCAAACTGATTGTTCTGAAAGTTGATTTTCCTGTTTTAATTGAAGCAGGTAGGTTAGCACCATGAATACAAATTCTTAACTTAATGAGTTCTTAAAAATTAGTAAAGCTAAACAATATTCAAAATGTCCACTGCAGAACATTTTGATATTTCAGTTCCTGAAAATATATTCAGTTCCTGAAGCGGCAAAACCGCGGCCAAACCCGCGAAAAGCAAAAGCGCAGGGAGCGAGAGGGAGCCCCAGCCCCGCCATTCCCCGAGCCGGAGGAGGGAGTTCCTGACGAGCGGCAGCTCTGACTCAGCGTGGGCGGGGACAAGAGGGGCGGCGGCCAAACCCCCTCACTTACAAGAGCAGCTCCAGGGAGCGCGAGCGACCCGGAGCGCGGCGAACAGGGTGGGCAAACAGGACGTGGCGCGTCAGAAGGGCGTGGCGCGTCAGTTTGCGCAGCAGTTTTTGCAGGCAGGGCGTGCAGGGAAGGCGAGCGGGCAGGGCACAGCCCCGCTCCCGGCTCCAGAGGCCAACTCAACTGGTAATCGTCGGCTTCCGAGAAGAGGACCGGCTATGGTTTCCACTCGGCCGAAAGCCGTCGCCAGAAGGAATGTGGCGACCCAGACGGAGCTCACACGCAAGCATACAGCTGTCCAGGTCTCCAGCTGCAGGGAGTGCCTGAGCCTGTCAGCTGTGCCGGAGGGCAGCAGAGACACCACCTGTGTGCGGTGTGACCAGGTGGATGATCTGCTCGGCCTGGTGGCAGAGCTGAAGGAGGAGGTGGAAAGGTTGAGGAGTATCCGGGAGTGTGAGAGGGAGATAGATTGGTGGAGCCGCACCCTACCGTCCCTGAGGCAGAGGCAGCAGAAGGAGGCTCCGCGAGAAGCAGAGGATCCCCTGCCTTCTTGCCACCAGGTAGAAAGAGGGGACCTAAGCGACGGGGGGGGATGGAAACGGGTCCCTGCTCGGCGTGCCAGGCGAACCCCAGCCCGGCCTCCCTCACCTTCCCAGTTGCCTTTACACAACAGATATGGGGCCCTGGAACTTGAGGGCGAGGCAAGCGAGGATGTAGACAAAGGTCCATCCAGGGGGTCGCCTAGGGTGAGGCAGTCAGCCCCACGCATTACGACTGCCGCTGCTAAGAAAAAAAGGAGGGTAATTGTCATAGGCGATTCCCTTCTGAGGGGAACAGAGGGCCCGATATGCCGACCGGACCCGTCCCACAGGGAAGTCTGCTGTCTCCCTGAGGCCCGGGTCAGAGACATCACTAGGAAGCTCCCTTGTTTGGTACGGCCTTCTGATTACTACCCGCTGCTGGTTATACAGGCTGGCAGTGATGAGGTTGCAGAGAGAAGTCCTGCAGCGATCAAAAGGGACTTCAGGGCACTGGGGCGACTGGTTCAAGGATCGGGAGCACAGGTAGTGTTTTCCTCTATCCCTACAGTGGCAGGGAAGGATACCGAAAGGAGCAGGAAAACACACCTGATCAACGCGTGGCTCAGGGGCTGGTGCCATTGGAGGAATTTTGGCTTTTTTGATCATGGGGAGGTTTACATGGCACCGGGCCTGCTGGTGACAGACGGAGTCCAGCTGTCTCACAAGGGAAAAAGGATCATGGCTCATGAATTGGCAGGGCTCATTGAGAGGGCTTTAAACTAGGTTCGAAGGGGGAAGGGGATAAAACCAGGCTCGCTAGAGATGAGCCTAGGGGTGGCGTGCCGATGCCGGGGGCGAAATCGATAGCCCAGCTCAAGTGCATCTACACCAATGCACGCAGCATGGGCGGCAAGCAGGAGGAGCTGGAAGCCATTGTGCAGCGGGAGAGATATGACTTAGTCGCCCTCACAGAAACATGGTGGGGTGACTCTCATGATTGGAGTGCTGCAATGGATGGCTACAGACTCTTCAGAAGGGACAGGCGAGGAAGGAGAGGCGGGGGGGTGGCCCTGTATGTTAGGGAGTGTTTTGATTGTATAGAGCTCAATGATTGTGATGATGATACGGTCGAGTGTTTATGGGTAAGGATGAGGGGGAAGGCCAACAAGGCAGATATCCTGCTGGGAGTCTGTTATAGACCACCCAACCAGGATGAAGGGGCGGATGAAGCGTTCTATAAGCGGCTGGCAGAAGTTTCTCAATCGCTAGCCCTTGTTCTCGTGGGGGACTTCAACTTCCCGGACATCTGCTGGAAATACAACACGGCAGAGAGGAAGCAGTCTAGGAGGTTCCTGGAGTGTGTGGAAGACAACTTCCTGACGCAGCTGGTAAGTGAGCCTACTAGGGGAGGTGCCTCGCTCGACCTGCTGTTTACAAACAGAGAAGGACTGGTGGGAGATGTGGTGGTCGGAGGCCGTCTTGGGCTTAGCGACCATGAAATGATAGAATTCTCGCTTCTTGGTGAAGTAAGGAGGTGGGGCAGCAAAACCACAACCATGGACTTCCGGAGGGCGGACTTTGGCCTGTTCAGGACGCTGGTTGAGAGAGTCCCGTGGGAGACGGTCCTGAAGGGCAAAGGGGTCCAGGAAGGCTGGACGATCTTCAAGAAGGAAGTCTGAAAGGCGCAGGAGCAGGCTGTCCCTGTACGCCGTAAGAAGAATGGGCGGGGAAGACGACCGGCCTGGCTGAACGGGGAGCTCTTGCTGGGACTCAGGAAAAAAAGGAGAGTTTACCGCTTGTGGAAGAAGGGGCAGGCGACTCAAGAAGAGTACAGGGATCTTGTTAGGTCGTGCAGAGAAGAAATGAGAAAGGCAAAAGCCCAGCTAGAACGCAATCTGGCCGCTGTCGTTAAAGACAACAAAAAAAGTTTTTACAAATATATTAATGACAAGAAGAGAGCCAAGGAGAATCTCCATCCTTTATTGGATGCAAGGGGGAACATTGTCACTGAGGATGAGGAAAAGGCTGAGGTACTCAATGCCTTCTTTGCCTCAGTCTTTAACAGGCAGACCAGTTATCCTCAGGGTACTCGGCCCCCCGAGCTGGAAGGCAGGGACGGCGAGCAGGATGAACCCCCCGTAATCCAGGAGGAAGCAGTCAATGACCTGCTATGCCACCTGGACACTCACAAGTCTATGGGGCCGGATGGGATCCACCCGAGAGTGCTGAGGGAGCTGGCGGAGGTGCTCGCCAAGCCGCTCTCCATCATTTATCAGCAGTCCTGGTTAACGGGGGAGGTCCCGGACGACTGGAGGCTTGCCAATGTGACGCCCATCCACAAGAAGGGCCGGAAGGAGGACCTGGGGAACTACAGGCCTGTCAGCCTGACCTCGGTGCCGGGGAAGATTATGGAGCGGCTCATCTTGAGGGTGCTCACAAGGCATGAGCGGGACAACCAGGGGATCCGGCCTAGCCAGCATGGATTCATGAGAGGCAGGTCCTGCTTGACCAAACTGATCTCCTTCTATGACCAGGTGACCCGCCTAGTGGATGAGGGAAAGGCTGTGGATGTGGTCTACCTGGACTTCAGCAAGGCCTTTGACACCGTCTCCCACAGCATTCTCCTAGAGAAGCTGGCGGCTCACGGCTTAGACAGGTGTACTCTGCGCTGGGTCAAAAACTGGCTGGACGGCCGGGCCCAGAGAGTTGTGGTGAATGGAGTTCAATCCAGTTGGCGGCCGGTCACGAGCGGTGTTCCCCAGGGCTCAGTACTGGGGCCGGTCTTGTTTAATATCTTTATTGATGATCTGGATGAGGGGATTGAGTGCACCCTCAGTAAGTTTGCAGACGACACCAAGTTGGGTGGGAGTGTTGATCTGCTCGAGGGTAGGAAGGCTCTACAGAGGGACCTGGACAGGCTGGATGGATGGGCCCAGGCCAGCTGTATGAGGTTCAACAAGGCCAAGTGCCGGGTCCTGCACTTCGGCCACAACAACCCCATGCAGCGCTACAGGCTTGGGGAAGAGTGGCTGGAAAGCTGCCCAGCAGAGAAGGACCTGGGGGTGTTGGTCGACAGCCGGCTGAACATGAGCCGGCAGTGTGCCCAGGCGGCCAAGAAGGCCAATGGCATCCTGGCCTGTATCAGAAATAGTGTGGCCAGCAGGAGTAGGGAAGTGATTGTGCCCCTGTACTCGGCCCTGGTGAGGCCGCACCTCGAATACTGTGTTCAGTTTTGGGCCCCTCACTACAAGAAGGACGTTGAGGTGCTGGAGCGTGTCCAGGGAAGGGCAACGAGGCTGGTGAGGGGTCTGGAGAACAAGTCTTATGAGGAGCGGCTGAGGGAACTGGGACTGTTCAGCCTGGAGAAAAGGAGGCTGAGGGGAGACCTCATCGCTCTCTACAACTACCTGAAAGGAGGTTGTAGCGAGGTGGGTGTTGGTCTTTTCTCCGAAGTAACAAGCGATAGGACGAGAGGAAATGGCCTCAAGTTGCGGCAGGGGAGGTTTAGATTGGATGTAAGGAAAAATGTCTTTACTGAAAGAGTGGTGAAACATTGGAACAGGCTGCCCAGGGAAGTGGTGGAGTCCCCATCCCTGGAGGTATTTAAAAGACGTGTAGATGAGGCGCTTAGGGACATGGTTTAGTGGGCATGGTGGTGTTGGGTTGACGGTTGGACTTGATGATCTTAGAGGTCTTTTCCAACCTCAATGATTCTATGATTCTATGATTCTATGATTCTTGCTTTCTTCTAGCAAGGGAGCAAAATGTGGATATCCTGCAACTTCTCAGGAGAGGAGAAAAAAGAACTTTTTATATATTTTCAAAACTTAGTATGTACACATTCCCAAATAAAACCAACTATTTCTGACTTACTGAATCACAGAATCATAGAATGCCAGGTTGGAAGGGACCTCAAGGATCATCTGGTCCAACCTTTCTTGGCAAAAACACGGTCTAGATAAGATGGCCCAGCACGCTGTCCAGCTGAACCTTACAAGTGTCCAATGTTGGGGAATCCACCACTTCCCTGGGGAGATTATTCCAACAGCTGGTTGTTCTCATTGTGAAAAATTTTCCTTTTGTGTCCAATCGGAATCTCCCCAGGAGTAACTTGTACCCATTACCCCTCATCTTTTCCATGTGACTCCTTGTAAAAAAGGAGTCTCCATCTTCTTTGTAGCCACCCTTTAAACACTGGAACATGGTGATAAGGCCTCCCCTAAGCCTTCTTTTCTCAGGGCTAAACAAACCCAGTTGTCTCAGCCTTTCCTCATATGGCAGGCTCCCCCGTCCTTTGATCATCTTTGTGGCCCTTCTCTGGACCTTCTCCAGCCTGTCCACATCTTTTTTGCATAGTGGAGACCACCTGGAAGGGTGTGGCCTGACAAGCTCTGAGTAGAGTGGAACAATGACTTCTTTATCTCTGCTGGTGATGCCCTTGTTGACGCAACCCAGCATCCTGTTGGCTTTCTTTGCCACAACAGCACACTGTTCACTCATATTGAGCTTGTTGTCCACCAGGATCCCTAGGTCCCTTTCCCAGAGCTGCTCCCCAGCCAGGTAGATCCCAGCCTGTGCTGCACTCCTGGATTATGTTTTCCCAGGTGCAAGATCTTACATTTGTCTTTGTTGAACTTCATAAGGTCCTTGTTAGCCCACTCTTCCAGCCTATCCAGGTCTTCCTGCAGGGTAGCTCTCCCTTCTGAAGTGTCCACTTCCCCACCCAGTTTGGTATCATCGGCAAACTTCATCAGGGTACACTTGATCTCATCATCCAGATCACTTATGAAGATATTAAACAGTGTTGGGCCCAATATTGATTCCTGGGGAACCCCACTTGTGACAGGTTGCCAGTTTGAAAAGGAGCTATTTACCACCACCCTCTGGGTGCGGCCTGTCAGCCAGTCCCCCACCCACCACACAGACCACTTGTCTAGACCGTAACGCATCAGTTTCTCTAGGAGGAGGCTGTGGGAAACCATATTGAAAGCCTTGGAGAAATCTAGGTAAACAATGTCCACCACTCGCCCCATAACAACCGAGCAGGTTACTTTGTTGTACAAGGTGATCAGGTTTGTCTAGTGTGACAGATCATTGATATGATCTGAAGTGTTTGCTTGAGTTCTCCTTTTTGCTGCATATTTCCATTGTGGTTCAGCATTGCAGGGGAACAGTGATTTTGGTTGCAGAAGCCATTATTGCATCACCATGATTTCTGTCTTGGACAGTGTAGGAGGTCCATAATGCAACTGAAGTCAAGACACACAAAAACATTTTTGGTGTGTTAATGTGAAGCATTGTCATGCTGCTCTAATGAATTTGAAAAAATTGTTGGAATTTTCATATTCAAAAATATACTTACTATTGTTTTGCTATACTTCCATTGGGTATTTCAATTCTGCAGAAACAACCTTTCTGTTAAGTAATTCCTGGAATGACCTGTTAGTAGAAGTAAGTTACAGTAATACAGATATGAGATCTATTTTGGCTTATAAAAAATCTTATCTTATTTATTCATTTTAGAATGAAATGCTTTAAGGACAAAGCATCAAGATTTGTACATAGAAGTTATATTCTAGCATGACATGAATGAACACTGCACATCATTGTTAACATTCTGAAGTCAGTTACAATTTATAATCATTATCGCTACAATTCTAAATTACAGTCCATACCTACAAAAGACAATCTGAATACAATTTCTTTCAAGTGTAGAGGATTGTAACCCAGACAAGTAGATCATCTCAGAGGATTCATATCTGAGTGGTCATAGACAACATTTTCAGAAGCATACAAGTGCTTTAGGAGCTTCAGGTCATTAATTTTCATCAGGATTAGACTCCTAAATCATATAGATGTGTTTATGTAAAGTAGCTTTACCATTCAAGACAAGCATCCTGGCATATATTTTTGGTTTATTTTTATATTTTGTTTGAATTTATTTAAATAAGCAATCCATGGCGCAGGGAAGTGGAGCTTAGATCCTAGAAAAAAGTCAGGGATTTCTTAGCAGTCTCAGAACAGTAGTATATGTTGAGTCAATTGAGACGAGTCAAGCATATTTTGCTACAGCATAATAATCCAACCTCAAAAGGTCTTCCCTGGAAGCAGAGGTTGGACAAGCAAACCCTAATGTGTTGTTTTATATGGAAATCTGATTTATGTCTGGAATTGTACTAACCTACACATTTTACTAATGACTAGTGAGAGTTCCTCCAATAAATTAACCTTTTGATCTCTCCTCTCTGCAGTAAATCTTTTATAAGTAGGATTAGTAAAAGCTAATTTAATAATATCACAGGAGTTTACATTTAATATTGTCAGTATGGACGAGCAAGCCAGTTTAAAAACACAGAATACCTTGACTACACCACAACATTTTGGTGTAACTAGTTATAACAGAAGTATATTTTATATATTTTTAAACTACCAGCACTACTGGATCAATTCAATTCCTTTTGGGTCATCTAATCTATAAACCTTGTTTGACATAGTTAAAGCTGTTTGCCTGAACTGAATGATAGAAGAATGTTAAAGCCAGCCATCCTGTAGCATTTAACCCTGTGGGAGAGAACACAGCGTGTCCACCATAGTGCAGAAGGGTGTTCAATAGGCTTTAATAAGAGTGAGAGAATGGTATCCCTGAACTCTGCTGTGAAAGTGTTATGAAATAAGTGTCAACTTGTGTGTGAAAGACTGAAGATAAGAGTACATGACAAATGAGTTCTCCAGGTAATGCATAGCTTTGTAGTAAGAGAAATACAATCAAAATTAAAATAAGCATGCAAACCTATGTTTATTTAAGTCTGTTTAATTTGCTAAAAATTACCCCAAGGTGACTACTGAAAAAAACAACCAAACAACCAACCCACAAAAAAAGAAACATGTCCTAGTGAAATAACAGTAATGCAGAACAGATCTTTCTTGCACTTAAGCAGAGACGTCAAGATTATTCAGTGTCTTTTTCTTCAATGTAATAGAACAGACAATGCATCAAACTGGATGCCTAATGCAGGACTTATCCAAGCAGCTCTATTCTAACCCTTTTGTCTATAACAACCAATTATTTTAACAGAATAAGGCAGGTAAAATGGAGAGGGATAAGACAGAAAGAAAAAAAAAAAAAATCATGTATTCATTTCACCTCCAGTACATAGCTGGCCTCAGAAAATTATTTTGCAGGTGTTATTCAGTTCATTCTGGTAGATCCCAAGACTCATGGCTATCACAACCTTCCATGCTCTTGCATAGCTCTTCCTGATATTTTTCCATAACCACAGTTGCCAAGTACACACAATAGCACCTGGGAATAAATGCAGGTCACTACCCATGGATAAAAACAGAAGACAATCCAGCAAAACCATGAATATCAGAAGATTTTCAACTTTTACCTTTCCTTCTATTCGTTCTTGAATTCAGTTATGAATGTTCTGATTTCAAAGGAGATTTTCCTTCACTGTTTTTACATTAGAGAGAGATATTAAACAACATTAAACTATTAAAAATAATTTGGAATACATTTCCAGTCCAACCCTGAAACACAGCTTTAAAATAAATTTGAAATGTTAGTCTTTAGTTCCAGATCTGACTAACAAGTGGGCACTGATCCCTGTGTGTTCTGAACTTTGTTTTCTTAGAGTAATTCCTCGGGGGTTATGAGAGATCCTCACCAGAAATGGAGGTAAGCATAAGAACTGTAAGACTTTAAGAGGATAAATGTGTTCTTTACCATACACACACAACATAATCTTTCTAATGCCCTCTTCCTTCATATTTGTTATGAAATCTCTTTCAGTTATTACAAAGAAAGTCCTTCAGTATAAGATCAAATATTGATTTGTTTCGAACTTGTTTTAAACTTATATTTTAAACTGAAATAAAAATAAGTAACCACCAAAATGGAACAGTTAGAAGTATTTATAGACTTATTATATTGCATGCTGTCATTTCTGTATTTATGCACAGAGACCAGAAAAAATAGATATATCAAAATATTTTCATTTGTTATTTAAATATAGATTAATATTTTATTTTGCATATTCTGTGAAGATTGATTAGGTTTATCTTAAAGTACTAGCTGTAAATTATTCCATCTGTTAATTCTTTATACTAGCATACTGAAGCCCTGCTAATAAGAAATTTAAATATTTAATTTTTAACACATCTGTCATGTGACTAAATCATATCCTGATGTTTCCTTTACTTAAAAATATTTGCATGCCATTGCTAGCTTAGTGTTAGCAAGTCTTCCTGCAGAAATTTACCAAGCAGTATCTTAATTAAACAGAATTGTTCACATTAAAATAAACTGTATTTGAAAGGTTACTTAAATCACAACTACTTCAAGTTATGTACCCCACATCCCAAATCTGCACTGACTGTATAAGATAATTAAAACTACAAAGTTAAGACTTTATTCCAAAAGCTCATTTCTATACAGCTTAACATTTAAGCATGTCTAATGTAAAATATGTATATGATTTAATGGTACACTTAATGTTATAATGAAGTTAGGTTAATGTTAACCTTTCTGAAAACAAATGGAGTCCTGCATATGATTAAATGCTTTTCTGGAATTTGGAGGGATTATGGACATAATCTTCCACTTCAGAGTCATTCAAAAATTTTTCATAACATGAAAGGACTTTTTTTCCCAATGAATAAGAGAAGGAATAGGGCTGTCAGACCTTGTACTATGGTATGATAATATTTTGGCTAGTTATGTTTTCACTCCATAACATCAATTATCGAGAAAAATACAATTTTACCTTCATTAAAACCCCAAAGTCTAACTCCTGTGAAAGCTAACTAGATATACAATGAACTTAAGAGTGCAGAGCAGTTTTTTAAATCCTGTCATAAATTTTCTAAAAAAGCTAGACAGGTTTACACTGTTAAATAAAACTTGGCAGGTTTTATTTGTTTGTTTTCTCAATGAATAAATGATTCCATGAAAGAGGGCATTCCAGAGCAGACCAAAATCTTCGTGAATTCATGTTATATTTATGAAATTAGTTTGGCTGAAAAATGAATGAGAGATAAAAAAGTAATGGAAATGAATAAATACAATTGCCGACTGTTCCAGAGTTTGCTAGCACCAAAATATTTGAGGGGAAAAAACCCCAACCAACCTACCAAACAAACAAACAAAAACCCCTCACAACAGAAAAAAAAAAAAAAAAAAAAAAAAGACCAGTACTTGGAAAGGAAGATTGTAGATTTCAGAAATTAGGTTCAAATTCCCAAAGTCAGGAATGGAAGCAAATTTTCCTACATCCTGGCAAAGAAGCAGGGGTACTTGAGTGAAAGGAAGATATTGTTAGGCTTTGTGATGAAAGCTCATCTGCACACACACAAAGGAGCACAGAGAGACAATGGAGGGTGGGGGGTAGTCTAAATAATACCATGCTAGGATACACCCAGGCCCCTCACAGGGCACAATGGCAGGCAGAAATCCAAATTAAGGACTCTGGAGAAGGAAATACCTTGTCTGGGCCCCTCCCAGGGCTGCCCCAGGGGAGCCTCAAGCACCAGTGTCCAGGCATGAAACCCATGACCATGACTAATCAAGAGCAGGGATCCAGATCACCTTTGGCGCTAAGCGGGATTTGGAGCCTGGAGGTGGGACACATGATGGGATACAGGGGAGGAGCATTTTGAGATTGCACAGGATTTATTATGGGACATTCAGGGGAGGATCCAAAGGTGGGAAAAAGGAGGGATTTGGGTGAATTGGGGAGGAGCAAGTATGGGAAATAGAAGGGTCAAGGTATAAAAAGGGCCAGCCACATGTAAATAGCTGGCTGGTCAGTACAATTCTCTGGCTATGCCCTGTGCCTATCCTCTTATTAAATTCCTCTCTAACCCTTTCCCAGGTAAGAGCCCTCTGTTCGGTGTGCCTGTGTGTATATGGGGGTCTGAGTGCAGCAACTGGAGCCAGACCATGGGTCAGAGGACCTGTGTGTCCATGGTGCAGTGACTGGAGCGAGTGCGGGTGTACAAGTGCAGGTGTGATCACCAGCAAAGATGGGGCCAGTGAGTAGGTAAAGTGGTCCCGGGAGCCAGGGGGATTAGTGAGTCCATGAGGGTGTGAGAGTGCCTGTATATTGCTAAGGGTGAGAGCACAGGGACATCAACTATGGGGACCGGTGGAGTTTGGACCAGCTTTGTGTGTGTGTGTGTGTGTGTGTGTGTGTATGTGAGCATGCGCTTGCACATGTGAGGTGCCAGCAACAGGTCTGGACATCCACATGACAGACTGAGTGTCTGAGTCCAGCTGCTGATCCGAATTGTACATAGCTATATGTATTCCCACGAATGGATCTCCATCCTGCTCAGCCAGAGAGGAGAGCAGGATGACGCCACCGGTGCTGTCTGTGTTTGTGTGAGTGATCTGTCTGTCTGGGATCTGTGTCGCAAACCATGTATATATGTATATATGTGGTGTAGATGTGTGCTCTGTGTGCATGCATCTGCTGGGAATACATCTTCAGCCTCACTACTACTTGGGCCTGGGGACATGGAGCTGCAGCAGCCTCACCTCTCGTGGGCTGATGGATCCCTCATGATATTTTTTCCCCAACAGATATCCTCATTGTTTATATGTACATATATTCCAAACCTAAAGGTTTTATTTGGTTCAACATGATATTCGGGTGAGGAGTGGGTGGAAGAAGTTTTATTTTGGGGAAAGAAAAAGGTCAATCAAACACATTTTCGGCTCTTCTGTCTAAGCAAATCAATGAGTGTTGTGATCTCACTCCTCATTTCCAGGGATCTTTTAAAACCATAGATCTGTGCTCTAAGGCAAGTTCTGGAAATCCCACCTGTTGTTTGTAGTGTTACAATTTTTTTCTTCCATCAAGAGAAAAATCAATGTATAGAATATAATTTATCAACTGTGTGCAAAATCATCTTAGTTTAGCAAATGAGAAAATTAGCTCACTGGAGCACTGAAGGCAACATTGCAGGCAAGCACTACAGGTAAACCAATCTATTTACTACACAATTGCTTATCACAATGGCTTTACCCCCAGACAGCTGCAAGTTCACAGCCTACTCTAGTCAAAATAATATTAGGGTAAGGGAAGGAAAGGACATTTCTTTATCAGTTCAAATGGCCTCCAGTGGCTTTCAGATGTTGTTCCCAAATTAACACAGACCATTATGAGGTTATTTCTCCATCACCAAATTTAAATGTCTTCAACAAATAATTGTCATCAAGAAATTACATTTCATTGGGATTTTTTTGTTTTTAGCTATTGTCTTCCCAAAATGTTGGACCTAGTTTATCTAGTAAGTCCTATGATACTCTCCTGTGAAATCTTATTTAGGAGTCTAGCACTGAAATTACAGCTGAATGTGCTTTTCCATTATAAGCCCATGTTTTGAAACACACATAATTTTACAGAGAAATTATTTATACAGAAAAATTTTATCAGAGAAAATTTATTTTGCAAGAAAGGTAAAAAGCCTTTTTTTCTTTTATTTTTATGTCTAGAATATGACAAAATTCTGTTTTTTCATATTTGATCTGCATCAGCATGAAATGCATCAAGTTCCCTGCAGCTTTTGGATTCCCAGGGTAAAGCACTGCTTCTTTTATGAGGCAAAGCTTAACTCTGCTTCTGCTTAGTCGAGACATTGATGTGCATATTTAACTATCTAGGTGGGTATTCAAACTTCAAATGTCCTTTTATGGGAATTGTTTCAAGTTCTGAGGAGGTTTGAATGTCTTCAAACGTTGTGAAGTGTTTCCTTTTTAGCTGTGTATTTCACCTCTGGGCTGCCATCTAGGGAGGAGATGGCAGTGTGTGACTAAATGTGGGTGTAATAGGACATCTATGCTAACTGCTGATAGTGTTATTTCCACTCAGCCTGATGATCAAAGAAGACTACAAGGAGATGGAAGCCAATATGAAGTTCTTTCAGGCTGCAAATTAATAACTGAGTTTAGTCTCTCAAGTTATCTCGCTGAAGTCTTTAGTAAAGATGCAAAGAAAACACAGTTAGAGGCAGCAACTGTATCCTTCAAGAAATGATGGATTTAAAGCCTAAAATTAATATGAAAACTATGAACACAGAGATGGGAAGGTACGTGAGGTGCTGTGAAAGCACCACCAAGCTTGAAAAAGGGTTGAAATTGAGGTGGGTGAAGCAGTTTGGATTTCCAAACTGAAAGCTTATGAGATACATTCACTGTCAAAACAAAATCAGGAGGGCATAATGACTTTGAATTTCAGATCAGTGAGATCACATTTTAAAAGGTCCCAGTTATATCTCACAATCTGACCTCCTTTGTAGTACGAAGAGTTCACTTTGCTTCTGACAATATGGACAAGTGCTCTGTGTCTGATGTTGCTGCATATACTACTCTTCCTTTGTGCCTATCTAGTCTGCAGTAAAATGCATTTCTCTTTGGTGAAGGGACTGTGCCATCTGCAATCCTTCATGGCCACAATCCCTATGCGACTGCTTTGCAAAATAGCATCAAAGATGATTTTGCATATCACTTAAAGTAATAAGGTAAGCCACTAGAGGATAGAGAATTGTATATTCCTGCAGCTCTGAGATGATTATCATTATGAAGACAACTGCTTTCAAAATTCTTAAAAATAAGAGCTTGTAAAAAGACAAAATAACATGTCTTATCCTTCTCACCCTGTCTACAGTATGTACTATATAAGCAAATAGCACATCTGGCAGCTGACAAATATATTTTTTCTCTCTTTAATTATATGTATTTTCATGAACAGGAAATGTCTGATTGCAGCATATGCTTCTAATGACGTGAATTTTAAACCAAGTGTTTAATACTTTGTCATCAGAAAAGCTTGCGTGACTGATTTGGGTTGGGTCACACCCCCAAAATACAAGGCGTATTGAAATTTGATCTTACATATCTAAATCTGTTGGCTATGCAGAGCTGGATTTGCAAATCTCAGATAAATTGCCTGTTTTATATGAATTTATTTTTAACTCTTTCATCTGCATTTAGAGTCTAGTAAGAAAAGGCAGATTTTTTTCCCAAGTTTCTTGGTCAACAAAAATAAAATATTAAAGTTTGATATCTAGCGCATTTTACATTTTAGGCCAGATATTCAAACCTCATTGTCTCATTTATTTAGCAGTACTTGAATTATTGATACATACTAGATAATCTTGACTTCATAAAATGTAATAGAACACATAATGCAAAAATTAATAAACCAGAGTGTATTTATTCACTTATTGTGAATTCTTGAAAAAAATTCTTATTAAAACATTGACTAGCTAATATGTTTAGACAGTTTCTGGTACTCAAGATGAATGATTTAGAAATATCTCATCTCTCCACACTGTATTGTGCAGCATAGGTATATCCTTACGTGATTGAAAATTTTAAATACATGGACATAAGGAAGTGAGTGAGGACCAAACTATGTCAGATGATGTGCAGAAACACTTAATGTGCAGGTTATTACTTTGTATTCAACAAAGATAGCAAGGGGCAGGGAAATAGTTCCTGTTTTTCTGTTGAGGGATAAGTCACTTCCAATTAAGCCACCATCACTTTTAAGACCTTCTTCACGTGATTTGTTCTACTGAAGTCTATATAAAAGCATTTTATTAATAACAATGAAACTATCACTTTAAAAATAGAGGCAATCTTTTCTGAAATGTAAAAATCTAAAGTGAAAGGTCCTTAATCTGTGTTAGTCACTTCAAGAAGTCACTGAACTCTGACTAGGAGATGAACCCTGGTATCCTTGGGTAAATTCCCTGCTGATGTCAATGTTACTGATGTCAACTATTACAAGCTTTCCAGTAGCAGGGAATATTTTACTACAAGAGAATTGACCTTTGCTTGAAAAATCAAGACCATCATATTTCTCTCTAGATTTTTAACACATCAAGGACTGAGCAGTATAATTATTATTTATAATGTTGATGCAATGATAGTAATAACTTTCAAGGTCTGGTTATGTGTCATAAAGTGTTACTTATTTCTAAAAATGCAATTTTCTTTTCAATTACTAGTAGACATCCTAGTTCTGACTGATGTTCCTGTATTACAACAAATGCCAATGTCAGTGGAAGATCTTATTTCTCAACCCACTTCAGAATCAGAGACATTAAAGACATTAGATCCACTGGTCAAGTTATTAATATGATCATGTGATACAATCAAATTAGGGCATCAAATTCCAGGGCTGCTGTTGGCCTTCCCCTCACTTTATTTTTTGTATGACGCAAAGTCACTTCAGTGTTGAAGTTACCCCAGGAAAAAAGTCATTATCGTATAAGATGAACAGGTGTATATTCCTTTGACCTGTTACTGTAATATACCTGCATCTATGTATACCATGCCCTATTTTACGACATGACCAGGCACCAGACACTTCTACTTCTTTGTAGTTTTCAAGATAATTCACCATGATTTTCTCTCTTCTCCATTTTGGTCATCTGTTTTTTATTATTCTTGGCAGTCTTTCCCAATATATTATTCATTGTCTGCAGATGATCCACTTTTGAGAAATATCTTATGAATCCTGCCTGCTCTAATGGCTCATTAAAATCCATGTCTCCCTGCAGCACTTGGTCAGCAGCATTTTTGTGAAAATCTTGTGTTACACTGAGGAGGAAACTCGAAATAATTTATCTTCCTTTCTCTTTGACTAATATTAAAGGTATTCAAGGAAGGGAAGGGGAAGGGTAATTGGGAGAGGAAAGGGGAAAGGGGAAAGGGGAAAGGGGAAAGGGGAAAGGGGAAAGGGGAGAGAAGAGAAGAGAAGAGAAGAGAAGAGAAGAGAAGAGAAGAGAAGAGAAGAGAAGAGAAGAGAAGAGAAGAGAAGAGAAGAGAAGAGAAGAGAAGAGAAGAGAAGAGAAAAGAGAAGAGAAGAGAAGAGAAGAGAAGAGAAGAGAAGAGAAGAGAAGAGAAGAGAAGAGAAGAGAAGAGAAGATTATTTCAGTTGGAAGGGACCTACACCAATCATCTAGTCCAACTGCCTGACCAATTCAGGGCTCACCAAAAGTTAAGGCATGTTATTAAGGGCATTGTCCGATTGCCTCTTAAACACTGACAAGGGCATTGACCACCTGTCTAGGAAGCCTCTTCCAGTGTTTGACCACCCTCTCGGTAAAGAAATGCTTCCTAATGTCAAATCTAAACCTCCCCTGGTGCAGCTTTGAACCATTCCCACGCGTCCTGTCACTGGATACCAGGGAGAAGAGATCAGCACCTTCCTCTTCACTTCCCCTCCTCAGGAAGCTGTAGAGAGCAATGAGGTCGCCCCTCAGCCTCCTTTTCTCCAAACTAGACAAGCCCAAAGTCCTTAGCTGCTTCTCATAGGACTTTCCTTCCAGCCCCTTCACCAGCTTTGTTGCCCTCCTCTGGATGCACTCAAGGACCTGAACATCTTTCTTAAATTGTGGGGCCCAGAACTGCACACAGTACTCAAGGTGAGGCTGCACCAACGCCGAATACAGCGGGATAATCACCTCTTTTGACTGGCTGGTTATACTGTGTTTGATGCACCCCAGGATGCGGTTTGCCCTCTTGGCTGCCAGGGCACACAGCTGACTCATATTGAGCCTGCTGTCAACCAGCACCACCAGATCCCTTTTTACAGGGCTGTTCTCCAGCCACTCCTCTCCTAATTTATACTTGTGCCCGGCGTTACTCTGTCCTAGGTGCAGAATCTGGCATTTCGACTTGTTAAATTTCATCCTATTAATCATAGCCCAATGCTCCAATCTATCTAGATCCCTCTGCAAGGCCTCTTATCCCTCAAGAGAGTCAACAGCACCTCCCAGTTTGGTATCATCAGCAAACTTGCTAATGGTGCATTCAACTCCTGCATCCAGATCATTGGTAAATATATTGAACAAGACCGGCCCTAGATTTGAACCCTAAGGAACACCACTGGTGACCAGTTGCCAGCAAGATGTAGCCCCATTCACTACAACCCTTTGAGCTCTGCTCTTCGACCAGTTCTTCACCCAGTGCACCACGAACCTGCTCATCTCACAGTTGGACAACTTGTCAAGAAGGATGCTGTGAGGGACAGTATCAAAAGCCTTACTAAAATCCAGAAAAACTACATCCACTGCCTTCCCTTCATCCACTAGCTGTGTGACCTTATCATAGAAGGATATCAAATTAGTTAAACGGGACTTCCCTTTGCATTATTCTTTAAATGCCATTCGGTAGTACCCAGTATGATCTTCTCCATAATTTTTCCAGGAACTGAGGTTAGACTAACAGGTCTGTAGTTCCCTGAGTCTTCCCTCACACCTTTTTTGTAGATTGGAATAACACTGGCTAGCTTCCAGTTAGCAGGGATCTCCCCAGACTCCCAAGACCTTTGACAGATGATTGAGAGAGGTCCTGCTATAACATCCGCTAGCTCCTTCAGTACTCTGGGATGAATCCCATTAGGCACCATGGACTTGTGAACATTCAGCTGATACAGCTGGTCCCTTACAATTTCAGTGTTCACAGATAGAAAGTCACTGTTCCCATACTCATAGTCCTCCTACTCAGGGGACCAGGCAGCCCAAGGTCTATCTAAAGACTGAGGCAAAAAAAGTATTGAATGCCTCCACTTTTTCTTTATCCCTATTAGTCAGATGGCCATCTTGAACAAGTATCAGTCCAATGTTTTCTTTAAACCTCCTCTTGCTATTAACATACTTAAAAATGCCCTTCGTGTTATCTGACACAATGCTGGCCAGTTTCAACGCTAATTGAGCTTTGGCCTTTTGTGTCTTCTCCTTGCATATACGAACCATGGCTCTGTAATCTTCCTGTGAAGCCTGACCTCGCTTCCAGAGATCATACATTTCGTTTTCTTCTTGAGCTCCACAAGGAGTTCCCTGCTCAGCCAAGCTGGTCTTCTGCCCCGCTTGCTTGACTGATGACACAGTGGAATTGCCTGCTCCTGTGCTTCTAAAAGGTGGTTCTTAAAGACTGACCAGCCCTTATGGACTCCTAAGCTCTCAAAAGCAGATTCCCAAGGTACTCTGCTAAATTGCTCCCTGAATAGCTTAAAGTTTGCTCTCCTGAAGTCCAGGGTAGCAACTCTGTTGTCCTTTTTTCTCATTACACTGAAAATTTTAAACTCAACCATTTCATGATCACTGTGGCCAACACAGCCACCTAGCATCACATCCCCCACGAGTCCTTCTCTATCCACAAATAGCAAGTTCAGGAGGGCATCTTTCCTAGTTGGCTCACTGAGTACCTGTGACAAGAAGATATCTCCTACAAACTTCAAGAATTTCTAAGACTTGCTTGTCTCAGCAGTATGATATTCCCAATTGATGTCTGGGAAGTTGAAATCTCCCATAAGGACAAGGGCTACAGATCCAGGGATTTCTCCTAATTGCCGATAGAATAACTCATCAGTGCTTACATCCCAGGTGAGCAATTGGTAGTCAACACCCACTACAACATCTTCTTTGTTTTCCATCCCCCTAATCCTCACCCAGAGGCTCTCAACCACATAATCACTAACTGTAACGGCTGTACAATCAAACCTCTCGCTTACGTATAGTGTGATACTTCCACCTTGCCTGCTCTGCCTATCCCTCCTGAACAGCTTGTAGCCCTCCATCCCAGCACTCCAGTCATGGGACTCATTCCACCAAGTCTCACTAATACCAATGATATCATAGCTCTGGGAACTGACCAACACTTCTAGTTCATCGTGTTTGTTTCTTATACTGCGTGCGTTGGTGTATAAGCATTTCAGATATGCTCCTGAGACCTCCATGCTGGAGCAGCAGTGTAAATGTTCCCACTAGGATTGCCACACTCTGGCGATGCCATGCCAACTCCATGCTTATTTACTGCAATTCTGTTGGTATCCCCTTCCCCCACTGATTCTAGTTTAAAGCTCCCTCGATCAGCCCCACCAGCTTACACCCAAAGATGTGTTTTCCCCATCAGGACAGGTGGATCCCGTCAGGCCCCAACATACCTTGTCTCTCGAAGGCTCTTCCATGGTTTAAAAACCCAAAGTTTTGGCACAGGCACCATTCCTGGAGCCAGGTATTGATATCCTGAGCTTGCCTGTTTCTTCCGAAGTCTCCCCCATTACTGGGAGGATTGAGGAAAACACTCCCTGTGCTCCCGATTTTTTTAGCATTCTTCCCAGGGCTTTGAAGTCTCTTTTGATTGACCTCAGGCTTTTTGTTGTGACATCATTTGTACACATATGAAAGAGCTTGCATTCTGAAGAAAAATACAAAATCATTCCCCATACCACTTCTCTACATTACAAGTTATTTCATAGATCTCTGTTGTACTTTTCAAGATAAAAAATTCTTATTTAACCTTGCATGTGTGTGATTATTCAGCTTGATGGTTAAGGAATTCAACAGTCAGTTTTCTGTCCCTCTCTTAATATTTAATTCTTTACGTAATTTGGTAAATTAGTTCAGGAAAAATAAGAGTTGGTCATCCCATGCTTCTTATTCAGAATACTTGAACAACAGGATATGAAATGGTCTGTGCCACATTTCTGCCTTGTGCCCTAATTGCTGGATTATTTGTGTGTTTAAGGAAGTTTTATAACAATTTTTATCAAAATTTCATTCCAGACTTTCTCAATTAACATTTATGAACAATAATATTTCTATGGAAAATACAGTTTAAACAGAAATAAGATATAAAACAAAAAATGTTTTGCTAAAAATTGTTCCTGAGCAAACACTAACAACTTTGATGAATGGCTAAGAAAAAACATTTTCTACTGTTTCATTTCATTCCCACTAGTTTCTTACTGGAATTATAATTTGATTTTTAGGCTGCCTAATTTGCTGTTCTCAAGCAACTCAAGAATGTAAAAGAGCAGGAAAAGTAATTTAAGGTCAACCTGTGCTCACACTAGCTCTCTAGCTTGTGCCCAGACCATATGGCTAGGAGTTTGATCTCTGTACACTAATCCAAAATCTTGTAGGAGTTAATGAAATCTGATAGCTACATATTATTTTAATGTTTTAGTGGGTGTGACATGCAATTCATATAATTGATATTTATATCAAATAAATCCTGTCACAGATAGTCCGAATGATTTACCTTTGACAAATGTCCTACGTACATCTTCTCAACTTGTCTTCTGTACTGAAGAAAATTTTGTTCTTTGAAGGAGTATGTTTTGACTAGAGATACAGGACTGTGTTAGTCTGACTGTACTCATCACCTACAGAGTAGCAATATAGCCATTCCACTGTTCTTTCCTGCTCTGAAGTGTTTATTAATGTGATTGTAAACTGGTGTTGGATTCTCTTTTTATGGAGAGACAAACCCAGTTGCTTAATGGATGAATAAAAAACTTTAAGTATTTGTGATGATTTTTTGGCATACAGTGTTTGAAATTTCATGGAGGTACTTTTCTTAGAATCATCTATTACAACTTAATCACCTGGTGGAAACTCTGACACATTTGGATCAAATATAAATACATAAATAGATAATTTTTTTTTTGTCTTGGAATGGTATTATGTCAGCAATCTTAAGCATGCTGTGAGTCTTATCTGTCTGGCAGAGCAGTATTACATTTAATAGTATTAGTAATTCTGGTTTATTAGGACCAATAACATACCAGAAGAGATCTACATCTTCAATCCTGCCAATATATTTCTCAATGCTTCCAAAGTGGCAAATATTCCCTGAGGCTTTCCATTTTTTTGTTAAGACACTTAAATTTTGATGCTTGGACAACATGTCAGCCTGTATGCTACATACCTGAACTCCCACTGTAGTCTGTAGAGATCAATACTGAGACTCAGTATTGTCACTAAATACAGAATCTGCAGGCAATGGAAGCTGGGGGCTGACTTAGCTCAATCAAAAACAGAACATAAAGCTCACTCTGAAATAAGACCTGATCCTGTTACCTAAACATAAACATCTAGTGACATGTGAGACATCCTGGGGTCATCTATGGTCTGAGGCATAGGTTCACACATAGATCTGTGGCCTACCTGCCAGCTCTCCATGAAGATGTCTGGGATATCCATTGGTACTGTACACATACTGAGACAATTAAATTGTGCTTCAGCTGACTGGTTAGCCAAAGCAGTCTCTAGACTCTATTAACTGTGCTGATCAGGATCTCAACTCAGTTGCCTAAACAGTGATTGTAGTGAGAAATTAAATATCAAGCACGCATGTGTATGCATGTATACACCTACAGTATGGTTTTAATTTATGTGTCTATATTTTGAAACAAATCCTTCCACATTCATTTGGAGAGGTGTAGCTGATTCTTTACTAGATTTTGTTCTCTGACTTGAGCCGTATTAGTCTCTGCCTGCTGGCACACTGTTTGGGGAGTGAAAAGCTGGAGAAATAGAGTTTGCAGTGCCACCATACGGGTCCTACTGGATATATAGTTGTTGAAACTGACATTCAGGCTGAGAACTAAGATGGAAATGCCATGAATGACTACGTGCCCTGTCTTCCCTCAGAGGAACAGAAGTTGAAATAGCTGAAGCTTGAAGATCATTTGTTGGACTGTGATGTCATGAGGAGAGTTTGTGTTGTAACAGGAATTTAAGAACAAACAACAATATTCTGTCTGCCCTAAGAAGTAGCAGAAAGGTGAATCAGGAAGGGTTATCAGAGAAAAAGCAATGAAAGCCTCCAGACTTAGCTGCACTCTGGCACATTTCTCCAGTGAGTGATGTGGTGGCCTTTAGCACAAATTAACTGTTTGTTGTTTACATTAGTACAACAGTTGGTTCATATCTGTATACTTATCAGTATATGTCTGTCAGCATACGTCTACAGTAAGTCTTATTTCAGGTCTGGGTTTTTGTTTGCTTGTTTTGCAAACAAACAAACTTGAACAGTCCTTCAGCACACCCAGATCTTAGGTACACCTTTGCCAGGCACAATGTCCAGCTTACCTGCAAGCGTGAATCAGATGTTGAAAAGAAGCTATCAATTTGAAGGCAAAGCGAAAAAATATTTTATCTAAGACCTTCTAAATGTAGGCACATAAGATTGAATATTTTTCTACTTAAGTTATTTGCTTTATCTTTTGGAATTGCTTGCATTAAGCAAAGCCAATGTACTTTTAATGACAAGGTTTATTTTAAAATTAAACAGTAGCTGCCATTTTGAACAATCTAAATATGAACTAAAATAAAGCAAACTTAGTTTTGGACATAACCATATGATAAATGTCAAATAATAGCAGTTTAACAGCTTATGTCAACAGGTTGCCCAATGCTAGGTAAAAGACTTTTTTTTAAACTTCATTGTAGGCAATTTAAGTATCACATTCTGGTTAAAAACTGTATATAATAATGGTTTTGGCTAACTTCTAACCAAAGCTTGGTAGAAATGGTAAACACGAGAGCTTTTAAATCTGCTTTAACCTGGGGATGTTGTGTAGCCTACAGAGAAAGTGTTGTTGGTTTTGTTTGTTTGTTTGTTTTTTTAATATGCATAGACATTGTCTGGGAACTCTTGGAGAAAAGTGGGATGCTGAGGAAGGACCAAGAACTTGCTCAGACCTCTCTCATTATCTGCTTTGATGGTGAAGCCCCAAGCACCAAATGGAAACAAACTCTGAAATTTCATGGACCAATGAATGTTTGTTTCTCTAAGCTCCAGGAGAACTGAACTAAGTATGTTTACACTGTTAAAGAAAAAAAGGCAGCAAATAACTTGTGGTTTTGACTGTTTGTGCTGCTGAACTGTTAGCTGTGTTTTAGACCACTTCAGCTTGCACTCTCAGTAATGAAGCATGAACATTGCTTGGGAGATTTTCAGCATGAATCTCTCCCAAAGAGCAGACAGCACAAGGCTGAGCCAGGTTTGGCTCCCTCCATCTCACACAGCAGAGTTTACACATCCAAATGCTCCACCTGTTTTCCTGCCATTTCACAGAGCACACTACAGGCACTCTAATTTCAGACTATAAAAACTGCAATATAGAGTTTGCATTGCTTCAAATAATTTGAGCAGAGAAAAACATGTCTAAAACACTTAAATTATATGTGGAGGTCACAGAGAAGACCCCAGAACAATTTGTAGGTTGTGGATGCAACCAGTCCACTAAAAAGGTAACCAGACCTAATCAGTGGGGCTGTAAGCCAGTCCACACCATTTAGTCTAGGGCCCAGGTCACCCCATACCCCTCTCCTATTTATCACACAAGTTTTATTACTAAATTTATGTTTATGTTTTATGTGTTTGCTTATATAATTTTTAATCAAGCTTTTAGCCACAATAGCCTTTTTTCAGTATCCAATTTAATTAAAAGAAATGTTCAGAGAAGTTAGCAAAAGGGAATCCCTTGTCACTGAGTTATTTTTTGTGCATATGGGGAAAATTGTATTTCCAATTGCATAAACAAGACAACCTTCTTCTTGAGGTTTATCATACAGAGAAGGGATGTCTTTACTGGAGTGAACAATTTGGATGCACTATATTTGCATATGTTGATAACTTTTTCTTACCCTGATATCATTTGCAATGTTGATATGATATTTGTTATCATCCCACCTGCTGGAGTCAAACTTTCATGTTGGAAAGTCAAGGGATTGTTAAATAATTTACTTATGGGAGGAATAACATGTGGCAACCCTTATTCAAAACTGCAGGTGTTATATGTGCTATAAAATGAAAAAAAAAAACTAGCAGTTTATTTATGTTTATTATCCATTTTAATAGAAATGAAGTGTTTAAGCTAACACCAAGGAAGTATAAAATAGTCCTGATAGCAAACAATTTAAAGTTAGAGTGGCTATTCACGTATCAATTCATATCTGTTAATATTCTACTCAGAGGATGGGATTTATCTCACCATTTGGCTATCCAAAATTTGGTTTAATTTAAGTTAGTAGTTTAGTCTCTCTTTATAGACAAGAGAGAAAATAAGCAATTCCAGAGGATGAGTCATTCCATCCCAGGATAGCAAATCTATATATCTTTTGGAAGTGCCTAGAGGTTCCCTCCATTAACTTGACATGGAAAATAAACCAACTGAGACTCTTTGCCTAATTTTTAGACAGCTGAAGTTGGCTGAGATTAACCATGGCCTTTAAAATATACATACTTGCTTTCTTATTCTTAATTTTTCTCTTTCTCCTTAAACAAAGGAACCTCCCTGATACCCAGGCAAATTGATAACATTCACTACTATTCATTTCAGTCCCTAATGAGACATTGGTAAAATTTGTAATAATTTAATACTGAAATAACTCCCCTTTTTTGTACTGAAAAATCAAGCTGTGAAAAAAATACACCCATATCAACCTATGTATTGCAGTACAGCCATGGAAAACACCAAGAGAATCCACTTATTTAAAGAATGAAAACTCTGGAATGACAGCCAAATTAAAGATAAGTTGCTTATTGAACATAGTCAGCTATGTTCAGAGGGGACAGACGTCTGAGCTGAAAAGACAGTTCTTGGAAATGAGACTGATTTTAGAACATAGATTGTGTAAAGATGGTAGTATTTGTCTAGTTTCTGGCTAAGACTGTCCAACTACTTGGTAGAACAATAATGTGTCCAAATAACCAGCATCGAGGTCTGCTGCAGCAGCCGTTGGAGCTTGCAGCAGCTGGTTCCCTCCATCCACACCAGTAGGCACTGCCGGCCACCCCTCGCCACAGTTTGGCAATTGCCATGGGCACCAGGGCCAGCCGCTCCCCTCCACTGGTGCAGTGGAACTGACAGAGAGGAAAATAACCTTCATCTTTGAATAAAAAGGTCTGTGTAAATGACAGTAATTTTAATTATTTTTCTACTGAGTTACTGAGTCTATTGTTTTAGCTTCCAACAGAGCTCTTAAAATCAAAATAATTCATCTTGTTTAAAGGCATTCTTTTTAGCCACTGAAGTTACTCTGTTCTGCTGCATCTTTAATGACCAGATTGCAGTCTGTTCTCCATAGGGTAGGCACAGAGAGTAAAAAATGTGTTGGTTTGGGGGTTTTGGTTTTGTTTCTGGTTTTGTTTTGTATGGTTTTTTACTGGAGGCATAAAAGCTTCTGGTTTCAGCACAAAGCATGTAAAAAGGAAAATAAATACTCAAGTACTACTTGTTAAAAATGTACTAGAACAGTAGACTTTACAACACACATTTTTTATGTCACTGCCTTATTTTTATTTTCTATACCATGTTAATCAGAACAAAACACTTTTTACTGATGAAAAAAATACACGACAATGTACTACATACTACAGCTTACTTTTTTTTTTTTTTTTGTAAATCATTCTTGTCCTTTGTCTATGGAAGTATTTGTCATATGTGGGTCATATTTTAAAAAGAAGGACAAAATGTTATTAATATTTCATTGAAATGCACTCATTTTCAGAGTAGAAGATAATTTCAGGTAGCCTTATGTCGTGGTTTAATCTCAGTCAGCAATTAAGCACCACGCAGCCGCTCGCTCACTCCCCCCCACCCGGTGGGATGGGGGAGAGAATTGGAAGAGCACAAGTTAGAAAGACTCGTGGGTTGAGATAAAAACAGTTTAATAATTGAAATAAAATGATAATAATAATATGATAATAATAATAATAATACACAAAACAAGTGATGCACAGTACAATTGCTCACCACCCGCTGACCGATGCCCAGCCAGTCCCCGAGCAGCGGCCCCCCCGGCCAGCTTTCCCCAGTTTATGTACTGAGCATGACGTCACATGGTATGGAATGTCCCTTTGGCCAGTTTGGCTGTGCCCCCTCCCAGCTTCTTGTGCACCTCCAGCCTTCTCAGTCAGTAGAGCATGGGAAGCTGAAAAGTCCTTGGCTAGTGTAAGCATTACCTAGCAACAACTAAAACACCGGTGTGTTATCAACTTTGTTCTCATCCTAAATCCAAAACACTGTACCAGCTACTAGAAAGGAAATTAACTCTATCCCTGCCAAAACCAGGACAATATCCACCCCTTATTCTATACCATCTGCATCATGCTCAAGTCTCACATTTTCCAGTACATTTTCATTAATCACCACCCCCTTTTATATATATATATACACACATACACAGATATCATTTCCTTCATCTGTGGGTCATCCCTCTAAAATGTTCGGTGAGTTCATTTAGTCCATGACTTCAGGCTCCATCTGTCATAATAATCTTTCAGGGCAGGAAAAATGGAGATGGTATGTGGTGTTGGATTGTTCCATGTTGAAGTCAGTTCTGGTACCATCATCACTGTGCTTTGCTTGGTTTCACTGAAGTTATTCTTCATTAGTCTGGGTGATTCTTATTATAATAACATTAGTATGGCATATAATATTATTAGTATTATTAGTATATCTGTGTATTATTAGTATAACTATTATAACTATAATTAGTACTTAACATCACATAATTCAGATCATTGGCTATTCTCACCCAAAATCAAATCCCCTTGAGGCACACATCGGACTTCCCCATCCTTCCGCATTATCCACCAAGTGCACCCAGGTCCTTGAGCAAAAGCAATCCCATGGATGGGTCTGCCTCTGCCCGAGGCAGGAATAACCCAGACTGTCTTCCCCAGCATATTTTTTATGTGCACTACAGGGACTTTATTCCCATCTACAGTACGTAAAAGTTCTGACTGGGCAGGGCCTGCTCGATTGGCAGATCCCCGAGTGTTGACTAACCAGGTGGCCTTTGCTAAATGCGTATCCCAATGTTTAAACGTCCCACCACCCATTGCTCTCAGCGTAGTCTTTAACAGTCCATTGTATCGTTCAATTTTCCCAGAAGCTGGTGCATGATAGGGGATGTGATACACCCACTCAATGCCGTGCTCTTTGGCCCAGGTGTCTATGAGGTTGTTTCGGAAATGAGTCCCATTGTCTGACTCAATTCTTTCTGGGGTGCCATGTCGCCATAGGACTTGCTTTTCAAGGCCCAGGATAGTGTTCCGGGCAGTGGCATGGGGCACAGGATGTTTCCAGCCATCCGGTGGTTGCCTCCACCATTGTAAGCACGTGGCGCTTGCCTTGGCGGGTTTGTGGGAGTGTGACATAATCGATCTGCCAGGCCTCCCCATATTTATATTTCAACCATCGTCCTCCATACCAAAAAGGCTTTAACCGCTTGGCTTGCTTGATTGCAGCACATGTTTCGCATTCATGGATAACCTGGGCTATAGTGTCCATGGTCAAGTCCACCCCTCGATCACGAGCCCATCTGTATGTTGCATCTCTTCCTTGGTGACCTGAGGTGTCATGGGCCCACCGAGCTAGAAATAATTCACCCTTATGTTGCCAGTCCAGATCCACCTGAGCCACTTCAATCTTAGCAGCCTGATCCACCTGCTGGTTATTTTGATGTTCTTCAGTGGCCCGACTCTTGGGTACATGAGCATCTACGTGACGGACTTTTACAACCAGGTTCTCCACCCGGGCAGCAATATCTTGCCATAATGCGGCAGCCCAGATGGGTTTGCCTCTGCGCTGCCAGTTGCTCTGCTTCCATTGCTGCAACCACCCCGACAGTGCATTTGCCACCATCCATGAGTCAGTATAGAGATAGAGCACTGGCCACTTTTCTCGATCAGCAATGTCTAAAGCCAGCTGGATGGCCTTTACTTCTGCAAATTGGCTTGATTCACCTTCTCCTTCAGCCGTTTCTACAACTTGTCGCATAGGACTCCATACAGCAGCTTTCCACCTCCGATGTTTTCCCACAAGACGACAGGACCCATCAGTGAACAGGGCATATTGCTTCTCATTTTCTGGTAGTTCATTATACATTGGGGCCTCTTCAGCACGCGTTACCTCCTCCTCTGGCAATATTCCAAAATCTTTGCCCTCTGGCCAATCCATGATCACTTCCAGAATTCCTGGGCGACTGGGGTTTCCTATTCGAGCCCGTTGTGTGATTAGTGCAACCCACTTACTCCATGTAGCATCAGTTGCATGATGTGTACAGGGGACCCTCCCTCTGAACATCCAGCCCAGCACTGGCAGTCGGGGTGCCAGGAGGAGCTGTGCTTCAGTGCCGATCACTTCTGAAGCAGCTCGAACCCCTTCATATGCTGCTAATATCTCTTTTTCAGTTGGAGTATAGCGGGCCTCGGATCCTCTGTATCCCCGACTCCAAAACCCTAGGGGTCGACCTCGAGTCTCCCCTGGTGCTTTCTGCCAGAGGCTCCAGGTAGGGCCATTCTCCCCGGCTGCGGTATAGAGCACATTTTTTACATCTTGCCCTGCCCGGACTGGCCCCAGGGCTACTGCATGAACTATCTCCCGTTTAATTTGTTCAAAAGCTTGTCATTGCTCAGGGCCCCATTTGAAATCGTTCTTCTTTCGGGTCACTTGATAGAGAGGGTTTACAATCAGACTGTAATTTGGAATATGCATTCTCCAAAAACCCACGACGCCCAAGAAAGCCTGTGTTTCCTTTTTGCTAGTTGGTGGAGACATGGCTGTTATTTTGTTGATCACATCTATTGGGATCTGACGACGTCCATCTTGCCATTTTATTCCTAAAAACTGGATCTCCTGTGCAGGTCCCTTGACCTTACTTTGTTTTATGGCAAAACCGGCCTTCAGCAGGATTTGGACTATTTCCTTCCCTTTTTCAAAAACTTCTTCTGCTGTGTTGCCCCACACGATGATATCATCAATGTATTGCAGGTGTTCTGGAGCTCCACCCTGTTCTAATGCAGTCTGGATCAGTCCATGGCAAATGGTAGGGCTGTGTTTCCACCCCTGGGGCAGTCGGTTCCAGGTGTACTGAACGCCCCTCCAAGTGAAAGCAAATTGTGGCCTGCACTCTGCTGCCAAAGGGATTGAGAAAAATGCATTAGCAATATCAATTGTGGCATACCACTTGGCTGCCTTTGATTCCAATTCATATTGAAGTTCTAGCATGTCTGGCACAGCAGCACTCAGCGGTGGCGTGACTTCATTTAGGCCACGATAGTCTACTGTTAGTCTCCACTCTCCATTAGACTTCCGCACTGGCCATATGGGACTGTTAAAGGGTGAGCGGGTCTTGCTGATCACTCCTTGGCTCTCCAGTCGACGAATCAGCTCATGAATGGGAATCAGGGAGTCTCGGTTGGTGCGATATTGCCGCCGGTGCACTGTGGTGGTAGCAATTGGCACTTGTTGGTCTTCGACCTTCAGCAACCCCACAACAGAAGGGTCCTCCGAGAGACCAGGCAAGGTGGACAGCTGTTTAATCTCCTCCTTCTCCAAGGCAGCTATACCAAAAGCCCACCGGTACCCTTTTGGGTCCTTGAAATACCCTCTCCTGAGGTAGTCTATGCCAAGGATGCACGGAGCATCTGGGCCAGTCACAATGGGGTGCTTCTGCCACCCATTCCCAGTTAGACTCACTTCGGCTTCCAATACAGATAGCTGTTGGGATCCCCCCATCACCCCAGAAATATAGATGGGTTCTGTTCCTATATATCTTGATGGCATTAGGGTACACTGTGCACCGGTGTCTACCAGAGCCTTATACTTCTGTGGGTCTGATGTGCCAGGCCACCGAATCCACACAGTTCAGTAAACCCGGTTGTCCCTTTCCTCCCCCTGGCTGGAGGCAGGGCCCCTCTAATCCTCATCACAGTACTCGTTTCTCATTTCTTGTACATACGGGTCAGAAGTTTCTTCATTAAGATCAAGAGTAAGATCAGCCCTTCTACTCTCTCTGGGGAACTGCCCGCTGGAAACTGGAGCAGCAATTTTCCTGGAAGAACCTCTTTCTGTGATTGTTTTCCCTTGTAATTCACGTACCCGTGCCCCTAGGGCTGCAGTAGGTTTCCCATCCCACTTCCTCATGTCCTCTCCGTGGTCACGCAGGTAAAACCATAGGGTGCCCCGTGGTGTGTATCCTTTATATTCTCTCTCTTGAGCAAAAGAACGCTTACTTCTAATAGCCGAGATACTGGTCCGTATAGGTGAGGAGTAGGACCTATCCTCTCTGAGTTGCTGGATCTCCCGGGACAGTTTCTCCACAGCCGAGACGATGGAGGAAGAAAGACTTTCCTCGTATTGCCGGAGTTGACTAGCCAATTCATCCACTGTTTGTTCCTCTCCATCTTTCCAGGTTATCACTGCCAATGAATTGGCGTATGACGATGGTGCGCTCCTTATAAACTTCCGCCACATGGGTCGTGTGCACTTGACTTCGTCTGGATCTTTGGATAGTTGTTCATTGTTCAGGTCATCATAAATCACCTCCAGCACAGCTAATTCTCTCAGAAACTGGATACCCTTCTCCATGGTGGCCCACTTGCTTGGGCGACATATGACATCTTCCTTAAAGGGATACCTTTCCTTCACGCTTGACAGGAGTCGCCTCCAAAGGCTGAGGATACGTGTCCCTTTTCCAATTGCTTTGTCAATGCCCCCTTCCCTAGAAAGGGATCCCAGCTGCTTGGCTTCCCTACCCTCTAATTCCAGGCTACTGGCCCCATTATCCCAGCATCGGAGCAGCCAGGTGACAATATGCTCACCTGGACGACGGCTGAAATCTTTTCGTATATCTCGCAGCTCACTCAGGGATAGAGATCGGGTGGTCACTGTCTCGTTTATGAGTTCTTCCTCTTCCTCCTCCCCGATCAGCGGCCGGCTTTCCTCTTCCCGTTCTCGTGATGGTCCTTCTCTAGGGTCATCTGTCTCGTATACTTCTTCCTCCGGTTCCCTTTTAGAAGAAGCTTCTTCCTCCCTTACTAAACGAGCTGACTTCCGCTTCCAAGATTTCTTCTTGTGTACAGGGGCGACTGATACCGGCACAGGCTCGTTCTTTGGTTCAGCCACAGGGCCTGTTGCCGGGGTTGGAGTGGCTGCAGTGCAAGTGCATGTCACCGGAGTCTGAGTGGCCGCAGGGCCTGTTGCCGGGGTTGGAGTGGCCGCAGTGCATGTCGCTGGGGTTGGAGTGGCCGCAGTACATGTCGCCGGGGTTGGAGTGGCCGCAGTGCAAGTGCATGTCACCGGAGTCTGAGTGGCCGCAGGGCCTGTTGCCGGGGTTGGAGTGGCCACAGTGCAAGTGAATGTCACCGGAGTCTGAGTGGCCGCAGGGCCTGTCGCCGGGGTTGGAGTGGCCGCAGTGCATGTCACCGGGGTTGGAGTGGCCGCACGGCCTGTTGCCCGGGTCTGAGTGGCCGCAGTGCGTGTCGTTTTACTGTCAGAGCCAGAGACCTTCTCTTCCCTTTGAGGGCACTGAATGGTGTTGAACAGGGCTCGGTAGGCATGGGCCAGGCCCCAGCACGTTGCAATGAGTTGCATCTCTCTAGAGTTGCCAGGGTGACAGCATACTTTTTCCAAATATTCTACTAACTTTTCAGGATTCTGCACTTGCTCAGGGGTGAAGTTCCAAAACACTGGGGGTGCCCATTGGCCTAGGTACTTGCCCATCTTGTCCCACACACCCTGCCACTCATAATTATTCAGCCTTGGGGCAGATCTCTGGATGATATTCTTAAATTGCTTACCAACTTTAGACAAAACCGAAACAATATTCCCAAGAAGTATTAATAGAAGTATCTTAACTGCCCAAGGATGCTCAAAATACTGAAAAATTACTGTAATGAAGGAGGAAACATCATAGAAGAAGGTAGTGACACTGCCATTCTGTATTTCCTCCGTAAAAAAACTCTCAGAAAAGTTACTGCAATTGCTAGTTGTCTCCACGATATGGTATCCATGGTACAGTAACGGCTTCATTGCGAAGTTTACATACCACAGAAACGTCAAGGTCAATGTTCTAAAAACAAACCTCACAAGCGAGACATTACTATTCACTGCAGACCACAGCAAACTGCAAAACCCAACACCAATCTTTAACATGTACAGCAGGAAAAAGAGCGCGATGCAGATTATACAAATCAATATCGAGAACAGAGAAACCAACATTGTGACCCTCAACTGTTAACAGATATAAGTTCCTTAATACACTCCGGTTAATCTGTTATTATCTCAAACCCTTCGAGCCCCACGTTGGGCGCCAAAAAGGACTGTCGTGGTTTAATCTCAGTCAGCAATTAAGCACCACGCAGCCGCTCGCTCACTCCCCCCCACCCGGTGGGATGGGGGAGAGAATTGGAAGAGCACAAGTTAGAAAGACTCGTGGGTTGAGATAAAAACAGTTTAATAATTGAAATAAAATGATAATAATAATATGATAATAATAATAATAATACACAAAACAAGTGATGCACAGTACAATTGCTCACCACCCGCTGACCGATGCCCAGCCAGTCCCCGAGCAGCGGCCCCCCCCGGCCAGCTTTCCCCAGTTTATGTACTGAGCATGACGTCACATGGTATGGAATGTCCCTTTGGCCAGTTTGGCTGTGCCCCCTCCCAGCTTCTTGTGCACCTGCAGCCTTCTCAGTCGGTAGAGCATGGGAAGCTGAAAAGTCCTTGACTAGTGTAAGCATTACCTAGCAACAACTAAAACACCGGTGTGTTATCAACTTTGTTCTCATCCTAAATCCAAAACACTGTACCAGCTACTAGAAAGGAAATTAACTCTATCCCTGCCAAAACCAGGACACCTTATGATTATTTATCCCATTTATACCATTTGTTTACGTAGATCGTGATGGTTTATTGGTAGCAGGTAACTGCTCACTGTGTGTGTTAAGAGCTGTGCAGCCTGCTGCTCCAGTATACTATAATGTCCTGTGCCACTGTCAAAACCCACAAATACGAATTTGACTAGGTCATCAGATGGAATTAATTTCCGTACCTTTATTTAAGATCTTGCATTTATGTCAAGTTAGGAGCCTGACCCTCAGATTATGTGCAAAAATAAATATTTTTTTTTTTTCTGTAATGGCTGTACCATTTGCTTTTGACCATAACAATTTGCTTTAGAAACTATCCCTGAATTGTAAGTATTATAATACCATTGAATGCCTGCAAAAGAATTGTGACCTTCCACTAACAACAGTTTTTATCCAACCTTTCAATGCAATTCATAAAGTTAACTTAAAACTCTGAACAACACTTGAAATTGAGGAAATGTCAGCATTTGGAGGGCTTTGAGATAAGTGAGCTAAAACAAATCTCTTATTAATGTTCATTGCCTTACATCCAGACCAATTTTTCTTGAACTTATACGGGAAGGGAAAGGGTAGGAAAGGATACAGCTTTGGTAAATGCAGACTCTGAATTAGTAATATGAAGTACTAGGGAATAGATAGAGATTTGTTTTGTTTTGTTTTCCATCACCTAAATGTCATAAAGCACTAAGTGAAATAGCATGATACTTTGTACATTTTAAGACCCATGTAGATATGAGGTTTCATTGTGTATGAAGTATTTAACAATTTTTTTTAAAAGTGTTATAATAAAATTGCTTTTAGTCCAGTGACTTTATATTAGAATATTTTCACATTTTGACACCAGCTTTGACAATTTCCATAAATTCAATCACAATGTCACTAAATTCAGAAGTATAATATAATAGTTGTATGGTAACAATTTTTTAAAAGATAGAGGTTGTTTCATATTAAAGTGAGATGAAAAAAATAATATAAGCCTCTTCTCTAATTTTTTTTGTAAATCATTCTTGTCCTTTGTCTATGGAAGTATTTGTCATATGTGGATCATATTTTAAAAAGAAGGACAAAATGTTATTAATATTTCATTGAAATGCACTCATTTTCAGAGTAGAAGATAATTTCAGGTAGCCTTATGATTATTTATCCCATTTATACCATTTGTTTACGTAGATCGTGATGGTTTATTGGTAGCAGGTAACTGCTCACTGTGTGTGTTAAGAGCTGTGGAAATAATTATGGAAATAATTATATTCAGGAACACCCTTTCAATGATTAAGTTATAAATTTTACTAATCTTCAGAAAGTTAAATACTTAAAACCATTATTCCAAATTATTCTTGACCAAGGTGATGAGAAAAAGTCAGTATCAGTACATTTCTCATCATCACTACATGTCCTCATTAATATGAAACAAACTGCTATCGAAGATTTTCACATAAAACAACAGGAGAATAAGTGCAGAGGAGCATATGGGTGAGGACAGAAAGAAGGAGAGAGAAGGTATGCAAAAGTGAAATGAGAAAGTAAAGCTCAGCCCAGGCCTATGCAGCTGATAAAGGAAGGAATCAGGCAGGTAAACTATTCATATTGAAATACTTGCATAGCCAGGTGACTGCCTGTCCATCAGCCTTCAGGCTGTACTGGGAAATACATATATATGTTAACATGACTATTTTATTTTTTGTGGTCTTTTTCTGTGGTTTCACAAATTGGCACTTTCAAAAACAACAATTTGACAAAAAAATTCCAGTCAGTTCCAATGGACATCACCTGACACCCTGTACAAAAAAACCCTAAAAAGAAAAAAAAATAGAGCATTGACAACTTTTTTTTTTCCCCCCTGGTTAATCTGATTCCTTTATATGCAGGGTGAGGGAAAGATGACAAGGCCAGAGCTGCTGCACAGGCAGGGTGCTATTACTGGAATAAAGAAAGGGAAAGCAGTTAGAAAGACAGAGAAAATGACTATGTCTCCCATTTCCCTGAAATGTGCTATGACTGTTGTACCTGTGAGATTTTTTTTTTAGAAGTTGCAACACTTCCTCATCAATTCATTATTGATTGCACCTTTAGAATTCAATGCTTCAAACACCAAAAAAGAGCTTTTTCATAGTTCATTTCCTCAATAGTCTTGTTAACAATGTTTTTGTCACCAATTAACTCTTTTGAAATGTCATTGTTCTCATCCAGACTGTGACCTTGAGGTTGGGAGAATCCAGGATGCTATAGGAGGTGAGAGGAGCACAGCTCAGAGCAGAGCAGAAGGAAAAGCTGTCATGTTTTAGTGCCTCCTTTAAAATTCACTGCAGTATTTACAGCGCCCTATTAATGTAGTTTTGTTTGGAACATGACCAAAAGCTAAGTTTTTATTTAAAAAATACGGTTTAATTTTGATCGTGTTCCAAGCTAAATTACATTAGTAGAGTATTGTAAATAATGCAGCATGTTTTAACAGAGGCAAGAAAACATGACAGCTTTTGCTTCTGCCCCTCTCTTTCCATTACATCATTGGCTCTTCTGTAGTATCCACAAGCTGGAGTGAAACTGCATTCTTCAGGATGCCAGCTTCAGGGTCTCTTCAACTTAAGGTTCAAAAGAATATTCTGGCAAGTGAACAAGTGTTAATATGTAATAAAAATGTTAAAAACAACGATGATAAGAGAGTAGAGAAGAGCATCATGAATGTGACACTGCCAGTCTTCATTAGGCTGAATCCTCAGTAGGTTTCAAGGGCTGAACTACAGGAGATGCATGAATTTAGCCATCTGCTTTGAATTTCCCATTTTGTGTTTTTATAAAATCAGTCCTTTAGAACAGTGTATATATTTTTGTAATTTTTAGACTTAAGGAGATACAAATGTGCAAGTCTGTTAGACTGAATTGGGTTTCTGCATCAATAATTCTTAACTACCTTCAAAATACCAACCTCATTGAGGGGAAGTGCATCTGCTTGTGTGACATACAGGGCTATAATGTATCTATGGGATATCTATATTTTTTATGTCGGAAGAAACAAATCAAATTACCAAAGTCATTTTAGAGAAATACTAATAAACTCTCTATAATACGTATTTCCACACTTTGGTCTCTATATGCCATATTTGATATAAAATAATATAACCATAAATTCCAAATGTTTGTTTTGTTTTAATTTTGGTGACATTGTATTTCTAGTCCCTCCAACTAGAAATATCTGCAATGCAGCTGGGATACTTCCAGAATTAGGTTGATTCATGCAAGTTAGTCTTAAGCCAGATAGCTTGAACATTGTCGCTGGGAAAATATGTCCAATCCAGGGATCAACGTGGTTTTCTGATTTATTATCAACATATAATTAATCAACAATCAGTGAACTACAGATTTAGGATCAATATCAGCAATGCAAAAGATATATCATATTCCCAGACAGTTGCAAAATGTTATACACATAAATAAATACTTATCACCATGTTCCAGTGTTTAAAGGGTGGCTACAAAGAAGATGGAGACTCCTTTTTTACAAGGAGTCACATGGAAAAGATGAGGGGTAATGGGTACAAGTTACTCCTGGGGAGATTCTGATTGGACACAAGAGGAAAATTTTTCACAATGAGAACAACCAGCTGTTGGAATAATCTCCCCAGGGAAGTGGTGGATTCCCCAACATTGGACACTTGTAAGGTTCAGCTGGACAGCGTGCTGGACCATCTTGTCTAGACCGTGTTTTTGCCAAGAAAGGTTGGACCAAATGATCCTTGAGGTCCCTTCCAACCTGGTGTTTTATGATTCTATGATTTCTAAAAACCCTAGTATTACTAATCCCAAACAGGTGCTCCCCCCAGCCATAAGCCATGGGGGCATGCAGAACCCCCTTGTCTGGGCATGTGGGACCCCCTGCCTGCACACACCTGCTCTGGGAGATCTGAGTGCTCTGGTTGCCTGCCCAGGGGTGTGTGACAGCCCCTGGGAGGTGATCCCGCATCCCCAGGGTGCAGGTCCTGGGGTGCCCCTGTGCTGGATGTGGGCAAGCTGAGGGAGCGGCTAGGGACGCCTGTGGCAGGGCCGTGCTGCCAGGCCCAGGCAGAGCCCACAGTGCTGTGGGGCCACGTCTGGCAGGGTCACACCAGCCTCCTTGCTTCCCTGCTCCTGCCTTCTCCCACCCCCTACAAATCCTTGTGTTTTGCTTGGTTTTGCTCACTCCTCTGTTTCAAAAGTTTCTGTAACTCCTTGGATAGTTTTTAGTCTTGTTGATGGTCATCTTCCTATTCAGCATTATCAGTCTGGGGTGAAATGCTCTCTCAGGCAGTTTGGTGTCCCACTGACCTGCACTTTTACACACGTTCCTGTCCTGCTGGCTGCTTTTTCCCAGGTGGACCATGCAGACACCGATGGTGGTGAAACCACCCCAGCATGAAGCTCAGCATGAAACCTGTCCAAGAAGCAGAATAAGTGCTGGACTGAGCACCTTATACAAGGCAGTGTGTCAGAAACATTTTCATACCAGAGGTTTTAATCTCTAAGACACTTGATTCAATTTACCTGAAATAATTTGAGTTGCAATTGCATATGAACTTTTAGGCACTACTGTAGCACAGACAACTAATATCTGTGTGGAAGCACACTCATGCAGGGGATTTACTGTGGGTGGAACAGATAATGCATGTGCATGCAATGCATGGGGTCAGGTGAAGATTTTGCTTTTAAAAAAAATTGAGTGGTTGTTACTTTTTGTATCTTTTATAACTTAACTGTAGGCCTATAGTACACTACTGACTTCATAACCAAGCTTACATTGCTTGCATGTGCAAATAATGCCATACATACCTACCACTTTATTAACATTCACATGCCCAGCTTTATAAATCTGACACACATATGTATACTCCTTAAAAACAATAAATGTGCAAAGAAAGTATTAAAGTAACATAGGAAAAGTAAAGAAGAAAATACGAAATGTGGACTATAAAATCTAAGATCTACTCATTTGTGTTCTCTTCGGTACCAAGAAATGGATCATGTAAGAATACCTCTTTGAACCTAAACCTAGCTGAACATGCTAGAAAGCAGAGAACACAGACTGTTCCTACATCTATTTAAAACTCTGACTAGTGAGAAAATGGAATTGCTTTTCCATTTCTATTGAAAAAAAAAACTTTTAAATATATCAACAAAGTGAACTATTAGGGAAGTCTGGTGTGCTCAGGTTACACGGTAACTTTTATCTCCATCTCCATCCATAAATAGAAAGTAGGACAAATTCAGCCTCAGTATAGGTCAGCGTGTCTTATTTTGCACTGAACTTTGTTACGACAAAGTCTAATTTTGTACTCAGCCAGTATGTTATTGGTAGGCTATATGCTACAATCAGAATAGGAATGCTAGGAAAATACCTGCATAAGTTAAAAAATATACTTGAGTGATCATGTACAATTACTAAAATACCCATTGTGTATAAAACAGAGTGTCCTCTTAAGCTCTAATACCTGTAACACCAGTATTCTGCAACTGCAGGAGCAGGCAACGGTAACTGGAATAAATCTTTGGACAAAACCAACAAGCTCATGCAGAGGAAAAGTATTGCATATGCCTACCTGACTTGTTGGTTCTGTTTATTGCCTGGAATTCACCTTTGTTTCATGGCCCACTTTCAAAGTAGATGAAAGATGTATTTTATTTATAGCTTATATTAAATGCTGGTAAAATACAACCCTTAGCTATTGTAGAGTCGTTAGAATTGATGAGGTCATCCCATCATTAAATGTAGCTGCAAAACCAGGCTGCGAGTACCAAGTCTGTTGTAATGAATCTTAGCTATTATCACATTTTCACACATAAGGGTGTTTTACAAGTGTAATTGCTTAGATGCATGTCATATTCACTTATTTTCTCATAGCGTGACAAGGATATAGGGCTTCATTTGCACATTTAAGCAAGGTAAAATAAAAAGTACACTGCTCCACTGTGTGATAACTTAAAAAACAGGTGTACATAGAGAGTTTTCCTTTTAAAAAAGTCTTAATTTTACTGTTACAGGGGAGCTCAGATTCTGCATGTATTCACTACAGTTTACAATTCTAGCATAAATAAATATAAAAATAACTTTTACTCAAGTAAAATTTCATATTGGCTTTAATACGTTTCACTTAGGAGCTGTTGTGTCAGAAAGAGGAAGATGCTTGGCTCAATGTACCTGGGTTTAATTTCTAGATCTGATACAGGCAACCAGTAGGATTCTGAATATTTTAACTCTTTGGGGGTGACTGGAAGCCTACTGAAGTCATTACAAACTATACATTGACCTGAAATAATTCAAGTCATCAGTTCTTCAGCTGCCTGTCTGTAAAAAAGGAGAAAATTATCTTTTTCAATTTCACAGTGGTGATGTGGGTAGGTTTGTGAAATGCACAGATAATAAAGTAAATTCAAGTTAAAAGTGATTCAGAACATTACAGAGACATGTACGTGTACCATATAACCTACACAGCCAATGGAGAGAAACAATCGTGACACCTTGATTAGACATATAAAAGACGTTGCTTAATTTAGATACTGCTACTGCTTCTTGTATGTAGCAAACTAGGATCTGAAGCTTGGGCAGTAGAACTGCTATTGCTACCTTTACTGTTAATATTATGACATTTGTAATACCTATTATGGACATTGACTGGAACCAGTCTTAATCCAATCTCTGCTGCAATCATTTACAATATTAGAGAAACGTAAAGCATCCTGGGTACAAATGAAGCACTTCCATAAAATTTCAGCTCTTTCAAAAAGAAATAGGTATCTTTTTTAGATAAAAGCTGCAGACAAATGAAAAACTTTTCACTGGCCAGAAATAGATTTAAATAAATATAAATAATATTTCATTCATATCTATAAACTGTATATTTAAATATATATCCATTTTTATATATTTTTAGACATACAATTTTTGTTTCATCTTAAGCAAAGGAAAGAGATTCAAAAAAATGTAGTGATGTATTGAGGGTATAAGCAGATTATCAAAAGCTTGTTTCAAGAGAAGGGAAATGTAATCTTTCAACTTGCTCACTATCAGTGCAGTAACAGGTGGTATGCCTGCTGTCCTTCTCCATAGCTTCATTACCAGACTGATGAGAAAAATCTCAAGATAGCAAGGTCCCAAGCAGTGTGGGGAAATGGTCAGTCAGTTTACCATGTGGTAAACAACATTTATGAAAGCCAATCTTTTACTTGGTGAAAGACCATCTACCAAGCATTTGTAAAATGCAGAGGTTTAAAACTGAGTAAAATTTTCTATGGAAATTCTTGTCATTTATTATTTCAACTTCAAAATTGGTTCAGCCTTCCAAACATGAAGACAGAATCAAGTAGATGTTTTTCTCCTTTAGGGCTAGAAATACAAGGGCTGTGTCCCTTGTATGGTGCTGTGCTCTTTAGCCAGGATAAGATTTCCAGGTCTGGCTCCTGATTCAACCACTGCATTTATTGAATGAGATTTTTTCTGGCTCCTATGAAGTGCGATGACAAGATATTCTCAAAAGAGGCCTAGCACATTACTTGGGAACAAATATTTCTCTCAATTGAAACTGATCTAATGGTCTAAGACATTGCTTTTGGCCTCATCCCAAATCCAGTTCTGTAATACTTTCCCCAGCACTAACAAAATACCTAGAAAGGGATTATAAACTTTAAAAAAATAAGAGAACTCTAAGAGAAGGGGGGAAAAAAAAAGGAAACATCTTTGAATGAATTTTATAAGCAGGAAACCTTTTTTTCCAATGGTCTTATAAAGTTGTTCATAGACAGGAAGTAATCAGACCCAAGTCCTATTTGTCTATAATTAGACCAGATCTTGGTCCTATCACAATCAGTAGCAAATGTCTCCATAACTTCAGCAAGTTCATAGTATAGATATACTGACAATACATTGTTGATCCAACCAGCTAAGCAACCAGATTTCACAATTTCTGAGGAACGGATAAGGAAATATTGTCTATTTTTTTCCTAACCTAAGTTACTCTGCAGAAGTGTTATGCATCATTATGTAAGCACCATGTTTTACTAGACAGTATTTCAGATTTTGTATTAATCAATTATTATGCTACAACTTTATTAGTTTTTACACCTTGTAAGGCATTCGGGGATTCTTTTAGATTGGCGAGCTGCTACACCTGATGATCTGAAGGCAGATCTCAGATCAAAATCTATTTTTTTAACTAAAAAATATCTATCTTTAAGGCAGGCTAAGCAAAATACTGATTTTACAGATGAAATAAGCCTATTTTACAAATAACAAGAAGTTAAATGAATTAAATCAAGCCATGTAGCTAATCAGTAGCGGAGTTCAGAACAGTATGATTGGAATTCCCTCTTGTGTGTGCTATGTCCCCTTCCTTGGTTGATTTACAAAGGATATGAGCTTAGCACTAGGTCCTAGCTCACTACAGCAAGCCATTCATATTCACGCTTTTAGCTCTGAAAGTTTTCTCATTCACTTCCTGCTGCTGATCAAAATGTCAGTTGCCATATAGTCATCTAACTCTGGAAAAATTAAAGATAAAACAGTTCTCTTAGAAGTCTAATACTGGTGAACAGCTCTCAAATGTTTTAAAAGACTTGCAACTGGGTGTATATATAGGAATATGCAGGGAATTAGAGACCATTTTGATGGGTGTTTAAAAAACTTCAGAACAACACTTTTCCAGATTGACATTCATTAACAGCACACTTTGCCAATGGGTAGTTCTTGCTCATTATCAGTCATTATCACTGGATATTCACACAATTATTCCTTAACAATCTTATCTGATATTACCTGTGAGTGTAGGATAATAGTATATTGCAATACATAACAACACCATGGAGCTGATGCCACATAGCACTGATGCCTACAGTCTTTGATGTTCTTAGCCAAGGTGAAGATGATTGCATTTGAGGGCTCTTTCATGAAGGAAGCTAAAATCCACTTGGGTGTCTCCTTTCTTTCTCATCTTTCCTCTCTCATCGCTGATGGGTTTACACTCCTCATGTCCCTTCCCAGAATGAAATAGATCTCATATAATGAAATAGATCTCATATACTCCTCACATAATTCATATTGTTTCAGGAACTGGGACTTGTTCTGTTTCTGCAAGTCATTGTCTTGCTTGTTCTGTGGATTACTTTGGTTTATTTGGGCATCTTTCCTGCTTGTTTTACATCCTTTGTTGTTATTGTACACATTCTTTTTCTACTTGCACACATTTTCCTGTACTCTAGTTGTGCAACTGTCCCACAAGTGTCTGTTTGTCCCTTTGTGATTACATATCATATTACTTTACATTACATTAAACATATTTATATATTTCAAAAGAGGAAAAAGACCATCAAAAGAAAAAGGACATATTACTGGCTTTCCCACACTGACAAACAGTGACTATTAGCAGCAAAAATCATGTCCAAAATTCTTAGAACCAATGAGGAGAGCAAAAAAGAGAAAGGAGATTATTGTCTGGGACTTCAGGAGTGCACTCTGCAGCTAGCGATGAGGAAGAAGAATCTAGTCCTTCTAGGCCCAGACAAATCCAACGTGAGCAGAAACCGGAGATCTTTGCTAACAGGAGTCTGGACAACTCAACAGCAAAAGGAGAAAAGCACCTCATAATATGATACAGTCTTGTGAGGGCCTGGAATCTTCTACCAAACTCTCTCCTACAATTTTTCTCAAAGCTTTTGTGATACCTTGGTGACAGAAAGAGCATAAGGGATTGCCTCTTCTTAATAAGGCATACTAGATATTGCTTATAATCTCAATACATATTTTTGTTTTATACCTCAAAAGTAATTTTTGTTTATAAGTAAACATTTAATAGAGAAACTATAGGGAAGGGATTGATTTACTGTAATACTGCTCATATGCTTACAGTAGGTCTGTATGTGAATGCATGAAGGTCCATTCCTGGTGCCCGAATTACTACTATTTGAAAACACCACCAGATCTAGAGAGCTGACATTGTCCCTCAATAGCAGGGGTCAGCAGGGAGACAGACAAAGATGAGCTTGTTGTACCTGTGGTAAAATTTCCTAAGAAGACAAATACATAATCAGGAAGACTAGAGTGCAAATGAAAAGTTTCCACTGTATGATGAAGTATATGAATATGGCATGTATCAATATCTCAGGGAACATCCACTTAGCAGTAATGTCCGAGAAGGGCAAGCTGCAGTTAAATGAAAGAAGGTATTTCAAAACCAAAGCTGCCTGCTGTTGTTTTGCGTTGCTCATATGGCACTGGTAAAAACTGGGATTATGGTAGGATTACACAGCAGGAAAGGCAGAGGAACACTGGTGATTCTGTTTTCTCATAATTAATTGAAAAAGGCACTATGATCTTCCAGGCACAGGAGGAAGAATATTTTTCTGGCAGGCTGCCCCTCTCCCTAACCCACGGCTGCCTGAGGTTTTGCCCGTCTCCACTTTTTACAGAAAAGGCTGCTGGTTCCAGCAGTTGATGCACAGAGTCTTGGCTGCCGGGTGGGGACAGTCAGAACATCAATCACAGCCAGTTAATCTCTTTTGGACATTTCTGAGCTTGGAGACTATTTTAACAGAAGAAGAGGCTTGTTTACTGTCTTCAGGCTCTTCTAGTTCTGGGAAGCACACTATGTGCTGTAGCCTTTAAAATCACAACCATATATTTATGAAATAAAAAAGAGTGTCCAATAAATGTTAATCAGAAAGTTTTGGGTTCCACCTTAGCCTGCAAATTTTATGATGGACGATGACTACTTTATTTATTAAAAGCCATCCCTCCTTTCACTAAATCAGTTAACTCTGCTTGTTGCTGGACAGTTGCAGCTGTAAGGGCAACGCAACAATTTTGCATCTGATGTCAGACATTCATCTTTTACATAGACTCCTCTCACTTGTTCTGCCAAAATCTGTAGCAGAATATATTTTCCAAGAGCATCATGATATAAAACCTTGAGCCATAAGAGCATCTTTTTAACTTTCCAGCTGAAGAGCAAAACAGAAAGTGGCTGGGGAAGAAAAGTATTGGATTGAAATAGATATTAAAAAAGCTTTAGCTTGCAATCTTTTGATTGATTAGGAGACTATCAATTTATGATCCTTTTTTCCTGAACAAATTTGATGCCTTTCCCTGGGAACAGGATTTTTTTTTTTTTTTGTCAATTAAGAAATATAAATCTATTATTTTCAGAAGGAAAACATCTTTTCTTCAATTGAATTTTGAATCACATTTTCAACAACTGGCTGTGACAAAAAATACAGTCTCACCAGAGGACCATTAATTTCAGCTTGGATTTAGGGCTTTGCTTCGTCTCTGGCAGAGTCTGTCCAACCATCATTTTCCTTTTGACACCAGCTGCAATACTGTTAATTTAAAGGACCATAATCAAGACAGAGGTATACATTTCAGCAAGTCCTTACTTGCATTACTCACAGCAAACCAGTGAAACAAAGATTTTTAAACACATAATTTAGTTTTCATTATTTAAACTATTGATTCACTTTTAGCATTTCATCCATCTTGGACAATGAAACTCTGCTGATCAATTTTGCTTTGCTTCATAATAATCTTCCTCTTGCCCAACATTTATGCTGCTTTGTCCTGTCATGTCGGACAAGAACTGAGAGAATCACACATTGTTTTATTTATTTTTAAATAAAACATTTCAGTAATTTTCAAAATGATGGACAAAAAAAAATTATTATAAAGGCTATGACACATTTCTCTAAGGGCACAGCAAAACTTTAAAGGAAAGCTCTTGACACTTTTGAGAGTGTTCTTCCAGGACCTAAGAAATCAAAATATCAGTCCTATACTAAAAGTGCCCCATGTTAATTACACTATTCTGTTATAAATTCTTATCTTGTTGGCTTAGCTATCATAAATTTCAGAATCAGTTTAACGTTCTTAGCACACTCTAAAACCAGTGTCACAATTTGCAATAAACATCTCCATGGTACTAACAATCTCCTAGCAAAATGAACATTACCTATATTTTTATATATGCATATGCATATGTTTGTATGTATGTGTGAATATAGGGAATTGACTGGTCCTGAATGAAAGCATGTCCTTCCAAATGCAATTTTTTTTCCATCAGCAGAAATCTGAATATGGTATGAAAGGAGGAGATAAAATAAGAAAGTAGTAAACTATTACAGTCTATTTCCTTTTTTACCACTGTCAGTTTCCATGAGAATGAAAATGTGGTAACTGTATTAATTCCAGTACTAACTTTTTAAAAAAGTAAAATGTAGTTCTTTAGGATTGTGCAACAGAAATAAAGTTAAAATGGTGGGATCTCAGAAACTGACCGGTTTCATGGTGCAAAATACTAGTATAAACATATTCCCTGATACTTATTCTGAAGCTAAAACAACAAATATGTAAATCAAAATTATCAGGCTGGATTGTTATTTTGATCAATTTAGAAGACAGTATGAAGCCTGCTTGTAGCCATCCTTCTGTGTGCCCTCTGATTTACCATATAACTTGATGTTATCTAACATGATAGTCTATCCCAAGCCGGCACATTCTCATGGCAGGTTTAATGAAGGAGTCTGCAAGAAAGTGAAACACAAGACATTCAGTTACCTTAAATTGATCTTCGTATTTGCAAGTGATTTATCTTCAAAATGAATTATGGCATTTTATGAAGCTTCTGGAAGATATGCCAGTAGGATTTTTTTTCCCTTTACTTATGCTACTTCACCCAATAAAGAATGGGCTTCTCCTTCTCCCCATCTCCATTTCATAATTCTACCTACTGTTTAACTTTCAAAATCAGACAAATTAAAAAAAAAATACACAAGTCCTAGAACAATTTCTAATTATATTTTTCTTTTTAAGAAATTAAATCAAGCGTATCTGAGGTTTCACAGATAAATTACATTATTACTATAATCTCTGAAATGTTTTGCATTGTTCCAAACTTAATGAATATTTTCAATAAATTATGGGCAGGATTATTTAGATAAATTTAATTTATTGTTATTTATGAGACACAAATTATTATCAAATCAAAGTCTTCTGTTTTTGATGAAAAGTTTGAATGCAACTCATCTTAAACAAACACGTTTTATTACCTGTTGTCCTGAATGTGAATAACTTGGAGGGGAAATAGAAGTCTTTATTGTATAGATAATAATTCACTCAATGTTCATGAAAAAAATTGGTATATGAGCTTAATATACCCAGTTATGGGAAACATTTACACCTTCTCATATTGCACAGCTTTAATATATTTGGAAAAAAATCTCTTATTTGTGTGATGGAATATTGATATTTTCTTTGATAAACATTACGTCCTATTACAGGTTATATATCCATATTAGGATAGAGATATATTTCTCCTCCCTCTCTCTTTCCCTCTACATATACTTACAGACATAAACAGGAGATTACACTAGTAGAAAATTTAACAGATTCTACAAATGAATTCAAGGCAGATAAGGAAAATGGGATACTTTGGATTTTTAGATTGATTTCTAATGTAGGTCAAAGATCTCACTCCAGCAAATTCTATATCAAGTACATGGCTTCTGTATCTGTTTCAATATATTTTTTTAAATAATAGAAAATGAACTTCATTGCTAGGTAAATTCTTCCATTAATTTATTTTTACTATCTCAGTTTACTAGTTTCAGCTTTAAATAAGATATCCTTGTACTTTTTCTTCATGGATTGTCAGAAAAAAATTACTATGAAGGAATTGCTGTCAATGATCAAGCTACTGTTTCTCTCTCCTTGACAACTAAATTGCCAGAACTGTGCCCTGTACCTTTAGGGTTAAACTACTGGTGTTGCTAATAACTGAGCAAAAGAAGCCTCAACACCGAAGGCTTTACTGGCATGCTTGTGTCTGCCGTGGGACTTTTGCTGTAGGAAGTCAAGCTCTGCCAGCTACCAGAGCTAAAAATCTCTCTTCTTTCCACAGCTGCTGAGCACAAATGGAGTAGTAGGTAATAATAATATCAATTCTATACCACAGCCGATAGTTGTGGATAGCTATGGACAGTTTACACCCCTGGACTTTTGCAGAGGTGGAGGACACTGTTACCTCTTCATTTTGTAGTGATTCTGCTTAAACTGGTACAAGCTGATCCATCCCTTTCACTCCATCCCTTTCACATACTCTGGTACGTATGTCAGCACGCTAAATATGTCAGCATAACTTTTTTTATGGTCATGTCATGAACCAGATCCAAGCACAGATCTGGCTAAAAAATATCCTCCTGGGCAGCCAGTACTATGCCGTGGGTCCTGCAAAAATGGCAGAAGGCTTCAGAAATGGGCATTACAATGTTGATCATAACGTCTCTTTGCTGTTCTTACTATTGGTTTATATTCTGAAAGGCTTTACTTCCCGAGTGCATCACTGCAGTGTCACTTCATGTAAACATTTCCGCTCTGTCGATGTTGGCTAATTTAGCAAAAGGCGGTGAGCACCACATTTGAATACGAGGTGCTGCTGGAATCTATGAAGCATGCATGGCGTTGTGCTGTGTTTCCTGCTCTACATTGGCTAGCGGATGCTGATGGTAACTGCAGTGGTGGCTGGATTTCCCACGCAGCTTGGTGTGACACAGCCTGCTGATCCATCACAGCCTGTCAGCGCTCTCACAGCATGCCTAATGAGGGGGTCTGTGATAATGTGGAAGATAAGCCATTCCCTTCCCATCAATTGATCCTTGCACTTCTAGGTGATTTGTCTTTGATGCTTCTTGCAGCATCTTACAAAGCTGCAGGCTAAAAAGCCAACAAATTTTTCTTCCTTAACTTAGAGGATGCCTGGAGTCAAATACAAAGGCAAATATAACAACAGATGATGTGTACTCAGAAATCATACATTGGACCCTAAGCAAAGGAAACAAAGCTTAATGTATTTCTGCTGGGGCTTCCCTTTCTTTTATTTTCCAATAATAAAGGATTTTAGGAGAAATAGTTATGAAATGTAAATAAAATAATAATTTTGCAGATGTCAAAATCATGAGCAAAAGAAATGTCAATATTCGAAAGAGATTCAGCAGAAAGTTAGAAATTAGAACTCACCAGAAGATGTAATTTGTACACAAGCTTTCTGTTAGACTTGTGAATTTTACTCTTTACATACCTGTGCTTGGAACTGTCACTACGGGTTCCAAGTAAAGATTAAAAAATAGTTTGGCTTTCTCTTGCTTCTCAAAACCCATCCATTCCCAGGCATCAGCAACCTTCAACTTAACTTCAATGTGATCATCCATATAATAGTTTCCTTCTTCCTTTAAAGCTTTTACAGCCATGGGAATACAAAATTTTTGATAGGAAGAACATTGATTTCAATAATAAACTGAACTGGGAAAACCTAAAGAGTGGGGAGTGGGAAATATGATTAACTAGTCTTAATTGCCTATTTTGCTCAGAACTTAACAACTCCCTCTAGCCCTTAAACTGCCCCAGGAATATAGTCAAGGAGCACTAAAAATGGCTCCATAGGCTTTTACCATATATTCTGAAACTGATGCCTCTTACTCCCAGGAAGAGATGTCACCACTATTTTTACAAAGTCACCTCCACCATCTCAGCTGCTGCCAGTCCTGGGCAACAGAAATGGTCTCTCTGCCATGTTCTTTTCTGTCAGTGTAGATTCTACAAAACCACTAATACAAGGTGCCAGCCTGTTCCACTGATATCACACCCTGCTTCTTGAAATCAATTTTGCCATCTTAAATGCTGCTAGGTTCATTTCTGGAGTGGCATATCTAGGCAGATATCTATCAGTTATCTCGTTAGGAAACCCAGAACAGAGCAAAGAATCTTGATGCAGACTGTATTGTTTCCTAACAAAAATCTTTGTTGCCTTAAGTACTGTGCAATTCTCATTGGGAGTTCAATAGCCATTAGTTCTATATGATCTGTTTTAATAAGCTATAAAAGGCTAAGATTTTAATTGCTAAATAGCAATAAACATTGATTTTTTTTTTTTGCCTTGCTGCTCTCCCCAGGACGAGCCACAATGGCTCTTTAGCCTGGACTGTCAGGTTTTAATTTCTAGTTGTTTCAGCTGTTATCTCCTTCCCTGCTCTCACATTTTTTTTCATCATCCAACTCTTGTTACAGCCTCCAGTTATGAACTGGAAACCTTCCAACATCAAAATTCATATGGAGAGAAAAAGCTGCAATGGGGACAGGAAGAATGGGAGACAGAAGCTGAAAAAGACTAATGAAGGGTAAGCATTAACAATCAAAATTCAACCTTGATTTTAATCCTGACTTTTCAATAAAAAATGTTGAATTTCAGTTATATATTCACGCCAACTTTCAGAAACACATTATACACATCATGTATCATTTAATCACATTCCTTTCTAGAACAGGCATACAAAATCTTTGCAATGCAATGCAATACTAAAGCATTGCATAGATATTTTCTGTTACAAAATGATAATTTAGCTATATTAGACCTATAAGAGCTGGTCTTTACCTGGTCTTTGGGGGAGCAAAGAGTTCATAACCCCATGATTTAGTTCAAATCTGGAAATAAAACATGTTTCAAATTATCAACATTTCCAGCAAAATGCAAATATTGACTTTCAACCCACTTTACCAGCTTCTCCTGCATTCTGTTTGAGAAGCCTTCTCTCATCTCACTCCCTGATCTTGGGCAAATCACTTTGTGTCTCTCAGATTCCCTTTTTATAAAGTGAGTAAAATATTTACTTACTGTTCTTACCTCCAAACAGGCTTTTTGTGGGTTAATTAGTTAATATTTGTATGGCACTTTGAAAATCTAAAGAGTTATATTAGTGCCAAGCATTATTATTATGAAACCTTTTAAAAACACAATGCATGATCAATTAGCTCAGATCAAAGGACATGCAGCTGCGAAGGATCTAATTAAAAGTTTATAAATAGAATTATTGAAAGCAGACAAACTTTTATACTACCTCACACTTAAAGTGCACAGAGACCTATTAGTACCACCATGCCCTGTATTCCTCATGTCACAGACCAAACAGCTAGAGGTTTGAAGAAAGCCAGTATTTTCTGTATTTGTTTAAGAGCTCATTAAGCAAACTGAAAAGCCCTGTTCTACAATATCTAAAGGCCTTTATTTAAAGTGTTATGTGAATATGGCTAAACAAATAGGAGGAAATGCCTCTGAAATACATTAATAATTATAATTGGTATTTTAACTAATCAGAAGGCCATGCCATTTTCTCTAAGGCTAAAACCCAAAGGTGGTGACTTGGAAATTTAGTTACAGAGTTTTTTAGCAACAATAGAAGCTCATGTGATAATGAGGATAATTTTGTCAGAATAAAATTTAGGATAATATTGTCAGAAAATTTTCATTGTCTACATCAGGTGTTTCTTTTGCTTCAGAGGTAATAGCATGACATATTTGGCTGTGGTTCTGAAGTTGAGAAAAGACATCACTATCTTTTAGCATTTTTTGTCACACTGATTTTTTGATACAAAATGAAGGGAGGAAGGATTTTATCCATAAATATGTATCTATAACCTTCATATTTTGAACTGCATCTATATATCTACCTAGTTCTTGGCAGTTTCTTCATCTGCCAGGATACCTATTAGTCAGTGTGAATCCTAGTAAAATATATTTTAAAATATTTTTTAAAAGTTAAAAATTACAGCTATAGTAATAAACCCAAAATATATTTTTGAGGTTCACATTTTCCTTTTTGACTTGTCATGTTCATTCTTCCACCTGTGCCTTTCTTTATTCTCTTTGATTAGGAATTTATCTACCTGATTTTCTTTTCTTTCTCACTTCTTTACGAATATACCTTGCAGCTCTGGACCTCTGAGTACTGCATGTCATATAATATTGTATTTTAAAATTAATTTCTGTGAATAAAAGTTCTTTCACACTTTTTAGTCTACTTCCTCATCTCCTTTTTGACATTATAATGTTTAAAATGATTCAGAGGTTTCAATTCAGCAAATGCACTACTATTTACAATATTCAAGGTATATTTGTATATCTACACCTATTTATGTACCTACACCTATTTGTATACTTAAGAGGCTTTAGCTGCAGTCATCTTTAATCCTGGATTTTCAGGAAAAAAGCCAACACTCTTACAAATTTTTATTTTCTCTTTAAATTCAAAGTAATCCTAGAAATGCTAGTTGGAAGGAAATTAGGAGATTACCTAATTCAATCTCCTGCTTGAAATGGGACTAATGCCACTATCAGATTAACAATAATTTTATCTAGGCAACAGAGAATGCTATAAGCATCTGTAATTTTGTATCAAGTGTATTACAGGGACATATAATCTTTCCAAAATAAATCACCACAAACTGAAAAAATAAAAGATTTTAAAAGTGATAACCTACATGAAAATACTGATGAAACATTAAAGCAGCTTTTTTACAGCAATGATGATACCCCAGACTGATTGAAAATAGTTAGTGAGGACATATCTCTCATCTTCCCCATTCGTTTGTGCCCAAATCATATGCTCTGGGACTTTTTACGTACAAAAATCCTTCAAACACACCAGAGAGCAAAACTGAACATTTCTTTTAAAACAAGATTATTGAGTCACTTCCATTATATCACTGGGCTGGATTGCTCATCCCTTTCATTTTTTTAAAAGCATCCTTATTTTCAGGATGAAGCCTTGTGTGGTCAGGAAGAACAGGATGAATCCCAGTACGTATCAAGTCATTAAGAACTCTGCACCATCCCAGCATCTGTTTTCGCAGCACTTCTCTGTTTCTTACACCCTTGAAACTGGATATTCCTTAAGCTACTGTGCATTGCACTTTCTTTATCTTTTGTGAAGCAGTTTGAACTATGTTTTACGTTATTTGACATAAAATATAAGCAGTGGGTTACTATCCCCTTCCTTGATTTATACTGTATTCTTCTTCCAATAAAAGTTAATGTCCTGTTTGCCCTCTTCATTGCAGCAACATATTAGGTTGAAAGCTTTATGTTTGGTTTTGGTTTTGGGTTTTTTTAATAATAACTCTCTAATTCTTTCCTGCTAAGTACGCTGAAGTACCTCATAGCTTAACAGATAATTTTTTCATTGCATTTTTAGTTTAACTTCTATTGCACTTACATCTTACTTGAATAACATTTATCATTTGTTAGTCAATGCATTAAAGTTCTCCAAAGCTTTCAGTGCGCATATACTTTTTGCCTTTTGGTATCTATATTGAATGAGCATACTGTGTTTAGTACCAAAAAAAAACCCCAAAAAACAATGCAAAGGCTCAAAGTCCCCTTATTTTTTGTGAGTATTATCACCCCAAAACACCAACATAATTTTGTAATAAAAGTTCAATAACCCCCTTGGCTGAGATTTTTAATATTATTCTCATACAATATTTTGGCACCCATTTTTCTTTTTTTATAGACTTGCCTTGAGCATCTTAAATCACAGAGCTTCTTGAAAGGCCTGGGAGATTACTGGGGAACTTCTATGGGTTTCAAATTTTTCTTCTTTGTACATATCTACTTTTGCTTTAAAAGCATCAGATTACAGCAGAATTTGAGATTAATTTATTAATTTATTAAGACATTTTGCCAGTGATATTATTTGAATGTTTTCAGTGCTAGGTCTTGAGAGATCTGAAATACTGGTTGTTGGAGGACTGGTCTTCTTTGGGTTGTTTGGAGGACTACAGCATATCACTGTTAAAGACTAAGGAAGATAGCAATGGTAACCCTGGTAGTCCATGCTCTCCTGATCATTTTACCTATAGATTAATGTATTTTTCTCATTAAATGTTATTCTTTAGAATGAGAGAAGGCAACTTTTTCTATAACTAGATGAAAGCTTTGAGCAGTAGATGTATTGTACAGAATGTCAAGATAACATACTCTGATCAGTAGAACTATGAAAACACAGTCAGTGTGATGTTCATGAGTTGTTAAGATACTGAATAGATCACCTATTATTTTTAAAATGTAGTAAATTTTTATCAAGAATATCCACAATTATGTAATATCTGTGGTACGTCATGACCTGTATTTCTTATGTCATTTATCAGAATGCAAGTAAGCATATTTAGTCTAAATTATTAGGATCCTGGAATGAAGAAAGCACTATCAAAAATCCAGAGTGTGTTCACAGAAAGATTCAAATCACAAAGATTGCCAACTGAAATAACCCTGGTTAAACCACCTAACATTACGTTATCAATGCAGATTTTTCTTGCCTCTTTTAGTAAGTTTTAAATAGCTCAGATAAATGCTCTGCAATTAATCTGTTTGAAAGTCTGTTGAGACATAATTCTTGTAAGGATTTTTTCTGCTTCTCTACCCCAGTATTTACCAATAATGTTCAGGGTGTACTTGTTTGCTTCTCATAAATCTGCAAAATAAAATGCCATTGTTTGCTTGGCATGTGTGATCATCTCAGAAACTTCTGTAAGAAACCTTATCTTGCTCTTTGGTAGCAAGGAATAGTATTAATAACCATAACACTGCAGAAACTAGTAGCTTGTTTACTTTGTCAATAAAGACAAAGTTTTTTTCAGACCGAATATGTTGGTTTCCATGTGTTGAGTTTCTCTGTGAGCACTGGGTGCTAAAAAACTAAAAACTCAGAGAAATCTCAAGCAGAACTGCTAAATCTTTCCTGGCTTCCAGCAACAACAAAATACCAGCCCAAGATGACTTGATTCATCATCAGCCAACTGAAAATTCTGCAAACCTCAGTCAGACATTCAGAAAAAAAACATTTCAAGGTTTCTAAGAGGGTTTTCTTTTTCTTTTTCTTTTTTTTTTCCCCTTCTAGTAACATTTAGAAATTTTGCAAGACCTTTAACTTCCATCTGTTTTTCATGTGGACATTGTATGCAACCAACTACTGATTGAAGAAACTGTACAAAATTTAAGCCAGTAGATGATGTTTCCCTGAAGCATCAGATATTAATAGTTCAATTAAATTTTGTGACAGTTTCCAAACACATTTGTTGTCTGGGGTTTTTTTTGGATCCTCCCACATCCCAGTCTTAATCACTATTTTTACAAAACTGAACAAAATGAACCATGTTTGAGTTAGAAAATAGTGTAAAATCTGCACAGAGGCCTGGATAAGTCATCAGATACAGTCATACAGAATGACCAAGGGAATTCATTCAATGAATGTATTCACTGACATTCAATTTAAATTGTAACCCAAAGAAACTAGGATATTAGAAGGTATTCAGACAGCCAGATTGTGATGTGTTCAGTACCTGTAGCTGGGATCAATGTTCCAAAAAATCTCCATTCTTAATTAAATGCAAGGGAAAGGAACACATTCTTAAATATTTGCTGTTTAGATTAGTGCTAAATCACATACAGCTACATTTTTTAAAATTAACAATGCTGAGCTATTGACCAACTTTCAAAATCTTGACCTTACTTTTAACTATTATACAGGATAACTGAACTCTCTTGAGTATTCAGTGATGTTAAGCGTGGATGAAAGTCTTTTTCATAAAATCTGATCTAAATGCTCACAATAATAGATTCAGAGACTGATTGTTTTCAGTAACACTATGGAACACCCCTGCAGATTGAAAACATTTTTTCTTTTTATTAGAAACAGTTTTAACAGCTGCCAAAAAAAACAAACAAGAAAAAAATATAAATTCAGACACATGTACTCTGTAACTTAGATGCAAGAATGAAAAATTGGTAAGAGCAGATGGAGTATTCTTTGACTATAAAGGAAAATAATAATTCTTTGATATTTGCTTTAATCATGACATCTCATTTCTTTACACCTTTTGCTATGGTTGTGTTCTTTATTTATTCCTTAAAAGCAGATGGCAAAAATTACAGAAAAATATCTTAGGCCTTTGTTTGAATTCTCTATTTCTTCCTTATCTAAATCTCAACTTCCTTCTAAATTTCAGTTTATGGACCAAATTTTTGAAAAATAGAGCACCAAGCCAGTATGTCCAAAGTGTGATAGTTCATCTGCCCTATGTATAAAAATACCAAAGTACCAAAACACAACTTACATAGCTATACAGGGATCAGAGCAAATGTTATAAGACCTTCTGTCCAAGTCAAGGACTCTGAAAATCCCTGCTCAGCTACTCCAGAACTGTGGTGGCACCTTAGTATCAGGGATAAGGTCTTCAGCTTTGCTGGGGTCCTCCCTCATGTCTCAGTCTCCCTGGTGACAAGAATTGGCCATTCAGTTTGAGAACCTCAACATGACATATGTTCCCAGCCTCATCTAATTCATACCAATAGGGATTTACAAAAGGCATTTACAGCTTCCATTTTCTTTCAAATATTGCTAGAAGAAAATGGAAGGTGACAGGTCAGGTTGTAATCAAAGCCCTCATGCTGGGACAGGAAAACCCAGGTTTTTGTTTGTACGTAAGAGACATCAAGCTCCCTGCAACCACAGCTGCCACAAGTGAACCATATAAGGTGCTGTAGGCTGGTTTCATTGAAAAGAGGGGAGGAGGAAAAGAAACCACCTGCCTCTTTAACCTCTTTTGTCGAAGCTGTGTTCCTGTGAAAAAAAGAGTCCATGGAGCATGACTGAAGCCTTGTGACTCAATGGGGCACAGACCACCAAGCTTTTATGCCCAAGTCAATTGTATATTTTACTAAGTGACTAATCAATGTAAAATGAATGCATCAAATTAGTGTTTTTTCTGCTGAATAACTCTTTGACTGAAATGTTTTCTACCTGCTTTGCTTGTTTTTGAATGCTTATGGTTTTAACCCCTGCAGTCAGTAAAGCCCAACACCTACTAACATCTACTGCACTCAGTCTCACACATGACATAAACCCAAAGATGCTGGGCTTGTCAGGTTCCCCTTTCCAATAGGTGGGAGCAGCAGACTACCTACCGCTGCTGCTCCTGTTGCCCTAAAACAACTCATGAAACACTAAGATTCTCAGCCAGCCGTATCACAAAGCATGAACATGCTCCTGCCTCTTTTACAAGCCAAGAAATGAGAACGAAGTGCTAAAAGAAAAAAGTGAAGTATACTGGAGTTAAATGCTTTACCTTTGTTCATCATTTCATATGGATAACTGAATAAAAACTACTGCACATAAAAACACACAGGCATCTTTTTTGGTTAACTTTGGTTAATTTTATCAGAATTGAGAAAAATTAAAAAGAATGGAAAAATTGCCAATGAAATTTTGAAATGTCTGAATATGAATTTCTAGTTTATAGTCAGAAATCCCCACTTAATTTTAAATGGCAACAGTTCTAGAGGAAATACTCTTTTAAGCAGTGCTAATTTCTGCATACACACAGATAGTAAGAGGTCTATTCAAAGCATGCAGTAATAGCCATTCTACAGTGTATATCTGGAGCCCCATTAAAATGCAGAATCAGGGCTTTAGGCAAGCTGCTGTCATCACCCTGCTGTCTCTGTTCCAGCTTAATGGAATCTTATGACAGACTATGAGCAACAGATGAAAATGACTCAGATAATTTATTCTTCTATCATTTCAGCATCTATTTAAAACTTTAAAACGATCTATTCCTCTTAACACATTTTGATATTCTAACTGAAAGCTAGTCTGTATTTTGTTCCACTCGAAGTACAAATTATCACTTTTGGGGCTATTAGCCAGAGATACAAAAGGAAAAAATCTAGGCCTTTTTTTTTTCCTTTCTTGCAATTTTCATCATAAATTATATAATACTAGATTTCCAAGTTCAGGTTGAATTTAGATAACAGCAGGTCTACATTTAAAATTCTTTTGTATATTAGTATTTCCCTAGTGTCAAATCAGAAAATGGTTTGTGCTGTGTTCTTTTGGTCCTGCAGAAAATCTATAGTGAGTTTAATAAAGAAGTACAGTTGTCTAAAATGTTACATGCTATTTAGTCTAGCTATAGAGAAAGAGAGGGAGCTATATTTTATTCACATTTACTGCACCCTTTAGGTCTAAACCTAATAGGCACTTTTTCATATTCTAGAGCACTTTATATTTATGAACTCTAATTTAGTTCTTCCCTTCTATACTCTATTATACTGGAAAAAGTTTCTCTCAAAATTGGAATTCTTAGCACTGAATGAGGTGTAACATTTATTGTCAATGAAGAAGCACACCTTCACTTTACTGAATTTACTTTATCTTTCAGCAAGTTTTATTTTTATTTTAAAAGCCCAAGTCACTTTGTTGTTTCCTGTGTTCTAGCCCTCTTCGTAAGTGTGTCACTGATGTGTTTCATAGTACACCTCTGTCAGGGTTTCTGTTCTGCAAAAATGTAACCCACTAACAAAGATATTTAATGTTTACTCATTTATACTCCAAGTATGTTAGCAACATGGTCTACACCTGTGGAAATCTATAGCTATGGCCCTATGATTGTATTTAGCAACATCCTTAGGCAGCCCTGTTGCTTTGAATATTCAGTAGGTGAAGTTATTAAAGAAAGCACAACATTCTAATAGAAAGAGTATCCTCCAGATTTAGACATCTAAACTTAGGTGTTTGCTTGTGCTGTAGATGTCTAAATTTCTAATACCAATGGAGAGTGATTCAGTGTAATTCGTAAAACATACCAACTAGCTAGTCAGATGGACAAGCAGAACTGGCTGCCACACTAAGAGTTTCTTTTTTTTTCCCAGCTATGACAGCAGATGGCTCACATCAATCATTGGAATTTACTTCATGAGACTGGATCATTTTCAATACATTTGTCTCCTTAGGACTTTGGAGGCATTTTTTTCCATTGTGTTTTTTTTGTTTGTTTGTTTGTATGTTTGTTCATTTAATTTATGGCCTTACTTTCCTAATGCAAATCCTTGGTTTTAAAGGAAGTCTTGTGGTTTAACCCGGGTAGGCAGTTAAGCACCACACAGCTGCTCGCTCACTCCTGCACAGCAGGAAGGAAAAGAGAATCAGAAGGGTAAAAGCGCAAAAACTCTTGGGTTGAGATAAAGACAGCTTAATAGGTAAAGCAAAAGTTGTGTGCACAAGCAAAGCAAAATAAGGAGTTCATTCACTACTTCCTATTGGCAGGCAGATGTTTAGCCATCTCCAGGAAAGCAGGGCTTTATCATGCGTAGCGGTTACTTGGGAAGACAAATGCCATAATCTCAAATGTCCCCCCTTCCTCCTTCTTCCCTGCAGCTTTTTATTGCTGAGCATGACGTCATATGGTATGGAATATCCCTTTGGTCAGTTGGGGTCAGCTGTCCCAGCCGTGTCCCCTCCCAGCTTCTTGTGCACCCCCAGCCTACTCGTTGGCAGGGCAGTTTAAGAAGCAAAAAAGGCCTTAACGACATGTAAGCACTGTTCAGCAATAACTAAAACATTAGTGTGTTATCAACACTGTTTTCATCACAAATCCAAAATTTCAATAGCACTATGATGAAAACTAACTCTATCCCAGCCAAAACCAGTACGGTTATTCTGTCCCAAGTGCAGGACTTAGCACTTGTCTTTGTTAAACTTCATACTGTTCTTGCTAGCCCACTCTTCCAGCCTATCCAGGTCTCTCTCTAAGATGGCTCTCCCTTCTGACATGTTCAACTCACCGCCTAGTTTAGTGTCATCAGCAAACTTGGTGAAGGTGCTTTCAGTCCCATCACCCAGGTCATTTATGAAGATGTTTAGCAGTGTGGGGCCCAGTATCATTTCTTGGGGGACCCCACTTGTGACAGGCTGCCAGTCTGAGTAAAAACCATCAATCACCACCCTCTGAGTGTGGCCTGTGAGCCAATTTTCCACCCACCTTGCAGACCACCCATCCAGTCTGTATCTTGCCAGTTTGTCCAAGAGAAGGATGAGGGAAACAGTGTTGAACGCTTTGCTGACGTACAGGTGAACAACATCCACTGCTCTCCCCATGTCGACAGATGTTATTTTGTTGTAGAATGCAATCAGGTTAGTCTGGCATGATTTGCCCTTGGTAAACCTCTGCTGGCTTTTCCCAATCACCTGCTTCATTTTGTTTGTGATAGTTTCTAAGAGGACTCATTCTATTACTTTCCCAGGGACTGAAGTAAGACTAATGAGCCTGTAGTTTCCTGGGTCCTCTTTTGGGCCCTTCTTATAGGTTGGGTATGACATTTGTCCCTTCCAGTCATCAGGGACATCCCCTCATCTCCAGAAATTTTCAGAGATTATAGACAGTGGCCTTGCAACAATGTTAGCCACTTCTCTTAACACCCTGGGGTTGATTCTGTCCTAACCCAGATTTATGTGGGTTGAGCTCTTTGTAAGAGGCCTCAGACCAGCCCTTCCTCCACTACTGCTGGGTTGACGTGTTGTAGTAGCTACTTGATCCTGTGATCTGGGGTCCAGCTACATTGGTAAAGGCAGAGGCAAAGATGGTATTGAGAACCTCTGCTTTGTCAGCATTACTAGTGACTACTTTCCCTGCCCTGTTTAGTAATGGGCCTGTTTTTTCCCTGTGCTTCTGCTTACTGCTCACATATCTGAAGAATCTTTTCCTTTCTTTGACATCTCATCATAGCTGGTCATGAGATAAAGTTTTATCATCCAGAGTGAGCCATTCACACACACCTTAAGGCCTTTGTGTCATTTAAGAGATATCCATGCTTCAAGTTAGTAGTTTTGTCTAAAGCCTGGATTCCTTCCTGTAATTTGGTGCTCTTCACTGTAAATGAAATCCAGATGTATTTGTAGTTTTCTTCTAGGCAAATCAGCCCTTTGTATTAGCATTAATTAACTGAGTCTCACCATATCACTCTGCGGCAGACTAGTTTTTCTATCAAGTAATGTTGATATGAAAGCCTAGATAATTAACTGTAAGTCAAGAATTTTTGCATCCTTTATATGAATACGGTTTAAAAAAAGTGTGTGAGTGTATATATATGCACACACTGTTTTTTTAATTCAGGAGAAAACCAGTTAAGCCTGCTATATAATGAGCAATCATGCCAACAACAAATCAATTTCCATATAATTTGTTTGATGCGGTACTATAAATTCTACAAGGAGGATCAATAATTGGCAATAAAATATCAAGCTATAATTCTCCAACCTCCATGGCCAGTCTACACATACTTATGTAAAAATAGAACTTAATTTTTAGTTTATTGTCTGTACAAGCCAATTTACTGCATAAGAAAAAAAGTCAGGGGTCTGGCCATTAGTACAATCTAAAACACTCCCAGAAAAAATAGAAAGTTTTTTTAGTGGGATGCAGGTAAACATTTAGTGCAATTTCAGGAATCCAAGGATATCTCATCTGGTTTTCGTCACCACTACAGAATTGCACAGACCCAATGAAAAATCTGTCAATCTGCTAGACCCATGAAAAAGGGCTGATTACAATAAAGCATTGAAAACAGATGCCTTTGTCGAGGCAGCCACATACCATATACCACTTCTGAATACATGAAAAGTTCTCCAGTGGAGCACAGATTCAAAAGTGAGGAACAGTTAGGAGAGTACAAACGCAGAATGAGATAAACTGATCTTCATCCTGAATTCCTGTAAGGTGGAAAATCTATTCTGAATTGATATCTCACTTTCTTTTTCTACATATTTCATGAACTACCTTTCTCTAAAATCTGGAGGGACTTCCAAAGAGATAAGGGACAGACCAAATCCACTGATCTTACATTTGAATGCTAGTGTTTTGGGGAGAAAAACATACAGGAGAAAGTCCAGAGTCTAATGTAAAGCTTTGCATTTGATAGAGATGACAGAGTTTGAAGAGAACTCCTTAGGTTCTGCATGAGCTTTCTCGGTAGGCATGGCTTGTTCCTTGAAGTTCTTGAAAACAAAATATTCCTCTTAAATGTAATTAAATTTACATTTCACAATTTTTGCTTTCTTTGTAATATTTTTAGTTCTTTCAAATAGGGCAACATATGGTTGGTTGTTCTTCCTTAGAGCTTAAAGATAGTCAAATTTCATCTTTGAATAGAGGCTTTTAAAATTCTGGCTAAATCACTGTGAACTGATTTTGGCTGTAGTATTACTAAGCTATTTAGTAACTATTATAAGTGTTTTAAAATCATGATGATTTCCAGTTGTACTGGATAAGGTTCACCTCTATTAGACAAGGATCATGCTGACAATTTGATACAAAAGATATTATGAACATTATTGTCACAGAGATAAGCTTCATTCATCATATCAAGAAATGTTAATTTTTAAGTAACATTATCTCCAACTCTTCTGCTTGTTCAGGTATCTAAATCCATAAAGCAAGTGGAAAACATCCCATAACATGGGGTTACAGAAAAAGAAAGTGAGTTAATAACCAGATAGAATTCCTATTGATGTCAATAGGTATAAGCAGAATAATACATATTTCTAACCACAGTCTAATAGTCCAAGGTTAGTATATAGCAATAAAAATGGAAACATTCTTTTCACAAATCATCTGTTAGCTTATCAAGTTTTTGCCAATATAACTTTTTACATTTGATCAATTCCTTTGATCAATGAATTCCAATAAGAAAACCCCTTTCATTCCTGAAAATTGCTGCTGATCACCATATTGTTGATATGAAATAGCATTTTTCTTTGGTTTCCCAGAATAGACAGTAACAAATTAAACACATAATATATCATGACTATTAGAAAAATAAATGTAAAGAACAGCTTGTAGATTAGCAAAGAAGGGAAAGTCTGCCTAAAACAGTACTTCCTATACAATCTCCAAGTATAGGGCTAATATATATCAGATTTCCACAGGTATCTCTCCTTTTCCACCCATAAATTTTGTCAAAGTAAAATTTAAATATTTTTTTTAAGCTGTTAGAGGGTACCAGATGCTTGTGTCAGTGCTATGAAACTAATTCTGACTAAGCTGTCATACTTTTGGAAATTGTCAGAGTACTCAGTGCTAAACAGCAGAGTACAAGTGCAGCAATTTTGACACTTCCTGAAAACATCTGATTTTTTTTCAGAAGTGTTGATTTATGCATACACAGTAAATATAACATTTTTAGGAAATATCAGACTTATGGCAAATTCACCACAGTTACTTATATTACTTTCTGGGGGGGGAAATCTAGCATCCTAATCCAAGTAGGTAGGGATTATGGGAGACAGGGAGTAGGGGAATAAATTAAGATACAGATCATTAAATATCCTCATCTGCTTATACACAGAAAAACATTTCTGTCATGAAATAGGACTACTCTGTAGTTCTCAGATACAGGCAAGTTTGTGCTCTGCCTTTTCTGTTCTCAGTTAGTGATGGGGGTTTTTGCAAAGCTTTTGAATTTCTGACCACTCTTTAATATACTTTGAAGCAAACAGAAAGACCCAGCTAGCAGAGACACAGCAGTCGCACAGCAAGGGCACAGAGCACCTCTGCTGATGACTGCATGGGGATGCTTGAAGTGATGGTCTCAGTACAACACAGGGTATGTTCTCTGTCATTTACTGGTGCAAACATCTGTGGCACAGAGGAGATCTCTGGTGGGGAGGACACCTCTCTCAAGGTCTGGGGCTGGAGAGAGGGTTGTTGCCTCTCCTGGTGCCAGGGCAGCAGGGGCCTCCCCTGTGCCTTGGTCACAGCCCTGAGTCACCAGGTGAAGGAACTGCAGGAGGAGGTGAACAACAGCACGGGTTCCTGATGACAGGAAAAAAGCAAATATGACACTCACCTTTAAGAAGGGCAAGAAGTAGGATCCAGGTAACTGCAGTCAGCCAAATTTCAGTCTCTGGGAAGGTTATAGAGTGAATCCTCTTAGAAGCTGTTTCTATGCACATAAAGGACAAGAAGATGATTAGGAACAGCTGACATGGGTTTAGCAAGAACAAATCATGTCTTGATTGCCTGATTATGCCTGATAACCTGATTGCCTTATATGATGAGATAACTGGCTTTGTGGACAAGAGAAGGGCAGTGGATTTTGTACGCCTTAACTTTAGTAAGGTCTTTCATATAGTCTTCTGTAGGCCTCTTATCGCCAAATTGGTGAGATACTGACTGGATAACTGGATGATAAAGGTGGGTTGGAACACTGGCTTGATTGCTGGGCTTAAAGTGTTGTGATCAGTGGTGTAAAGTCCAGCTGGCAGCCAGTAACTGGTAGCATCCCTCAGGGATCCATGTTGGGGCCAATACTGTTCAATGTCTTTATTAACTAACTGCGGTGGAGGGCACTTTCAGCAAGTTTGCTGATGACACCAAACTTGGGGTTGCGGGACAGTCAATATGCAGGACAGAGCAGCTATTCAGAAGGACCAGAATGGGCTGTGTAATAGCTAACAGGAACTTCATGGAGTTCAACAACGCATCTGGAAAGCAGCTTGGCAGAATAGGATCTGGGGGTCCTGGTGGACACCAAGTTGAACATGAGCCAGCAATGTGCTCTTGCAGAAAAGATGGCTAATGGTGTCCTTGGCTGCACTAGACAAAGTATTGCCAGCAGATGGAGGGAGGTGACCCTTCCCCTCTATTCAGCACTAGTGAGGTCACACCTGGAGTACTGTGTCCAGTTCTGGGCTCCTCAGTACAAGAGAGACAGGGACATACTGGAGAGAGTCCAGTGAAGGGCCACAAGGATGATGAAGGGATTGGAGCATCTCTCCTATGAGGAAAGGCTGAGAGAGCTGGGACTGTTCAACCTGGAGAAGTGAAGTCTCAGGGGGCACTTCAGCTATATATATAAATACCTGAAGGACGGTGCAAAGAGGATGGAGCCAGGCTCTTTTCAGTGGTGCACAGTGACAGGACAAGAGGCAATGGGCACAAACTGAAACACAGGAGGTTCCCTCTGAACATCAGGAAACACTTTTTCACTGTGAAGGTGGTCAAACTCTGGAACAGGTTGCCCAGGAAGGTTGTGGAGCCTCCATTCTTGGATATATTCAAAAGCCACCTGGACAGAGTCCTGGGCAAACAGCTCTACGTGGCAAAGCTTGAGCAGGGAGGTTGGACCAGGTCCTTTCCAACCTCAGCCATTCTGTGATTCTGGGATTCTGTGAAAAGCAAATGTGAAGTCTTGCACCTGTAATGGAATAACCCCATGCACCAGTACAGGCTGAGGACTGACAATTTGGGAAGCAGCTCTGCAGAAAATAACCTGTTGGTCGTCCTGCTGGATGACAAGCTGAACATGAGCCAGCAATGTGCCCTTGCAGCAAAGAAGGCCAATAGTACACTTGGCTGCATTAGTAAGAGTGGAGCCAGCAAGTTAAGGGAAGTGATCCTTCCCTTCTGCTTGGCACCCATGAGAGCACATATGGACTGTCATGTCCATTTTTGGGCTCATTTCAAGAAAGACATTGACATGCCACAGTGAGACACATGGAGGGCAACTAAGCTGGTCATGGCTGGAGCACACGACTTGTGAAGAGAAGCTAGGGGAATGGGTTTGTTCAACCATAACAGAAGGCTCAGGGGAGACCTTATTGCTGTTGACAACTGATTGGAAGATAGAAGATGGGGCCAGACTATTCTTGAATGTACATGGTGATAGAGCAAGAAGCAATGAACAAATGTTGGAACAAGATGAAATCTCCATCCTTGGTGGATGTCAACTGGACACAGCCCTGGGCAATGTAATCTAATTAGACTTCCTCTGAGCAGTGAGGTGGGACTAGATGACCTTCAGCAGTCCTTTCTAACTGGAGTTATTCCATGGATCTCTGATAAGATTTATTTTCTATTATACCAAGATATTTTTCTAAAGTAATGCTAGAGGAAAAACTGAAGAAGAATGGGAAAGGTAAGCAGGACAGGAAATGTCATTCAAGTCCTCACATCCGTTTCTCACTGCCAATGGCAGGAAAGAGAGGTTTTTGCTAATGTCCTGAAGATGGTAAGTGAACAGGTTTACAAAGTCTGATATGGCTCATATGGAAAATGCTATGGAAACTGTAAGACAACAAGTGAAACAGACTATGTACAAAATTATCCTACAGCATGTTAAATGATAAAAATTTCCTTTATGAATTAAAAGCATACTTATTTTTTTCCAGTTTTAGGCTGTATAGTCTTAGATGTCAAAGTAAAAAGAAATATTGCTTTTGCTAAAAGAAATAAAGAAGTTGGCTTTGGGAAGTTCAAGTCTCTCTTACCTTGACCTGTTCACCTGAAATGCTATCAATGGCTAGAAAACTCCTAATAACACCACCCATAGAACATTTAGCAAAAAAATCATTATAAATTAAAAGGAAAAGCAATAACAACTTTTTTTGGATATCCTTTTACATTCATGTTGCATGTGTTTAACATTAATGCCTAGTAGCATTCCAGTTACAACTGGAACAAGAATCCTTATATATATTTAACTATTCCAGCTCCTTAACTCAAAGATCGAAAAGACTCCTAGACTTTTTCAGAATAGCCACATTATTTGACAAATACAGGAAATCAAGACTGGAAATTCCTGATCTTTTTTTCCCTTTAAGATGAGATTCAAGAGTAACTGTTTCTTCTTTACAGTATACAAGTTTTTTCAGACTCCTTCTACAGGAGAAGAATAACTTTTTTTTTTTTTATTATTTTTTTTCCCCTGGTCACCTTTAAGAAAGCAATTGTTCCTACTCAATAGCTTAGTAGTTTCTAAGGAAAATAACCAAGAAGGAGCTAAACTCATGGATAAACAGAAATTATCTATGACTACAGACATTCACAGTCAGTTGGCAGACAGACAGATTTTGTTATTCTAGGTATGAATATCAGTACTAACAAATAAAACTGGATGTTGAATTCTCCTGTCCTGTACATTGAGTAATAAATAGGATACTAGGTACGTTGCCTTACAGATTATCGTATTGGACTAAATATAAAACTGGTAAAGCAAATGAAATATTTCTTTAATAATTATAATTGCTGAGGATGTGGCTAGTGCTTCATCCAAGCAGACTAAAAGGAACAGTAGCTTAAGAATGTCATTTAGAAGAAAAGAAATGAAAACAGTATGGTTGACAAAGAACATCTACAGTCCAGAACATCTCAGGAAAAAATGCTGGCTGATTCATTGAATTCTCTGAAGGATGGACCCAATGAAATTAAGACTACAGCCATAACTCCAATTTTAGCTCCTGAATATGAAAACAATGCAACATGGACTCTAGATACAGACAAATAACTAGCCCTGACCTTCACAATAAATGAAATTGATATAACTTCACTTTATTTGCAGCAGACTTATCAAGCCACTGTGGTTGCAGCAAGATATCACATGTACATCTCTGAAAGATATGTTCTTAGGTCAGGACTGAGAAATGTTCCAGAGGCCTATGCTAAAAAAATGTTGCATTTGCTATGCTTGGCTTATATAAGTCTACACCAGTAAATTCCATAGCACACAAATCTGTCCAAAACAGTCATTTTTTATTTTGTTAATGTTATGAAAATGTCTCTGTTAAAAAAGCCTGAAGCATCTCAGAAATTGCAAAGGATACTAATACTACTCCCAGTGTATCTACATAGATAAAGAGTTGCTTTAAGTCAATGCCTTATCCACAGACCTGGTGGATATTCCATGAAGCTGAAGAGCATAGCTTATACAGCATGTACAGTGGAGACATAGTGGATATCTTAGAATCTCTAGTGATGATGGAGATACCCCACTGAAGAAAGACAAAAAAACACTTTGTTATTGTAGGTTAAAAAACCTTTACACTGAGGTCAGAGAAATAGCTACAGAAATAAGGGTAGGTTTGTTTTTTGATTGACAATTCAAATCTCCAAGAATAGCTGGGAAAAACTTTCACATTACAGTAATTCAATATACATTTTGAAAAGCATTGCAAGGTGGTTTATATGACAGAAATTTTTTAGCTGCAGAATATTATTGGCAGTTAATAATAAACAGGTAAAAAGGTAATAAACAAGCATAAAGGTGCTTTCAGTAGGCATCAAATGTGCAGTGAATGGATAATAATCAAGTATCATTTGTTAGGCTGACAGTCAGACATGCAATGGATACTATATATGATGAATGGAAGTCTGATGTATGCATGAGCAATATTTGATTGAAAGATCAATGTCTATGTTTTAACCATTATGTATAAGGAAATAGAAATCAAAACAAAGGTAGTTCCTAGTTTCACCATTATCACCCAAATACAATAGCTATGTTTGAAATACCATTAGCATAAAGTTAACAATGTGAAAACTGTACTAATTACCTCAAAACATATACTCCCCAGGTGAACCTCTAGCTCTGATGAAACCAATGATAAAACTCCTGCTACCTTCCAGGAAGCTGAGATTTCATCTCCTACATTTATTTGGAGTCCTATCTTCCTGGCAGTTGTCAAAATACACTTGTATGGTACCAGTTCCTGTTCCCATTCCAGACAGCACAGGCAAGGGAGAAAGAAGCTTGTGTTGTTGCAATATGGTTTTTGCAAGCCATGGCATACAATGCAGTGACTTTCAGATTGCAGACCGAGACTGACCGCTGACAGATTGGAAAAAAAAATCTTTGTTTCTATGTGATCTTAATAGATCTCATGTAATAACCACTAAGAAACAACATGCACTGAGCACAACAGAAGTATAGGTAAACAACACTGTACTGGGTATATAGTCCATGCAAAACCTTGCCCTAGAAGAAACAATTTTGAAGGAAGTAATTCTACTAAAAAAGTTGAAACAAAACTGTGAACAGCCCTGAGTATATTCTCACACACCCACCCATATTAAATATTTACAGCTGTTAAAAATTGTTTAGATTATGACCTTGATAGTGTAAACACTTCCTTTGCAGTTTGCTATCAGACCTGCATTTTAGTAATGATGTTTATAGAACATTTTATTAAAAATATTAAAACTTCTAACAGCCAAGTGTGGAGAATGCATCTGCAAAAATAACATAGCACTAAACAGAGCATTACAAATATATACTGGAAATCCATTAATAAAGGGAATTGGGTATCTGTTTAAATTAAACATTTATCTTTCACTGTTGGTGGCAAAGGTTTATATCCAACACTAATAAGGAGAGCTAAACTATTGGCCTCATCAGTTGCTTGAGTAAGCTGTCGTAAAATGAATTTCATGACCTCACTGACTAGCTGTTTGCAAAACACATCTTTACAGCAACATAATCCATAGACGTCATGCTATTGAAATTATTGATACTAATGGAAACTTCAATCTAAGCAATACAGGACTCAGTAGTAACAGCCTGTGAGAATTAACACGTAAAGATAAAACCATGGAGATGGTTTTATCATTATACCTGCAAAACTGACTTCTTAGTAGAAACTGAAAATAGGTGATGTGTAAGTGCACTTTAAACATAAGATTCTGATCCTGCAAGATGATGTGGAGTACAAAATCTTACACTATTTTAGAGTTTCTTTGCAGGATTGGGATTGTACAATGAAAAGATACTGTTTTAAGGTACATATTCTGAAATATACTAGAAGGGCTGGTTTTCCCAACGCAATAGAAAATACCTAAAAATAAGGCACCGGCACACCAAGTATTGTAACACCTAAGGCTTTTTAGCTCTCTAGTTCATAAACTGTTAGTAAAAGTTTACAAAAACTTTATCAATCTGTGGCCTATTTCCTGCATAATCACTTAATGCTATGATAGCTCCCTGCATCACTCTGTAAGGAACCTGATGCTCTTGAACACTTTTCATGTATCCCAAGTGTCTCAGTCATGCCTTTCTGTCACAGCTTCCTAGGAACAGAAATTAAACACCAAGTGCCTGATTTTCCGAAATGCTAGCCATATACCTATGTAACTGCATTCCAAGGCAGCTGCAGATGACTAACGATTCAGAGAAATCAGATTCTACTTCATTTCAGCCTTCTTAGTTAAAAAGAAAGTACTGCTTAGGTGCTTTTTTCACTCGGTGAATTAACATAAACCCAAAGATTAGTCATTGTTATTGTTTTTTGGCTATCATGAATACTTAGTCATCTCTGCTACAATATCTTGGTTAACAGCTCATACAGATTCTCCACTATAAGAAACAGACAATATTTTCCCTCTTGTCCCACTCAATAAATCTGTCCACTCACCAGCAAATATGTCTTGGCAGCAGTCCAATCTTGGGAGTCACTAACAAGATGGTACACCTGAGGTCAACCAAATCACTCTTTAATACAATAGTCACATCTCATCTTGGCAGTCAATCACCTATCATTCTACCTAAATGAACAAACAAAACTGCAGGAGAAAATACTCCTGGGCACCAGCTTGCACTGAAATGGTGGCAACAGCTGGTCCAACAGATGCTTCTCATGTGATTCAACACCTGTGCTTTTGCATTTCTGCAGTAGGCCACGTTAATAGATTTTTTTTTTCCTTTTTTTTCAAAATCCTGAAATATTCATACCTAAAATAAATGCTCCTAGGGACTTAGCAGAACACTACTTCTGTTGCTTGAAGGAAAACATCCAATTGTAGAAAAGAGCCTGAAAGAGCCTTAAAAGTCTCTATTAGTATAATCACTGTACTTCGTAATTTATGTGTGATACAGATTTGAGACATCTCAGGCCTTCTGGTATCCTGTAAGACTGAAACACATAAGGCAAAGAAATGTAATTAACCAGACAAAGTGTTAGGCTGAACTAATGTAGATGAGATAGGTATGGATATGTATTTCTTAAATTAAAACTTTTAAGAGCTTTTGATTTAGTAAATGCACACTTCAATATTAGTATAAATAATTTCTTACTTCCTGAATAGAATAGTGGGGGTTTTGTTATCTTATATACATGTTAAAAATGTAGGACAGTGACACAGTTTTCTATTAGAGGTTTACTAGACCTGCCTGTCTAGATACGTACAAAAAATGTCTGCATATAAAAATCCTTTGCCCTTAAATAGTCTTGTAAATCTTAGTACCGCATGGAAACATTTAGTCATGACTAACAAATCCACCCATTTGGAAATCTAATGATTTCAAAATGTACATTTCAGGGGTTGGACTCGATGATCCTCGTGGGTCCCTTCCAACTCAGGATATTCTATGATTCTATGGTTCTACATTCCATGTACTCAAATCTGTCAGAAAAAAAGGAAATACAGAAAAATCATCTTCCATTCATCAGAACTGCCTCCTACGAGGGGATGCCAAGAGACAAGAGGAATGTTGTATAACCTCACTCGTCTGTATTGGAACTGCCTCTTTGCCTACTACCATCTCTGTTCCACATGAGTACTCCTGCTCATATCTCTAATGACCCTTGAAAGCTTATGTGTTTCACCACTGTTATGGAAAGCACTTGCTAGGAGGTTTTTTAAGATGGAGATCAGACTGGGCAAAATGAAGATCATGAAGGGAGGGTTTCCGGAATTCTTAATTTCCTAGAACTGAGCTTTTGCTTTTTCCTTTTTTTCCTGTTTTTTCTTTCTATAAAATTCGCACATCCCATGAAAATACAGGCAGCCCAGAGCTTGGTGGAGCATTTATAACTTAACCTGTGTGTTAGTAAAGCGTGGAGACTTTTTCTATGCATATAAATAATGTCTGAACTCTGTTGCTCTCTGAAGTGCTAAATCAGCATCACAGTAAGCAGTGACCTGGTAGCCAAAAGGATTTAGGGCTCATTTGGCATTTTGAATGTTTATAGCAAAACAAGAGTATTGCTGAGTGAAAATAGGAAGTTGAAACTACAGTTTGAAATGTCATTTCCTATTGCTTTCTATCTAATTCATGGTATAAAATTCAAACTGTTTAAATTATTGAATAGAACTCTAGGAACTATATAAAATATGACTTTTTTTAATATGTCTTGCTTTGTTGTTTGTTGGGTTTTTTTAAATAATATTAGCAGTTATCATTAATAGCAACATTACTTACTTTTTTGAAATAGTATAATTTATAAAGAACCCATTTTGCAAGTAGAAAACTGTTAACTATTTCCAATACTATTCAGGTAATACTCCTATAAAGAAACTATCTCAGAAGAGTGATACTTCTGAGAAAGAGTTAAATGTATATTGAAAATGCAAAGGAAAGAAAATGGAATCTTTCAGGACAAAAATATCTTGACATGGAGTGAAATTAAATGTCTTTCTGAAGTTCTTAATGTTAACTTCCACCTTTCTATGAGAATATAATACATCACAGATGAAAAATGTAACTAAGGTGTCTGGAAAACTGCAGAGCACTTTTAAAAGTGATGAGGCCCTAAACTCCATTAAGATTGTCCATTATTCATTTAAAGACTTCTGCTTTGAAAATATATGAACTCAATCTGTGACAGAAGCTCTGCCTCAAACTTTTCCTTCCTATCTGTTCATAGACAAAGACACAGTGATTGTTAGCCACTATCTAGAGATATGATGACCTCTGTTCTAAAAGGAAGTGACTTGTCAGTTGTCACATTTCTTGCTGATTGTTAAAATAGGTAACAAAACAATTGAAACAGTTAGCCATGAAAAGATGTGTGTCAAAGGAGACATGGGCAGCTCAGTGATGTGACTAAAGCATATTCTAGCATTTAGAAAAAGCAAGAATAGCAGAGTTAAAGAAGGAAAAAAATTACAAAGCACTTAGTGTCATAAAGTGCTTCTCATACATTTATATAGGGGATTATAATTTCAAAAGTCAGCTTTTCCAATATTTTTCACATTCTGTTGTAAAATGTATTTTCTAATATTTAGAAATAGCAGTGGCTGATAGAGGGCCATTTTGAACGGCAGCAGTATGTGTTGTTTCACATTGACTAAGTCAACTACATAGTTAATTAACTAAAGAAGTTACAATATCAATTATTTCCAGTGTGATACTAATGGGAAAACCTAAACCAAGAAATATCTGTCTTTTCACATTTGTCCATCAGATATGCCTAAAATGTACAGTAAGTTTATAAAAAGAAAACCTCATTCCCTATGTAAACTTTTTTTTCTTATAAAAGCATAAGGTTTATGGTAAAATCCTGAACATCAAAAAGAACCCACCACAAAACCCCAGTTACAACATTATTCAATCATCAAAAGATGCATTAGCTACTAGGAGAATTTTCAAAAGTGCTTAAGGAGGTGCCAGATGTTTAATATATTTTACTTGTAATATCACTAAGTACCCATCTGAATCTTTAAACAAATACTTTTGTTAAGCCTGACTCTAAGACTCAGATCATCAAGGGACTTAAGCATCTCAGTTGATGGAATTCTTAAGTTACTTTGAAAATGTTTTCCCTAAACTCTCCTTAATTGTTAGTGATACTGGAAAGTCAATCTGGATAACTTTAAAAGAGACTAAATTTGAAGGTTTACTGAAAATGAAAGTCATACAATTGTCGGCAAAGCCAGACAGGCGGAATCACTAGGGACTCCTAGAAAACTAGGCCTTTTTTTCTTTCAAGAATTGAGTCTTTACTATTAAAAGCAGGTTATCAGAGTAAATACTAAAGCCAAACTTCTCTGGCTTTATGTCCTGAACACTAGATAAAAATGTGAATCAGGGACAATTTATTAAATTCTTTGCCTTACTATGCCTACTCATAAGATATAGTCAAACAACTAATTTTAAATTACTTATGATGGGTATAGTAGTTGTACTTAATTTTCAGTCAACAAGGAGTAACTTATCTCCTTCACATTCATATGATAAAGAAAAATAAGAAAGAATATTAATGGTTCCTCAGAATGGGGTAAAATTAATTCCAACTCAGAAGGCCAGAAAAATCCCTATGAACTTTTTAGACATCAAATTAGATTGCAGCTGCTGTCAGAGATGCTTTGTGGAGACCAGCTCTAGCAGCAAAAGACAGCCAACAGATTTGTTGATGGAGGAGAGGGAGCTCAACATGTAGCTGTTACCACTTTGGGAATACAGCACACCCCTGGCTATCTTACGTCAGGAATATTTTGAAGACTTTCACTGACATAGCTATACTGGGCACAGATGGATCATTCAATGACGTGTATAGCATAGCTTGTGCTGGGAAAAGCTGCTGGCATATATTAAGATATGTGGTCAGACTGATGATGTCTTTCATTTTGGCTGTGAGTGTTTCACCGCATTGATATAAAATGCAACTTTCCTTATCTAACTGTATCATACCATGAGCTCTCAGAATTTCTTTAAGAAAACTGACCCTACATGAATATAACTTTTTTTTTCCTACTTGTTCCTGTTATGGTTAAATTAAAAATTCTTGAGAGTAAAATATTGAGAAGGAAAATTACTGATCCATTTCATCTATTTTACATTATTTTAGGTGTATTATGTGATTGTAAAACAATTTAAAAAAATGAAAATAGAAATGTCATAATTAACATAAGGAAAAATAGAATTGATGATTGCAGCATAGGTTGACATCAGTTGGAGAAGATGACTAGGGATTCACTGGTTCAGTAATAAGAAAAGAAAAAGGCAGAGATTTTAGACTCAAAAACCCATATTCTCTTTATCTGAATATCAGCCATGTGACTCATGCCTAAGAAGTTGCATCAGAATCATATCTATCCACCAGCACAGTGATCTGGCACTGGATCTCACTGTTCTCGTGTATGTCTTTAGTGTAGATTTCCACCTTTTGAATAAAAGGAGAGTAGTAGGGTGTATCTACACAACAAGCACATTTTGAAACCGTTACATGGTGCAGGATTTCTGTCTCTCACTAAACACGGACAATTAACCCTCCAGAAATCTCTGTATTACTCCCTTCCTGAATGCAGCTATCAAGTGTCATAATTGGGTCTATAAAGGTTAATAAAGCAAAAATACTTCCCAAACAGGAAAATTATCAAATAACATACACCATTTAGGAAGAGTTTAGGAAAGAGCAATGACGATGATTAGAGGTTTAGAAAACATGGTCTGTGAGGACTAGATTTTTAAAAAATCCTAAAAAAATAGAAAGGGTAGAGGTGGAAGTGAAAGATGAAAATTATTGCAGTTACATCACAAACAGTAAGAGTTTAGTTTCTTTTTCATGTCCATGTTAGACGGAATAAGAAGTGATGGCCACAGGTCGCAATAACACAGAATCATGTCTGAAATTCAGATTACAAAATAAAACTTCCTAATGGTGAAAATAAATTAGACTGAATGCTTTTCCCATGTATCTCCACCATATCAATCTATAAAAATTTGAACTACTGACAAAAGACTTCATTCTGTCATTCTAAGAAACTGACTCTTGAAATTCTTAAATGCAAACTTACATTAACTTTTTGAAAACAGACCAAGTGAAAAGATAGGTTGATGCATCCTCCCCATTCTGGCAGAAGCTACTATTGGCTTTCACATGCAGGACGTGCTCAGGTGGGTGTTTCTACTGTTTGTTCAATTACATTTGATTTTCAGATAGCTTCAGAGGAGCTGCATCCACCAAAATTTGGGTGGATTTAAGTGACCCTAGCTCATGTAAGAATTTCCTTTGACAAACATAGGCTTGTCTGTTCAGCTTCTGTGGTTTTTCGTTACAGGTGTCATGTTTTCATTAACCACTTCTATTCATAATGCTAAATACCTTGTTCCGCTATTCGAGCTATTCTGCCACTGGGATCTGGCAGATTCAAAACTGAAGCCAGAATGGTGAATATCTGTTACCTGGAGAAGCTGCTAACTCTTACACAGCTTCACAGGAAAAGGCAGTAAGCAAAATTCACAAAGGTACTTCAAAACTGAAATGCTGTGTACCATAATACCTAAATCTTGGGAACCTGGTTAATTGAGAGGCCTGTGCTAAACATCTAAATTCTTTCTATATGGGTGGGTGGGGCTGAGCAGCCTCAGAATGGGATCCACAACAAGCAGCTGGCTGAACAGGGGGTACCTGTTCATTAACTGGAAATACTGTTCTGCCTATCAGCTCATTCACAAAAAACTCAGATATTTCCAGCATAAAACTGCATTCCGTAGTATAACAATGCCCTCATTTTACCACAGTGCAATACTCCAGTGTCATGGTTTAACCTCAGTCGGCAACTGAGCACCGCACAGCCGCTCACTCACTCCCCTGCCCCCGGTGGGATGGGGGAGAGAATTGGAAGAGTAGAAATGAGAAAAACTCATGGGTTGAGATAAAAACAGTTTAATAATTGAAATAAAATAATAATAACAATAATAGTAATAATAATGTAATAATAATAATACTAATACACAAAGCAAGTGATGCACAGTACAATTGCTCACCACCCGCGGACCGATGCCCAGCCAGTCCCCAAGCAGCAGCCCCCCCTGGCCAGCTTTCCCCAGTTTATGTACTGAGCATGACGTCACATGGTATGGAATGTCCCTTTGGCCAGTTTGGCTGTGCCCCCCTCCCAGCTTCTTGTGCACCTGCAGCCTTCTCAGTCGGTAGAGCATGGGAAGCTGAAAAGTCCTTGACTAGTGTAAACACTACCTAGCAACAACTAAAACATTGGTGTGTTACCAACTTTGTTCTAGTCCTAAATCCAAAACACAGCACTGTACCAGCTACTAGGAAGGAAATTAACTCTACCCCTGCCAAAACCAGGACAGTATCCACCCCTTATTCTATACCATCTATGTCATGCTCAAGTCCCATATTTTCCAGTACTTTTCCATTAATCACCACTCCTTTTCCTGTTTGTTTGGGTTTTTTAATATAAATCTGTACAAACAGATATCATTCCCTTAGTCTATGGGCCATCCCTCGAAAATGTTTGGTGAGTTCATTTAGTCCATGACTTCGGGCTCCATCTGTTGTAATAACCTTCCGGGGCAGGAAAGATGGAGATGGTATGTGGTGTTGGATTGTTTCATGTTGGAGTCAGCTCTGGTACCATCATCACTGTGCTTTGCTTGGTTTCATCAAAATTCATTCTTCATTAATCTGGGTGATTCTTATTGTAATATCATTAGTATGGCATATAATATTATATAACACTTAACATCACATAATTCAGATCATTGGCTATTCTCACCCAAAATCAAATCCCCTTGAGGTACACATCGGACTTCCCCATCCTTCCGCATTATCCACCAAGTGCACCCAGGTCCTTGAGCAAAAGCAATCCCATGGATGGGTCTGCCTTTGCCTGAGGCAGGAATAACCCAAACTGTTTTCCCCAACATATTTTTATGTGCACTACAGAGACTTTATTCCCATCTACAGTACGTAAAAATTTTGACTGGGCAGGGCCAGCTCGATTGGCAGATCCCCTCATGTTGACTAACCAGGTGGCCTTTGCTAAATATGTATCCCAATGTTTGAATGTCCCGCCACCCATTGCTCTCAGTGTAGTCTTTAACAGTCCATTGTATTGTTTAATTTTCACAGCCATATGCTGCCAATATCTGTTTTTCAGTTGGAGTATAGCGGGCCTCAGATCCTCTGTATACCCGACTCCAAAACCCTAGGGGGCAACCTCAAGACTCCCCAGGTGCTTTCTGCCAGAGGCTCCAGGTAGGGCCATTCTCCCCAGCTGCGGTATAGAGCACATTTTTTACATCTTGTCCTGCCCGGACTGGCCCCAGGGCTACTGCATGAACTATCTCCTCTTTAATTTGTTCAAAAACTTGTTGTTGCTCAGGGCCCCATTTGAAATTGTTCTTCTTCTGGGTCACTTGATAGAGAGGGCTTACAATCAGACTGTAATTTGGAATATGCATTCTCCAAAAACCCACGACGCCCAAGAAAGCCTGTGTTTCCTTTTTGCTAGTTGGTGGGGACACTGCTGTTATTTTGTTGATCACATCCATTGGGATTTGATGACATCCATCTTGCCATTTTATTCCTAAAAATTGGATCTCCTGTGCAGGTCCCTTGAGCTTACTTTGTTTTATGGCAAAACCAGCCTTCAGCAGGATTTGGACTATTTCCTTCCCTTTTTCAAAAACTTCTCCTGCTGTGTTGCCCCACATGATGATGTCATCAATGTATTGCAGGTGTTCCAGAGCCTCACCCTGTTCCAGTGCAGTCTGGATCAGTCCACAGCAAATGGTAGGGCTGTGTTTCCACCCCTGGGGCAGTCGGTTCCAGGTGTACTGGACGCCTCTCCAAGTGAAAGCAAACTGTGGCCTGCACTCTGCTGCCAAAGGGATTGAGAAAAACGCATTGGTGATATCAGTTGTGGCATACCACTTGGCTGCCTTTGACTCCAGTTTGTACTGAAGTTCTAGCATGTCTGGCACAGCAGCACTCAGTGGTGGTGTGACTTCATTCAGGCCACGGTTGTCTACTGTTAGTCTCCACTCTCCATTAGACTTTCACACTGGCCATATGGGACTGTTAAAGGGTGAGCAAATCTTGCTGATCACTCCTTGGCTCTCCAGTCAACGAATCAGCTTATGGATGGGAATCAGGGAACCTTGGTTGGTGCAATATTGCCGCCGGTGCACCGTGGTGGTAGCAATTGGCACCTGTTGGTCTTCGACCTTCAGCAACCCCACAACAGAGGGGTCCTCCAAGAGACCAGGCAAGGTGGACAGCTGTTTAATTTCTTCCGTCTCCAAGGCAGCTATACCAAAAGCCCACCGGTACCCTTTTGGGTCCTTGAAATACCCTCTCCTGAGGTAGTCTATGCCAAGGATGCACAGAGTCTCTGGGCCAGTCACAATGGGGTGCTTCTGCCACTCATTCCCAGTTAGACTTACTTCGGCTTCCAATACAGTTAGCTGTTGGGATCGCCCCATCACCCCAGAAATACAGATGGGTTCTGCCCCTATATAGCTTGATGGCATTAGGGTACACTGTGCACCGGTGTCTACCAGAGCCTTACACTCCTGTGGGTCCGATGTGCCAGGCCATCGAATCCACACAGTCCAGTAAACCCGGTTGTCCCTTTCCTCCCCCTGGCTGGAGGCAGGGCCCCTCTAATCCTCATCACAGTACTTATTTCTCATTTCTTGTACATACGAGTCAGAAGTTTCTTCATTAAGATCAGAAGTAAGATCAGCCCTTCTACTCTGTCTGGGGAACTGCCCGCTGGAAACTGGAGCAGCATTTTTCCTGGAAGAACCCCCTTCTGTGATTGTTTTCCCTTGCAACTCTAGATGATAGGTATCTATAGATAGTTTTTCTTTAGCTTAGAGAAAATCTCATACAGCTGTCCTGTCTGACCCATCTGTAGGCTTTTATCATTTCTATTAGCTGTTCAGAACATAGGTAAATATCGGCTTACTGAAAAGATTATTGCATTAAATTAGGGGTGGGCACTATTGCAGGTGCAGAAAAAAAATATATATAAAGAAAGAAAAGCTTTTATTAGCTTCCTGCTCACTGCTCCCTGTATTAACCTTTCCTGCTCCTGTACCTCTGAGTCACAGACATAGTCTGCCCTAGGTTTTGCGCATGCAGAGAGTGTTCTATCAAAAAAGTCCTGTGTGTTCAAAAGGGTAGCATTCAGGGTATGGATCTGAGCCAGAAGATTAAAAACAAAAAACCTCCCAAACCTGATCTCTCCCAGTGTCAGTCTGCTAGGACTCTGGAAATTTACTTCAGTCTGTGAACTTCCACAGTAATGCCCCAATTCCTCTCTGCTATTGAGAAAGGAAGATGTGTTTCCCCACTATCTTCAGTTGTTCATGAAGCTATCCACTTATCTAATGTGAATCTTCTGGCATAATTTTCAGCAAATGATTTTAAAGCAAAGGGATTTTCTGTTTAATTGAAACAATACTTTCTTGCATTAAGACCCGTAGGTTCCAGAAACTTATGATCCAGTAAATAAATCCAACCTTTTAAAACATGGCAGTTTTTGCTCAGGAGAAGTCTGAACAACTTTGCCTCTATGTTTCCAAACATTCTGAGCTTTCTTCAGTTCAGCATTTCAAACCTAAACAATTTTTCTCTTCAATAGCTGCTCCAAGCTACTGTGCCATTAGAAACTGAAACAGCAACCTGTCTCATGTAGCTATGTTCACAGTGTTTCTATTACAACAGCAAGGAAGAAAAGTGTATAAGCTTAGAAAACAATGGGGAGCAAAGATCAGTAGATAGAAGACAGAGCATAGAATCTGAAACAGAGATGATAAGCAATTTAATTTTTTTATGGTTTTTTTTACCCTTTTTCATTTGTCAAGAGACCGGGTTACAAAACTTTAACATACAAGTTGGAAAGTATAGGCCATCTACTAATTCCAATGTCTATCATTCCTCTGCTCACTTGCTTTCCATTTTCTAATTGCCCAGGAGTAGTACAGGGCAAGAGTTGACCCTGATGTCAATACCAACCTTATGGGGATGATGACTTACTTAAGAAAAAAAAAAAAGAACAGTCCAATAACAAAGCTGGAAAGACACAACTGAGTAGGATTTCTGCATTGGGCACACTATTGACTGGGACATAACAGATTTTGAACAGCTTTGATCATGCAGTATGTTGGCTTTCAGGTTGGTTTTCAGAATAAGATGGGGGAGATCACCTTATGCCAGATAAGCAGGAATAGGTTGTGTCATGCTGTCTATGAAAAATACATAAGCAATATTATAAAAAACTAAATGCAACAAATTTTTAAATGAGATTCGGTTGCTTTGAAAAACATAGGGAAAAATTGTCTTTAAAGTCTGAGGAGGACATTGAAGAACAGAAGGGCCATTGGTAATACATTAGAAAGCAAGAGAAAATGAGGCTTATTTTTCTGAGAAAATAACCCTGATTGTGATTAGTTAATCTGTGATTTTTATAGCCTTAAGTGTCTGTTTTAGTCATCCAAGCTTTGCATATCTGAAAAGAACATTGGGAACAATGAGCCAAAGAAGATATGATGAAGGCCTTCCCAAATATTGCAAGGTTTTTCTTTGTTTTGGTGTGAAGTTTTACCAAGAACAAGGGTTTTTTCTTCATAAAATGAAGAAAAATAGGCATTTGAGTTGATAAGGCAGATGAAAAAGTCTCTGAACAGAATATCCAGGCAAATACACACACAACGTGTCTGGAAAGAACTTAAATTTCTGTATGTTAGTTTCCTGTGTTTTAGGATCCTTATCTCTGGAGGGGAATCTAGCTTCCATCCCAATCAGGTGCTCTCCTGAGATGTAAAAGCCATAGGTTTTAAGATTTCTAGGCCAAGCAGAACATAGGAGTCTCACTTCCTGGACAAAGCATTTCAATAGTGAGGCTAATAGACAACTTTTTATTTTTCAGGAGCAGCTTTTTGGAAGGAACCTAGGTCTATCAGTGTGTGTTAGGTATATTGCTAATGCGCCACCTGTACCAGCAAGGGAAATACAAAATCTGAGATATCTGCAAACCTTCTCACAGGACCATGACCGATGTAGGGTACTGACAACTTTGAACTTACTGTGCTTCTGTGCCTTCTGATCCAGCCACACACTCCTCATATATTAACAACTTCAGATTACCTTGACTGCTCATTACTCTTCATGTAGTTATTGCTTTTTTATTTCCAGTACAACGATAACAAATGCATATTTATTACAACAAAATGACAATGTCTTGCCTAAACAGCAGTGTGATTTATTTTTGTTGTTCATGACTTGAATTGCCAGACTGATACGTAATTAAAATGTGCAGCTTGCTGTAAAGCAGTGCTGTCATTCTAGATGAAAAACTATCAGTTGTTACCATTACCAGACAATGAAATTTGTATCAAATACTTAGGTTAATCAAGAATTAAAATAAACAAAACAAATAAAAAATCCCAAAGTAACTGCCTTTAGAATTATAAAATGGCATAGGGGGTTGTTTCTTTAATCAATGAATCTACTGCTTAAACAACAACAACAACAAAAAAATAGCTAACCAGAATATAGGGAAAAGTGCAAGTTATCTTACTTCAGGGATACCAATAAAATTACATTAAAATATGGTACATCGATGGCAAGCAAATCAACTTACTGGATGCCACTATATAGTGATATTAAATTGTAACTGTAAAGTTTCATGCTGACATACACATTTATGTCTACATGCAAAATTATAATTTGGCTGAGCCATGTGCAAATCTGCACTGTTCATTTTGTGGAAATTTAGCATCAGTCACCTATCAGTCAGTTGAAATTTGTTGGGCAACCCGCAGCTTCTTACTTTTTCCTAGGGTTTCCCTTTCTGTTTTAGAGCTTATCCACTTTGTTACTCCTTCATTGCTCATGAAGTTATTTTTTCCTGAACCTGTTTAGAAAGCCAGTCATATAACCATAATTTACATGAGTGTGTCTATCCAGTGAAGCAGCACATTTTCCAGAAGATAATTAAACTATTTTTAAAAAGCAGTGTTAAGACAATGTAAGGAAAAAGTTTCTGACTGAATGCCTGAGCACTGCACAACCAAGCACTACTTCATGATGCTGCTTTTAAGTCTAGAGAACTGGAATTATGATGGAATGACACACTTCACTTCCAGAAGCAAATTAGAAAATGAGGAACCCTGGCATTCACCTTGCTAATCACTGTTAATTTTCTCAAGGAAAAAAAGGTAGATCTTTATGTAAAGGATTCTGAAGTGAAGGTAATTGACTCTAAAGCTGGAACCACTAGAGTATGATGAAAGTGAAAAACTGAGATAAAAGGCAAACAGAGAAGCAAAATACTAAAACGAATAGGTAGCAAACCCCAAGTGTTTTACTAGAGTATGGAACACTATGTAAATTAAAAGAGCAAGCGAGACAAACATATGAGAGTGATAAATGTGTCTGTGACCACTGAGACAAGTAAGAATTTGATCTGGAGTTGGAAACTTCCCAAGAAAAGCAGGGACCTGAAGTGACACTGTGTCCCCACACAATTTTATGGATAAGGATGTTTATGCTAATCATGAAATTCATTGTACTTATAGCCACACTGTGCCTAATTTTATAAGTCTACAAAATCTAAAACCAGCATCAGTGATATCTAAACAAATTATTCTTTCTCACATTAGTTAAAGCAACCTATAGCTTGTGATATAGCTCAGTGATTTTATTTAATAAGCTCCATAATTCTTCAAGTAATTAACCTTTAAAAACCTATGGCTGGCATGAGTCTTTGTAGACTGCATTTTAACTCAAGTAAATACTTGTGGCTAAACTGTACCTTTCAAATGAGCTAACACTGGGAAAACTGGTAGATTCTTAAATATGCCATTGTGCTTGAGTCCTGGGGAAATCTTCTGTGTTCATCTTACTTTATTAGTTCTTTTCCCCCAGGATTATTACAGAAATAGAAAGATGGCAGGTGAATCTAGAGATTAATCCATTAGACTGTACATGCTTCCATTTCAAAGTTTGTTAATTTTCTTTCTCCTTTGTCAGTTTTAATTTGTCACTAAAACCAAAATGAAATAATTGAGCCAGTGTCTAAGTTCTGTTGCATAGTCAAGGTTTTAGCACAGGTATAAAATCACTTTTTGGATTCAACTGACACTGGTTAAATGATTACACAGTAACACATATTGAGACAAGGCTGCCGACATGTCAAATTAAATCAAAATCAAAATTAGTTCAATCACAGTTTAGTGTTTATGCATACTGGTAACATACCTTGTAAAATATCTATAAAGCTACTGTTTGCAAAATATTACAATGGAATGTAATCATTGCCTTTGGAAACCAATGGCAAGGAATTATAAACAGTGAAATTATTTAGACTCAGACTTTGAAATCCCTTTTCCTTCCAGTAAGTCACTACCTTCTTTAAAAAAGGACTTTACAAAGCACCTGTCTGTCACATTAATATTCTATTCAATGATTAGGCACCAACACTATCAAAGTCATTCTAACCTTTCAGAACTCCCTTTGGCTAGTTTCCCACATTAGTCATAAAAACAGTACAAAGCCTACTTCCATTCAGCCTTTTACAGCTATTAAAACAAATTAGAACATTTAATTCACACTCTGACATCCTTACAGAAGAGAGTGCAGGCAGAGGTATTCTCAAGGCTTTTGTAGAGGGTCATCAGATTGAATTCCAAGGCTAATCCATACGTATAATGAAAATAACATCTTCCTTTCTGAAAATAGCTATGAAAACAAAAGGATCACATGTTCATATGAGTATCTGAAAATAAATGGCAGGACTCTGATACCAAATTGTATTGCTGTAAATCTTACTGCTGCAGACAGAGACAGATTTTGAAATGCATTTAAACATGAAACCAAGGAGACTAAACCCTAATAACACCTTCTACTGAGATATCTAACCTCGACAGAAAACAGTGGAAATTAATTTTTTACATGTTTTAGACACTTTAATAATCTTATCCAGAGCTCTTATATATGGAATAATCACATTGGCATTAATATGTTTACCTTTTTGAGTATGTTACTCATAAAATTAAGACTTGTTGAATTGAGACTTTGATGTCTAACGTGTAAGTGATTTTAAGATTGATTAATTAAAGATCCATTAAGAATGTGATAAAATTCCCAGTGTCTTCAATGGAATCAAAGCCGAGTCAACAAATGAAAATGCAATCTTTGCTCTAAAAGAGGCAACAGAAATGTTCATGAATAAAAATATTTGCCTTACTTATGAGCTGTCCAAATTAAGCTAAATGTATTGCTCCTGCTAGCTTAGGCTCTCTGGGCCCCCTTCAACTCATGCATCTGTGTATGCTGTGTGACAATGCTGTTTAATGAGAAATCCTGCCACATGGCATCACATTTCAGCATCTGATGCTCTGCGTGGTGGCTAAACTGTTCTTTAGCTATTTGCCAGTTGGTGCTTTACCACTGAATTCGCCAGGAGCCAACACAAGTAAAGAAAAATAGGTGTCTAACTTCATACTCAGATTTTCTTACTGCTTTGGTGATAATGGACCATTCTGTTCCTGAATACAGCAAAACTAATTAATAATTCTTATCTATGAGATAGCACTTTATATAAAGCAGGTCACTATCAAACCCATTTGAAAAAGTAGGGAGACCAAGACACAAAGACATGGAGTGACTGGTTCTAAATTATTCAGGCAGCCCATAGAAAAAAGCAAATAAGAGAACTCATACTATTGTAAAGTGTCAGGTCAGCAGATTCAAAAGCCAAGCCTTTGCCATTCTGAAGGAAAAAAAAATGTTGCCAGTTGTTTGAGAAGTTAAAATATGTGGTGGTTCCAGCATTTTGATACAGAGATAAAGAGATACTCCTTTCATGTTGTCTCAACTCTGGTCCTTTCCCATCACACACACAAAACCAATACCTCTAGACGTATCCAAGGTACATGAGAAATTAAGCTAAAAGTCAGATGAAATTCACGGTTTGGTATTAGTCAATCATTTTTGCCATTAAAAACTCCAGATACAATGGAGGTAATACTTTCAAGGGAAAATATATTTTTAAGGGAAATTATATTCATCTCACTGACTTTTTTTCAGGAAGATTTCCACATGCACATAATACATAGTATAATGCCATTCTTTAATGATAATGGATGGTTTAGTGTGAGGTTTTTTTCCTGTGTGTATTTTCTGCCAGTGTCTACTAGGAGTGGATTTTCTTTCACTGGCTTTACTATATTCTTTGTAGGTGAATCAGTATGTTACATTTCCCTGCTACGGGTAGTAATAATAAATAGGTTAAACAACTACAATGCACTATAATAAAAATCAGAATGACAACAGACTATTAAAAAAAACACAACAGTAATCATGGGTTCCTAGTTGTGTATTTTATTGTTAAGACCCATCAAATTCATTTTTGTAATCAACATGCATTAGATTAATCACATTGTATGGTTTTGTGGTTTGACAGAAGTTTTCTCTTTCTCCTTCATGTATATACTCTCTCTCCACTGCATTCCAGAGGCTATACAGTGTCTTGAACTCAGTTAGCTACATCTCTGAGTCACAAGGCAAAATGATATATTTAGGTGCATAGCAGATAAAAATGCTCAGTTAAGGGCTATTATTCTGAAATAATATCTATATACTACAAACCATATTTATTTTACTAACGACACACTAAAACAACAAGATTCCTCTCTACAAGACTATCTTTTATGAAAAATGTTACTTTAGAAGTTAATAGAAACAGTACCAAAGCACTTTCCACCCCAAAATAGACACAGCTCTCTCTAAAAAAGCATATATTAATTTCACAGGGTTAAGGAAAAGAGACCATAGGTGTTTATATCACAGTTCCATATATCCTAATCTTTCATTTCCAGGAATTAAACCCAAAAGTTGCAGAACTTCCCTAATTCATTTTTGCAAGCAGTGAATATTTCCTACACCAAGGTTACTACAATGTGTTGACTTCATTTTTCTTCCTCTTCACCTCCATCTGTCTTTGAAATTTCCTCTAAGCAGCTGAGACCAGATGTGCCTTGTGTGTGGCAAGACTTGACGACATGCACCAGCTGAGAACTCTCCTCTGTTGTAGTGAGCTCCTCAGCAGCTGAATTAAGTAATTTAAATCTGCTTTGTCCAATTCTAGCAGTGCAAGAAGGCCTTAAAAGGATCTTTTGAGAGGAGATTATGTTTTAATCATCCTGATGAACTCAATGCACTCATATAGGACTTAACAGCATTGTTTGCATTATAGAGCTTTACAAAAATCACACCGCTTCTTTCTATTTTATGTAGTTTACAAATCATAATTTAAACTTGGTAAAGCAATCCAGTTTAATTCTAGTGTAAGAGAAATATGCCAAATTCAGAAGTGGTAAGAAAGAAAATAAATTAAATCCACATGTATGCATCCAAGGATGAAAAATCTAATTTGACATTCACTTAATTGAAATATCTGAAGTAGCAGAAGTTTCAGTGGGGCAGATGAATCAGACTTTGAGGCAGGATATCTGGTCTGTAAGAGTCAGCGTTCCTGGGACAAGACATCTTCAAAGACACAGTATTCCAAGACAATTAAAAGCCCCTTCACAAACAGCTGTTGTGGAAAGAAAATGGCTCCAGTTGCATTGCAAAAGGGTTCCTTGCAGCTGCTCATGATATATAAGTAGATGTAAAGATATTCATTAAAATCAAGGACCTCCACAGACCTCCATTTAAGAAAAAATGAGTAGTTTAATATGCTGAACACAGTATTGTAACACTGAGACTTTTTCTAGCTAGACTGTATTAATAATGAAGGGCTTAGCTTTCTTCCACTATGTTTTTTAAAGAGGTTCTATGGTTCCTTCTTCTCTGGACGGAAGCCCAGATTTTCTGAGGTTAATCAGTGAGAGACAGATGCTGATGTAGCCTTAGACTATGTGGTTCAAATCTCTTCCTCTTTCTCTGCCTCCTAGAAGGCCTGCCTATTTTCTTTCATAATTACTGAAGTTCAGGATGCAGTTCTATGCAGTTCGGTGAAATGAAGTTAATTCTTATTTACAGCAGTAGTAGATTCCTTCTTTACTTACAATTATGACTGAGAATAACACCAGCAAAAAAAAGTTAGCAGTAACAAACAAAAACTGTTGTATGCTAACTAAGTATGAAGAATCCTGCCTAATAGTATAAATGTAAGCTCAATTATACTGCATAATAGCATAGTAACACTGGGGATCTCCGACTAGGTGCCTGTTAAGAAGGAATACAACCTTACAAGGCTGCAAAGTCAGCACTTTGCTCCAAAGCAGCACACTGAGTGCCTGATGTCTGTGTAGGGTCAGAGTATGGACGTCAGTCCTCTCCCTCTTTGTAGAACCTTCATTTATCTTCTCTAGGAAGCACTGCGTTCACATGTGAGAACCCATCATTAGTATGGGGGACATTATGACTTTCTTCTAATTCAACATCCTTCCACAATAATCAATTACAATATTTAAAATTAAGTTCCTGATCCACACATTTTATCCCAATTTGCTTTTATGATATATCTAGCATATTAAAAGTTATTATTCATTAAGGAATTTTCTTTTGATCTTCCGTGGCAAGTTGGTGAATATTGAACCAAAGGAATTCATCCTATGCTGATCACACTTAAAATTTCTTCTGTTATCAGTCCTTGTAGTAATCTTCCTTTAATTATAGCTATAACTGATATGTATATATAAAAGATAATGAAATATTTATATGCATATATAATTATCTCTATTAGGCTATTATAACTGAGATATACAGGACTCAACCTGGAGAAAAACCCAAACAAACTCAAGAATATCTTATTGTTACCAGTCTCCAGCTTCTGATTTTCTGAGCAAATAGACCCTCTCTAGAAGGGTCTTTTAAAATAAGTCTGCAAGAATGGTGAGGAATAGAACAGGTTAAGGAGAGGTGTTTCGTTTTTATTTTATTTTGGCTTGGTTATTATCCAAATAAACGCTCTTGGAGTTCAGCCCAGTTTGGGCTCTGCAGCAGGGCTTATGAAACTGACAATGTTGGCTTCAGCCAGGCTTCCTCTCTCTCCTTTCTTTCTTACAGAGCTGGGGACGCTGACCTTCAGCTAGAACTGCAGCTCCTGAGACCTTCAGCCCTAGGTTCAGCACCTCAGGGCGACAGGGGCTGGTGTGTTGAGCTGAGCCTCCTGTCAGAGCCTGAGGATATCCATAAGAAATATTTTGCAGTCAATGAACCATAATTTTCTTACAAATAGCTAATTCATCCCAAATAGATCCTATTACTTCTACTTAGAAAAGATAAAATAAAATTAAAGCATATTAAAACATTCTGTGACTTCCTTCATTCAGAAGTGACTTTTCTTCACTAGCTCAAGGAGGATTAAGATAAAGTGACCCAAGACCACTCTACATCTGAATTAAAGCATCCATACAAAGCTTTAATGCTCTGTAGCTAGTGTGCAATGGTTAATTTCTTTTAACTTCTCCTGAATGTCCTGTGCCTTTTTGATGTTAATGGGCTTGTTCCCTCATTACAAACCTCTTAATAAACTGTCATGATTTACCAAGGTACTTAAATATGTGGTTAATTTAAAGCACATAAGTGAGTCCATTCATTACAATGACACTTCACTTGCCCTTTAAGTTAAACATATGCTTTCTGAACTGTAGTCTGAAAGTGAGTCTGTTCACAAAGGATGTTTTGGGGACATCATAGTTCTAAATCCTGCAAGGTGCTGATCACTCTGCACTCCTAACCATCACAAGAGCAACAGCAGATTCTCAAAATTTCTTAAAAGTTCTCAGCACCTTGCAGGAACAAATCTACCCTCTATCAGTCAGCAAAATCGAGGCCTGATTTACATGTGTCTGCCTGCCTTCACAGTTTGAGGCAATTTTGCGTTCACAAATCATTGACCTGAATTTATGTGCCTAAAGTGAATGTGAGCACAAATATTAGCCGCTATCTAATCACCCAAAGAATATTTGCACCTGTTATGAATTATGCATGCAGAAATTCAAACTCAATTATTTGTATATGCAGAGTTGAATACCCAAAAAGACCATTTCTTAAAATCTAGGACAAGATGTTAAACTCACTGTATTTTATACAACAAGTACTGACTTATCAGAATATTGAATATTTTATGTTTTGGTAAGAGCATATGCTTAAAAGTGGTAAAATATGGATTAATACAAGATTCCTCACTTCAGAACAGGATAATGTTTCTTGCTTGAATTCTGAACATTTTGAATGTATTTGGTAAACTTACTTAAAGAACACAATAGAGCCTCTGTCATTAGAGAGGATAAATTTCTGTGTTTGTGTATGCAAATTATGGTGTTTAAAAATAAGATCTTTAAAATGTCAGTTCATTCTAGGCATAAGAAAAAGAGGCAGAAATATTTAAGAAAGTAAAATGGTGAAAAGAAGCAGAAAATGTCCCTAAATTAAGGTAACAAAAATTTCCAAAAGAAAGAGCAGTTTCTAACATGAGCTGTGGTCTTCTGTCTTGTTCCCATTGGTCTACCTGCTACTGCAAAGGGACAAATGCAACAGTATGAAACTAGGAAACCTTTTTGCTCATAATTTCTTTGCTAAGGATGACTGCTAAGGAGATAAGTCAGAATAATGCCTATTGCCAGATAAGACAAGGAAAAAGAATTAGCTAGGACCTCAGAAGAGTACTCATGTCTTGACAGTTGACAAGGAGAGATCAAGAGAGAGAAAGAACTGAACAAGTAGGAGAGGTGGAAAGAGTTACCAGAAATCCTACACAGACCCTCCAAAAGTAAGCCATGCTAAGAATAAAAAAACCTTTGCAAACAGGGATGCCACAACATTTCTTGTGCTGCATAATTGAATCTCTGATGCCCTGCTGTTGCATCCTGTTTAGGTCCCTGCTACAAGTCTACCGCAAGAGCCTGGTAGTGTAAATGATGTGATGTAATTTTAGTAGAGAGAATGAATCTGGCCATTCTGTTAATGACTAAGTGAAGAACAGCCTCAAGATAACAACTCACTTCTTTTTATTCAGGCTGAAAATAGGGGTTTGACTTCAGACACGAGAGGCATAGCTGAGCAAACATGACCCAGATTCACAATTTTCTGTGCTATGAATTTTCTTTTCCTTGATGCACAGTGAGCACTCTAAGCTGTTCTAAAAGAGCTACTTACAGTGACTCAAAAACCATAGTTGAAAACATTCCAATAACAATATTTTTCATTCTTTGCAACCATCAGAAAAAGTAGTCATTATTTTACATTTTGAATCAGCATAGCCTTTAAATTAAAATATGAAAACAAATTTATTTTCTGCATATCCTCCCAAATTGTTGTCCATTTACTGTAAGAATATCTAAGTACTTCAATCTAAACAGGAGAGGAAGAATTTAGTCTGTGCTATTTTAAGTTCAGAGAAATCTTTAGGCAAAGCAAAACACCCTAGTAATCACCACAGATGAAACAGAAGTGCTTCAAAGAAGTAAATTTGCAATTTCAGTCTATTTTTCATTTAAGAAAATGTCCTGAAAGTCCTTGAATTTTGACAGTCTTGCATCAGCTAGCTGCCTGCAGCATTCCCCTGAGCCTGCTTTTCAGATGCTCTCAGGTTGGGATCTATAGTAACACTGCTTCATATCACAAGCACAAAGAGCTTTTCTTGCATATTTATCTCATTGCTATCTTGGACACTGTATGCACAGCACAATAGCTTTCAAATATTGAGGGAATATTCAGTTGTCATGTTATCTCCCTTGCAGCACTCCCTCAAAAAGCAGTACAAACATTTTCAGCCTTTGCTTAATGTCATATATACCGATTTCTTACTTTCCATTGCACATATTCAAAGCTAAAATAACAGTTGAATTAAAAATTACTGACCAAGAAATAAGTTCTTAAATCCTCTGAAAGACATAGGCCAAATTTTCAAAGGCAAGTGACTCCGTATTACTGAATATATTATTATGACCAGATGCAGATTTACCAGGGCGGATTCTTTTGGAAATTCACCTCCTGAATCACATGGCTAGCACATTACATGTTTCTACACAGTACAACATGACTGCATGATTATGCAGCCTTTTCCTCCACATTCATTTTTTTTAGAGATATGTCCATTCTTGATTATGGTTATAGGTGTGTAGCATAGGATCCAGTACCCGGTAAAGACGCCTTTGTTTGTTTCCATGTCAACCGAGAGTTCAATTAAGATGCCCAAACATAGGTATCTACTGCCATTTGAGATAGTAGGACAGTCTGCTGTCCCTGCTGGTGTCTAGTTGCTGCTCTTGAAGAGCATAGGCATGGGTATGAGTCCCAAAAATATTGTGTCTATCACCTCTATGGAGAAATGAACATTCCAGGATAGATTAAATGGCATGTGCTGCCTATGTTTTGACACCAGAATCAAGCTCTTGGTGCCTAATCTCCCTTTATAATCAATGAATATCTGGTTAATACAGTAAAAAGAGTATGGAAAACTTTGCCCTACAGTAGATATGCATTTGGTGTTCAGAAGATTATAGACTCCATTGACCATATCAAATATAACATGAGTTTAGACACGTGGCTCACATGAAAATACTGACAATGAGGTACAGAATTTAAGTGGTTTATTTCATAAGATAACCTCCAACCCCTCTATTTCCATAAGCAAGGACACACACTCTTGCTGTGAGCTGGAGTTCTGTGTCCTCATGTATAAAGTATGCAGGCATCTAAAATGGGATTCATGCCCATTGAAGAGGATAATCTACAAATCCATTCATACTTTGATGCCAAGATTTTACCAATGCATTTAATTTTAGCATGCATTTCTAGGTCTGTTTTTCTGCTTACTCCAAACTGCCACAGTCTTGGACACATTTCAGGGCTGAGCTTGATTTATTAAATACTAAAATATACAAAATTTTGAGAGACTAGTCTCCCTGGTACAAGAGGATAGTTCTCATTATTGGGCAGCAGATTATGAAACCTATGCTTTCACAAAACACACTGTGTCAAGCCAGCTAGATCACTGTCTTGAAAAGAGCTATAAATTAGAACCTTCTTAAAATGTTGAGGCCATTAATCCCTGATCATTATCTTAAACAGGATTAATTTCTCTCTGCGAGTAGCTATTCTTATGGGAGTAGTCTAGGTGACTGGATGAGGCTGGGTGAGTGTGGTGGATTGGCCCCGGCTGGCAGCCAAGCACCCACACAGCTGCTCGCTCACTCCCCACACCTCCGCAAGCAGGATGGGGAAGAACAAGAGTGAGAAAACCCGTGGGTTGAAATAAAAGCAGGGAAATCACGCAGCAATTACTGTCACAAGCAAAGCAGACTCAACTATGCTTGAGTCTGGGGAATTTAACTTAATTTAAAACGTTTAATTGCTGATCTGGGTATTGGGAAACAAAGAAGACAAACATTTAAACACTTAGACAAAACACCTTTCCTCCTCCTTTCCCCTGCTCACCTTCATTGCAGGCCTCTCCTCCTGCCTTGTTATCGCCTCAGGTTACACTCAGTCCCTTCGGTGAGGCGATGGGTGGGGCAGGGGGTTAGAGTCAGGGCACCGTGGTGTCTCCTGCCGCTCCTTGTTCCTTACTCTGCCACTGCTCCTTCCTTCATGCTTGTTTCCTCCTCTCTGGTGTCTCTGATGTGAGTCCTCCATGGTCTGCAGCCCCTCTGTGGGCGTTGCCAGCTCCACCATGGAGCACCTCATAGGCTCTCACGTCATTGATCCTTTTTCTTTCAGTGTTTTACTGTCCTTTCTTAAATATGTTTTCCCAGAGGTGTCCCCCGTTAGGCTGCGGGGCTCAGTTGTGCCCTGCAGTGGGTCCAGTGGCGCTGGCTGGAACCCACTGGAACTGGCTGTGTCTGGCACGGGGCAGCCCCAGCCTCCTCACAGAAGCCACCCTGCAGCCCTCCACTGCCACCACCTTGCCATTTATACCCAATACAGCGAGATGTATCCTCTCTGAAACAACTCATCATCCATTTGCAGAGGTATATCTGCAATAAGTCACCCTTCGGAGGGTAAAAGGGTCAGTGGGACTTAGTTCCCTGAAGTCTTTGATCCTCTGAGGCATCATGCAGTGCAAGGCTGCTCGTCTGCCTCTCAGGAAGCAGTTAATCCAGACCATGGACTTAAATGGTGGCAGTGAAAGCTGTCTGGCAAATCTCGGGACTAAACACGGTATGAGCTACTAACACAATATCCACAAATGTTTCTTGCATTTTTTTCCTGGTGTTCAACTTCTCCACTGGCCTTGCTTATATGCCTGGCTTCAATTTTAAAATAAACACATTGTTTAACAAGACTCCCCTGAAGTGGCTGCAGAGCTTTTACTGAGAAGCTTGGACTGAGAGCTCCCACTGTGTCACCTTGTCTACCTTGGTGGTAATCGTTTCAAAGGATCTCAATAAACTAGTCAGATGTGATCTTGATTCTTTCCTGAACCACATTGACAACCCATAATCAGGCTGTTTTTCTCATGCATCTCTTCCGCCTTGATCTCAGGGTTTTAAAAACTCTCCAAGTTGATGCTAAACTATCTACTTTGTAATTTCTGTATGTCTGTCTCTGTATGTCTGCTAGCCAGTTTAGCACCGGTAAAATATGAATCTGGAACTGTCGTGCTGAAACATATTATCTTCTAGGTATGGTCCACACTCAAATATTTCCCTTAGTGTCACTTTACCTTGAGTCCTCGGATTTTGGTCTTCCTCTGCAGGTAGGCATATACTCTGGAGCTAGAGAGCTACATTGACCAGAAGCAGGTACTAGAAAATTAGAAGAAGCCCAACAGATGTTAACAGATGTGAATTTTAGGCAAATACAGAAAGGAAAGTTACAGTATATAACTTTACCCAACGCTTGCTGCATTCATTAGAGGGGTGACAAGGAGGGTCCCCACACACTCCCACTACTGTCTCCCAGTTAATATAACAAAACAGCACTGTGTATGCTTTCTTCTGTTTCTCTGACAGCTTGGCAAAAATACATGAGAGGCAATTGGCCATCATCAGTCATCTATGAAATTTCTGCTGTTAGAAATTACATAGAATGGATAGATGGATCCATCTACCAACTTTCCCTGCAATTTGCCCTGACACCTAGGTGATGAACAAAATAAATTTTGTGTACTAAATGTATATGGGAATGGTTTGAATATCTTGGGTAGGTTTAAAGTTCATAAATATACCAATACCATTTTAAATTTTGTGAGGCAAAAAATTAGCACGAACTCCAACAGGTGGAAAGCTGGCAGACATAAGGCTACTGGAAACACAATTGCAAATATAATGTCAAAAGTCTAAAGACAGCATTTAAAATTCAAGGTTTTAAAAAAATATTTTTAAGAATAATACATCAGCAATTATAAATTGGGGTTTCTGGTTGGTTGGTTGGTTGGTTGGTTGGTTGTTTTTTTTGCTTTGTGGGAATACACATTAGTTTAATGAAATGTATATGAAATTGGCGAAAAGATTCTTACCACTAGAGGAAAATATAGCATATTTCAAGCTCTAAAATGGTGTAAGTGCAGAATTATCCAGCAGTAACTGTTTATTTGTTTGATTCTTGGCATTGTAAGATTTATTAGATTGCTCACTTACCATGCACATGTAACTACACTTTAAATTTATAAGGCTACTTTGCTTAACCATGCATATACTAAAAGGTATAGGTATATTCTGTTCTCACGCACATGTGTAATTGTGATTACTCAGTTTATCAAGCAAGAAGTGAATCAACAGTGTCACTAGGTTTGTTTTAGGCTGTCACATTCTTCCATTGTTGCTTTCAGAGTCCAATGGTTTCTGAGCTAAGAGGGCAAAAACTTAGACATTCTGAACAGTGAAGCAAAAATTGCTTTTTGTCATTAAAACCAAATCATCCTGAAAAATAATGATTTGCTTTTAATGGATTTTTTTTTCTTTACACAGGTGTTCACATGCATCAAGCTACCTTTAATTTGGGTGGTTTAGGAATTTGCAGAAGCACAACAAATATATACGTCTGTTAACAAAGCGTAGAGCATCGATGTGTTTATTGATTCTCCACTAGAGCTTGTACAAAGGGAAGGAATTGTCAATTTCTCCTTGATAATAACTAAACTTGTTATACTTTTCAGTTCTCTGTAGTGGCATCATAACTGCTCCATTTCTTCTGCAATCTCAATGTTGTGACTTGTATTATGTAGTCTTCTCTTTACTTTTAGGATTTCAGTACAACTGTAAATATTTTCTGAATTTGTGCAGTCATACTCTTTTCTGTTCAAAAAGTAGTATTTCAGTTCTCCCTCAGAACTGTTAAAATATTTATAAAATGACAGAAAAGCATCCATTTAAAAAACCTGAATCTAGCTGCTCACTTGCTTTCAGAATGTAAAGGTCAGCCATAACTACTGATACTTGTTCAAGAACCCTAAGTCATAGCAAGATAGAAAAAATCAGATGCTATATTTTGGTAACAAGTTTTGCCACTTCTCTGCAGCTGCAGACATGGAATTTATTTGTGCAAATATGACAATAGCATAGAAATTATAGATGCGTAACAACTCTGTCCCATTGCCACTTTTGATCTTCATGGTATGTTTCGACAGTTAATATCTTGATGTGTTACCAGCACTTGGTGGGCCCAGCCTTGGCAAAGAGTTCAGAATAACAGCAGCCAGCAAGACAGGAATGTGTGTGTAAGAGTGTGCATGAGTGGGATGCCCAAATTGTCTGAGTGGGCATTTGCCCAAAACTGATCTTGGTAAAGAGGAAGACAACCATCGGTCCAATTAAACAGTAACTGGGGAATTAAGAGACCTCTGGGGAAAAAAGTCCTCTAAACAGATATACAAGTGAAACACAAGGATTTGTAGCAGACAGGAGAAGAGGGGAGCAGGGCAACAGTGGCACTGGTGTCACCCTGCCAGATGTGGTCCCATGGCACCAGGGGCCTGTGCCTGGCAGCACAGCACCCCCATGGGCCACTGCCTCTGCCCCCAGCCACTGCCTCCAGCTCGCCTCCAGCCATCGCAGGGGCATTCAGAGACTTGCACCCTGGGGGTGTGGGATCACCCACCTCTGGGAGGATGAGGGGCAGCCAGTGCACTCACATCTCCCAGAGCAGGGGGTGTGGGCAGGGTGTCCCACACGCCCAGATGAGGAAGGCCTGCACCGCCCATGGCCTCTGAAGGGGTTCATGTGCATGTATTACTGAGTTGGGGATAAAAGGAGGGATTAATATTTATTGGGATTATAGAAGGTATTTAGAAAATGCTTTGTTGCTTATTAACTTTTGCAATAGTTTTGTGGTTTATCTATCGTATTGCTAATATTGATCCAGAATATATAGTTCACTGATTGTCAGTTAAATACACCTCATTAATAAATCAGTAAAACCACTTCAATCCTGATTTGGTTTAAACTACATGAACTGAGCAGGTTTTCCATGGGACAGGGGCTTGATTTATTAATGAACGTCCTCTAAATTGTGAATGAAGAGTTTGGAAACATGAATGCTTATCTAGCTGCACCCGCCACTTTGCTTGCCACTCTGGCAGCTAATATCAGAGCAATCTTCACTTGCACTGCATTTTAAAAGAAGTTATATGAAGTGAAAAGTATTTTGCTGGCAGTTCTGCTCCTCTCAGCTGAACAGTCTGGGATAGGATAGGGGGCTGAAAACACCAGATTTTTTTTGTTTGGTTTTTTTTGGGTGGGTTTGGGGTTTTAATTTTTGTTTGTTTGTTTGCATTTCAGTGTACTTCTATTTCTTTTTAATTTTGTAGGGCTTTGGGGTTTGTTTTGTTTGGCTTTTTTTTTTTTTTTCCAGCCACAGAGTGACCCTTGGGAGAACCTCTTAGCTCATGCTCTCTTCCTTGCCTCTGCATTGTATTCTTTTCTCATTGATTTGCTGATTGTGAAGAAGGTGATGAATTATGTTTGGTACAGAGAGATGGTTTCTACAAGTTGAAGATGGGTTGAAAGTCCAAGCATGATAATCACGCTTGGCTGTTTGCTCTGAAGAGTCAGAAATAACTGAAAATAATAGCTAAATCACTCCACTGCATGTGGAGGTCTACAAAAACTGGTACATGCCTTAACTTGACAAGTCCTTTTTAAGCCAGAGGCACATCATGATCACCAATCATAATTTATGGTATGATTCTAAGCTAGAACCAGAAGTTGTTCGGTGAATTCTGAAAGAGATATAAGAAAAGTTTTATATTTCCTGAGAGCTTTAGGTGAGTCTTTTGATAAATTTGAGGTTTCTACTGGCTGAAAATACATTTACTAGGCTAAATACCTTGGCAAACCTCCATAACTTAATTTATCTAATTTACACTAAATGTGTAGTTGGAATATTTATTTTGCCCTCTACCTACAGCACTACCAAACTGATCTTTTATATCAGAAAATACCCTCTGGAAGGTCAGGCCTGAAATCTGGTATTTAAAATGACCTCATTCTTTCTACACAGTTTGCATCCCTATTACGTTTAGCTTTTGCAAATGTATGCTTACTGGTATAATGTGCTATGAACGTTTTCCTGTAGACTATTATCTGTTCTCATGCTTCTTCAGCTTCTACGTCTGTCTTTCCTCCCTCTGTTATTCATTCTTTGAAAAATACTCAACCCTTTCATGTTAAAGAAACAAGTAGCATCATTCTTTATGTCTACTATTTTATATCATCTTAAATGTAATTTTTATCTTGATTTTTATATATCATGAGTTCTGTCAATCCACATATAGTGGTTCCACTAGATTCTATGTGATAATTTTTCAGAGTTCATTATTTTATAATTTTCAGTTCATTGACTATTTGGGATGAAAAATTGCCCTTGATATAGTATTAAATTGAAGTTACAGAAGAAGTTACTGCCTCAGAGAAAGTTAATACGACATCCTTATTTTGAATGGCAAACTGCCCAATACTGGTGGATTGATATATAATTTAACTATTATCCATATTGGAGTAACTTGCATCTATTAATTTTTCAGTGAGGACATTAAAATATATCAAAGATTCCCAAAACTATAATTAGCTTTCCAGACGAGGGGATCAGATCTTTAAGTCTTTGGTGTATGAATCCAGATAACTATCCAAGGAGGACTGAGGTCTTCAAGTGCATAATGGAAATGACAAAGTTTCCTTCCCTAGGATAGACTACATCTGGGGTTTTTTTTTGACCCTTGTGATTATTCTGACAAAAATCCCAGGCAAGTGACAGAAAGGTCAGCATCAGGTGCTTCAAAAACAGAAAAAAATTATATCACGACTTGACACTTCTAGTATAGTAATTGGAATGTATTTTACCGGAACCTCATTGATTTTCTTTCTTAATTTTGACTCTTAAAACAAGGGACATTTATTACCATTATACCTCTGTATATATTTATTACCTCTATCCTATCTACTCTAGCTGTGCATATTCATGTTTTTCATTTTTATTAATCCCATTAATCTCAGGATTAGATAATATATCATAGCAATTACCTACATATGCTAATTATGTATTCTGTAAATTAGCTCTCCAGGTTTAAAACAGTTTCATAATTACATTTATTGGCCTATCTTTTTTTTTTTTTTTTAAAAGAAAAAAAAGAATAGCTCTATCTTTTAATTTACTTTCTGTAAAGTGTTCTTTATTTGTAGATGTATATTTTTCCACTTGTTATTGATCTATCTTTGAATGTTCCTAATCCTTAGAATACCTCCCTCCACTAAAGTTCTTCTATATGTCTGCTCCTTCAGGACCTGATTCAAATCCCACAGTAGGAAATAATACCCATGGGAAGTTTGATATTCTACTGGTTTTTAACAGAAGAGTGACCATACTAAAGAACTTCAAGGCATACTTTCTAACCAGAAGATCAGAATACGTATTTTTAATATATTCTTATCAAGATTTCTTCCACAGGTATTCTAATACCACAGAATCACAGAATGACAGAAGGGTTGAGGTTGGATGGCAACTGCAGAGATCATCCAGTCCAACCTACTGCTCAAAGGCAGGGTCAGCTAGAGCAGGCTGCTTAGGGCCATGTCCAGCTGGGTTTCAAATATCCCCATGAATGGAAACTGCACAGCTTCTCTGGGCAACCTGTGCCAGTGTTGAACCACCCTCATAGGAAAAAGAAAATTCTTATATTTAAATGGATTTTTCTGTATTTCAGTTTGTCCCCATTGCCTCTTGCCCTGTCACTGGGCACCAGTGAAAAGAGCCTGGCTCCATCCTTTTTGCACCCTCCCTTCAAGTATTTATATATATTGATAAGGTCCCCCTGACCTTTCTCTTCTCCAGGCTGAGCATTCCCAAATCCCTCAGCCTCTCCTCATAGGAGAGATGCTCTAAGCCATTAATAATCTTCATGGCGCTTTGCTGGACTCTCTCCATGTCTTTTGTACTAGGGATTCCAGAACTGGACACAGTGCTCCAGATGTGCCTGACCAGGGCTGAGCAGAGGGGAAGGATTTGCTGGCAGTGTTCTGCTTAATGAAGCCCAGGATGTTGATGACCTTCTTTTCTGCAAGGGCACATTGCTGGCTCATGTTCAGCTTGGTGTCCACTGGGACCCTCAGGGCCTTTTCTGCAAAGCTGCTTTCCAGCTGGGTGGCTCCCAGCATATACTGGTACCTGGGGTTGTTCCTCCACAGGTGCAGAACTTTGCACTTCCCTTTGTTGAACTGCATGAGGGTCCTGTCAGCCCACTTTCTCAGCCTGTCCCAAGCTGGTGACCCAACATGTAGGTCCTTCCAACACATAGTTTTGCTTTCTTGCCTGCTGATACACATTAACCAAAAACTGGATCTGTCCTTCTATCTGTCCAAGGTAACCAGTTAACATGAGAGAATGTCATCGCTGATATGTTACTTCTATGATTTCATGTCTTCTTCTGATTATTGGTTGGTGTTTTGTGGAAACATACTGTGAAGACCAGTAATTTTCAAATAGAATCTTTTCTTAATTCATTTATAATTAATGTTTTATACAAGCCAGAACAGCTCCAGTAAGGAGGCTGAGAGAGAGAGAGAGTTGTGTCCATATTGTAAAGGTATTGGTCTGAAACACGTTCAGGTCCTTGCTTCCCAAAACCCAGATGGGCAACATGATTTTCTTCATTGTTTTTAGGACACTAGGTTTCGCTCTTGCTACAAATTACTTGAAACATGGACACCTTAAAATTGTTTCTGTGAAAGGAGTGGTGTTCTAGACAGGTGTCTTCCAAATAGTTGACCAATGTTATGAATTCTCAAAGAGAGGCTGGAATCCAACTCTTAGGTAGCCTGTGGTCTTCCTAGTATCCTGTCATGACAATTTATGACAAAATCCTTGCCACCTTGTCTACCGTGGCAGCTGCTGCTAATGTTCATCCTAGCCATATTGCTTGACTTCAGTCTCAAAAATATTTCATAATTACCCTGCAGGCCATTGTTTTTAACAATATACAGGAAACCTGCTATTGAGAATATTGAACATTGGTGCTTTATGTATTAAATATACTTGAAGTAACCTCTGACCTTACTAGGTTCTCAGAGAATAATGAAGTAAGGTTGTTATTTGCTATCTGAAGGAATATGAAAGCTTTTTTTCATCACTTGATGGTTTAGTTTATGGTTAGTGGTGGGATCTTGAAAGTGCTCAGTGTTGGCTTAGATCTGTTCTCTGTTAATTCAGTGGGAGTCTTATTACTGGCTTCAGTATAAACACAATAAAGCCTGCATGCAGCCTGCTTTTGAAAATCCCACCTAGTAACAAATACTATTCATATTTGTTCTTATTTTTTTGTTTCATGAGCCTCTTTATTTTTTGATTCACTAATGTCCTTTCATATTCTCTTGCACTGTGGGTTTAAGAGTTTTTCCAGTTTTATTGATCCACTTTTTCCTTTCATTTGAACTTGAGCTGAACATTTCATTTATCCACTATTTAGATTACTATTGTTTCATCCAATTTGGCACATTTTGAAAGACATTCACGAGCAAGAGAAATTGAAATCAAGACCTTTGCTGAATTGTTTTAAGAAAACTTGGAAGTTTAAAAATTTTTGTTATAAGCTTATTTAATTTTCTAAAGAGATTCTTCTTAGAAGTATTTTATGAATGTCATACATTTTTGTACACATACATCTTTATAAACAAGTCTGTAGAGTGTTTAAATCAGGATTCTTTCAGAGAAATAAAGAAACTGAGCTCTTCTGAATACAAGAGCCTAAGACTGAATTTGCTACTTCCAACACCACTAATGTTCTAAACAATTCCTATATGCAAAGCACGTATAAATTGAAAGAGTCCTAGCTACTGCATTCTTATTATTTTCAGGAGCTACAGACATAATTTTAGTTTAAACAAATAGGTAGCTGTATAAATGAATTGTCATTTTGACCAAATGTCTAACAATCAGAATGAATGTCTTCACTGAGTTTTCCTAACTTTCTCCAATATCCTTCTCAGTCACCCCTTGCCTTCTGTATCCAACATTAACAAAGGATTTCCACCAACTTTTCTTTCCTCTACCCATTTGAATTTCTGAGGTTGTTTTACATTAAAAAATAATCATTACTGACATTTCTCTACTGCCTCTGACTTTTTGTATTATTTTTAGGTAAAAGCTCACTTGTAATAATAAATAAATGAAATGAAAAGTATTCATAGCTAGAGAATGAAAATGGAGAAATCCTTTTCTTATGTTCAACTTGTCTCTAGAGAATCAGAAAAGAGATTTTTAGTGCTTCTCAGTTTAGCCTACTAGAAAAGCAAGGCTCAAACTGAATTTACACTAGTGTGTTTCAAGGTGAAGGGAAGTCCTTGTCAAATCTTGGTAGCAGGTGAGGAAGATGAGAGATTGCATGGTCAATAGTCATGGGGAAATTTCAAATAGCCTTGGTACTGAATAAGGAAAGAAAAATGTGTTTGAACCCTGCATTGATCAAACAGTTGCCTATAACTTTTGTGACTTTATCGTATGTATTTTTATTCAAGTTGTTTTTATTTTAACTTGTTCAGATTTTCCACTCAGAAATAATCCTTACTTATTGCTCTACTTGTTTTATTGCTGCAAATACAAAGAAGTGATCTACAAAAAAGTTTTGTTATATATCTAAGAGTGAAGTATGCTGATTATGCCTCTAAGTCATTCTACCGAGGCTCCCATAAAGGTCACAGAAACTAGTGCGTGGGAAGCCAGACTCCTCAGCAGAAAGGTCATGCTGCCACTAAGAAAAGAGGAATGGCAGGACCAACAGAGAGGCCACTCCTGTTAAAAGAAGTTAGAACCATCAGACAATAGCAGACTGCCTAATTTTCAGATTGTAACAACTCATCCAAAATACAGCACCTTTTTATTTCTTCCCAGCTATTGTAAGGAGCATTCCACCTTACAGAAAGACTAGTTCTGGTCAGTGGGCAGAAAAAAAAGAGACTTTTATAGCAAAGGAACAGCATTCATAAATGTCAAAAAAGACGGTTAGACATTTAAAGTGAACTTGTTTCTCAACTGACTAGCACACTACTGTGATTTCCTTACCTGAGGGAACCGCTGTTACCTTTCACTATGTCCTGTCCCAGGTCAGGGGAAAGCTGAGCAGGCAGCCTATGGCAATCCGAGTTAAGAGTCACTTCTCTCTCCCAATCCACAGCTATGGGCATTTACCAATTTCTACTTTATTTGCAGAACAGATGCATGAAAAACAAAATCCTTGAACAAGACATGTCACAGTTTAAATTGTTGGAGTGGGCAAAAAATCATATTTGCATGAGTTAGTGGCTCCAAAGAGATTCTCTTATGAAATCTTAAGAGAACATCTTGTGAGATTTTAGATCAAGTTTCCAGTCCAGTTCCCTGAACAGCTCACCTCATACTTGTATTGCCAGCAGTCCTGGAGAAGGCAGCAACACACAGCAACGGAGAGGAAAGTTGGGGGAGAGCAAGGTGAGTTCATGGCATATGAATTTAGGTCACTGTAACTGTCATGAAATACATTGCCCGTGCTTCGGTTATCTGGGAGAACAGACTGATGGGGAAACAAAACAGACCTTGCTGTGTTGCAGATTTTGGTTTTACCAAGAGCCCTTCAAAACTTACAACTCAGTATTACTAGAGAGGGGCTGAGATACTGGTCTGTGTTTAATACCAACTCAGTCCCTCCATCCATCAGCCAACCTTCCAGCTGTCCCAGCAGTGACAGGAAAGGCTCTCAAGAGCCCTTTACTTTGCATTTCCACACACTTGCTCACTTTTGTATACAGTGTAAAGTAGTTAAATATGAATTACAAAATGCTCCCGCTTCTGGTTGTAACATCATAAATACAGAGGTCATTGTGGGGACCTCTTGGATTTAGATGTTAAATCATTTTTTCTGGCACTGTGATCTTCATGCTCGCTCAAGTCAGACAGAGTTAATGAAGAGCTATATGTAATTCTGTATGAAATTGGTTGTGCTCAGAAAATCCCAGCTTCATTTTGTATTGAATGAGGTGAGCAAATGGTTTATTCCTCTTATTTGGCTTTTTGGGGACTGTTGATTTGACTGACTGATGAATTAAATAGAGTAAGGAAATTGTGAGAAGTTAGCACTAGGAGAATTGAGCCCTATTTCTTTGTTGTCTGTTTATTCCTTTTCTCAGTTTAACTGTACATTTGAGAAATTATTGATTATGGCTTCTCAAATGAAGGTGATTTTACCTTTTGTTTCTTTGTTATGTATATGTCATGGTTTAACCTCAGCCGGCAACTAAGCCCCACACAGCCGCTCGCTCACTCCCCCCCAGTGTGATGGGGGAGAGAATCAGAAGGGTAAAAGTGAGAAAACTCGTGGGTTGAGATAAAGACAGTTTAATAGGTGAAGCAAAAAGCCACGCACGCAAGCAAAGCAAAACAAGGAATTCATTCACTACTTCCCATCGGCAGGCAGGTGTTCAGCCATCTCCAGGAAAGCAGGGCTCCATCATGCGTAACAGTTACTTGGAAAGACAAACGCCATCACTCCAAACGTCCCCCATTAACTCTATCCCTGCCGAAACCAGGACAGTATAACTGGAAAGTTTTAGGACAGTATGGATCATCCAGATTCCTTAGATAGGCAGCCACAAAAACAGAAAAAAATTAGAATTTACTTAAGTGCTTGAATTAGCATGTTTCTATCTACTTGTTCCCTGTACAACATAAAACTATCAAAATATCAGTTTATCCATATGTATTTTTCATTTTGACTTCACTCTTAGGCAATTGAAATCCAATGTGTTCAGCTAATGGCTGCTTCTTCCACCTGCAGTGCTAATCTCCCAGTTAAAATTCAAAATGAAATAGACTTTATTTGTTTGAGGGGATGCTCTGGTTTTGTGATAATAAAATTAATCCTTTTATGACAGCATTCTTTAATATCAATTCCATTTTCATCAGCCCCTCTTAAATCATTTTTCATAGCAGTCTCATTTAATTTAAGGATGGAGTGTACTGTAGAAGGACCCCTAGCTAGTGAGAACAGAGGGTAGTGGAATGTGATGGGACTGGTAACAAAGCCTGTCTGTTGATTATTGTGTTACTCTTGGTTTATTTTATACTGACACTGATGAGTTTAAAACCTTACTATTCTTATCTTCCCTTTGGCAGTCTTAAGAAACAAAACATTGCTATGGCTTGCTGGTATAAATGTTGGGCAAATATCAGTGAGCTCAGAAGCAGCAGCTATTTACAGGTTCAGGATGATGCCATATGGCCTACACTGGTACAGATGTAGGATGTTTGCTCTCTCTGTTCATTGCATATCTTCACCAATATTAATCATTCCTTACTGTATGATGAGAGTGCATCAGCAGTTGAATTCTGGTTGTTTCTGATAATAAAACAGGTCTGAGCATTGTCTCCTTTTCAACTGCTTGCTCATACAATTATACTCGTGACAGGCAGATATAACTTCACTCCAGCATCTTTTTCAGCTCTATTTTTAGTAAGGGTAACTATTTGAACTCCTGCTTCTGTCTACTGAGAAAGCTGAAACAAATTTCTCTTCTAAAATATAAAAATAGTTGTCCTGATTCAATGAGAAGTTTCATCCACCTCAGTGTTATAGGGGCCAGTAGCCAACATTCAAGCAGATGATCCATAACGTAAAGCCAGTAGTGGATGTTTCTCTGAAAGTAAGTAATTTTTTTTTCCATTTGTGCTCTTTATCTTTTATGTCAAAGCTACCTTTTTAATCCTGAAATAAATGTTAGAAATTATTAAATAATTCATCATCAATAATTTTTTTCTATTTTTACTTTTTATGTCCAATGAATTAAACTATTTTCCTTTTGTTTTATTAAGATGTATTTGTAGGAAGCTTTTATTTCAAATAATATTTCAGAGACTTGGCCAAGAAACAAAAGCTATATATCCTTGTCCATAAAAGTATAATGTATGGGGTATGGATTCAGTAGACTCTGGTTTACATATGGTGTGATTGCAGCAGTACAGCTCCTCCATTTAAGTCATCAGAACATTGAGAAGGTCAGAACTTGGGTACATCATCTTTGTCTGTGATGTTTCAATTTACTTTAACTGCCAAATGTAGAACAAATACAAAGATTAAACCTAATTTACTGTAAATGAGTTGTCTTTATTAAAATAAAAAAAGAAGTTAAAACCCAGAAGCATCACCCCCCAAGAAAAAAAAAACCAAAACCTAAAATACCCATGAGGCCTAAATTCTCAAAAGCGACTTAATTTTTTCTGTCTGTAAAAGCATTTTATGAAATACTGATTCCAGTCTGTCAAATACTTCTTTTCTTTAAAAAAAAAAAGTTTATAATTTATTTTCTTGTCTTGACATGTTTTGGTGTTGGCCACAGTAAAGAGGAAAATCATGTCATGTAACTTTCCTGTGAAAATTTACATAAAAACAACATTTATCAGACAGAAGACTTTCACGACACTAAGGAATGTTTTACCAATACAAGTTAAAACCTCTCCAAACCCAGGTTTGACTACTGCATATATAGCAGGCAGATAGGCCACTCAGATATTGATGTTGGCAGCATTGTAAGTTTTTGTCATAAAATATCTTTGTCTGAGACTGTTTTCTCTGTTTCTTAACATGCTTTGTCTTTGCATTTCTAATATCGTCTACCCTTTATGCTAAGTAAAGGATGGCTTCCTCACTTGATCTGGGCATGACTGTAGGTCAAAACTCCCCATTGCCTGGGATTTGGCATGATTTGGCATCAAAAGCAGAATGTCTAGCCCAAATTTATCTTCAGTCTTGACTGTTCCCATACTGCTTACTTCAGGACTCTCTTAGTTTAACTAGGGGTCTTTTTTGTATCATATCTGGGTATATTCTGCAGGACAATTTAAGGAAAAGAAGCTTGATTAAAGATGAGAGGAAAATACAACATGATCGAGGTGTGAAGATGAGTGTAGTAAAAAAAATGTAAATAACTTGCATAAGCACAGGGACTAACTACAGTAAAAAGTTGCCAGAATCTGTTACTATCAAGGGCACGTGTTCAGGTGTCTCTCTTAATAGTGCAACAGTACTTTCCTGATTACAGCAAAGGTGCTTCCCTTACTTTTGAAGATGGCAGGATCTTTGAAACAGACAATCCAGAAAAATGAAGTAAGATAAACCTAAAGAAAGCAGGTGTCCCCGTGTAGTCTGTTATTCTATTTCTGTCTCCACCAAAATGCGTTCTCTCTGGATATGCACATCACACAAGTAAAATACCCAATGAAATTAGGATGATTACATGTAGAAAATACAAAGCATTAAACTGATGAACAAACAAATTTAATCCCTGAGAACATGAAATGATCATGTGAAATGTATTTGCATAGATGTCATCCTGGTTATATTGAGCTAATCTTTATATAGTGTAATAAACTAAAAATATATGTATTGATGCATTATAAGTTCAGAATATGATTCTCCTATGCTCCCTCCCTGAATGCCTTCTTCCTTACTTGTGTCAACACCAGAACACATCTCATCCTTTGATAAGTGAGCTCAGCTCGCTGAGCCAGTAGGAAGACACTCAACTCATTTTGTTGCTGCATTAGTTTTCTCCTTGCTTCACAAAGGGGTCAAATAAACTGCCCAGGTTGCATATAGGAAAGATTTAGGACCACATAATTAGAGTTGAAACTATAAGGCAGGAAGAGAACTGGTTACTACGGTAGTCTCAGCTTAAACCAATGTGAAACCCAGAGTGCTCAGGCCTGGGAAGTCAGAGTGGATAGGGCTCAGAACAGCACTTACATCCCAGTCAGTTGCATTTATGTTAATACATCGAAGGTAATTTCATGAATGAGTGCATACTCACTGTCTTCTGAACACAGGATCTGACCTGTAATTGATGCAAACCATACCTGTGCTGCCTTCAATAAATTCATATTACTTTAGGTCAGCTGCAGCCCTCTGTGTGATTAGTACAAAGAGTCTGACTTGGGAGATTGAAATATGGAGTGAACCAAACAATGAAAAAGAGTAGGCTGGGACTGATCCAGAGAAAAACGAGAATCAATTAAATGACTAAAAGAAAGAGTTTACTAAAAAACTGTAGGTCTGCTTTCTGGCTAAAGCATCTGTGATTCTGGATTATAATATGGAAATTAACTGTCAATAGTTTCAGCATCCTAAATTTAGTACACTTTTAATTAGAAGAATCCTTTGGTCTCTTAGGACTAAATCAAGTTTTAAAAACTTTGCTGACCTGGCACACTGAAACTTCTTTTTCTTTTCTTTGTACATCTGGCAATCTAATTTACTGATGCCTGACCTAAACTTGGGCCTGACAATTTATAATATAGGCATGGCTGTTTTATGAGCTTTTTCCTGTTTCTAACAATGGTAATGGTGAAAAATTAACCACTAAACTCTAACTTAGTTTTTCTGTTGCTTCCAGAATGTACCAGAGTTTGATGTGTTCAGCTGCCTCTTCTTTTCTGCAGGCAGTTTATCAAGCAGTCCTTCACTGCTTGCCCAACTGACAGCCAATACAGGTGAAGTCTGAAAAATGAGCAGGACCCTCTCATATTCACTGGTCATGGCTGAAACTGTTGGCATCCAAGTGACTGTGTCCTTCTCTACTCTGGAATTTTCAAATTATTAAATAACATGTTCAATTCTTTGTATTTCAGGCCATAAGCAATTAGATGATAAAAAGTCTTAATGAGTCCGTTTTCAAAGAAAAGCAGGATTAGTGAGGACACTAGCAAACTCAGGACACTGTCTTCTGAAGCAGCACTCTCCTGGGTCTGTAACACCTGGAGCTTCTTCAAGATGTATAGCTTTTTTCCCAGACAAAGTATGTTCAGAGCGACATGTAGCAAGGGCTAAACGATGAGGGGAAAGAGGACACCAAGCAGAGAGGAAATATGCTTGAGCCAGCTGTTGGCGTTTACCAGGCAAGAGGTCCAGGGAGGTGGGCAGGACCACAAGAAACCTGGGAAATCCAGCTGACTACTCACTGGTGGCAGGAAAAGTTTTGCAAGGCTTGATTCTAAAAACTGACACCATGATTTTAGATTTCATATTGTCATGTGCGTTTTTTTTTTAATCAGGAACATATATTTCACATAACAGATTGCATTTCAAAATAACTCTCAAAGGAATACAGAACTGATGAGAATTCATTAGTTAGCAGAGTGACAAGCAGCAAGTTATTTTTAAAATGACTAGCATAAGGGCAGGTGAATGAATCTCATAGAAATTAATCTGTATGAATGATTTTAAATGAGATTAGATTAAATGTTAATTATCCACTGTGCTATTGAAACACTGCATAGTTGCTGGTTTTATTCACCAATAAATAAGTTGTAAATAATAATATAAATATAAATATATAAGTGTATTGTAAATTAACATTTCACATTTTTCCTGGAGAGGGGTAGATCTAGTATCATGCATCAACAAAGATGCCTATTCCTTTCCTTATTGTTTAGATTTTGAAATAAAGGATCCCCTATAAAAGGCTACCATACATAAAAGAATAAACCAAAAAGGAACGCTTCCCTAATAAGAGATGCAGGCACTAGTGAAATCAGTAGACTCAGCCTTTAGGGTTTTTTTAAAAGTCACCTTGCTGAATGGCAGAGTGGGATTGTTTTGTTTAAAGATTTTCATGACTCTTGAACCATAGCTTTGTGTTCTAATATAAGTTAGACTCTTCTATGCTTTAAGGGCATTAGTCAAAGCAGATCTATACCTGGACAACTTTGCTAGTAAAACTTTACAGGGATATGCTAGTATGAAAGCAAAAGCGGTGTGTATGCATAAATATGAATGCGTACATACATATATATGTCTGTGTGTATAAGAAAAGCTACATGAAGACTTTCTGAAAGATGTCAAACAAATATTCTTATGCCACTCTTCAAAAAACTATGCCATAGAAATTTGTCACGTAGATTTGGCTTCAGTTCCACATTCTTTCTTTGTATCTGCCACATAGAACTTTTTTTATAGATCAATTATAATGAGAATGTTGAAGTTTTAGTTGCTGACGATCTCTCGGCAGTTGATGGTCTATGGACAAAAGTTTCAGGACTGTGTAGTCACACTAATTGGATGTCACAACTAAAGGAAACTTCAAAAACTTCAGCATCTGAATAGTTAAGAGCTGGCAATTAACCTACCCGACTTAGTTTTCAGAGTTCTCACTTTGAAAGGAGTGCGGAGCAAGGCAATTTACACCTCTTGGTCCTACTGGTCCTGTAATTTTACCACTCACTGTATTTCTTTTACACTGTTTCTGACATTTCTTCTGTCCAAGAGAACTGTAAACTTAACTTTAAAAATTAGCCACTGGGGCAATTTCCTACTGCAAGAGGTGGATCCTAAAATAAATTTCACAGCAATGGGATCCTGATTGTTCTCTATGAATTATTCACTGTTCAAACAGCATGTGGTCAGATACTCTGTTTACTCTTTGGTCTCAGTCTCTCCAGCTATTATCATTAATCACTGTTTCTGCTTCTTGCATAATATTCTTTCATTTCTTCATCATTTTTAAAGAGAAAAACAAGTAAAAATAGCTATTTAGAAATTCAGTCTTTTGAGTTTTTTATTTACTTCTTACCTACTGCATTTTCCTAGAGTTTCTGTCATTTCACAATGCTGTTTTTCTTCTGAATATATATAGACAATATTTTCTTACTTCCTTTGGTTCCATTATCTGGCATATCCTAATCCTTCTGTATTGCATGTATTACTTTATATGTATGCACACCTTGGTAGCTGCCTTGTATCTGTTTCTTTCAATCTCCTTTCTCTTCTATTTTCTGTACCATTTCATTCTGCAGTCCAACTCTCGCTAAAATTTCTTTCAATGATGTGTTGGAGTTTTTAAAAACATTTCTTACATCATGTTTTAGTGATGTGAAAAGCTTGGTTTTATCTTTGATTTACCAATCTTTTCAAATGGTCTGCTTGTCTAGTTAGTGCTTTGTTCACTTTACATAGCAAAATTTACTTTATATATCCTAATATGACTAATACACTGTATAACTATTCTTTTACAGATTTAGCTGTCACAAAATTGGTCTAAACATGTCATTGACTATTCTAATAATTTTTTAATAAATCTCTCAACAAACAACCAGTGCCACACCTGCTCTGTGCTTTATAAGGACCAGACCTTGTCCTTGTATCTCTGGCTGCAGAGACGCTCATGACTGTCAAGAAGAGCATGACAGAATCACAGAAAGATTGAGGTTGGAAAGGACCTCTGGAGCTCATCTGATCCAACCCCTCTGCTCAAGCAGGACCACATAGACCCAGTTGCACAGGACCATGTCCTGACAGATTTTTAATATCTCCAAGGATGGAGACTCCACAACATCTCTGTGGAATCTGTGCCAGTGCTTGGTCATCCTCACAGTCAAAAAGTGTTTTCTGATGTTCAGATGGAACCTCTTGTGTTTCAGTTTTTGCCCATTGCCTCTTGTCCTGTCACTAGGCACCACCAAAAAGAGTCTGGCTCCAGCTTCTTTACACCTTCTCTTCAAGTATCTATATACATTGATGAGATCTACCCTGAGCCTTGTCTTCTCCACACTGAACAGTTCTAGCTCTCTCAGCTTCTTATCCCGGTGGCCCTTTGCTGGACTCTCTCCAGGATGCCCATGTCTCTTTTGTACTGGAGAGCCCAGAACTGGACACAGTACTCCAGTTGTGGTCTCACCAAGGGTTGAGTAGAGGGGCAGGATCACCTCCTTAGGTCTGCTGGCAACACTGCTCCTAATGCAGCCCAGCATGTTGATGTCTTTCTTTGGCACAAGGGTGCATTGCTGGCTCATATTCAGCTTAGTGTCCACCAGGACCCTCAGGGCCTTTTCTGCAAAGCTGCTTTCCAGATGGGTGTCCCCCAGCATATATTGGTGCATGGGGTTGTTCCTGCCCAGTTGCAGGACTTTGCACTTCCCTTTGTTGAACTGCATGAATTGAACTGTCAGCCCATTTCTCCAGCCTGTCAGGGTCCCTCTGGATGACAGCACAATCCTCTGCTGTATCAGCCACTCCTCCCAGTTTTGTGTCATCAGCAAACTTGCTGAGGCTATGCTTCGCCCCAGCTTCCAGATAATTAATGAAGGTGTTGAACAGACTTGGACCCAGTGTCAGCCCCTGGGTTACACTACTAGTTACTGGCCTCCAACAAGACTACATACCACTGATCACCACCCTCTGGGCCTGGCCTTTCAGCCAGTTTTCAACCCACTTCACTGTCTGCTCATCCAGCCCATACTTCAACAGCTTTTCTATGAGGATCTTATGGGAGACAGTGTTAAAAGCCTTACTGAAGTCAAGGTAGACAATATCCACTGCTCTCCCCTCACCTACCAGGCCAGTTATTTCATCATAGAAGGTTATTAGACTGGTCAAGCATGACTTCCCCTTTGTGAATCCATTCTGACTACTCGCAATCACCCTCTTGTCCTTCATGTACCTGGCAATGGTTTCCAGGATTAGTTGTTCTGTCACCTTTGCAGGGACTGAGGTAAGGCTGACCAGCCTGTAGTTCCCTGTGTCCTACTTTTTGCCCTTTTTGAGGATAGGAGTGACATTTTCTTTCCTCCAGTTTCAGACAGCTCTTCCAATCACCTTGTTCATTCAAAGATTATCAAGAGTAACCTCACAATGACATCAGTCAGTTCCCTCAGCACTTGTGGGTGGATCCCATGAGGACCCATGGACTTAAATATGACAAGTTTGCTTAAATATTTTCTGACCTGATTCTTTTGCAAAAGTATGTCTTCCTTGCTCTGTGATCCCAACAAGATCGTAGCCCTGGAACTGCACACAGATCTCTAATTCCTCATGTTTATTCCCCAGGCTGTGTGCATTAGTGTAGAGGCACTTCAGAGAGGCACCCAAGCATGCTTGTTTCCCAGAAATTATCTGGGTGTTTTTTTCATAATGGTGCCTAGTAGGCACTTTCTTACTTACATGCAAATGCTTGAGGCAACCCTGCTTAAGCTCTGTTTTCTTGATTTTGTGTTCCTTTTTGTTCACATCACTCCAGGCCCTTTCCTCATCAATCCTGTCCACCACTTCCACGCAAGGCTGCTGGTAACTCTCTCCCTCTCCCATCATTCCTATCTCTGTGAAGGGTTTGTGTGGCATTAGCAAATACTAGAAAAGCTTTGGTAATACTCTCTGGGAAGGTGTTTAGAGGGAAGATGAGTCAGACTACAAGTATTGGAACCTGTAAGATATATACCCTCATAACCGGGCTTCTTAGAAACTTTCAGATTCCCCTTCATCTCAATAAACTGTCTGGCTGGTCATGCTGGATGCTTTACTGGTATTTTTCCAGAGTCTGATCTTGCATTCATTTGAAATTAATGTAAGTTTTGTTATGAAATGCGGTAAAAGTAAGATTGATCCCCAAATACCCTACTTATTCTTGCTTCTATGCAAGCATTTGCATAGAAATTGGTAACAATAGACAACACGTCCAGACACTTAACTAATAAATTCCTCATTTTGTTATACATACTACTTCTATGTCTGCAAGAAAAACACTTTAGCCTACCTTATTATGTGCATATATTCACACTTCAACTTCAGTTGTCATGCTCACCCACTTTTTTTTTGATTATGTGTTTATTTTCAATTTATTACAAAAACAAGACTACATTAGAAAGTAATTGTCGGCTAGCCAGTTCTCTCTAAATCATAGGGTGGTAGGTCATTGTCAGAGTTTTCCAAATTCAATAAAGTCTTAATCCACTACATTTCACTTTGCATTTTAAATATATGAAACATAAAACAGAGAAATCAATTTATTGAGGAGAAAAAAACCAAATATTTTTGTAATGATGTTCCATTTACAGTTACTGTCTTTGTTTATTTCTAAGTGCAAATTTATTGGAAAAATAATTTTATAGAGGATCCCGACTCAGTCTTCTCATAAGTTTGTGAATGAACCTCTGTAATACAGGCCAGACATGATAGCAGCTTTTACATTACTCTTCAAGGGACTGCAAGGAACACGCTAAGCAAGACATTTATATTCCAGCCATAAACCAGCTGTGATCGATGGAATTTTAATCTCTTCTTTGCCAGTGGAGGCTGCTTTTGCAAATAGAAAATTTTAAATGTGACAAGATAGACCTGCCTTGGTTTTCTTAAGTAATTTAGGACTTGACTGTGCATGGAAATTAAATGGAATAGAATGTTCTTGGAAATTAAGTTAAACATCTCTGTACACCCAACACACACATAAACAGAAGAGAATAATTAAGGTACAGTACTCTTATATGACTATTTCTAACTAAAAGCACTCGTGGTTGCAAGTGATAGCGTTAACCTAACTAACTTACAGACTGTATCATCATGCCTTCCACTGTTTCACATTAATGTTTCATATCATCTCCATGCAGACTAGCCCCAAGCTGGCCAGTTTTCTATTTATATGAAAAAACAAACAGCAAATTTATATGCAATAAAGCCTGTTATGTTTAATTCAGTGCTGTGGCAAATTTGTCTAAAGACCAAGAAATCAGTAGTAGAATGATTTTTAGATGTATTTTAGGACATCAGTTGCAGAACTTTTGGCAAACTGAAGTTAATTTGATATAATGTCAGCACACCAGAGGGACAAAATGCCATTTAGTAAGTCAAGAAAGAAGTAGGTTTTTCTGAACACCAATGGAGTTTTTTGCAGTTTAATAATCTTTATGGGCTGTTGAAAGTCAGTTCTTTAAATGCATTGGTTTTCAAATATTTCTTGTAGGCAGCTCTAATCTGAAAAATATTTTCAGACAATTTTTCAAGATATTTATTTTATGTAAATTTAATATAAATGGAAGATATTTAAAGTGTCTGTTCCAGAATCAAATTGAAACTTACATGAATTTTATTCTTGTCCTCAGAAACCACTGGAATAGTTTTTGAAGATATAAAATTAAGAAATGGAGTATTATATTATAAATGTAAATTTAACAAAAATAACTTCTTGATGCTCTAAAAGACATGATATTTATTCTGAAAAAAATACTGAATAGTGTTAGAGTATATATAACTTAATTTTAAGAAATTAATGTATTCTTACAGAATTTCATAGATTTATAGAAAGCTTGTAATACCTATAAATTACAAAGTCCAAACATAAATTAATTGGAATATAGAAACAGAAATTAAATAATTAGTACAATGAAAGATAATGATACATTTATCCATCACTCCATGTTAAAATTTTTAGATATTTTTTCACATATCAATACTGTAAGAATAGAAGATAATTAGGCACGGGAAATTCTAATTAGCATATTTATGTTTTCACACTGCTACTAAACATGTCAATATCTGAATACAAGTTGAATCTTGCTACCTATTTTATATGCTTTTTAAAAGGGCAAAAGTCAGCATTTTAAGGTGTCTTTTACCCCATTTTGTGAGCCTGTATTTCAAAGCAAGCAAATTAATCAGTACCATGGATCTGAAACTTTTCAGGTCTTTTCCACACAAAAAACCCAGCCCAAACAAGTCATTCCTGCTGTGAAATGACAAGGAAAATGTTCTGAAATATGTCCCTCAAAGAATGAAGAATATTCCAACTTTTCATTCAAGCATATATTTAGTTTAAGCATACCTAGCTAGCTCAGCTCTCTGAAGCTTGCAATGATGGTGATGCTTTCTATAATGATTAATTTATCTGCAGGATAAATTTACCCTCACAGGGATCTGTGTTACTGCAACTAGACTGCTCCTAATATTCAAGTTTTACTACCCTGCAATGTGTTCTGTGGGATGTATATATTTTGCAGTACTGCATATTCTCGTATGCCTTTAATTAGAGCTCTGCTCTGGAAGGGCAACTAAAACTCTACTTGTAGAAGACAAAACTTCCACAAGTCAGGATTTCATCCTTCAGATGTTTCTCAAATGGAGAAACAGGGAACAGAGCTACTTTGGATAGCAAACCTTTTTCTAAGTAATCTGTGTACTTGCCACATGCAGCAGATCTCTTTCTGAATAACCATAGCTTCATTTTATCCATGTTCCAATCCAGACCATCTGATTATAGCATTCCCAAAGAGACACAAATATGTTTCCATGTAACTATATGTTCTACATATGTCAAAGTCCGAGAGAAGGAATGGTATCACACCTGCAGTTTACACATTTCACAAAATTTTATGTATCTTGATAATATATTTTTTCATTTCCTTTTACAGTCCAGAGTTGTCAGTGAAGTTTTGTGTGAAATCCTGGACCTTCATTTGGCCTTTTTCACCATTGCTTTCTCTTCTCCACAGTTTATTAATTGCAGGTTGTCCACAGGCATGGGAACACCACTGAAGTCATCCTATGCCTATAGCCAGACGGGCACCAAAAGTGGACCACAAATTCAGCAGGCTTTGTTTCTTGAATATGTGCAAATTTTGGTGATTAAAAGCCTGGCTGTTCAAATAATAAAACCCTTTTCTCTTTACGACATTTCAAAACCAATACAGTAGATAACTAGTTTTTAAGAAAGCTAAGGAAAAATATTAACCTCCATTTTGCCTTTCTGTTTTTTAATTTTTTTAAAAATTAAACTCTATATAGCAACATTTTTTATAGTTTTGTGGACATTTTTCGTTCAATCTTAGTTAATTATAGATACCAGAGTTTGCTCTGTAGGGTGATAATTTTGCAACTGAATCAAAAATTTTTAATGAAATTTCTCTTTATGTTTAAATTTTCTTTTTTCCTAAATTTTTCTTTACTTATTGACATCCCAATAACCTTAGTTACTTTGTTTCTTTTCTAATATTATAGGTGGTATTTCTTTCCAATTGGAATTTCTAATTCCAAAAAATTAAACACAATTAAGATGTTCTTCCACTGTGTCATCATTTGACCAAATTAGACATATTTAGTTCTAGTATTTCCTCACTGGAAATGAGGAAACCCCTTGGTCATATTTATTTGCCTCTGAAATTCTACCAGTGTCTTCATAACTTTCTTGTATTGAAATGCCAAGAACAGAATGCAGCATTTTCCAAGCCAAGGGAAAGAACTGCCTTTCTTCATCCTTATAACACGAGATGTCTGTCTCTCTTCTATAAAATAGTAGATGAATGATCCTAAACCTGCTGTACAGAGGATATACATTTGGGACACATCACATAGCTCTAATAAGCAGTACCTTCAAAATTAATGTAATTTCATCAGAACTAGCTGTTATGAAATATTCTTCATAGTGCTTGAAACACTTTGAGCACTTGATTGAGACTTTGTTAATGACTGAACACACAAGACGATGGAAATTCTTAGTCACCTGTGTTAGGCCCCTGCATAAAGCTGTCTTATTATTGTGTTTGGTTCAACTTGGTAGAAGAGGTGTATTAGCATGCATAACCATCATTAATGACTGTGTCTAAGCATTTTCCATGTATTTCCACATTCTACTAATAATGTATTAGTTACCTCACTAGTATTTTGGTTTGGGTTATCTACTCTTTCTCCTCTTTTTCTGCCCCATGTACATGGTATGAGCATTGTTTACACAGTCTGTATGCATACTTTGAGCAAGGTTAAATATATGCTTCCTTCAGACCTTAATGAAAATATTTGTTTATTTTTTTTTAACCAAAAAAAAAAGTTATCTTTGGTGAGTTTTTAGGGGTTTTTCCTGACCAGCATCCTCTGAATATCTTGTTTTTGAAATAGCAAAGAAACTAAGAGTGATCTGCATTCATATTTTGAAGGCATGTTCAATCATAAGTATACAGCTGGAAGATCTTCTCTTTCTAGCTAAAAGAAATTAGTTGGCTCTTGTAGTTTCAGCTAAATCTATTATGTGTTCCTGGAGTAGTTAATCTATACACTGTTTTTACACAGATTTTGTAGCAAAACTATGGTTCAAATGTAAATCACACGAGGAATTCTGCAGACTGAATCATCCAGACATCTTCCTGTTCACAGGGGGTACACCATACACAGCAGGAGCAGGCATGAAGCAAAAGAAGCACACATCCATGTGCATGCTGGCTTGTAGAAGTAATGGAAATGTTAAAAAGTGAGGTAGTACTTTACCAAAGAATCATAAAGAACTATAAATTGTCAGGTATATCTTTGCTATTGATGCCTTTTCCTTCTTTGGTCTTGACAAACTGCACGTTGTCATCTATGTTATGCAAAATGTTTCTGGAAGCTCTGTGGTCCTGATTTACTCCACTGAGCATATTTGTGGCATCTCCATTAGCTTTCTTTTTTTCTGTTTTATTACCATAACACTGTACAAATGCAGAACATAGAGAGTGTCTCCGTCAAAGAGCTGACAGTCTAAGATCATTCAGGTAGAGGATTACTAGGAAAGCAAGCCACTGTGAACTCAATCTCAAATGCAAGCACAGCTACCAAATGCCAAAGAGACAATACAGCATGAAGGAACATGGTATTAGCCAAAAAAGATCTGGGAGGGGACCATTTAGGTTCTTACGGAGAAAGCATGAAGTCTCAGGCCTTGAAATAAAAATGGCCATCACCATCAGACAACTTTGTGGAGATAATGACTTTTTGATATTGATTAGGGCATAGCAACTAGTCAATGAATGGTCTTTAAAGTTAAGTAGCCTATGTTTGGTCCCATACTGACAAAAGTGTCATTTGAAGCAAAAGAATTAGAAAAATACAGCAATGTGATAATTAACAAATAAAAAAGTTTTTTGGGGAATTACTAAAGTTTGGAAATGAATTAGTTGTGTGGAGGGAAAAACTTGATCATCTTTCACATTGCATATAACTATATTTTAATATTTTTCTAAAAATATTTCCCATTAATGCCCATATCTTCTTTTGAGATTAGTCAGAATCATACAAATAGGTTCCTTAGTCATCACTTTTTACAGGGTTTAGTAAAATGGGGTTTTGGTTTCTAGTTACTGCCATAAGTAATACAACAAAAAACTACAAATAAATTACATGCTGTATGAATTTTATCTATACTGCAACAATTGTGTGCTATGATGAACTCCTGGAGTAGCTCATCTATGCATTGTTTTTACACAAAGTTTGCAGCAAAGTTATGGTTCAAGCCTGAGCCACACAAGATGTCTCCTGATAACACAGTTCCATAATCTGGCTAGAATTCCCCCTAACATCTCTCTCTGCAGCTTTATTTACTGATCAAAAGGTCCTCCAATTCTGCAGGGCAATCATTTATATAGATGACCTCTATTAACTTCCTTCAGAAAAATCTGGATGAAGAGGATAAAAGCAGTCATCAGATTTATAAGAGCTGAAAGCTCTTTTGTTTGCAAAGGACTGTAAATATAAGAAATGGCTTTTCATGAAAAAATATCACAGAAGTAAAGGTGAAGTTACATTTACTAAGGAAGAGATACAGACTTAAGTCTGAAAGAACTAATTTCAGTAGAAGTTACCCTTGACAGAAATATATGTTCCTTTTCCTCTAAAGTTCAAAATTTATATTTAGTTGCTAGTGACCACATAACAGATTCATATGGATATGTTTATTGTCTTTTCTGTCTTGTAATGTAAAACAAAGTAAAAATGTAAGATTCTATTCTACATTAACTGTCTCGTTTCATTTCCAAATCACTAACCACTTTACCCACTCTAATCTCGATAAAGGGAAGTTATTTCTTTACTTAAGGCTTATTATGTTTGTGCTTCGTTACCTCTTTCTGTGTTCCAGCTGGAACTTGTCAGTCATTATGAACAGCCTGTTAAGTCTCAGGCCTGCAGCAACTTTTAGGCAGCATTTCTGAATAAAAAGAGGAGAGTGAGATATCACTGTATTATAAAGGGAACTTAACTCCTGAAATATGAAAGCACAGTATGTATCAGTGTGCTCTTTATAAGCTGATTCTTTCTCCCTTAGAGAAGCCTCGGCAAAATGCTTCACCATAAAGTGTATTTGGTGTGTATATGAGCTCATGTGTTTTCAGTATACATCTCTGTTCACTGTTTCACCATGGATGCACAATACCTCAGATATTGCAATGTGTGATTCTTTGTTTCGGCATCTGTGCTTGATGTTAGCTGATTATCACTGTATATCTCCTAGAAGCAAGTTTGATAACCCTCAAATTTTATCCAGCCTAGTGTAAGCATAGATGCTATTCTATCCTCCTTTTAATCTGAATACTTGCTTCAGTAAAACACAGCAAGCTATTATGTTATAAAGCAACATTATGTTATAAAACAATGATATAAAAGCAAATTACTCTTGGCCACTCACAGTGTGATCAGTTTCTGTGCCAATTTTGTTTGCTCATTTTTCATGGGATTTCAAGAAAATATTTCCTTAGGCTCAGATGAGAAAATACAATTGTAGCATATGAGAAAATAATAGGCATGGTGTTTTGATGTTGAATTGTAATAGATCGTGCAACTTTCATCAGGGCTGGCCTGAGACTTCTTAGCCAGATGGACTAATTTTACCTTCCCTTGGATAAGGATCAAAAGTCTGACTGCTGCTACCAGAGAAAGGCAAAAGGAGTAAAATTAGAACAGAAAGACCAGAGAAAGGATTGTGGAGATCCACGAAAGATCGGTTCGCTGCTGGACATGCATGGAAGAGCAAAAGATGTCAACTACCATTTCCCGGCGGACCTACCTATCCCTTTCTCCATCAGCATTAGCCATTGCACTACATACTGTGCATTTTTATTTCCATGACAAAGAAAAGATCAAAAAACAAGATTATTTTTCACCCTTGGCATGCCACCCTAGGCAGCTAGCTCCTTTTCCATAAACCTAGAATGTGCATTGTTTTTTTCTAACTGAATTGAAGAAATCCTTTTTTATATGAAGGATATGAATACATTTATATGAATACGTGATTTTAAATCATCATTTTCTCTATGGGGTCTAGGATCATAGACTTACCATATACTCACAAGTACGCACCTGAGTAAGTCTCTTCAGGAGCAGGATCACCTTCCCATTAAATGTACAGTACATTTCTTTCCAAGAAAACAAAAAGTACTGGGATCAGCATGAGTTATTGTAGCTTAGGGCACACTAACTTTTGCCAACTAAGACATTTGTACTGTGGAGTTGGGCTCATTCCTATCTCTAATTTACAGCTCCTTCCCTCACTTGTCTCTTAATTGCCTCTGACATGCCATGGTGACAATTAACCTAGTATCTCCAACATCTAAGGGCTCTCCAAATGGCTACTTCCCCTCCAAAACTGGTACCTCTCCTCCTTAATGAGAGGAATCATTAAATCAGTTTTCTGCAGTGCTATGGAGTTGAATCTTAGATTTTAATTTAAGGTATCATCTGTAAAATTTGTTTTAAAAAAGGCAATTAATTCAATCAGCCTAGGTGAGCACATAGAAATTAGATCAGACTATAAATATTATGACTACTTAGAGCTGCCTATAAGATAAATAATACATAGATCTGTATAAAATGAAATGGATGAAGCCGGGAGTCATACAGAAATGATATTCTGACTTTTAGTTCCTCCTCTAGTCTTGTTGTATAGTCCAGTAGTTCAGTAATCAGCCAGATGTCTGATGCCTCCTTCATTGGGACATACTTAGTAATGCCCACATGAACACCCATATGCGTGTGTGTGTGTTAAGCAGTGCCACTTCTTTTTTGACCAATCACATGAATTGTACAAATACGATATGAAACCGATGGGTTTGGGTATCAGGAGTTCACTAGGCCCTTTACCTGTGCTTCAACTGTTACAGCTGCACCGTAGGAAAAACTTCCAGGTGCAGGAACCACACTGCTGGTTTCCCCAGACCCATGTTATGTTAGTGCAAGGACTGCACAAGAATCAGGAGGCTGAAGTTGGCAAGGGGAGGTGGGAAGACTTGATGGCAAGACATCTATGCCCATGGAAAAATACTATGGTCTTTAGAGAATGCTGGTGACTGAGAATGTAGCAAGTTAATCTTCACCTGCTTGTCCACCTTCTCTCAGACTGAATTCGTTCTGTGAGGCTCTCAAAGAAGCAGTGAAGAATATCTAGGATTTTTTTTAGATTCTCTCAGAAAGGGAAGACAGAGAGGTTAGGGGCGATATTATTAATCTTGCTTGTGGGTGTCTATGTGGGCTGTTTAGTTAGTTTACTGTACAACGTTCGGATAATTTTGTACAATGAAAGCCAATGTGTGAATTCATCCAAAGCATGGAATGGTATATAATGACTCTTGTTTTAATGATAAATGAACAATTTTAATTCTCCATGTTGCTCTCATTCTCTGTATTATCTCTAGTATCTGTCCAGATAGAAATGACCAGCCAAATCAAACTTACCATAGCTATGAAGTACACTTTAGTCCCATTTAGAGGCACCCTAGACACAAATAAATAATAGAGCTTTTAACAATGTTTATGAAAGTGTCGTTCAGATTGTACTGGAAAATGAAAGAAAAGCTAGTCTACAAAAGTTATTTTCATTTGCATGTTTTTGAAAAAAATCTAAGCTGTAAAATCTAAGCAGCTTTTTTTTCTTTTTTCCTGTGCGTCTTCTACTTGCCTAAGTACTATCCATTGTTTTGATGAATTTTAGGAGAAATACATGGGGAAACTGAGGGTGAGAAAGTCATGCTATAAAAATCTGGGATCTTCTATATGCTGGTTACAAATTGCTTGCAATACGATGAAGCATTATTAATAACAGTGTGCATCAATCTTTTCAAAAGCAAATTGAACGCACTTGCTTATCTTATCCAATCAAGTGTGCAGTGGGTCCTGGGAGAAAAAGTAGGTGTGCCCAAATTTGTTTCAGAGAGAAGGAGAAAACAGGGAGCTTTATGCCATATTGATGCCAAAATAAGCACAGAAACATGGCAGTTGTAAACATTTATTTTTGGGGGTTTTATTCCTCAAGAATAATATTTATAGGTTTCCTAAGAAATTGCTTATCTAAGCCTCTTTCCTTTTACTGTGTTTAACTGATCACAGCTGTTGCAAGAAGGTGCAAAGAACAGTGAATGCCTGGAAAAATATCAGGAGGTTTTTTTTTTTTTTTTTTTAACTGTGTATGGTGCTGACATCATTCAAAGATCTAGTAACGCTGAGCTGACCTTTGCCTGGATGAAGACAGCTGTCACATTTCTTGCCATGTCTGTGCTACTCCAAAGCTACTTGTGAGTCACTCAACCTTCGATACATGCAACAACTACAAATACACGTCATAGTGGTTGACATACTGGGAAAGCTTTTATAAGTTAGGTAAACCAATATATAAAGTTATTTTCTACTTCATCAGAGAAGAGGCTGAGGATGCAGATCAACTGATGAGGTGGTTCCAAAACAGTTTCATTGCATGTCTTTTTTTTTTGTTGTTTGAAAGTCATAGCAAATAAACAATTGATTATCAACTTCCAGTGTGGTACTATGACAAGGGGGGGTAGAATGAGGCACAATCGGGAAGTAGAATTAGGGGATTGAATTTTTGTCTGTTTTTGGCACTGGTAAAGTTAATGAGAGAATAACATCCAGTCTTGATATTTACATTTAATATCAGATATTGAAATCCCAGGGTCTGTGAAAGAAGTACACAGAACATTTCAGGGGCTGAAGACGATATCGTACCATACCATAATAAGATTAAGAGAACCTAACCTACTTACTGTGTCTGAAACGATGACACGTAAATTGACTATCCTGAGTAAGGACAGTTGCGGAAGAAAACCAGTTGGTTCTGATGGTTTTTTTGGTCTAGCAAAAAAAATACAGTTTAAACAACAAACTAGTGTCTAGGGGCAAAGCTACAAAAAATTCCAGCTAGAACTAAGCCAGAATTTTATAACCTTATTTTCTGTTTTAATATTGAGAGAGAACAGTGAGAGTAACTAATGTGAAAAAAACAGTACTGGGAAGCAGATGATCCTCTGTACCATGATGTGTTCCATTTGGATCAGGAACCAGGCTGAGGGAGGAGTTTTTATGCAACAAAAGTTATGAAACTTTGCAGGCACAATTGGATGAAACTGGATGGCCTGTTATCTACAAGAGGTGAAATCAAATCTATTGGTTCTCCTTAACATCTTATTGTTTGGGGTCAGATATTCACTGGGGCCTCATTTTAATGTAGATAGCATTGAAGATCTGCCTATGAAGTTATATTTACTAGGTAAACATATTTTCCCTCAGCTCATCTAACTACCTTTTTTTCTGCATTGGTGACACACAGTGTAAGTCTATCTTTCACATCCTAGAGAAAAGAAGTTCAGATTTGTGCTGCCCCCAATATGCCACATGAGGCAATGGATAAGCATCAGTGATTTGTACTACATTCTGCAGTGACATTAGTTCACAGGGATAGTGATTGTTGATTTTATATTTGAGAAGGGAATGAACAAAAAAGATGAAACTAAACAGCTCTGTACTCTAGTCATTTAATACAAACTATATTTTATAGAGACCTTGCTCTTTTGTTTATAATAAGGAGGAAAAAATTTAACAATATGAGTTTTCCAAAACTGGTGAGATGCAGTTCCAGATCTGGAAGTGAATTTTGCAACTTGAGAAAATCTGTAGTGTTTATTGTCAAAATGATATATAGATGAGTTGAAAAACTCACTGTTCTTTGCTAGGCAGGGTTTCTCCCAAGAAAGATATTGCCACATAGTAACCCAGATGGATCAGCTTCCCAATCTCAAATGCATATTGACCTACATATTGAAATTTTAGCAATTTACTATTTAAAATACTACCAGGACATTTAATGATATATCCATCAAGAGTTAACTTACATTTTTTATTAATAATACTGAATGTTTCATAGAATGTTTTGCAGCCCCAAAGTGGTGCTCTTTGATTACCTATTCAGTCATTAAACTTCTTCAGCATTTGAAATGCATGACAAAAACTGAAATATCTGGTTACAGCAGATATGTGAGTTAATGTATTCTTTCCTGTGATCATAGATTATTGTCAGAAGAAAAAAAGTAGTGATTTCATTTCAAGATTATTTGCTTCAAGCAGAATTGTCTTAGTCATAGGTTGAATACTTTTATAGTGTGTAGCTGCTCAGAAATGGATCCTATGTTTGAAATTTAATCAATCAATTAATTGAAGAATTAATGAATATTTCCTATGCACTTGTTACATGATGGATATACTACAAGCAACAGAAACCCTGCCATGAGATGTTGTTAAAATTTGCCTCCAGTAATTTTCTATTTAAGATGTTGTCATTTAAACCATTATATGTATGCAGTAAAAATGTACATTACCAGGGCTTTTAATACATATAGAAGCTGTGTCATGATGCTGTCTATTAGCAACTGAACAATGTTATTAAGTCATTAAGAAAATAACATTTTTAGAAGGATTATGTTTCTTTATAACTGAGCAATCCTATTAAAGTCATTAAGAAAAGGAAGATGAAATAAAGGAAGGTACTTATGTAAAAATTGTATCTTCGTTCTTATTTTAACTATTTCAACCTTTTTTTTTTCTGTTGGAAATAATGTCATATACAAAATTTTTACTAATGTTCCCAGAGGTGCAACTCATGCTGTTAGTCATAGAGCCCTGGAAAAAAAAAATAATTCATTACTCTGGACCAAACTCCAGGTCCAGCTATTACGATATCCTGTCTCCAACAGAACTCAGCGCCAAATGCTTACAAGGATTGTGGAATCAACACTGGAGTCCTTTTTTTTTTTTTTTTTTTAATTTGGGAATACAGAACAGAGCAAAGGTGAAACTAAAGTCGGATAAGACTACCAAATCATCTTGATTAAAAAGAGAAGCATTATTCTTGATTTCATATGACTTAATATGAAACTACATTTCATAGAAAGAGTGCACAAGTTTAAAAAGATACAGTGTCAGATAAAAATGGAGCATCAAACAAATCGGCAATATTCTCTTCTTCAGCCTTCAGTACACTGGGAAATGGATGACACTTACTTTGCTTTCTAAAGGATATAAAAGCAGCCTGTAAACATTATTGCATCTTGAAAATAACCAGTCATCAATTTACATGTGCTTAATCCAGGGAACTCAAGTAGCTGCACTGAGGATGATGGTCTCGCTCAAGTCAAATATATGAACACTTAACCTTATGCTATGCAAATATTAATCCATAGTGTGGTGGGTTGACCCTGGCTGGATGCCACGTGCCCACCAAAGCTGCTCTATTATTCCCCTCCTCAACTGGACAGGGCAGAGAAAATATAACAAAAGTCTCATGGGTCAAGGTAAAGCACAGGGAGAGATCACTCACCAATTACCTTCATGGGCAAAACACTCGACTTGGAGAAAAAAAATTAATTTCATTTATTACCAATCAAATCAGAGTAGGGTAATGAGAAATAAAACCAAATCTTAAAATGATTCTTCCTTGTCATCCTATAGTATAAGGGTTTTTTTTTTTTTTTTTTACCAGTGGTTATTCAGTTCAAAGTACAAGGTCACACACCAGTAACACTATAGTGTACAATGAGTTATTATTTACCTGTGGTGTCCCTTTTATGCCAAGTGATCACAAAAGTTTCAAAACTTAATCTGAAATTTATTTTTTCAGTAAAATGTTAGATTTTTTTTGTTGAAATGGTACCACAGACAACCTGAAAAAAAAATTGTGAAAAGTATGTTTAAATGCTTTTTATAATATTCTAAATACTTGAAACATGGGAAAATACTTCTGCAACAATAAAATGTATTCACTAATTGTTTTATTACATGAAAAAGGAAAGGTGATCTTACAGATGGTCCTATGTCCAATAAGGCTCTATACTTCCCTAAGTGAGTGTGTTAGCTGTTAAGGTCACGGTTTTTTCTCTTACTGCGCTACAAGGCCAGTAGCATGCATTCTTCCCAAGCTTTTCTTTAAATGGCTAAGGCACTTTCTTGTTCAGAAAATGGAATTAAACACAGACTTTCCTACCTTGGGTAAATAGCCTGGTCAGCAGGTTTCTTAAGTTGAAAGCAAATGAACCAACCAGACAACCCAGGAACCACTACTGCTTTCTTTTGTCTGCATTTCTGAGTGTCTGTGACTGCCAGACATGCTGAAGACAGTTTAAGCATCCCCATCAGACTGTCTCTTGTGAGAACTTGGACATCTCTGCTAAATGTCATTATTTAGAGGTGCTTCCACATACCTTCAGAAATTTAATTTTTAATGTCTAGGGTATGACCAGGTATCAAATGAATTTCAGTTTAATTAATATCTCTCAGGTACCACCAACTTTTCATCTTTCTTAACATATAAAGAATTTAGCTTAATGTTGCTTTGGCATGGGCTTTCTTTTATCTTTAATCATAATAAGCTGAAGGTTCGTATAAAAGCACTTATTTTACTTTCCACATATAGCCATAGCTTGCTGTGGCATTAATGGGAGCTATATATGAAAGTATTGAAAAAGGAAAAGGCCCTGAATAATTTATAAAAGTGAGCTACAAATAAGTGACTAAAGTACCAGAATAATAAAATAAGCACATGGGTACTAAATTGCTCAAGAGCTGGTAATGAAATATGCAGCCCTTCACCTATGATGTCTACCCATCTATCTTACCTGGTTAATGTATTTCTGTAATCCCTCTGAAATGTACTATCCAAATTCATTATCAGTTATTTCTGTAAAAGGCTATTAAAAAAAAAATCCCTTTTACTTGCTATAAAAAAAATCAGTTGCCTATTCAGAAAGCATAAATTGTCAGAATACTTGTTAACAGCCTTGTTTCATGTCTTCAGTTAACTTTAGAAATGAAAGCCTAAGATTCTCCCATAAACAGAAAATGTCTATAATCCACCAGGGTATAATGAAGCAAATGATTATTTCTGAAACACCTACCCTGCTTGTCAGCCCCTAAGCACTTCAGCAAAGCACTCTGAGTCATTCTTATAAAGAGGTGGTGTGACAAAAGAAATGAGCCACAGGTTGGAGATCCTCAGGCAAACGCAGCCCAGTGCATATGGTACATCATTATCAGTCTGATTTTAATGAAGTTTTAGAGCCTTAAATTTCACATCACAGTTGGTGCTCATACGCATTTTACTGTTATTGCCTTTCATTTGCCAAGTAAAGATAATTGATGATCTTTACTTAGAGAATTTGTAGATTTCGGAGCTGTCTATTTTTAACCGTGATTTCTACATTTTTTTCTTTGTGTGTGTGTGCATGCTCTCCTTTATGCCAATTTTTATTTGGTCTAATGATCTTTTTAGTGTCTTTAAAATAGTATCAGCAAAAGATAGACTTCTTTATCTTTATGCAACTGAGTAAAATTTCATTAACATCTCCACTGACATGAATGAAATTATGTGTAAGGAAAGGTTACACTAACCTTGAGTAAAAATGGAAGAATATGGTCCTTACTGAGTAAGTCTTCTACAAACTCACACAGAATCTAATCTGTTTTGCTATCACTTAGCTAAAAGATTGCATTAAAAGAAATGGAGGAGTTACTGGTTTTTATTTAATGCTTTTTTATAAAGAAAATAATTGAAAATATTGACAAATAGTGAAATAAGCAAGGGAAAAACAATCAAATTTGAACAGAAATAAATAGAAAAAGAACCTAAAAAATTGAAAGAAATGGTAAAAGCAGTTAAAGAAAAGGAACAAATAAGAGAGTAAAGCTTCAACCATTCACAATAAATCTCTTCCACGGAAAGACATATTAAAATGACCACTCGTACTGCATCGCATCACATCCATCTTTTGCTTGCTTTGTTTTTCTGAGTGATCTTCCATGTCTCATTCAGAAGCCTCCTGGGTCCTTCATATTTCCCAGGTTCAAGATCACAGTCATTGCTGGCCTACAGTTCTTTGCCAAAATAAGGTTTTAGATTGTTAACATCACACTTACAATAACAATATTTATGGGAATATAGCTAACAGCTAAAAATTCCCAATTAATATGATGATTCTGCCTGCTTTGAACCTACTATGTCCTAGGTCAACCAATTCCAAGTTCTATGCTCCGTGAAACCAATACATAGGTTATGAGAAATACACATTTTAAAATCCTCTCTAAATAATAAAAGCCTGAGCACAGAGAGTAGCCCTCACTGCATTTTTTTGGTGTATGCTGGATATTCTGAAATGCATTTCAAACCTATCCTTTTGCATAAAGTATACTTTTTGAATAAAGTATACAGTTCCTGTCCAGGAGAAGCATTTCTTATTTATATTGCCATAAAAATCACATGAATTTTATTATTTATATATAATTTCTTTATTTGAACTGAAAGTGCAGAAGGCCTTTGGAAATAGAGTACTTTAACATGCAGTCCAAAACACAAAGTCATATCTGTTCATTTTATCTCAACTGTGTAACTCAGTGCAGGCTTAGGATAACATAAAAGAAAAAACTTTTTTTTTTTCTTTTTTTTCTCATCTCTTTGGTAAACTGTACTGAAAGATTAAGTTTCTTTAGGCTGAATTTTGCACTGAAAACAAGGTTTAATCAAGCATTGCATTGCTTAATGTTGCTCTAGGAAGGGTAACTATATTGATTTAAATTTGGAGCTATCATGACAGCTGGTCATTTAAAGCATAAAAAAAAGTGTGGCCCTTTCAAAAGGGGATAAAGAGGGGAGTTATCCTAGTTACAGGAGTTTTTGTTGTTTCTCTTGATGGTCGTACAGGAAAGAGGATATCTAAACTGATGAAGTTGAATGCCCAGACCATCCGAATGCTTACATTTTTAACATTAAATTTGAGATGATTTATGCTGTGGCACAGAAATGTGGTGGAGGGATTGGATCAAAATATCACAAAAGGGTTGGGATAGATCTACATTTGCCTCAAACCATACTGAATGAAAAGAAAGCAGTTTACATTAGGATGATAAACCACCCTTGCTAGAGAAAGATGTGATAAAGTCCTTCATGGAAAGATTCTTGTGAAGGTTGTGTCTGCAAGAGATGCATAAGACACTAGAAGCTGCTGTTAAATGATGCACCGAGGGAAAAGTCTGCACCTTGGTGAGGTTAAGGACTATGCCTGCTGATATGGACATCTTCAGAAGACCATAAATTAGAGGGACTAGAAGGGAGGAGACACTGAGAGTAATATATTACAATGGTCAGAGACACCGTCTAGTTTCCTACCAGACATCAGTAATGTTGATACAACTGTGTCCTGAAAAAAGGCAGTAATATTTCCTTAGACTAGAAGGAAAAGGCAGTTAGCTACCTTTCATGCAGGGAAGCAGCTGTTAGTGCTATAGCTTGTAAAAATGGTATATATCTTGTTCATTAATAACAAATTAATGTGTATTTAACAAAGCAAGGCTGGAAGGGAACAAAAATGGGTAGTGCAGCATGAAGAGGAAAAGGAAAAAGGGATAGAGTCTAATTGCTTTCTTCAACTACCTCATGGGTAGAGAAGGCGGGGCTCAGTTTCTCCAGAGGTGCACAGTAAAAGGACAGGAGTCAGTGGACACAAGTTGCAGCAAGGGATATTCCAATTGGGTAAAATGAACAAATTCTTTATGATAAGGATGGCCAAAGAGTGGAACAGGTCACTTGGAGAGGCTGTGGGTGCTCCACCTTGGCATGTTCGGAGAGCATCTGGACAGGGCCCCGAGCCACCTAACATAACTCTTATGTTAGTCACTTCAGTAACTCTCCTGCTTTCAGCAGGACGTTGGGCCAGCTGACCTCCAGAGGAGACTCTATCTATAGATACCTTATTTATACAAACATTGAGGCTTCCATGTTAAAAATGAAAACAATTTGTCTAAGAATATAAGTCTGTCAGTTAGCTGAATGCACTGTGCAGGCAGGCACTCATCAAACTCTGAATTCAGCTTTGAGAGACTGATTTTCCTTACAGAAGGCACCAGGCCGACAGTGGTGGCAGCTCAGGGGTGTAAACATGTGGTAACAGTGCGAGACCACTAGACTTGTGCTCTGGGTGAAATTTTTAACTCTGATCCCCAGAGAGAAGAGACTAGTGCACTGACACACTTCCCAATTATCCCTGAGTCTCTGTCTGTGACTTACTATGAGGATGACTCATGGACCTGCAGAGAAAGTATTTACTGAACAGCCTGCCAGCAGAGGATGAGGTGGGCAGAAAGGAGAGAACCACGTTAAATAGAGATCAGCGTAATTGAAATCCATTTGCTTAGTGATCCTGCTCCTCTCTGCTCTGTGCAGATATTATTTTCTTTAAAGATAATATTAACTGCAGAAAAAACCAAAAGAAAAATTGTCAGTGTTTAGAAGTATCTTTAAATAGCATAAATGCAGAAGGACAATACTTCAAATTAGTTAAAACAGAAGGCAAAGTAAATCCCAGGCAGATAGTCACCCAAGGTTGTAGCCTGTGGCTAACAGTTAATGGATAGCTAGCCAGAGGCTATCTGCAAGCCTGAAGGGGAAAATAAGCTGACAATTCCCATCCAATGTGTTTGTGGTTGAGTATTTGCTTCACAGACTGACTTTTCAGCTATAGCCTTCTGGTGTGGTGTCAGCATATGAGACTTGGGGTTCACAACTGCAGCAAGCAGTTTATATCCTATCTTTCAAGGTAAGTTCCTCCAATTCCTGGAATGAAGCTGGCAGAGAACCATGGGGGAGCCAGGTCTTCTGTTGCTGTGTGGTGACAGACAATTTTCTTTTATTCTTCAAATAACCAAATTATACTAATCAATCAAATTACAAGAGAAAACTCCAAAGCAACTGTTTCAGGTTCCACCTTTGGCAGTGTTTTCTGTAAAATGAAGACATTTTTCAGTATGGAATCTCACAGGTTAAGCAGTGTCATTGACAGAATTCCTGAGCATGTGGGAAGATCACTCCTTACCTCCTACTCTGGGGCAGTAGGATAGCCCTGTATTATTAGCAGGGGTGCAGAGTTTCACAGCATTTACACAGGGGAAATGGTGTCCCACATAAAATTTACCTTAGATAGTCCTGAAAGAGTTTGTGTATTCATGTGGCAAAGTGCAGCATTGAAAGAAAATATTTGCTTGCATCCTGGAAGCGGTATTAACTGCATTAATTTGATTCTGTTTCCAGGTTAATTTACCCTTGTCTCTCAGCAGAGATAATTATCTGGGGCATGACATTAACATTGCTGTATTGCTTCCAATTTCTGAGCTAAATGCTGCTGAGCTGTTTCAGGAATCTTTCTACAGTTTGCATCTGGGACTTTATGTCTGAGAAAGCCAACGCAGCCTACTCTTTATTTGACAGGTTCAGTCCTATGGATGGCTTAGTTTTCTTAACTTGTGTTAGCCTGTCCGCCCTGTGGAAAACTGCCATACTACCTTATTTTGGGGGCTCAGTTTTTCTTGTAATCTTTCTCCATGGATAACAAAACTTGGAGGTAATCCAAATGGAAAGTCAGCATCTGTCCCTAGACCCAGACTGTAAATAGGGTGTTACTGGAAGGTAAAAACTCTACAAAACTCTGTATTTCGTATTTTTTATAGTACTAACCTCTCCATACCGGTGATTTGGAAATCTGAGACTAATACATAAGGAACTGGCACTAAACTGTACCTTACTCAATGCAACCACAGAAGTTACCAAAACATGCATTAAAGGGTTCTCTACAAAATAGTTGTTCAGTTGGAGAGTTTGGGATTTATTTCAGGTCCAAGATCTGTTTGATGCCAGAGTTAAGATTAAAAACCCACGAATCCCTGATCAGCACTCTCATGTGTTGTCAAGCCAATGAATCATACCTCTCTTTCCATGATTAGGTGTGCAAATTTGAAATTAACTTTCCTAGCTTCCTAGGGGAATTTGAAACACTAGTAAATCAGGATTGGTGCGGTGAAGGGGGAAACATCTGACGCTGACACATATGAGGAGTTATCTACTGGTATAAACACTGAAACTGTACAATAATGAGTCTCTAGTCCTATATAATTTCCAGACAAACATCACAAGCACAGTTCCAAACTTATGGTTGTGGTCACCAAAAATATTTCTGACTTTATAGTGAAATTTTGCTGTGCACATAAACATGATACATTAGACAATGGTCCTTGGCATTGAGTAATGACAGATAGCTCCTTAAATGATGGTGTTTCACTATCTCCCACTTGCAGTACAGGGTATTTTCTCTTGATCAATTGAACATTTGGTCTCTGTGTTAGGCTTTTCTCATGGCTCCTATACAGATTACCAATATATACAACTTTTTTATGTCCCTGTGAAAAGTGTGTTAGACCCCAAATGCAGATCTTAGGAAGGTCACCTGGAGCTGGGATGAGCAAAACAGCAATGGAAAAATCCACCTGTATAGATGCACAGTTCAATATTAAGAGTCTGAAGTATTGGACTTTAGAATTCATTTTTAGAAAGCTCTCTTAAACTGAGGAAAAAGAACATTTTGTTACAGTTACCAATTCCTGCTGCATTTAACCCATTTTCTTGCTGCAAAGTATACAACAGCAAGAGAACCACACACACAGGCAACTATCCTATGAGATTCTACATTACATTCTTACTGAAAACAGAATAGAAAATGAGTCAGGAAAAATATATTTGAAAGCATTATTTCTTAAAAAATCACAAAGATACTGTCAAACGTATTTCGGTAAGCAGTAAATGAACCCTGCTTGCACCATAAATCATTAATGTTTAATCACCAGCCAGTGCCTCAGTAAGCTCACTGGCATGGAAACTCTAAGATACTCAAAGGATAGTTCTAGCAAATCTGGCATGCATGGTTGGCTTGTGTGCTTAATTACTGTTTATGCTTTGGCAGTATCCAAGCAGTTGTATGTAATAAATAGAACACTGTCACACTGTCCAGATGGTTTTAGATTCAAGGCCTAGGGAGTATGTTTGAAGATTACAGGCCTGATTTACTAACAATTCACACCAGCTCAATTGCTGAAAATCATGCTAATAGCATACGTTTCAACAATTTCATCAATGCAGAAATAAATATACTATTAATGACTATTTAAAAACACATTTTGTCTTCTATTTAGCCACTCTTCAGATGAGATATAATAATTTTATTTTGGTTTGAGACATGTAGCAGCTTTATTTCTGCAGTGTCCAGTAGGTTTGAGAGAAATGTGTTCTTTCACACAGAACAAAGGAGTGCCAAGCAGAGATAATCCAAGTTATCTTTGAAAATGATAGTTTAGGTATTAGAATCAGTATAACCACTTTAGTGTGGTGATCTGCCTTAATTAATATACACTGTCAAGAATTAGGGACAGAATTGAGTCATCAAAGTAAGAATGGAATTACTGTTTCAGTCTTTACCTTACGTATAAATATGAAGCCAAATTATGCTATCATTTTCAAGCAGTCAAAAAACATTTTGGTAAATAAATTTATGAAGAACTACTGTCTTTTTCATCCCAAAAGTGGATTTGACCCAAATTTGTGAAATTGCTTTAAGTAGTTTTCCTTTGGGGAAGAAGAGAGAGGAGAGAGGAGGAGTGACATTGGGAGGAAAGAAAATGGATTTAGAGAGGAGATGTATTT